>NC_136764.1:23527809-24727809 GCF_947034865.1 Barbatula barbatula
ATTATAATGGGTCTCTGTTGAATAGTATAATCCCCCATGACATTTAAGCACTAGTTTTACAACATACAGTAAGTATACTTTAAGTAAACAGTGGCATTTTATTTTACTCAATTTAGTGTTTTGCATTACTAAATTCTTTCCACATAGGATTGCAAGACAACTTCAATGGGTTGCAGACGGCCCCTTTTCACACCTAAACAGTCTTTTGGCACTCTCTACAGGGATCTCATCAGGATTCCCTCCCTCCTGCTTTTCCTCTGCTGTCTTGTCTGCACTCCCCCCCTCTGAGGAGCTCTCTCTTTTGAATACCAACAGTGCCACAGACACTCTGTGTTCCACGATTACATCCTGCTTGGACAACCTATGCCCTCCTACATCTGGACCAGCCCGTGCATCCCTGTCTGCCCCCTGGTTATCGGATGTACCACGTGAGAATCGCACCAGCCTCCAGTCAGCTGAGAGAAAATGGCCCAAGTCAAAAGACCATACTGACCTCTCTCCTGACTCTCACACAATCTTAAAAACCTTCTCTGCTCTCCTCTGTCCGCCTGCTCCCACACCTTCATCGGAGTTAACGGCTAATGATTTTGCATCGTTCTTCGTAAAGAAAACTACCGCCATCAACAGCCAGATTTCTACACCACCATCACCCGCCTTTTCTCCTCTGTCTGAAAATGATGTTTCCAAGGTCATTGGTTCCAACCACCCTACCACCTGCCCCCTGGATTCCATCCCCACCCATCTCCTCCATGCCATCTCTCCAGCAGTTGTGCCTGGTCTGACCCATATCATCAACTCTTTGCTCACCACTGGGACATTTCCCACTGCGTTCAAAGAGGCCTGCATAGCACCGGTACTGAAGAAACCCACTCTTTACCTTACACTGCTAGAACACTACAGGCAGGTGTAGTGTGTGAAAATGCATATCTTCTGTCAAAATGTAAATGACTGATTTTAACCTCTAATTCTTTTCTATCTTCTTAAAAAAATATTTTTTTACTTACCTCACTATTCTTAGCTTTGTATACTGTGCTAGGCTTTAATGGACTGGATTTATTTAACTTATGCGTTTTGTTGCCTATATTGTTATAATTGCTTCCAATGTTTCCTCGTCTGTAAGTCGCTTTGGATAAAAACGTCTGCTAAATGACTAAATGTAAATTTTATGAAATGTGTAATGTCATGTGTAATGTGTAGTGTGTGGCCTTGAAATTTTAGCATGTCTACGTAATCATGAATAAATGCTTCTTGAGACACACAGTGTTGCTTCTTTGCATGCATCAAACAAATTGTTTCTGGCTATATGCATCCATGCATCAGTTTGAGATGGGTGGAAATGGGACACTTGGGTGAAACAAAACTGCCCCAAAAGTACCCCCACCCACTTTAAATACAGTTTTTTCTAAGTCAATTTGGTACATTTCTCAGATCCGATTTGAAATTATCAAAACTTCTTGTTCAATCCTTACATCCTTGTGTCACTTGTGCACATCAAACAAGCATTTTCTCATTTCTTTGAACAAGTTGCAAATGCTTTGGTACATCCATGCAAGTGAATATGACACAATTCTGTGCAGATTCCTACATTATCAATTGCTTATGTCATGTTGATCAAAATGCATTATAATGGGTCTCTGTTGAATAGTATAATCCCCCATTACATTTAAGCACTAGTTTTACAATATACAGTACGTATACTTTAAGTAAACAGTGGCATTTTATTTTACTCAATTTAGTTTTTTGCATTACTAAATTCTTTCCACATAGGATTGCAAGACAACTTCAATGTGTTGCAGACGGCCCCTTTTCACACCTAAACAGTCTTTTGGCACTCTCTACAGGGATCTCATCAGGATTCCCTCCCTCCTGCTTTTCCTCTGCTGTCTTGTCTGCACTCCCCCCCTCTGAGGAGCTCTCTCTTTTGAATACCAACAGTTCCACAGACACTCTGTGTTCCACGCTTACATCCTGCTTGGACAACCTATGCCCTCCTACATCTGGACCAGCCCGTGCATCCCTGTCTGCCCCCTGGTTATCGGATGTACCACGTGAGCATCGCACCAGCCTCCAGTCAGCTGAGAGAAAATGGCCCAAGTCAAAAGACCATACTGACCTCTCTCCTGACTGTCACACACTCTTAAAAACCTTCTCTGCTCTCCTCTGTCCGCTTGCTCCCACACCTTCATCGGAGTTAACGGCTGATGATTTTGCATCGTTCTTCGTAAAGAAAACTACCGCCATCAACAGCCAGACTTCTACACCACCATCACCCGCCTTTTCTCCTCTGTCTGAAAATGATGTTTCCAAGGTCATTGGTTCCAACCACCCTACCACCTGCCCACTGGATTCCATCCCCACCCATCTCCTCCATGCCATCTCTCCAGCAGTTGTGCATGGTCTGACCCACATCATCAACTCTTTGCTCACCACTGGGACATTTCCCAGTGCGTTCAAAGAGGCCTGCATCACACCGCTACTGAAGAAACCCACTCTCAACCTTACACTGCTAGAACACTACAGGCAGGTGTAGTGTGTGAAAATGCATATCTTCTGTCAAAATGTAGATGACTGATTTTAACCTCTAATTCTTTTCTATCTTCTTAAAAAAATATTTTTTTTACTTACCTCACTATTCTTAGCTTTGTATACTGTGCTAGGCTTTAATGGACTGGATTTATTTAACTTATGCGTTTTGTTGCCTATATTGTTATAATTGCTTCCAATGTTTCCTCGTCTGTAAGTCGCTTTGGATAAAAACGTCTGCTAAATGACTAAATGTAAATTTTATGAAATGTGTAATGTCATGTGTAATGTGTAGTGTGTGGCCTTGAAATTTTAGCATGTCTACGTAATCATGAATAAATGCTTCTTGAGACACACAGTGTTGATTCTTTGCATGCATCAAACAAATTGTTTCTGGCTATATGCATCCATGCATCAGTTTGAGAGGGGTGGAAATGGGACACTTGGGTGAAACAAAACTGCCCCAAAAGTACCCCCACCCACTTTAAATACAGTTTTTTCTAAGTCAATTTGGTACATTTCTCAGATCCGATTTGAAATTATCAAAACTTCTTGTTCAATCCTTACATCCTTGTGTCACTTGTGCACATCAAACAAAGATTTTCTCATTTCTTTGATCAAGTTGCAAATGCTTTGGTACATCCATGCAAGTGAATATGACACAATTTTATATAGATTCCTACATTATCAATTGCTTATGTCATGTTGATCAAAATGCATTATAATGGGTCTCTGTTGAATAGTATAATCCCCCATGACATTTAAGCACTAGTTTTACAACATACAGTAAGTATACTTTAAGTAAACAGTGGCATTTTATTTTACTCAATTTAGTGTTTTGCATTACTAAATTCTTTCCACATAGGATTGCAAGACAACTTCAATGGGTTGCAGACGGCCCCTTTTCACACCTAAACAGTCTTTTGGCACTCTCTACAGGGATCTCATCAGGATTCCCTCCCTCCTGCTTTTCCTCTGCTGTCTTGTCTGCACTCCCCCCCTCTGAGGAGCTCTCTCTTTTGAATACCAACAGTGCCACAGACACTCTGTGTTCCACGATTACATCCTGCTTGGACAACCTATGCCCTCCTACATCTGGACCAGCCCGTGCATCCCTGTCTGCCCCCTGGTTATCGGATGTACCACGTGAGAATCGCACCAGCCTCCAGTCAGCTGAGAGAAAATGGCCCAAGTCAAAAGACCATACTGACCTCTCTCCTGACTCTCACACAATCTTAAAAACCTTCTCTGCTCTCCTCTGTCCGCCTGCTCCCACACCTTCATCGGAGTTAACGGCTAATGATTTTGCATCGTTCTTCGTAAAGAAAACTACCGCCATCAACAGCCAGATTTCTACACCACCATCACCCGCCTTTTCTCCTCTGTCTGAAAATGATGTTTCCAAGGTCATTGGTTCCAACCACCCTACCACCTGCCCCCTGGATTCCATCCCCACCCATCTCCTCCATGCCATCTCTCCAGCAGTTGTGCCTGGTCTGACCCATATCATCAACTCTTTGCTCACCACTGGGACATTTCCCACTGCGTTCAAAGAGGCCTGCATAGCACCGGTACTGAAGAAACCCACTCTTTACCTTACACTGCTAGAACACTACAGGCAGGTGTAGTGTGTGAAAATGCATATCTTCTGTCAAAATGTAAATGACTGATTTTAACCTCTAATTCTTTTCTATCTTCTTAAAAAAATATTTTTTTTACTTACCTCACTATTCTTAGCTTTGTATACTGTGCTAGGCTTTAATGGACTGGATTTATTTAACTTATGCGTTTTGTTGCCTATATTGTTATAATTGCTTCCAATGTTTCCTCGTCTGTAAGTCGCTTTGGATAAAAACGTCTGCTAAATGACTAAATGTAAATTTTATGAAATGTGTAATGTCATGTGTAATGTGTAGTGTGTGGCCTTGAAATTTTAGCATGTCTACGTAATCATGAATAAATGCTTCTTGAGACACACAGTGTTGCTTCTTTGCATGCATCAAACAAATTGTTTCTGGCTATATGCATCCATGCATCAGTTTGAGATGGGTGGAAATGGGACACTTGGGTGAAACAAAACTGCCCCAAAAGTACCCCCACCCACTTTAAATACAGTTTTTTCTAAGTCAATTTGGTACATTTCTCAGATCCGATTTGAAATTATCAAAACTTCTTGTTCAATCCTTACATCCTTGTGTCACTTGTGCACATCAAACAAGCATTTTCTCATTTCTTTGAACAAGTTGCAAATGCTTTGGTACATCCATGCAAGTGAATATGACACAATTCTGTGCAGATTCCTACATTATCAATTGCTTATGTCATGTTGATCAAAATGCATTATAATGGGTCTCTGTTGAATAGTATAATCCCCCATTACATTTAAGCACTAGTTTTACAATATACAGTACGTATACTTTAAGTAAACAGTGGCATTTTATTTTACTCAATTTAGTTTTTTGCATTACTAAATTCTTTCCACATAGGATTGCAAGACAACTTCAATGTGTTGCAGACGGCCCCTTTTCACACCTAAACAGTCTTTTGGCACTCTCTACAGGGATCTCATCAGGATTCCCTCCCTCCTGCTTTTCCTCTGCTGTCTTGTCTGCACTCCCCCCCTCTGAGGAGCTCTCTCTTTTGAATACCAACAGTTCCACAGACACTCTGTGTTCCACGCTTACATCCTGCTTGGACAACCTATGCCCTCCTACATCTGGACCAGCCCGTGCATCCCTGTCTGCCCCCTGGTTATCGGATGTACCACGTGAGCATCGCACCAGCCTCCAGTCAGCTGAGAGAAAATGGCCCAAGTCAAAAGACCATACTGACCTCTCTCCTGACTGTCACACACTCTTAAAAACCTTCTCTGCTCTCCTCTGTCCGCTTGCTCCCACACCTTCATCGGAGTTAACGGCTGATGATTTTGCATCGTTCTTCGTAAAGAAAACTACCGCCATCAACAGCCAGATTTCTACACCACCATCACCCGCCTTTTCTCCTCTGTCTGAAAATGATGTTTCCAAGGTCATTGGTTCCAACCACCCTACCACCTGCCCACTGGATTCCATCCCCACCCATCTCCTCCATGCCATCTCTCCAGCAGTTGTGCCTGGTCTGACCCACATCATCAACTCTTTGCTCACCACTGGGACATTTCCCACTGCGTTCAAAGAGGCCTGCATCACACCGCTACTGAAGAATGTTATGATCTAGTCTGTCTTCCTTCCTGTTCTTCCCTCTCCTGATCACACTCGGTATTTTACACACACATCTACTTAGACGCACGCACTCATCACACACTCTCCTCCAGCTGTCTCTTGTTTCCCCCTGCCTTCCGACTGATTCCGCGCACCTGTACTCTCTTCCCGGTAATTACACTTGCTACTTCTTTCCTTTCTTTTCTCTACCTCTTTGTCAGATCGTTTGTTTTTCTCCTATGAAGAGGAGTTACCCTGTCCGAGCTCTCCAGTCTTCACGGGTATCGTTGTGGTGCAATTACTACTGTTTATGCTCTAACCTGTTCTCCGTGTCTACTCAGTGCTACTGTTGTTTTGCCATTGCCGCTTCGCCCGCTGCGACTTCTCCCGCGGGACCAGAGATCAGTTATCTTTTCTACTCCCAGTTACGGACGCGGTTCCGGTTGCTTGCATCTAATTATCTACGGGAGGATTTCTGTTTTGTTTGCCACTGCGGGCTAGTCCCTTGTTTTCCCATTAAAAGACTATTGACTGTGATTCGCTTTTGGGTCTTCTCTATCATCATAACAGTACGATCTGACCAACATGGACCCAGCGAACGAGAATCCTTACCAGATTGCGATGAGACGTCAGGGAGCCCTGCTGGGCAAGCATGAAGAGGAGCTGACCACTACGAGACGTGTCGTAGAGTCCCTGGCAGAGCGTCACGAGTCGCCCTCCACTCCCAGGCCTTTCGATTCTCCAGAGCCTCGGATTAATAATCCACCGTGCTATTCGGGTGAGCCCACGCAATGCCGCTCGTTTTTGACACAGTGTGAGGTCATTTTTTCTCTTCAACCCTCTACCTACGCTAGAGACCGTGCCCGAGTCGCCTATGTGATCTCACTGCTCGCCGGACGGGCTCGCCAGTGGGGTGCGGCCAACTGGGAGGCAGAGGCGGACTTCATGGCCCATTTTTCCCTGTTTAAGGAGGAGATGATTCGCGTATTTGACCGTTCTGCGCACGGCTTGGAGGCCTCTCGCTTACTCTCATCTCTTCGCCAGGGAGGGCGCTCTGTTGCCGATTTTTCAATTGAGTTCCGCACCTTAGCAACCACTTGCGGCTGGAATGAGCCTGCGCTGGTAGCGCGCTTCCTAGAGGGACTCAACGCGGACGTTAAGGATGAGATTCTGGCCAGGGAGATTCCTAGTCGTCTTGATCCGCTCATTGATCTCGCCATCCGCGTAGAGAAGCGCTTTGACCTGCGCCGGCGAGTCAAGAACTCTGAGGTTGCTCATTATTCTCCGCCCCGTTCCTCGTCAGCATCTTTCGAGTGCTCAGCCTCAGTCGCCAATGCTGCTCCCGAGCCCATGCAGCTGGGGGGCTTACGCATCTCTGCCAAGGAACGAGAGCGGAGGATGATTAACCGTTTGTGTCTCTATTGTGGCGCCGAGAGGCATTTCGTCTCAACGTGTCCGTTTAAGAGCCAACGCTCGCCGGTTGTAGGAGGGAGACTGGTGAGCACTACTTCTCTGGTCCCCCCTCTTAAGTCCTGTACGACCATTCCGGTTCACCTGCACTGGTCGGGTTCCACTGTTTCTACCAGTGCTATGATTGACTCCGGGGCCGAAGGGAATTTCATCGACGAGGCATGGGCTCTCGAACAAGGTATTCCCCTTATCGATCTCAGGGAGGCCACTCCCCTTTTTGCCCTAGATGGTAGTTCCCTTCCCAGTGTTTGCCGAGAGACTATTCCCCTTTCCCTTACGGTCTCCGGGAATCACCGTGAGACCATTTCCTTTTTAATTTTTCATTCCCCCTTTTCCCCCATTGTGTTAGGTTTTCCCTGGTTAGTTCAGCACAATCCCCAGATTAACTGGCTCAAGGGTACGGTCTTATCATGGAACCTGTCGTGTCATGTAGAGTGTTTAGTATCTGCCATTCCTCCTGTCTCCTCTGTCTCTGTGTTTCAGGAGGAGCCTGGTGATTTGACCGGGGTTCCGGAGATGTATCACGATCTGCGGGCGGTTTTCAGTCGTTCCCGAGCCACTTCGCTTCCTCCCCACCGTCCTTATGACTGCGGTATCGACCTTTTACCTGGTGCTGCGCCACCCCGCGGGAGGCTTTTCTCGTTGTCTATTACCGAGCGAGAGGCTCTCGAGAATTACCTCTCCGAAGCCCTCGCGGCGGGCACGATTGTTCCCTCCTCCTCTCCTGCAGGGGCGGGCTTCTTCTTTGTGAAAAAGAAGGATGGGTCTTTGCGTCCCTGTATCGATTATAGGGGGCTCAATGACATAACTGTCAAGAATCGATATCCTTTGCCACTTATGTCATCAGCCTTTGAGATCTTACAGGGAGCAAGATTTTTCACAAAGTTAGACCTGCGTAACGCCTACCATTTGGTACGCATAAGGGAGGGGGACGAGTGGAAGACCGCCTTCAATACGCCCCTCGGGCACTTCGAATACCGGGTTCTTCCTTTCGGGCTTGTGAACGCTCCCGCTGTTTTTCAGGCTCTCGTAAACGACGTTCTGCGCGATATGCTCAACATATTTGTTTTCGTTTACTTGGACGACATTCTGATTTTCTCACCCTCTCTCCAGGTGCACATTCAGCATGTGCGACGTGTCCTCCAGCGTCTTTTGGAGAATCGTCTCTTCGTTAAGGCGGAGAAATGTTCGTTCCATGCGCATTCGGTAACCTTTCTCGGGTCCGTTATTTCGGCGGAGGGGATAAGTATGGACCCCGCTAAGGTCCAAGCGGTCACTAATTGGCCCGTACCTGACTCTCGCACGGCTCTCCAGCGTTTTCTTGGCTTTGCGAATTTTTACCGCCGGTTTATTCGAGGGTTTGGTCAGGTAGCCGCTCCGTTAACCGCTCTTACCTCGCCCAAGTCTTGTTTTGTTTGGTCCGACGCCGCTCAGAGGGCTTTTGACATCCTAAAGTCACGCTTTACTACGGCACCTATCTTAGCCACTCCCGACAGTTCTAGGCAATTCATTGTCGAGGTCGATGCCTCAGAGGTGGGCGTTGGGGCTATTCTTTCCCAGCGCTCAGCCTCTGATGGCAAGGTTCACCCATGCACTTACTTCTCGCACCGTCTCTCACCCCCCGAGCGCAACTACGATGTCGGCGACCGTGAATTGCTCGCCGTCCGTCTGGCTTTAGGAGAGTGGCGTCACTGGTTGGAAGGTGCGTCGGTTCCGTTTATGGTGTGGACCGACCACCGTGACCTTGAATACATTCGTTCCGCCAAGCGTCTGAACGCGCGACAGGCTCGTTGGGCTCTATTCTTTGCTCGGTTTGAATTTACCATTTCCTTTCGACCTGGGTCTAAGAATGTTAAGCCAGACGCGCTTTCCCGTCTCTTTGATTCCTCTGCGATCTCCTCGACCCAGGAGGTTATAATACCCCCTGCACGCGTAGTCGGGGCGACAGTTTGGGGAATAGAGAGACTGGTAAGACGCGCGCTCGCTCATTCCATCGTTCCACGGTACTGCCCTAAGAATTTACTTTTTGTCCCAGTATCCGCTCGCCGAGCTGTCCTTCAGTGGGGACACTCATCCAAGTTGGCAGCCCATCCCGGCGTTAGGGGTACCCTCGCCTCGTTTCGCCAACGCTTCTGGTGGCCCTCCCGTGAGAGGGACATTCGTCGCTTTATTGCCGCCTGCGCCGTTTGCGCCCAAACTTAGTCTGGCCATACCCCTCCGGCTGGCCTTCTTAGACCTCTGCCCGTTCCGTCACGCCCCTGGTCTCACATAGCTCTCGATTTTATAACCGGTCTGCCATCGTCGGCCGGCAATACAGTTATATTGACGGTCGTCGATCACTTCTCTAAGGCGGCACATTTCATTCCGCTGTCGAAACTCCCTTCCGCCAAGGAGACGGCTCAGATAATGGTAGATCACGTCTTCAATCTACATGGTCTTCCCTCGGATGCGGTTTCTGACAGAGGTCCCCAATTCGCCTCCCAGTTTTGGAGGGAGTTTTGCCGTCTTATCGGTGCCTCTGCCAGTCTTTCGTCCGGGTTTCACCCTCAGACCAATGGTCAGGCCGAGCGCGCTAATCAGATTGTCGGTCGCATACTGCGCAGTCTCGCTTTTCGGAATCCCGCGTCTTGGTCCGAGCAGCTTCCCTGGGCGGAATACGCCCACAATTCCCTCCCTTCCTCGGCCACTGGCCTTTCCCCCTTCCAATGCTGCCTTGGATACCAACCACCCCTTTTCACCGCACAAGATTCAGACTCGAGCGTTCCGTCTGTTCAGGCGTTTATCCAACGTTGCAAGCGTACCTGGAGGAGGGTGAGATCAGCGCTTGGTCGCTCAAGGACGCAAATGTGCGTCGCCGCTAATAGGCGTCGCGTTAAGAGTCCCCGCTACCGTTGCGGCCAAAAGGTTTGGCTTTCCACCCAGAATCTTCCCCTTCAGTCTGTTTCCCGAAAATTAGCCCCTCGTTTTATCGGTCCCTTTCGGATCACCAAGGTCGTCAGTCCCGTCTCAGTCAGACTAAGATTCCCTCTTAATCTCCGTCGCGTCCATCCCGTCTTTCACGTCTCCTGCGTCAAGCCCGTAGTACTCGCCCCTTCGTGTCCGTCTCACCCCCCTGTCTTGGTCGAGGGCGCCCCCGTCTACAGAGTTCGCCGGCTACTGGACGTTCGCCGTCGAGGTCGCGGTTGCCAGTATTTGGTGGACTGGGAGGGGTATGGTCCTGAGGAGAGAAGTTGGGTTCCTTCTCGGGACGTCTGGACCGCTCGCTTGTCGATGATTTCCTCCGCTCTCGCCAGTCCTCCTCCTCGGGAGCGCCGGGTGGCGCTCGTTGAGGGGGGAGTCTGTTATGATCTAGTCTGTCTTCCTTCCTGTTCTTCCCTCTCCTGATCACACTCGGTATTTTACACACACATCTACTTAGACGCACGCACTCATCACACACTCTCCTCCAGCTGTCTCTTGTTTCCCCCTGCCTTCCGACTGATTCCGCGCACCTGTACTCTCTTCCCGGTAATTACACTTGCTACTTCTTTCCTTTCTTTTCTCTACCTCTTTGTCAGATCGTTTGTTTTTCTCCTATGAAGAGGAGTTACCCTGTCCGAGCTCTCCAGTCTTCACGGGTATCGTTGTGGTGCAATTACTACTGTTTATGCTCTAACCTGTTCTCCGTGTCTACTCAGTGCTACTGTTGTTTTGCCATTGCCGCTTCGGGGTTCCACTGTTCGCCCGCTGCGACTTCTCCCGCGGGACCAGAGATCAGTTATCTTTTCTACTCCCAGTTACGGATGCGGTTCCGGTTGCTTGCATCTAATTATCTACGGGAGGATTTCTGCTTTGTTTGCCACTGCGGGCTAGTCCCTTGTTTTCCCATTAAAAGACTATTGACTGTGATTCGCTTTTGGGTCTTCTCTATCATCATAACAAAGAAACCCACTCTCAACCTTACACTGCTAGAACACTACAGGCAGGTGTAGTGTGTGAAAATGCATATCTTCTGTCAAAATGTAGATGACTGATTTTAACCTCTAATTCTTTTCTATCTTCTTAAAAAAATATTTTTTTTACTTACCTCACTATTCTTAGCTTTGTATACTGTGCTAGGCTTTAATGGACTGGATTTAATTAACTTATGCGTTTTGTTGCCTATATTGTTATAATTGCTTCCAATGTTTCCTCGGCTGTAAGTCGCTTTGGATAAAAACGTCTGCTAAATGACTAAATGTAAATTTTATGAAATGTGTAATGTCATGTGTAATGTGTAGTGTGTGGCCTTGAAATTTTAGCATGTCTACGTAATCATGAATAAATGCTTCTTGAGACACACAGTGTTGCTTCTTTGCATGCATCAAACAAATTGTTTCTGGCTATATGCATCCATGCATCAGTTTGAGAGGGGTGGAAATGGGACACTTGGGTGAAACAAAACTGCCCCAAAAGTACCCCCACCCACTTTAAATACAGTTTTTTCTAAGTCAATTTGGTACATTTCTCAGATCCGATTTGAAATTATCAAAACTTCTTGTTCAATCCTTACATCCTTGTGTCACTTGTGCACATCAAACAAAGATTTTCTCATTTCTTTGATCAAGTTGCAAATGCTTTGGTACATCCATGCAAGTGAATATGACACAATTCTATGCAGATTCCTATATTATCAATTGCTGATGTCATGTTGATCAAAATGCATTATAATGGGTCTCTGTTGAATAGTATAATCCCCCATGACATTTAAGCACTAGTTTTACAACATACAGTAAGTATACTTTAAGTAAACAGTGGCATTTTATTTTACTCAATTTAGTGTTTTGCATTACTAAATTCTTTCCACATAGGATTGCAAGACAACTTCAATGGGTTGCAGACGGCCCCTTTTCACACCTAAACAGTCTTTTGGCACTCTCTACAGGGATCTCATCAGGATTCCCTCCCTCCTGCTTTTCCTCTGCTGTCTTGTCTGCACTCCCCCCCTCTGAGGAGCTCTCTCTTTTGAATACCAACAGTGCCACAGACACTCTGTGTTCCACGATTACATCCTGCTTGGACAACCTATGCCCTCCTACATCTGGACCAGCCCGTGCATCCCTGTCTGCCCCCTGGTTATCGGATGTACCACGTGAGAATCGCACCAGCCTCCAGTCAGCTGAGAGAAAATGGCCCAAGTCAAAAGACCATACTGACCTCTCTCCTGACTCTCACACAATCTTAAAAACCTTCTCTGCTCTCCTCTGTCCGCCTGCTCCCACACCTTCATCGGAGTTAACGGCTAATGATTTTGCATCGTTCTTCGTAAAGAAAACTACCGCCATCAACAGCCAGATTTCTACACCACCATCACCCGCCTTTTCTCCTCTGTCTGAAAATGGTGTTTCCAAGGTCATTGGTTCCAACCACCCTACCACCTGCCCCCTGGATTCCATCCCCACCCATCTCCTCCATGCCATCTCTCCAGCAGTTGTGCCTGGTCTGACCCATATCATCAACTCTTTGCTCACCACTGGGACATTTCCCACTGCGTTCAAAGAGGCCTGCATAGCACCGGTACTGAAGAAACCCACTCTTTACCTTACACTGCTAGAACACTACAGGCAGGTGTAGTGTGTGAAAATGCATATCTTCTGTCAAAATGTAAATGACTGATTTTAACCTCTAATTCTTTTCTATCTTCTTAAAAAAATATTTTTTTTACTTACCTCACTATTCTTAGCTTTGTATACTGTGCTAGGCTTTAATGGACTGGATTTATTTAACTTATGCGTTTTGTTGCCTATATTGTTATAATTGCTTCCAATGTTTCCTCGTCTGTAAGTCGCTTTGGATAAAAACGTCTGCTAAATGACTAAATGTAAATTTTATGAAATGTGTAATGTCATGTGTAATGTGTAGTGTGTGGCCTTGAAATTTTAGCATGTCTACGTAATCATGAATAAATGCTTCTTGAGACACACAGTGTTGCTTCTTTGCATGCATCAAACAAATTGTTTCTGGCTATATGCATCCATGCATCAGTTTGAGATGGGTGGAAATGGGACACTTGGGTGAAACAAAACTGCCCCAAAAGTACCCCCACCCACTTTAAATACAGTTTTTTCTAAGTCAATTTGGTACATTTCTCAGATCCGATTTGAAATTATCAAAACTTCTTGTTCAATCCTTACATCCTTGTGTCACTTGTGCACATCAAACAAGCATTTTCTCATTTCTTTGAACAAGTTGCAAATGCTTTGGTACATCCATGCAAGTGAATATGACACAATTCTGTGCAGATTCCTACATTATCAATTGCTTATGTCATGTTGATCAAAATGCATTATAATGGGTCTCTGTTGAATAGTATAATCCCCCATTACATTTAAGCACTAGTTTTACAATATACAGTACGTATACTTTAAGTAAACAGTGGCATTTTATTTTACTCAATTTAGTTTTTTGCATTACTAAATTCTTTCCACATAGGATTGCAAGACAACTTCAATGTGTTGCAGACGGCCCCTTTTCACACCTAAACAGTCTTTTGGCACTCTCTACAGGGATCTCATCAGGATTCCCTCCCTCCTGCTTTTCCTCTGCTGTCTTGTCTGCACTCCCCCCCTCTGAGGAGCTCTCTCTTTTGAATACCAACAGTTCCACAGACACTCTGTGTTCCACGCTTACATCCTGCTTGGACAACCTATGCCCTCCTACATCTGGACCAGCCCGTGCATCCCTGTCTGCCCCCTGGTTATCGGATGTACCACGTGAGCATCGCACCAGCCTCCAGTCAGCTGAGAGAAAATGGCCCAAGTCAAAAGACCATACTGACCTCTCTCCTGACTGTCACACACTCTTAAAAACCTTCTCTGCTCTCCTCTGTCCGCTTGCTCCCACACCTTCATCGGAGTTAACGGCTGATGATTTTGCATCGTTCTTCGTAAAGAAAACTACCGCCATCAACAGCCAGACTTCTACACCACCATCACCCGCCTTTTCTCCTCTGTCTGAAAATGATGTTTCCAAGGTCATTGGTTCCAACCACCCTACCACCTGCCCACTGGATTCCATCCCCACCCATCTCCTCCATGCCATCTCTCCAGCAGTTGTGCATGGTCTGACCCACATCATCAACTCTTTGCTCACCACTGGGACATTTCCCAGTGCGTTCAAAGAGGCCTGCATCACACCGCTACTGAAGAAACCCACTCTCAACCTTACACTGCTAGAACACTACAGGCAGGTGTAGTGTGTGAAAATGCATATCTTCTGTCAAAATGTAGATGACTGATTTTAACCTCTAATTCTTTTCTATCTTCTTAAAAAAATATTTTTTTTACTTACCTCACTATTCTTAGCTTTGTATACTGTGCTAGGCTTTAATGGACTGGATTTATTTAACTTATGCGTTTTGTTGCCTATATTGTTATAATTGCTTCCAATGTTTCCTCGTCTGTAAGTCGCTTTGGATAAAAACGTCTGCTAAATGACTAAATGTAAATTTTATGAAATGTGTAATGTCATGTGTAATGTGTAGTGTGTGGCCTTGAAATTTTAGCATGTCTACGTAATCATGAATAAATGCTTCTTGAGACACACAGTGTTGATTCTTTGCATGCATCAAACAAATTGTTTCTGGCTATATGCATCCATGCATCAGTTTGAGAGGGGTGGAAATGGGACACTTGGGTGAAACAAAACTGCCCCAAAAGTACCCCCACCCACTTTAAATACAGTTTTTTCTAAGTCAATTTGGTACATTTCTCAGATCCGATTTGAAATTATCAAAACTTCTTGTTCAATCCTTACATCCTTGTGTCACTTGTGCACATCAAACAAAGATTTTCTCATTTCTTTGATCAAGTTGCAAATGCTTTGGTACATCCATGCAAGTGAATATGACACAATTTTATATAGATTCCTACATTATCAATTGCTTATGTCATGTTGATCAAAATGCATTATAATGGGTCTCTGTTGAATAGTATAATCCCCCATGACATTTAAGCACTAGTTTTACAACATACAGTAAGTATACTTTAAGTAAACAGTGGCATTTTATTTTACTCAATTTAGTGTTTTGCATTACTAAATTCTTTCCACATAGGATTGCAAGACAACTTCAATGGGTTGCAGACGGCCCCTTTTCACACCTAAACAGTCTTTTGGCACTCTCTACAGGGATCTCATCAGGATTCCCTCCCTCCTGCTTTTCCTCTGCTGTCTTGTCTGCACTCCCCCCCTCTGAGGAGCTCTCTCTTTTGAATACCAACAGTGCCACAGACACTCTGTGTTCCACGATTACATCCTGCTTGGACAACCTATGCCCTCCTACATCTGGACCAGCCCGTGCATCCCTGTCTGCCCCCTGGTTATCGGATGTACCACGTGAGAATCGCACCAGCCTCCAGTCAGCTGAGAGAAAATGGCCCAAGTCAAAAGACCATACTGACCTCTCTCCTGACTCTCACACAATCTTAAAAACCTTCTCTGCTCTCCTCTGTCCGCCTGCTCCCACACCTTCATCGGAGTTAACGGCTAATGATTTTGCATCGTTCTTCGTAAAGAAAACTACCGCCATCAACAGCCAGATTTCTACACCACCATCACCCGCCTTTTCTCCTCTGTCTGAAAATGATGTTTCCAAGGTCATTGGTTCCAACCACCCTACCACCTGCCCCCTGGATTCCATCCCCACCCATCTCCTCCATGCCATCTCTCCAGCAGTTGTGCCTGGTCTGACCCATATCATCAACTCTTTGCTCACCACTGGGACATTTCCCACTGCGTTCAAAGAGGCCTGCATAGCACCGGTACTGAAGAAACCCACTCTTTACCTTACACTGCTAGAACACTACAGGCAGGTGTAGTGTGTGAAAATGCATATCTTCTGTCAAAATGTAAATGACTGATTTTAACCTCTAATTCTTTTCTATCTTCTTAAAAAAATATTTTTTTTACTTACCTCACTATTCTTAGCTTTGTATACTGTGCTAGGCTTTAATGGACTGGATTTATTTAACTTATGCGTTTTGTTGCCTATATTGTTATAATTGCTTCCAATGTTTCCTCGTCTGTAAGTCGCTTTGGATAAAAACGTCTGCTAAATGACTAAATGTAAATTTTATGAAATGTGTAATGTCATGTGTAATGTGTAGTGTGTGGCCTTGAAATTTTAGCATGTCTACGTAATCATGAATAAATGCTTCTTGAGACACACAGTGTTGCTTCTTTGCATGCATCAAACAAATTGTTTCTGGCTATATGCATCCATGCATCAGTTTGAGATGGGTGGAAATGGGACACTTGGGTGAAACAAAACTGCCCCAAAAGTACCCCCACCCACTTTAAATACAGTTTTTTCTAAGTCAATTTGGTACATTTCTCAGATCCGATTTGAAATTATCAAAACTTCTTGTTCAATCCTTACATCCTTGTGTCACTTGTGCACATCAAACAAGCATTTTCTCATTTCTTTGAACAAGTTGCAAATGCTTTGGTACATCCATGCAAGTGAATATGACACAATTCTGTGCAGATTCCTACATTATCAATTGCTTATGTCATGTTGATCAAAATGCATTATAATGGGTCTCTGTTGAATAGTATAATCCCCCATTACATTTAAGCACTAGTTTTACAATATACAGTACGTATACTTTAAGTAAACAGTGGCATTTTATTTTACTCAATTTAGTTTTTTGCATTACTAAATTCTTTCCACATAGGATTGCAAGACAACTTCAATGTGTTGCAGACGGCCCCTTTTCACACCTAAACAGTCTTTTGGCACTCTCTACAGGGATCTCATCAGGATTCCCTCCCTCCTGCTTTTCCTCTGCTGTCTTGTCTGCACTCCCCCCCTCTGAGGAGCTCTCTCTTTTGAATACCAACAGTTCCACAGACACTCTGTGTTCCACGCTTACATCCTGCTTGGACAACCTATGCCCTCCTACATCTGGACCAGCCCGTGCATCCCTGTCTGCCCCCTGGTTATCGGATGTACCACGTGAGCATCGCACCAGCCTCCAGTCAGCTGAGAGAAAATGGCCCAAGTCAAAAGACCATACTGACCTCTCTCCTGACTGTCACACACTCTTAAAAACCTTCTCTGCTCTCCTCTGTCCGCTTGCTCCCACACCTTCATCGGAGTTAACGGCTGATGATTTTGCATCGTTCTTCGTAAAGAAAACTACCGCCATCAACAGCCAGATTTCTACACCACCATCACCCGCCTTTTCTCCTCTGTCTGAAAATGATGTTTCCAAGGTCATTGGTTCCAACCACCCTACCACCTGCCCACTGGATTCCATCCCCACCCATCTCCTCCATGCCATCTCTCCAGCAGTTGTGCCTGGTCTGACCCACATCATCAACTCTTTGCTCACCACTGGGACATTTCCCACTGCGTTCAAAGAGGCCTGCATCACACCGCTACTGAAGAATGTTATGATCTAGTCTGTCTTCCTTCCTGTTCTTCCCTCTCCTGATCACACTCGGTATTTTACACACACATCTACTTAGACGCACGCACTCATCACACACTCTCCTCCAGCTGTCTCTTGTTTCCCCCTGCCTTCCGACTGATTCCGCGCACCTGTACTCTCTTCCCGGTAATTACACTTGCTACTTCTTTCCTTTCTTTTCTCTACCTCTTTGTCAGATCGTTTGTTTTTCTCCTATGAAGAGGAGTTACCCTGTCCGAGCTCTCCAGTCTTCACGGGTATCGTTGTGGTGCAATTACTACTGTTTATGCTCTAACCTGTTCTCCGTGTCTACTCAGTGCTACTGTTGTTTTGCCATTGCCGCTTCGCCCGCTGCGACTTCTCCCGCGGGACCAGAGATCAGTTATCTTTTCTACTCCCAGTTACGGACGCGGTTCCGGTTGCTTGCATCTAATTATCTACGGGAGGATTTCTGTTTTGTTTGCCACTGCGGGCTAGTCCCTTGTTTTCCCATTAAAAGACTATTGACTGTGATTCGCTTTTGGGTCTTCTCTATCATCATAACAGTACGATCTGACCAACATGGACCCAGCGAACGAGAATCCTTACCAGATTGCGATGAGACGTCAGGGAGCCCTGCTGGGCAAGCATGAAGAGGAGCTGACCACTACGAGACGTGTCGTAGAGTCCCTGGCAGAGCGTCACGAGTCGCCCTCCACTCCCAGGCCTTTCGATTCTCCAGAGCCTCGGATTAATAATCCACCGTGCTATTCGGGTGAGCCCACGCAATGCCGCTCGTTTTTGACACAGTGTGAGGTCATTTTTTCTCTTCAACCCTCTACCTACGCTAGAGACCGTGCCCGAGTCGCCTATGTGATCTCACTGCTCGCCGGACGGGCTCGCCAGTGGGGTGCGGCCAACTGGGAGGCAGAGGCGGACTTCATGGCCCATTTTTCCCTGTTTAAGGAGGAGATGATTCGCGTATTTGACCGTTCTGCGCACGGCTTGGAGGCCTCTCGCTTACTCTCATCTCTTCGCCAGGGAGGGCGCTCTGTTGCCGATTTTTCAATTGAGTTCCGCACCTTAGCAACCACTTGCGGCTGGAATGAGCCTGCGCTGGTAGCGCGCTTCCTAGAGGGACTCAACGCGGACGTTAAGGATGAGATTCTGGCCAGGGAGATTCCTAGTCGTCTTGATCCGCTCATTGATCTCGCCATCCGCGTAGAGAAGCGCTTTGACCTGCGCCGGCGAGTCAAGAACTCTGAGGTTGCTCATTATTCTCCGCCCCGTTCCTCGTCAGCATCTTTCGAGTGCTCAGCCTCAGTCGCCAATGCTGCTCCCGAGCCCATGCAGCTGGGGGGCTTACGCATCTCTGCCAAGGAACGAGAGCGGAGGATGATTAACCGTTTGTGTCTCTATTGTGGCGCCGAGAGGCATTTCGTCTCAACGTGTCCGTTTAAGAGCCAACGCTCGCCGGTTGTAGGAGGGAGACTGGTGAGCACTACTTCTCTGGTCCCCCCTCTTAAGTCCTGTACGACCATTCCGGTTCACCTGCACTGGTCGGGTTCCACTGTTTCTACCAGTGCTATGATTGACTCCGGGGCCGAAGGGAATTTCATCGACGAGGCATGGGCTCTCGAACAAGGTATTCCCCTTATCGATCTCAGGGAGGCCACTCCCCTTTTTGCCCTAGATGGTAGTTCCCTTCCCAGTGTTTGCCGAGAGACTATTCCCCTTTCCCTTACGGTCTCCGGGAATCACCGTGAGACCATTTCCTTTTTAATTTTTCATTCCCCCTTTTCCCCCATTGTGTTAGGTTTTCCCTGGTTAGTTCAGCACAATCCCCAGATTAACTGGCTCAAGGGTACGGTCTTATCATGGAACCTGTCGTGTCATGTAGAGTGTTTAGTATCTGCCATTCCTCCTGTCTCCTCTGTCTCTGTGTTTCAGGAGGAGCCTGGTGATTTGACCGGGGTTCCGGAGATGTATCACGATCTGCGGGCGGTTTTCAGTCGTTCCCGAGCCACTTCGCTTCCTCCCCACCGTCCTTATGACTGCGGTATCGACCTTTTACCTGGTGCTGCGCCACCCCGTGGGAGGCTTTTCTCGTTGTCTATTCCCGAGCGAGAGGCTCTCGAGAATTACCTCTCCGAAGCCCTCGCGGCGGGCACGATTGTTCCCTCCTCCTCTCCTGCAGGGGCGGGCTTCTTCTTTGTGAAAAAGAAGGATGGGTCTTTGCGTCCCTGTATCGATTATAGGGGGCTCAATGACATAACTGTCAAGAATCGATATCCTTTGCCACTTATGTCATCAGCCTTTGAGATCTTACAGGGAGCAAGATTTTTCACAAAGTTAGACCTGCGTAACGCCTACCATTTGGTACGCATAAGGGAGGGGGACGAGTGGAAGACCGCCTTCAATACGCCCCTCGGGCACTTCGAATAACGGGTTCTTCCTTTCGGGCTTGTGAACGCTCCCGCTGTTTTTCAGGCTCTCGTAAACGACGTTCTGCGCGATATGCTCAACATATTTGTTTTCGTTTACTTGGACGACATTCTGATTTTCTCACCCTCTCTCCAGGTGCACATTCAGCATGTGCGACGTGTCCTCCAGCGTCTTTTGGAGAATCGTCTCTTCGTTAAGGCGGAGAAATGTTCGTTCCATGCGCATTCGGTAACCTTTCTCGGGTCCGTTATTTCGGCGGAGGGGATAAGTATGGACCCCGCTAAGGTCCAAGCGGTCACTAATTGGCCCGTACCTGACTCTCGCACGGCTCTCCAGCGTTTTCTTGGCTTTGCGAATTTTTACCGCCGGTTTATTCGAGGGTTTGGTCAGGTAGCCGCTCCGTTAACCGCTCTTACCTCGCCCAAGTCTTGTTTTGTTTGGTCCGACGCCGCTCAGAGGGCTTTTGACATCTGTTGTGGAATTTTCTTATTCCTTAATCAAGGTGAGTTTTTAAATAATTTAGACAAATGCAACACACAGAGAGCATGAGTTACCTTGCAAGGTATTTTATATTTTATTGACATTCAGTCTGCATCAAAAGACATATGCAGAGTGAAGGCCCCTTCAGATTCATTTACAGGGGCTTTTATATGATCCAAGCCATGACACCCCTTCTTCTCCCCTCCCTTGAGCAAGAACGTATTTTTGGCAACACAAATGTGTCGCCATCCCTTATCTTTACCAGAACCTCTTGGTCTTTGCTCAAGGGCAAAGGAGCTGAGTGGTCTGCCACGTAGCAAAACATTTCTCAAGAATTTAAGAACAACAAGATAGACAGTCTTGAATCAATTTTTACAGAGATTAGCATGAAGAAACCCACGTCATGAAAATTTCCATCACATTCCCATCTTTTATCATATATGATAACCAAACTCATGATGCCTCAACTGGTAAAATGAGCACTGCCCTTTCTCCTACAGATTTCCTAGGCCATTGTCTTGGTACTCCCTAAATTCCCCTTCCGTGAGATCGATGGTCTGCATCATGAACCTTTGTTCAATTGCAGCCATGCTCCCTAATATTATTTTATTTAAACACTTTTGAAAAACAGTAAATTAAACATGGTAAAATAATTATAAGAAATAATAATCCCACTAGAATGGGTAATGCCACCTGCATCAGCCACGCCCCTCAACCTTGGCTATTCCACCATTTCAACAGACTGTTAGTCATATCATCCGGCTCCCTGATAGCATTCTTCCTGTGCGTTATGATGTCTATTACATTATCAGCATAATCCGGGATGTAGAAACAACAACTGACCCCGAGCATTTTACACACACACTGCTTTTCTCTGCGGTGAACACATCTAAAACTAACCTACCCTGCAATCCTAATTCCCTACTTCCAAACTGTTCAATTCTGTACTTTACTTACCACCTGGTTCTCTGCACTCTGTCTTTTCTTCGGCCTTTGATGGTGCTGTTTGCAACTGTCAACAGGGTTGTGACTTTGCAGGGTAATTGACCCTTTAGCCTCTTCCGGTCCTCTAATTTCAGAAGACTAACTTTCCATGCCTGCTCGAGTTGCATACACCACCAACAACTGTCATTCACTCCAACCTCTTTCTTTTCTCCAATATTGCCTTTCTCATACCTACGTTTGTCTCTCCTGGGTCTATCCATGTTCTAGCCTCTACTTCCTGTGCCTCTTTTTCTGCCTGCTCTGCGGCCTGAAAATTACTTGGCTGAAATTATATCTGAAGCTTCTGACCTGTGTCTTTCCCCTTCGTCCACCACATCCACCAATACTGACCTGCTTAAACCTTCATCACCTGCTCAACCTTCGTCACTTTCCATATTCTTACTCTCATTTGTGAAATTGCTCCCGTTCCCTCATAATTAAAATTTTTCTGAGTTAGAGTTAAGTTTAAAACTTTCTCCTTTGCCTTTTTATTTGGCCGTCCCAGGGGACATAATGGCCCACATTTTCAAATTTTGTTGCCTTATCCACCACATCACCTGAGGTACACGTACCTCTACACAAATACATATTTGTTCCCCAGTACCTAGCAGAATTTGGGTAACACTGTCCCTCCCCATACCATTTTATTAAACTTGGAATATAGTGTTGCACAAAAACAAAATTCTATAATCTCTAATTTCTCGGGGTTCGATGCGTCCCCGACTCAACAGTTGATTCCCTTTGCGAGCACCAATAGTGCCCCTCCTGTCGCTTCAGTCAGCACGACCATTGCGAAGAGCCATTGTGGATGCCATTGTGATGGGCCTATGGTTGGAGTTGCCACTCCTTGGACCTTTTTGCAGTGGGAGGCGTGTCTTTCCTACGACTTCCTGGAAGCTGTGTAATGATTTGTCAGCTCCATTTGCTCCTGCTCTTCTGACCTGCACAAACATTTTGAGAGCAAAAACACAAAAACACATTGCCTTGTAACATCCCCCCTTTTGACGCGTGGTCTAGGCCATGCGTCAAAATTGCAAAAGCAGAGAAAAAATGTTTGGCAAACAGGTAAGGCCATTTGGGCCCCCCCAAACATTGTCTGTGTATTCACATGAGCACTCCTTCCAAAATGCACGCTTAGCTGGTTCTGCAAAATGTTTGCATCTCTGCAAGAGAAAGAATTTTGTTAGTGATTTCTGGAGACAATCTGTCTGTGGCTCCGATGTTGCTTGCTTTGCTGCAAGGTCAGCTCGTCGGCTTCCTGCAAAAAATAGTTTCAGATACAAAAGTGTGTGTGGCATAGTCACACACAACAATGGCTGCTGGTAGAAGAATGGCAGATAGCATATCAGCAACCTGTGTGTAAGAATCTTTTTACCATCAGCTTTCAAAACGTTCCTGTGTTTCCAAAGTGTGCCAAAATCATGAGTTACACCAAATGCATATCTACTATCTGTGTGAATGTCTACATTTTTATTCTTTGATAATTTGCATGCTTGTGTGAGTGCAATGAGCTCTGCTGTCTGAGCAGAGAAATGGTCCCTAAAAATGATATCAATTGCTTCTTTGCTTTTGGACTTGCGATGTCTGTAATTGCAGACACGCTTTGCGGACAGCTGTCTGCCGCGGTCAGTAATTTCGTGACCCAAAAAACGAACAACTTGTTTTGCCAGCTGGACTTTGGAGACATTTACTTCTACTCTCTTATCTTTTAAACTGGAAACAAAGGCCTGCGCACCGGTAAATTTGGGCATGGCACAACTATGCCTTTATTTTTTAATCTTTTTAAACTCATTAAATATTGGCCTTATGACATTGAGGGCTTCTAGTTTGAGGCTTCTGTTTTGAGGGGGTATTGCTGTTTGCGTGGACGAAAATTACCCTTGGGCGTTATCACAACAGGCTCACAGTTCCTAAACAACCAAACATAATATTTTCCTGTTATCAACAGTTGTACGGGCACCTTTCCCAAAATTTCTTCATAAATCTTTTTGTGTGTGAAAACACTTCAAGTCCCCTTGTTGCTGACAGACAGGCATGATTCTCACGATGGGCATGCAACAAATTTGAATATTGCACGTCATCCCTTTTAACCCATTCTATGGGGTGCGCATATTTGTCAGCAAAACACCCACATCTCCCCACACCATTACAATCAACGTCATGAGGCTCTGTGAGGCAATACTTTCTACATCATACTTACGTAATTCAATATTACATCGTACAGCTGTACGAGCGCTGCACTCGGGTCGTGTTGGTATCATGCTCAATCTGTCATCATACACATTATGACTCTGCCCAGCAAATGAATCGGGCAGCAGTCAGACATGAGAAACCTGTGTTGAAATTTGACACTCCCCAACTCACATTGCACCCTTTTGACATCAATTATTTTACATTAGAGCCACTAGCATTTAGGGAAAACACAGCTAGTTTAGACTCTGGCAAATTTAAACACTTCTTGTGAATCACAGTAGGCTATTTGTTGCCCCTGAATCTATCAAAAATTCAAGCGGTTTGTTGCACACAAGCATTGTGCATTTTAGCAAAGTTCAGAAAGCAGTTTTCATTCATCATGGAATGTGAGCTAAGCAGATCTTCGTTGCATACAGTAGGAAAAAGCATTTCTTCATTGCATATGCTAAGGGAAATCATACTCACCACCCTCGGAATGATGCCTCACCTCCTCACTTCCATCTACCTTTTCTCTTGACCTCCGCGCTCCTCGAGGCTCAGGACAATCATTGCGCCAGTGCCCCGTCTTTCCGCAATTGAAACATTTCTCTGGATCATAGGTGCTAGAGGGTTTAAAACCTCCTCTTCCTTGAGCACGTCCACGCCACTGACCTCCTCTCCTCCCGTTTCCTCTTCCTCCGTGCTGTACTCCGATATTCATTAGAGCCATGTGGAGTTCTTTATCTTGGGTGTTTTTCTTTTGAAACTGTTTCTTGTCCGTTTGTCTTTCGGCGTGCACAGCGTGACGGACGATCTCGCTCATTCTCGCGCGATCTGGCTCGATGCATGATTTTTCCACTTCTCGTCTCAGCTCTTCTCTGAGGTTCCGCAGAAAAGTGGATCTGAGATGTCCTTCGAACGGACCAATGTCTGGTCCGTCTGCATCAGGCTGAAGTCCAGAATGTTCTTTAAATACTTCCTCCAGTCTGGCTAAGAAATCCTCCACTCTTTCATCAGTCTTTTGCACACAAGCAGCGATCTTATCCAGATTCAGAGCTTTGGGAAAAGTAGATTTTAGTCCTTCTAAGAATTCTTCCAGAATTCTCCTGTACTCAGCATTGCTTGCGTGCGACCAATCGACATGTACCCTTCTCTTATCCTCCACAGGCCATTTACCCTGTAGCTTTCTTAAGTCAGATGGTTTTAGTTTGACTTTCAACAGTCTCTCTAATTCTCTCGTTGAGGGGGAGAATTCCTTGCAAAATGTCAACAGTTCGTCAGCCATCAAAACTCCCCCTTTCTCTGCTGAACTTAGATGTTCCGCTGCCTCTTTCATTTCGGCTTTGGTCCAGGGTCTAAAAACCAGTTCGGGTCCCTCTGGACCTGCCACCTCGACCATAGGGAACTGCTGTCCATCTTCATCGAAAGATTCTTTGCGATAAAGGTCGTTAGACGTATTCTGCCATGCGGGTGAAGTATCCGTCTGTGTCTGTCTTTTTACCGCTCCTCTCGTCACGGGAACTCTGGCGACCAGAGGGGCTGGATGGTCTTTATCCTGCTTTGGGGTTACCACGGGCTGTGGCATGTGCGGCACTGGTGCTGGTGGGGGCACTGGAGCTGCCTCGATCGGGTTCAGATGTCGGTGAGGAGGGACACAATCATCCTCCGGTTGGTTTTTGTAACAAGTCATAGATGGGGGTAAAGGAGACAGAGGGGTTAAATCAATATACTCAGGCAAAACAGGGTACAATGGAGCATGCGGCGGTGGGGGTGTATGACACGGCGGTGGAAGTTCTTCCAAAGCCTTCTTTTTAAAAACATGGTCACGTCTATTTGCTTCCTTTTCCCATAATTCTAAACATTTACACGCTTCGTCATATTTTTCCCTTTCTTTTGTAGACATTTTAAATATGTCTTTTTTCCCCATGTGTTCTCTTATTTTCCCTAATTTTGTGGTACTAAATGTACCGTTTTCTGGAAAGTTAGCTTTTTCTATTAAATAGGGTACACCTTGTAAACTTCCCGTTCCCCACCTTTTCCTCATTTCTCTGTATGTTGGTTTATCCATATCCATATGGGA
Source organism: Barbatula barbatula (assembly GCF_947034865.1). Lineage (NCBI taxonomy): Eukaryota > Metazoa > Chordata > Actinopteri > Cypriniformes > Nemacheilidae > Barbatula > Barbatula barbatula. The sequence goes on from NC_136764.1 coordinate 23,553,573, forward strand.
CCTTCCTTGTCCCATTTTTAATTTAGAGTAGTCACTTCTCTTTTCAGACTCTTAAAAATCTATCTCGATTTAGAGTAGTCACTTCTCTTTTCAGACTCTTTAAAATCTATCTCGATTTAGAGTAGTCACTTCTCTTTTCAGACTCTTTAAAATCTATCTCGATTTAGAGTAGTCACTTCTCTTTTCAGACTCTTTAAAATCTATCTCGATTTAGAGTAGTCACTTCTCTTTTCAGACTCTTTAAAATCTATCTCGATTTAGAGTAGTCACTTCTCTTTTCAGACTCTTTAAAATCTATCTCGATTTAGAGTAGTCACTTCTCTTTTCAGACTCTTTAAAATCTATCTCGATTTAGAGTAGTCACTTCTCTTTTCAGACTCTTTAAAATCTATCTCGATTTAGAGTAGTCACTTCTCTTTTCAGACTCTTTAAAATCTATCTCGATTTAGAGTAGTCACTTCTCTTTTCAGACTGTTTAGAATATTTTCAACTCACCGTTTTTCACTTTTGTGCCTTGCACTGAGTTCTTTTGGGATCACGTCAGCTTGGGGTCCGGAGTAGAGTTCTCTCGTCCCTGTATGGGGTTAGAGCTGGATTTGCTATGTCCAGGATGATCAGTCAACTCTAGTCCGTTCTCCGTCAGCCTTGTGATCCCATACCTCGTCGCCAAATTGTTGTGGAATTTTCTTATTCCTTAATCAAGGTGAGTTTTTAAATAATTTAGACAAATGCAACACACAGAGAGCATGAGTTACCTTGCAAGGTATTTTATATTTTATTGACATTCAGTCTGCATCAAAAGACATATGCAGAGTGAAGGCCCCTTCAGATTCATTTACAGGGGCTTTTATATGATCCAAGCCATGACACCCCTTCTTCTCCCCTCCCTTGAGCAAGAACGTATCTTTGGCAACACAAATGTGTCGCCATCCCTTATCTTTACCAGAACCTCTTGGTCTTTGCTCAAGGGCAAAGGAGCTGAGTGGTCTGCCACGTAGCAAAACATTTCTCAAGAATTTAAGAACAACAAGATAGACAGTCTTGAATCAATTTTTACAGAGATTAGCATGAAGAAACCCACGTCATGAAAATTTCCATCACACATCCTAAAGTCACGCTTTACTACGGCACCTATCTTAGCCACTCCCGACAGTTCTAGGCAATTCATTGTCGAGGTCGATGCCTCAGAGGTGGGCGTTGGGGCTATTCTTTCCCAGCGCTCAGCCTCTGATGGCAAGGTTCACCCATGCGCTTACTTCTCGCACCGTCTCTCACCCCCCGAGCGCAACTACGATGTCGGCGACCGTGAATTGCTCGCCGTCCGTCTGGCTTTAGGAGAGTGGCGTCACTGGTTGGAAGGTGCGTCGGTTCCGTTTATGGTGTGGACCGACCACCGTGACCTTGAATACATTCGTTCCGCCAAGCGTCTGAACGCGCGACAGGCTCGTTGGGCTCTATTCTTTGCTCGGTTTGAATTTACCATTTCCTTTCGACCTGGGTCTAAGAATGTTAAGCCAGACGCGCTTTCCCGTCTCTTTGATTCCTCTGCGATCTCCTCGACCCAGGAGGTTATAATACCCCCTGCACGCGTAGTCGGGGCGACAGTTTGGGGAATAGAGAGACTGGTAAGACGCGCGCTCGCTCATTCCATCGTTCCACGGTACTGCCCTAAGAATTTACTTTTTGTCCCAGTATCCGCTCGCCGAGCTGTCCTTCAGTGGGGACACTCATCCAAGTTGGCAGCCCATCCCGGCGTTAGGGGTACCCTCGCCTCGGTTCGCCAACGCTTCTGGTGGCCCTCCCGCGAGAGGGACATTCGTCGCTTTATTGCCGCCTGCGCCGTTTGCGCCCAAACTAAGTCTGGCCATACCCCTCCGGCTGGCCTTCTTAGACCTCTGCCCGTTCCGTCACGCCCCTGGTCTCACATAGCTCTCGATTTTATAACCGGTCTGCCATCGTCGGCCGGCAATACAGTTATATTGACGGTCGTCGATCGCTTCTCTAAGGCGGCACATTTCATTCCGCTGTCGAAACTCCCTTCCGCCAAGGAGACGGCTCAGATAATGGTAGATCACGTCTTCAAACTACATGGTCTTCCCTCGGATGCGGTTTCTGACAGAGGTCCCCAATTCGCCTCCCAGTTTTGGAGGGAGTTTTGCCGTCTTATCGGTGCCTCTGCCAGTCTTTCGTCCGGGTTTCACCCTCAGACCAATGGTCAGGCCGAGCGCGCTAATCAGATTGTCGGTCGCATACTGCGCAGTCTCGCTTTTCGGAATCCCGCGTCTTGGTCCGAGCAGCTTCCCTGGGCGGAATACGCCCACAATTCCCTCCCTTCCTCGGACACTGGCCTTTCCCCCTTCCAATGCTGCCTTGGATACCAACCACCCCTTTTCACCGCACAAGATTCAGACTCGAGCGTTCCGTCTGTTCAGGCGTTTATCCAACGTTGCAAGCGTACCTGGAGGAGGGTGAGATCAGCGCTTGGTCGCTCAAGGACGCAAATGTGCGTCGCCGCTAATAGGCGTCGCGTTAAGAGTCCCCGCTACCGTTGCGGCCAAAAGGTTTGGCTTTCCACCCAGAATCTTCCCCTTCAGTCTGTTTCCCGAAAATTAGCCCCTCGTTTTATCGGTCCCTTTCGGATCACCAAGGTCGTCAGTCCCGTCTCAGTCAGACTAAGATTGCCTCTTAATCTCCGTCGCGTCCATCCCGTCTTTCACGTCTCCTGCGTCAAGCCCGTAGTACTCGCCCCTTCGTGTCCGTCTCACCCCCCTGTCTTGGTCGAGGGCGCCCCCGTCTACAGAGTTCGCCGGCTACTGGACGTTCGCCGTCGAGGTCGCGGTTGCCAGTATTTGGTGGACTGGGAGGGGTATGGTCCTGAGGAGAGAAGTTGGGTTCCTTCTCGGGACGTCCTGGACCGCTCGCTTGTCGATGATTTCCTCCGCTCTCGCCAGTCCTCCTCCTCGGGAGCGCCGGGTGGCGCTCGTTGAGGGGGGAGTCTGTTATGATCTAGTCTGTCTTCCTTCCTGTTCTTCCCTCTCCTGATCACACTCGGTATTTTACACACACATCTACTTAGACGCACGCACTCATCACACACTCTCCTCCAGCTGTCTCTTGTTTCCCCCTGCCTTCCGACTGATTCCGCGCACCTGTACTCTCTTCCCGGTAATTACACTTGCTACTTCTTTCCTTTCTTTTCTCTACCTCTTTGTCAGATCGTTTGTTTTTCTCCTATGAAGAGGAGTTACCCTGTCCGAGCTCTCCAGTCTTCACGGGTATCGTTGTGGTGCAATTACTACTGTTTATGCTCTAACCTGTTCTCCGTGTCTACTCAGTGCTACTGTTGTTTTGCCATTGCCGCTTCGGGGTTCCACTGTTCGCCCGCTGCGACATCTCCCGCGGGACCAGAGATCAGTTATCTTTTCTACTCCCAGTTACGGACGCGGTTCCGGTTGCTTGCATCTAATTATCTACGGGAGGATTTCTGTTTTGTTTGCCACTGCGGGCTAGTCCCTTGTTTTCCCATTAAAAGACTATTGACTGTGATTCGCTTTTGGGTCTTCTCTATCATCATAACAAAGAAACCCACTCTCAACCTTACACTGCTAGAACACTACAGGCAGGTGTAGTGTGTGAAAATGCATATCTTCTGTCAAAATGTAGATGACTGATTTTAACCTCTAATTCTTTTCTATCTTCTTAAAAAAATATTTTTTTTACTTACCTCACTATTCTTAGCTTTGTATACTGTGCTAGGCTTTAATGGACTGGATTTAATTAACTTATGCGTTTTGTTGCCTATATTGTTATAATTGCTTCCAATGTTTCCTCGTCTGTAAGTCGCTTTGGATAAAAACGTCTGCTAAATGACTAAATGTAAATTTTATGAAATGTGTAATGTCATGTGTAATGTGTAGTGTGTGGCCTTGAAATTTTAGCATGTCTACGTAATCATGAATAAATGCTTCTTGAGACACACAGTGTTGCTTCTTTGCATGCATCAAACAAATTGTTTCTGGCTATATGCATCCATGCATCAGTTTGAGAGGGGTGGAAATGGGACACTTGGGTGAAACAAAACTGCCCCAAAAGTACCCCCACCCACTTTAAATACAGTTTTTTCTAAGTCAATTTGGTACATTTCTCAGATCCGATTTGAAATTATCAAAACTTCTTGTTCAATCCTTACATCCTTGTGTCACTTGTGCACATCAAACAAAGATTTTCTCATTTCTTTGATCAAGTTGCAAATGCTTTGGTACATCCATGCAAGTGAATATGACACAATTCTATGCAGATTCCTACATTATCAATTGCTTATGTCATGTTGATCAAAATGCATTATAATGGGTCTCTGTTGAATAGTATAATCCCCCATGACATTTAAGCACTAGTTTTACAACATACAGTAAGTATACTTTAAGTAAACAGTGGCATATTATTTTACTCAATTTAGTGTTTTGCATTACTAAATTCTTTCCACATAGGATTGCAAGACAACTTCAATGGGTTGCAGACGGCCCCTTTTCACACCTAAACAGTCTTTTGGCACTCTCTACAGGGATCTCATCAGGATTCCCTCCCTCCTGCTTTTCCTCTGCTGTCTTGTCTGCACTCCCCCCCTCTGAGGAGCTCTCTCTTTTGAATACCAACAGTGCCACAGACACTCTGTGTTCCACGATTACATCCTGCTTGGACAACCTATGCCCTCCTACATCTGGACCAGCCCGTGCATCCCTGTCTGCCCCCTGGTTATCGGATGTACCACGTGAGCATCGCACCAGCCTCCAGTCAGCTGAGAGAAAATGGCCCAAGTCAAAAGACCATACTGACCTCTCTCCTGACTATCACACACTCTTAAAAAGCTTCTCTGCTCTCCTCTGTCCGCCTGCTCCCACACCTTCATCGGAGTTAACGGCTGATGATTTTGCATCGTTCTTCGTAAAGAAAACTACCGCCATCAACAGCCAGATTTCTACACCACCATCACCCGCCTTTTCTCCTCTGTCTGAAAATGATGTTTCCAAGGTCATTGGTTCCAACCACCCTACCACCTGCCCACTGGATTCCATCCCCACCCATCTCCTCCATGCCATCTCTCCAGCAGTTGTGCCTGGTCTGACCCACATCATCAACTCTTTGCTCACCACTGGGAAATTTCCCACTGCGTTCAAAGAGGCCTGCATCACACCGCTACTGAAGAGACCCACTCTCAACCTTACACTGCTAGAACACTACAGGCAGGTGTAGTGTGTGAAAATGCATATCTTCTGTCAAAATGTAGATGACTGATTTTAACCTCTAATTCTTTTCTATCTTCTTAAAAAATAATTTTTTTACTTACCTCACTATTCTTAGCTTTGTATACTGTGCTAGGCTTTAATGGACTGGATTTAATTAACTTATGCATTTTGTAGCCTATATTGTTATAATTGCTTCCAATGTTTCCTCGTCTGTAAGTCGCTTTGGATAAAAATGTCTGCTAAATGACTTCATCTGGGGATTTCCATTTCTTTATGGGCTCCGATCTCACTCCAGGCAACAAAGAGATAAGAGTAGCAAAGGCTCGATGTGATGGAAACTATGCATGTGCATTAGCAATATTACAGAGAAGGGTGGCGCAGGAGGAAGGAGACGGAGACTGTTGGGTATGTTTGCAACTTCAGTCAATGTGGAAAACCCAGGAAGTAACCACAGACATGATATGGAAAAGCAAAGGCATATGTGAAATGCCTAAGCAGATGTCATTGATTGTACAATTGACAGACAATGTGCGACAGGGAAATTCCCCAACTGGGGGAATTCGAGATTATGGTAGCTCGTACACGGGTGAACCATTTCAGGGACCCACCTTCCACGTACATGCTCATCCAGCAGTACTGTGTATATGTTCGGGGATAGGAAAACATATGGTAGGAATGTCCGACTGTAAAAATACGATAACTCTGACTCAGGCGAAGAAGGGAACCCATAATTGCACGATAGCTTATAAGAACAGCACCTCTGAGGGATTTGAATGTCAATTTTCACATCTAGACAGCGCACCGGGGATGGTGTGGATATGTGGTGAAACTGCGTATTACCATTTGGATGCAGGACAGTGGAAAGGTTGTTGTTATCCTGCTATTATGTCTACAGGAACGACTGTTATACGGAAGAATATGACGGATAAGGGGATAATATCACCAAATAGACCTAAGCGGGATGTCCAGCCCCCGCCCGATTATTATGACGGTCATAGAACTAGCAATCCATGGACCAGCCCGTGGGAAACTATAGGATGGTCTGTGGCGGGTTACTTCACAGGCATAGGGACAGCCATTGCTTTAAACAAGATAAATGGTCTGGCATGGCAAGTGCTATCTTTGGAAAACGATACAGCACAGGTGCTGAACCTGATCAGTACTCAGTTAAGAACAATGAGAGAAGCAGTTGTCCAAAATAGACTCGCTCTGGACATATTGACGGCCGAGAAAGGGGGAGTGTGTAAAATGTTAGGAGTCTCTTGCTGTTTCTCAATTCCCGACTATTCAGACAACATCACAGACATTGTGACACACATGAGGCAATCCATCCCGATACCTGAAACAGCTGATTCTTCATGGGTTGAATGGCTGGGCAGGTTGGGGGGAGGCTGGAGTGGCTGGATTTTCAGCACTGTGATGCCATTAATTGTTTGTCTATTAGTTTTCATACTGTTCGGGCCCTGTATTCTACAGTGCCTCAGTAAAGGTGTAATGCAATCTTTTTCTCCCTTGACAAGGCAAGGACCGTGTCAGGGGATGGTATCACGCCAGATGATAGAAATGAACCGGATTAGGAGGGCTCGAGCCACACCGGAGGGTCTCGCTATTGAGCATAACCCTAGGGTGTGGGGAACCGACTTTGACAGTGATAATGATGAAGACGATGATGATTATGGGAACCCCTGTGAAGAGCCAATAGTGATCCTGGAGGCCCAGGGTATTGATGGTGATGAAAGAGTTCAAGTAGCTGAGGGTAGGGGAGCAGACTCCGAAATAACAATAGACGAGGAAGATGAGTGATTCCTTATCAAAGAAAGGAGGAAGGGTCGATCCATTATTCCCATGATGTCCTATTTTCATGATTTAATTTTCTTTTTCTTATTAGAAGTGATTTTCAGTGATTTGACAGCTTGCGTACGAAAACAAAATAAAAATATGCTAATTGCAAGTAAATGATTACGAATACATTTGAATGTATATTCTGTTTGTTTGTAAGACTGTTGGTCTTAAAGTGGCCATTGTGAGAATCCATTATTCTCTGTGTCCCATCTATTTAAACATTGCAAGTACAGACATATGATTTGTCTAAGGGATCTCCATTATGACGGCGTGCTCAGTACACGTTGACCTAACAAATGTCAGATTTATTGTGTTATCTTGTTATTGTGTGAGATGTTCAGATATAAGTGATATGTTCGTCACTTCCTCACTTATGCATATATATAATGAACCCATCTTTAGTAAACTTGGACTTTGGGTGAACTACACTTCTGTGTCTGGGTCATTCTTGGTCCCCGGATCCGGTTCCTCTGATTGCTCCGTCGACTAGGCCCTTCAACTCACGAAAGCTGTATACCTAGGCAAAAGTAATAATCTTACACAACCTTACACTGCTAGAACACTACAGGCAGGTGTAGTGTGTGAAAATGCATATCTTCTGTCAAAATGTAGATGACTGATTTTAACCTCTAATTCTTTTCTGTCTGCTTAAAAAAATATTTTTTTTACTTACCTCACTATTCTTAGCTTTGTCTACTGTGCTAGGCTTTAATGGACTGGATTTAATTAACTTATGCATTTTGTTGCCTATATTGTTATAATTGCTTCCAATGTTTCCTCGTCTGTAAGTCGCTTTGGATAAAAATGTCTGCTAAATGACTAAATGTGAATTTTATAAAATGTATAATGTCATGTGTAATGTGTAGTGTGTGGCCTTGAAATTTTAGCATGTCTACGTAATCATGAATAAATGCTTCCTGAGACACACAGTGTTGCTTCTTTGCATGCATCAAACAAATTGTTTCTGGCTATATGCATCCATGCATCAGTTTGAGAGGGGTGGAAATGGGACACTTGGGTGAAACAAAACTGCCCCAAAAGTACCCCCACCCACTTTAAATACAGTTTTTTCTAAGTCAATTTGGTACATTTCTCAGATCCGATTTGAAATTATCAAAACTTCTTGTTCAATCCTTACATCCTTGTGTCACTTGTGCACATCAAACAAGGATTTTCTCATTTCTTTGAACAAGTTGCAAATGCTTTGGTACATCCATGCAAGTGAATATGACACAATTCTGTGCAGATTCCTACATTATCAATTGCTTATGTCATGTTTATCAAAATGCATTATAATGGGTCTCTGTTGAATAGTATAATCCCCCATGACATTTAAGCACTAGTTTTACAATATACAGTAAGTATACTTTAAGTAAACAGTGGCATTTTATTTTACTCAATTAGTGTTTTGCATTACTAAATTCTTTCCACATAGGATTGCAAGACAACTTCAATGTGTTGCAGACTGCCCCTTTTCACACCTAAACAGTCTTTTGGCACTCTCTACAGGGAACTCATCAGGATTCCCTCCCTCCTGCTTTTCCTCTGCTGTCTTGTCTGCACTCCCCCCCTCTGAGGAGCTCTCTCTTTTGAATACCAACAGTGCCACAGACACTCTGTGTTCCATGCTTACATCCTGCTTGGACAACCTATGCCCTCCTACATCTGGACCAGCCCGTGCATCCCTGTCTGCCCCCTGGTTATCGGATGTACCACGTGAGCATCGCACCAGCCTCCAGTCAGCTGAGAGAAAATGGCCCAAGTCAAAAGACCATACTGACCTCTCTCCTGACTCTCACACACTCTTAAAAACCTTCTCTGCTCTCCTCTGTCCGCCTGCTCCCACACCTTCATCGGAGTTAACGGCTGATGATTTTGCATCGTTCTTCGTAAAGAAAACTACCGCCATCAACAGACAGATTTCTACACCACCATCACCCGCCTTTTCTCATCTGTCTGAAAATGATGTTTCCAAGGTTATTGGTTCCAACCACCCTACCACCTGCCCACTGGATTCCATCCCCACCCATCTCCTCCATGCCATCTCTCCAGCAGTTGTGCCTGGTCTGACCCACATCATCAACTCTTTGCTCACCACTGGGACATTTCCCACTGCGTTCAAAGAGGCCTGCATCACACCGCTACTGAAGAAACCCACTCTCAACCTTACACTGCTAGAACACTACAGGCAGGTGTAGTGTGTGAAAATGCATATGTTCTGTCAAAATGTAGATGACTGATTTTAACCTCTAATTCTTTTCTATCTTCTTAAAAAAATATTTTTTTTACTTACCTCACTATTCTTAGCTTTGTATACTGTGCTAGGCTTTAAAGGACTGGATTTAATTAACTTATGCATTTTGTTGCCTATATTGTTATAATTGCTTCCAATGTTTCCTCGTCTGTAAGTCGCTTTGGATAAAAACGTCTGCTAAATGACTAAATGTAAATTTTATGAAATGTGTAATGTCATGTGTAATGTGTAGTGTGTGGCCTTGAAATTTTAGCATGTCTACGTAATCATGAATAAATGCTTCTTGAGTCACACAGTGTTGCTTCTTTGCATGCATCAAACAAATTGTTTCTGGCTATATGCATCCATGCATCAGTTTGAGAGGGGTGGAAATGGGACACTTGGGTGAAACAAAACTGCCCCAAAAGTACCCCCACCCACTTTAAATACAGTTCCCTTTCTGTCGGTCTCTCGACGTTGTGTCGACAGAATGGGGTTTGACTTGAGAACCTACCTTCTCTGACTGACTTGAACAGGCCAATGAAAATTGGCGAATGAAATTTGCATGCCGGACTCCGCCCCCGGATATCCGGGTATAAAAGGGAGCCGGCGTGCCGCATTCATTCACCTTTTGTTCTTCGGAGCCTTCACATCCTGATGCTGACGACTCCGCAGATACTATCTACGTGTTGCTGGTCTTACGACGTGGTGCAGCGGACTGTCCCTTTTCCTGTGACTTCCCCTGGGCGTCTCGGCAACTTCCAAGGCATCTCTCTAAAGAGCGAGCCCTTTTCAGGGCTTAGAGTTTTTTTCCAGCGCGGCATGTCCCGCTGTGCTCGTGGGTGCGGGGCACTCATCGAGGAAGGGGACGGACACGATGTCTGCCTCGTGTGTCTGGGACTCCAGCACGCTGAGGCAGCGTTTGTGGATACATCTTGCGGATGGTAATTCAGACGTTGCGGTCACGGGTAGCTGCGTTCTTCCGAGAATCAGCCGCCACCTCGAGTGCTTCCCGTTCTGCGGCAGCAGTGGCATCAGCCCTGCCGTCCGCTTCGGCGAGCACCGAGGGTGATCGGGGAATTACCGTGAGCCTCAATCCGTCAGCCATCGGCTCGCGGACCGTTCACGCCCCGCCTCGCTCGTCTGACCGTCCCGGGACAGGCGGTACGCCGCCTTGTTCCTCCGTCACGTACTCGGACACGGGACGTGACGACGATGAGATGTCACTCGCAGCATCGGAGGGCGACCTCTTGGCATCCGACCCCGACGATTCCTTAGAGCTTCCCCCTCCGGGGGGTCGAGCTCAGGATGAAGCGGACGTCGAGATGTCAACCATGCTCTCCCGGGCCGCCGCGAGTATTGGGCTGCGGTGCACCGCACCGCTTTCCCAACGCTCGCGGTTGGACACGTGGTATCTTGGGACCGGCCGTGACTCTAAGCCACGGTCGGCGCCGGTACCATTCTTCCCGGAAGTGCATGAGGAGCTCAGTCGGACCTGGAACGCCCCCTTCTCGGCGCGTGCACGTCAGACTAGCTCGGTCGCCCTGACTTCCCTCGATGACGGGGCAGCTAAGGGCTGTGTCCTCATCCCTCAGGTGGAACGTGCAGTCGCGGTGCACCTGTGCCCGCAGACAGCTGCCACCTTGAGAGATCGACCAAGGCTCCCTTCCAAGGCTTGTAAGTTTTCGGCACCGCTGGTGTCGAGGGCTTACAACGCTGCGGGTCAAGCTGCCTCGACTTTTCACGCCAAGGCGTTGAAAGAGTTGCACGATGGAAAGTCCGACCCGGGGCTTATGCAGGTCCGCACTGCCACTGACCTCGCTCTTCGGGCGACGAAGGTGACGGCGCGAGCCCTGGGTCGTACGATGTCCACACTAGTGGTCCAGGAGAGACACCTTGGGTTGAACCTTGCGCAGATGCGGGACGCTGAGAAGGTTCGCTTTCTCGACGCTCCTATCGCGCAGGGTGGGCTGTTTGGTGATACGGTCGAGGGCAGCTGTTCTCGACTGTAAAGAAGCAGACGGAGGCGTCCTGCCCCTGCTCCCCAGCAGCCCCGCCCCTCGCCGACTCAGACTCCGGCTCCAGCGCCCCCTGCACAGGCGGCCTCCCGGAGAAGGACGTCGACGAGGAGAGCACCATCCCGTCACCGACCTCCGTGGAAGCGGATGCGTTCCTGACGGGGTGAACCCAGGGAGATCGAGTTCACCGGGCCCGACCCTGGCAACTACATCGCTAGAGGGTCGGACTGGGACGGTGCCTGCCCCGTCCCAGCAACACCAGCCGGGCCCTTTCCAGGGCCTGGTGCCCACATTCTCACAAAGAGAGCTTTCTCTCTCCCTGGGTCTTTCTCACAGCCGCTCTCACCCTCCGCAGGACGGTGTTCGGCAACCCCACGTTGTGTTCCGGCGAGACACACGCTTGGGTATAACTCTCAGTGGCCACCAGCACCCTCAGTCAGACGGTGCGGTATGCCGCGATGTCGCCCGGCAGGCACCTCGGCAGAGCCGCTCTCCTCCCCAGGGTCCCCCCCACGGCGAGGGAGCCGTACTGCCAGCCATCGAACCACCCCCCACGGGGGCAATGAATCAGATCGACCTTTTGTCCCCCTGTCTCGGTCCCTGGGAGCCTGGTTGGCTCTTCCCAGACCAGCACGGTGGCTAGAGAGAACGATCCGTCTCGGCTATGCGATTCAGGTCGCCAAGCGCCCACCCAAGTTTCGGGGCATCCTCTTCACATCAGTGAGAGTAGATGCTCCCGTGCTTCGGGCCGAGGTCACTACCCTTCGGGCGAAGGGGGCGATCGAGATGTACTCCGGGTTTTACAGCCCGTATTTCATTGTCGCCAAGAAAGGTGGCGGGTTGCGCCCCATCTTGGACCTGCGTACCCTGAACAAGCACCTACACAAGCTGCCGTTCAGGATGCTAACGCAGAAGCGCATTCTGACGTCCGTCAGGCGTCAGGATTGGTTCATGGCGATCGACCTGAAGGACGCGTACTTCCGTGTGTCCATCCTCCCTCGTCACCGGCCGTTCCTACGGTTCGCTTTCAAGGGACAGGCATATCAGTACAGCGTCCTCCCATTTGGTCTGTCCCTGTCTCCTCGAGTCTTTACGAAGGTCGTGGAGGCCGCCCTCACTCCCCTCAGGGAGCAGGGGGTGCGCATACTCAACTATCTCGACGACTGGCTCATCTTGGCGCACTCGCGAGATCTGTTGTGTACACACAGGGACCTGGTGCTCCGGCACCTAGACCATTTGGGGTTACAGGTCAACCGAGAGAAGAGCAAGCTCTCCCCTGTGCAGAGCATCCTTTTCCTCGGTATGGAACTCGACTCTGTCTCCATGATGGCACGTCTTTCTTCCGAGCGTGCCCAGTCGGTGCTGACCTGCCTGAGGAGCTTCAGGCAGCAGCCAGCGGTCCCCCTGAAACGTTTTCAGATGCTCCTGGGACACATGGCGTCCTCGGCAGGGGTGGTCCCCCTCGGGTTGATGCACATGAGACCGCTACAGCACTGGCTACAGAGCAGAGTTCCTTGGAGTGCGTGGCACACCGGCAACAGGCGCGTCCCGATCACGCCCTTCTGCCGGCGCACCCTAACCTCAGGGTCTTCAATGACCTTTTTGCGGCAGGTTCGAGGCGCGTCGTGGTGACGACAGACGCCTCCCTGCAGCGCTGCAGACGGCCTCTTTTCACACCTAAACACTCTACAGGAATCTCATCAGGATTCCCTCCCTCCTGCTTTTCCTCTGCTGTCTTGTCTGCATTCCCCCCCTCCGAGGAGCTCTCTCTTTTGAATACCAACAGTGCCACAGACACTCTGTGTTCCATGCTTACATCCTGCTTGGACAACCTATGCCCTCCTACATCTGGACCAGCCCGTGCATCCCTGTCTGCCCCCTGGTTATCGGATGTACCACGTGAGCATCGCACCAGCCTCCAGTCAGCTGAGAGAAAATGGCCCAAGTCAAAAGACCATACTGACCTCTCTCCTGACTCTCACACACTCTTAAAAACCTTCTCTGCTCTCCTCTGTCCGCCTGCTCCCACACCTTCATCGGAGTTAACGGCTAATGATTTTGCATCGTTCTTCGTAAAGAAAATACCGCCATCAACAGCCAGATTTCTACACCACCATCACCCGCCTTTTCTCCTCTGTCTAAAAATGATGTTTACAAGGTCATTGGTTCCAACCACCCTACCACCTGCCCACTGGATTCCATCCCCACCCATCTCCTCCATGCCATCTCTCCAGCAGTTGTGCCTGGTCTAACCCACATCATCAACTCTTTGCTCACCACTGGGACATTTCCCACTGCGTTCAAAAAGGCCTGCATCACACCGCTACTGAAGAAACCCACTCTCAACCTTACACTGCTAGAACACTACAGGCCGGTGTAGTGTGTGAAAATGCATATCTTCTGTCAAAATGTAGATGACTGATTTTAACCTCTAATTCTTTTCTGTCTTCTTAAAAAAAAAATTTTTTTACTTACCTCACTATTCTTAGCTTTGTTTACTGTGCTAGGCTTTAATGGACTGGATTTAATTAACTTATGCATTTTGTTGCCTATATTGCTATAATTGCTTCCAATGTTTCCTCGTCTGTAAGTCGCTTTGGATAAAAATGTCTGCTACATGACTAAATGTAAATTTTGTGTAATGTGTAGTGTGTGACCTTGAAATTTTAGCATGTCTACGTAATCATGAATAAATGCTTCTTGAGACACACAGTGTTGCTTCTTTGCATGCATCAAACAAATTGTTTCTGGCTATATGCATCCATTCATCAGTTTGAGAGGGGTGGAAATGGGACACTTGGGTGAAACAAAACTGCCCCAAAAGTACCCCCACCCACTTTAAATACAGTTTTTTCTAAGTCAATTTGCTACATTTCTCAGATCCGATTTGAAATTATCAAAACTTCTTGTTCAATACTTACATCCTTGTGTCACTTGTGCACATCAAACAAGCATTTTCTCATTTCTTTGAACAAGTTGCAAATGCTTTGGTACATCCATGCAAGTGAATATGACACAATTCTGTGCAGATTCCTACATTATCAATTGCTTATGTCATGTTGATCAAAATGCATTATAATGGGTCTCTGTTGAATAGTATAATCCCCCATGACATTTAAGCACTAGTTTTACAATATACAGTAAGTATACTTTAAGTAAACAGTGGCATTTTATTTTACTCAATTTAGTGTTTTGCATTACTTAATTCTTTCCACATAGGATTGCAAGACACCTTCAATGTGTTGCAGACGGCCCCTTTTCACACCTAAACAGTCTTTTGGCACTCTCTACAGGGATCTCATCAGGATTCCCTCCCTCCTGCTTTTCCTCAGCTGTCTTGTCTGCACTCCCCCCCTCTGAGGAGCTCTCTCTTTTGAATACCAACAGTGCCACAGACACTCTGTGTTCCACGCTTACATCCTGCTTGGACAACCTATGCCCTCCTACATCTGGACCAGCCCGTGCATCCCTGTCTGCCCCCTGGTTATCGGATGTACCACGTGAGAATCGCACCAGCCTCCAGTCAGCTGAGAGAAAATGGCCCAAGTCAAAAGACCATACTGACCTCTCTCCTGACTCTCACACACTCTTAAAAACCTTCTCTGCTCTCCTCTGTCCGCCTGCTCCCACACCTTCATCGGAGTTAACGGCTGATGATTTTGTATCGTTCTTCGTAAAGAAAACTACCGCCATCAACAGCCAGATTTCTACACCACCATTAACCGCCTTCTCTCCTCTGTCTGAAAATGATGTTTCCAAGGTCATTGGTTCCAACCACCCTACCACCTGCCCACTGGATTCCATCCCCACCCATCTCCTCCATGCCATCTCTCCAGCAGTTGTGCCTGGTCTGACCCACATCATCAACTCTTTGCTCACCCCACTGCGTTCAAAGAGGCCTGCATCACACCGCTACTGAAGAAACCCACTCTCAACCTTACACTGTTAGAACACTACAGGCAGGTGTAGTGTGTGAAAATGCATATCTTCTGTCAAAATGTAGATGACTGATTTTAACCTCTAATTCTTTTCTATCTTCTTAAAAAAATATTTTTTTTACTTACCTCACTATTCTTAGCTTTGTATTAGGGCTGGGCGATAAATCGATTTTATCGATTAACTCGAATTTGACGTTTAGGGCGATTTTTTTAATGAAAATCGGTTTTCTCTTTAACTTCTACGACCGACGCTCTCGAGTGTTCACACCAAACGCGAGTTGCGCGAATAAAACGCGCTATTCGCGAGTAGTTGGACGCTTGAACATTTTGATTTTACTCGCTTCATTCACGCGTGTAATTCGCGCCATTTGCGCGTGTAATTCGCGCCATTCGTGAGTGAAATACGCATCATGGGAGGGGCTTCTGGCAAGCGGCTCGCGTCTAATTGCGACATGGATTTTGTTGAGAGGGTAGCGGCACACCCAGACACTGATCCACTGCAGTGGTGGAAGCGTCACGAACCAAACTTCCCAAGGCTCAGTAATCCGGCCAAAAAACACTTGTCTGTCCCTGCTACAAGTGCCCCATCAGATAGGCTTTTCAGTCTGGGAGAGGGCATTGTTACATGTAACCGGGCATGCCTCAAGCCAGAGGTAGTAGACAGGCTTGTCTTCCTGGCTAAAATTGTGTAAATGAAGAATGTTGAAACTAAAGTAATGGATGTAGATGTTTCATTTTGTTTACAATTTCAGGGATTCATGAAAACCGTTTAAAGTTTTGTTTGCACTTTATGAATACCACTGCTGTATGTATTTTTGTACATTCTAATTTAGTCATTTTTGCCACATTTATTTGACCAAAAAGGGACACAATTAAATTATTTTTTCATATTTTAAGTTATTTTGAAGGTGCATTGTGTCACTGTAAGTTTGAGGTTATTAGAAAACTGATAAGCTACATTTTCACTGTTTACAATGGCAGGGCCTGCCATCTCGTTTATAAGCATGTTTTAAGGCTTGTTTCCTGTTACACTTATGCCCTAATGGGAAATTTAGATTAAACTGCATAAAGGAATATCAGAACAAAATAAGAGTACATTTGTTTTGAGCAAGTTCTTTGTCAGTTGTAGTTTGTTTTTAAATAGAAAAAATAAATCGATTAAAATCGAAAATCGGGTTTGTTGTGAAAAAATCGGAGATTTTTTTTTTAAGCCATATCGCCCAGCCCTACTTTGTATACTGTGCTAGGCTTTAATGGACTGGATTTAATTAACTTATGCATTTTGTTGCCTATATTGTTATAATTGCTTCCAATGTTTCCTCGTCTGTAAGTCGCTTTGGATAAAAACGTCTGCTAAATGACTAAATGTAAATTTTATGAAATGTGTAATGTCATGTGTAATGTGTAGTGTGTGGCCTTGAAATTTTAGCATGTCTACGTAATCATGAATAAATGCTTCTTGAGACACACAGTGTTGCTCCTTTGCATGCATCAAACAAATTGTTTCTGGCTATATGCATCCATGCATCAGTTTGAGAGGGGTGGAAATGGGACACTTGGGTGAAACAAAACTGCCCCAAAAGTACCCCCACCCACTTTAAATACAGTTTTTTTCTAAGTCAATTTGGTACATTTCTCAGATCCGATTTGAAATTATCAAAACTTTTTGTTCAATCCTTACATCCTTGTGTCACTTGTGCACATCAAACAAAGATTTTCTCATTTCTTTGAACAAGTTGCAAATGTTTTGGTACATCCATGCAAGTGAATATGACAATTCTGTGCCTACATTATCAATTGCTTATGTCATGTTGATCAAAATGCATTATAATGGGTCTCTGTTGAATAGTATAATCCCCCATGACATTTAAGCACTAGTTTTACAATATACAGTAAGTATACTTTAAGTAAACAGTGGCATTTTATTTTACTCAATTTAGTGTTTTGCATTACTAAATTCTTTCCACATAGGATTGCAAGACAACTTCAATGTGTTGCAGACGGCCCCTTTTCACACCTAAACAGTCTTTTGACACTCAGGAGATTCAAGATTCAAAAAAGCTTTATTGGCATGATAAAAATCATATTTTAATCAATGTTTTACATTGCCAAAGCAGGAAGATTAAATATAAATATTCTGTATAAAATAAAATAAGAGTATCCTATATAAGAAACACTTATGTACATATGTACACAATATGTACACATCAATACAGACATAAAAGTGCGAAGTATTGACAAAAGTTCTTAGTGAAAGTGACAGGATCCTGTCATAAGTGTCAGTTTGTGTGTGTTGTGTCAGTGTTGTGTTGTGTTGTGTTGTGTCAGTTTGTGTGTGTTGTATCAGTGTTGTGTCAGTTTTGTGTTTTGTCAGTGTTGTGTGTGTTGTGTCTGTGTTGTGTGTGTTGTGCTGGTTGTTGCTCTTCTGTCGTGACAGGACTTGACGTTTCTCGCCACCAGGTTTGAGCTGATGGGCTTTTCTACCAGTATGTATGAGATCTTGTCCTGTTGTTGAAACTGGTTGAAGTCTTTGTGGAAGTTTGTGAACTGGGGGAAGAATGTTTCTCTGATGTCCGTATAGTTTGGACACGAGGTTAAGAAGTGCAGCTCTGTTTCCACTTGTCTCTGTGTGCAATGTGGACACAGTCGCTCTTCTCTTCCATGTCTGTCTGTGTCGGTCCGTCTCAACAGTGAGCTTGTGTTTACTGAGTCTGTACATGGTCAACACTTTTCTTAGTTTAGGGACTGATACGCTTTTGAGGTATTCTGCCGGTTTATATTCTCTGTTTAATGACCGATAGCATTCAAGCTTACTTTGCTGAGCTGTTGCTTCTGTCCAGTTTTTGAGATATTTTTCTTTTTGTGTTTTTATCATTTGGTTAATTCTGGCTGGAGTTTGGGGTTCAGTTGGACACGTTTGGGGTTTTAGAGTTAGTTCTGAGATCAGTTGGATGAGACAACTTTTCTCTGGGTTCAGCTTCTGATGACGTAAGGCTTTGTGATGGAGTGATTCTGTATCGCTGTTCTTAAGGTGGTTATAGAATTTAATCACTCTTTTTTGTATTTCAATTATTAGAGGATATAGTCCTAATTCTGCTCTGCAGGCGTTGTTTGGGGTTTTGCGTTGTACCCGTAGAATGTTTTTACACATTTCTGTTTGCAGAGTCTCAGTTGGGTGTTTGTCCCATTTGGTGAACTCTTGGTTGGTGAGGGGACCCCAAACCTCACATCCATAAAGTGCTATTGGTTCTATAACGGATTGGATTATTTTAAGCCAAATTCCAGCTGGGATGTCGATTTTTATATTCCTTTTGATAGCGTAAAAAGCTCTTTGTGCCTTGTCTCTCAGGTCGTTCACTGCCTTGTTTAAGTTTCCGGTGTTACTGATGTTTATACAGAGATATGTGTAGTTTTGGGTTTGCTCTAAAGGCACGTTGTTGAGTTTAAAGTTGTGATGTTGGTTTTGTCGACTATGCCTTTTCTGGAATATCATAACTTTGGTCTTTTTAAGGTTCACTGATAGCGCCCATGTTTGACAGAAAGTGTGCAGGATGTCTAGATGTTGCTGTAGACCCTCTTTTGTGGGTGACAGCAGCACCAGATCATCTGCAAACAGAAGGCATTTCACTTCAGTGTCTAGTAGGATGGGACCGGGTGCTGGTGACTGTTCTAAAGCCCGAGCTAATTTATTAATGTAGATGTTAAATAGAGTAGGACTCAGACTACAGCCCTGTCTTACTCCACGACTCTGGGAGAGGAAGTGTGCTTGTTGCCTATATTAACTGCAAATTTGTTATCCGTGTACATTGATTTTATGATGTCGTAGGTTTTTAAAACAGTCAGTTATTAAAGTTACAGTGCAGTAGATGAGTCAATGCAGTTATTAAAGTTACAGTGCAGTAGATGAGTTAATGCAGTACCAGTACACAGTTCTGTAGGGCAAAGGATGCAGTGTGTGTATGTATATCTTGCCTGAATCAGAATCTACTGCACTGTAACTGTAATAACTGCATTAACTCATCTACTGCACTGTAACTTTAATAACTGCATCTATTAACTTTATGAGAAAATGCTTTGTCTTTGAGATTAAAACGCCTTATCAATTTGGTATTTTAATTAGTTGTCAGTTATAATCATCACAATTAAAATAAATAAACATTTGAAATATATCAGTCTGCGTGTAATGAATTAATATAATTTACAAGTTTTACTTTTTTAATGTAAATAGTGAAATGCATCAACTTTTTGATGATATTCTAATGATATGACCAGCACCTATGGTTTCCGTAAGCCTGCCATCTAGTGGTAGTTCTTATTTTCTGCACGGTTGCGCATGGATCTGCAGTTGCGTGTGTGTGGATTGTCAAATGCAAAACCGCGTAAAGAAAGTCTCAAAATCCAAATGAACCGAACAGGATGTATGAACGCGCGTCACAGGATCCACAAATGCACAACTTCTCATTGGTATGCGCAAAATCAATATACATGAACACAAAATAAAACATTGCGATCACAAATCTGCCTCTATTTGTACAAATCGCTTCGTGTTTATTCAAATCTAAATTTCACAGAATCAAATCATAAGGCATTTGTTTGTGAATTGTAAAATACAAATGAAACGTGTATCACATTCACGGATGACTGTGCGTGCATTTGTTAATCATTTTGAGTCGAAATTCATCCCATATATCTTCACTATTTTGTTTCCATCTGTATGCGTGTTTAAGGCTATGGAGTTGAGTTTGATTTGGTGCCTCAGTGTTAGGTTTAGATCTGTTTAGGTAAAGAGTAATTTTACTGTGGTCTGATAAGGGGGTTAGTGTGCTAACTGTAAACCCTCTGAGAGAATTTGGATTTAGATCGGTGATGAAGTAGTCTACTGAACTGTTACCCATCTTGGAACTATAAGTATACCTACCATATGAGTCTCCTCGCAGTCTGCAATTGACTATGTACAGACCCAGTGTACGACACAGATGGAGAAGTTGTAATCCGTTTTTGTTTGTAGTTTTGTCATAGTTGAGTCTTTTTGTTTGCGTAGGTGGAGGAAAGACGTCTGCTCCTGGAATGTGTTTGTCTCCCTGGGAGTGAAGTGTGTCTGATTCTTCACCGGTCCTGGCATTCAGGTCACCGCAGATCAGAACATTGCCCTGTGACTGGAAGTAGTTGATTTCTCCTTCTAGGGTTGTGAAGCTGTCTTCGATGAAGTACGGTGACTCTGCAGGCGGGATGTAGGTTGCGCACAGGAAGATATTTTTCTCTGTAGAAGTAAGGGCCTTGTTTATTTCTAACCATGTATAGAACAGGCCCGTTTTAATAGTTTTTATTGAGTGGGCGAGATCGGATTTAGGCCAGATCAGCATTCCGCCTGAGTCTCTGCCTTGTGTGTCTCCCGGTAGTTTGGTGGACGGGAGGATGAATTCTCTGTAGTTTGTAGGGCACCCGTGGGTCTGTCTCCTCTGCTCCATGTCTCCTGCAGGATGATAATGTCTGAGTTTTTGGTTTCTGAGGTGAAGTCTATGTTTTTGCTTTTTAGACCAAAAGCAGATGACCTCAGGCCTTGAATAATCCAACATGATATAGTAAATGCTTTGTTATCCATAAGGTGTTATTTAAATTAGCAGGTCTTAAGACAGTAGGTGTGAACAGATCAGGTTCAGCATCTGGTGGATGTCTTTCAGCTCGGCTGTCGGAGCTTGTGCGGATGTTGGTGTGGGGTTTCTGTTCACTGTCTGGGCATAGCTGAGGCTGCCCGGGGTCTGCTGCGTGTGCTGGGTGATGGGTGTAGGCAGCAGGGATGATGTTCTCATCTGTTGACTGTTGCGATGGTAGGTGGGTGGTTGTGGTCTTTGGGTGTTTGTAGGTACTGTGTGGTTCATCCCTGTTCTAGGTGGATGCTGTCTTGCTCTGTTGTTTGGAGTAGTGGTGTTGGTGCTGCGGTTTAGAGTAACATCTTTTAGTCTCTTTGCAAAGACAGGGACAGTTGCTCTGTACAGGTGCACATGGTCATAAAGGCATGTGAGGTCCAGGGTAGGGTGATGTGCCAGGTGCATTTGAGTTTTTAGTGCGCAGGTTCTTGAGAGGGATGCATTTATTCTTTTAATTGTGTCTAGGTGGAAGTCTTTCCGTGGCAGCAGTGTGGACACTGTAATTTGAGCATTTGGGAAGTCGGATGTGGCTTTCTCGATCACTCTCTTTAGTGATGTGTCCACTCTTTCCTGTTGTGCTCTCAGGTCGTTTGTGGCAGTGTGGATTATTATGTATTTTGGTGATCCTAGTTTTTCCTCATTTAGCAGCTTTAGGGCGCTGTGAGTATTTGGGCACCAGAGTTTGGACACCCTGTGTTTAGGGAAGAGCTTCTTTTCATCTATAAACTTCCCATTTGAGTCTATTAGAAGGACAACGTCTGGTTTTGGTGTGTCACCTATGGGTGTTGGGGCGTTGTCTGATTCTTCGGTTGGTTGTGTGTTGGGTATGGGGCTTGATGGGGGAAGAAGGTTTTGGCTGGGTTGTTCCACTGGGTTTTGAGGGCTGTTGTCAGTTTGAATGGTGACCTGTTGTAGTGGGTCCTTGGTGGAGTTGAGGTCTTTGGAGTAGGTATCTTTTACTTGCTTCATTTCACCTATCTCCTCCCTTAGAGCAGTTAACTGTGCCCAGTGACTCTCTGTCTGCTGTGAGAGCTGGGATTCCAGTGATGCCAGCTGAACATTTAGTCTCTCCCTCTCTTGCTGCAGCTCTTTGACATTGGCCTGCAGTAAATACAGTTCTTTCTTGATGTTGTCTTTTTCTTTTTGTTTGGCTGTGGGGGTGTTGCTGGTTTGTTCTTTACTTTCTTTACTATTACTCTGAGCTGTACCAGCTCCCCCTCCAGGGCTGTGAATCTCTCTCTCATATCCATACAGTAGCACTGTGAATGGGTGTCGTTAGTTTGTTCTGTGTTGGGGGGGTCTTTCTTCTCCAGCTGCTTGTCTGAAGCTGGGGTTATATCTGGTTCTTCTGGAGTGGTGGGTTGCTCATTGTTGGGTTCTAGTTGAGACCTTTCCTTGATCCTCTGGAAGTTTTCTTCAAATAGTCCTTGGAGGCTTTTCACAACCACTATCCCCGTTGTTTTGTATATGTTAGCGTTGATAGTTGTTATGTCATCAAGGAAAATTTGTTGCAGGAGCTCAGATGTGTATGTCCTCTCTCTCTGGTGACATCTCTCTCTCTATACAGGGATGAGATCCCTGTAGAGACACTATCTACAGGGATCTCATTCCTGAACAACAGAGGGGTCAGATTGGAGATGACCTGCCAAAGTACGTGTTAGTTTGGGACAATGTCAGTTTCCATCGCTCCAACATCATCAGGCAATGGTTTGCGGGCCACAACAGGATGCTGGTGGAGTTCCTCTCACCCTAATCTCCATTCCTTAACCCCATTGAGTAATTTTTCTCAGCATGAAGATTAAAAGTATATGATTGCCAGCCGCATACACAGATGACCCTTCTGGCTGCCATGGATGTAGCGTGTGATGAAATCACAGCGGATGCCTGCAGTGGCTGGATTAGACACACTGAAAGATGATTTTCACGCTGTATCGTAAGAGAAGATGTTCATTGTGATGTGGATGAGAATCCGTTGCCCAAAAGACAGGAACGTCAGGAGGTGTAGGAAGACTGCACTGTAATTCCACTGCACTGCATGTAGTTTTCCCTAAGGAGATTGTCTTATGTTCAGATTTCTAAATTTGTTTGTGCTATGCATTGTGTCTTTTCCTGTCTACATCGCAATGACACGGCCTGTCAATAAATTATTGTACAAACAATAAAAGCGTTAACGTGAATCATGTGCCGTCTCTTGCAATTAAACAATCAAAATCAGAAATGCACTTATTGTTTTGCAAATGTCAAGGATGATTCGAGAAATGCTCCACTCATCACTCTCAGGTCACTCCGCTACACACGTCTGATCACTTCTTCGTCACTCTCGACCTCACGGCTCCAGACAACGCAGTTGTCTGACCGCTGGTCACTTTCCGGCGCAACCTGCGGTCCCTCCCTACTGCTTTTCCTCTGCTGTCTTGTCTGGACTCCCCCCCTCTGAGTAGCTCTCTCTTTTGAATAGCAACAGTGCCACAGACACTCTGTGTTCCACGCTTACATCCTGCTTGGACACCTATGCCCTCTCACATCTGGACCAGCCCGTGCATCCCTGTCTACCCCCTGGTTATCGGATGTACTACGTGAGCATCGCACCAGCCTCTGGTCAGCTCAGAGAAAATGGCACAAGTCAAAAGACCATACTGACCTCTCTCTCTACTAGTCTCTCATCTCTACTTTCTCCGTTGACGTCACCTCTGAAAAAACTGATTATAACCACTCGAAGATCAGCAACTCTCCTGACTCTCGCACGCTTTTATAAACCTTCTCTGCTCTCCTCTGTCCGCCTGATCCCACACGTTCATCGGATTTAATGGCTGATGATTTTGCATCGTTCTCCGTAAAGAAAACTACCGCCATCAACAGCCAATTTTCTACACCACCACCACCCTTTGAACCCGCCCACAACCCTGACACGTATGTGCTCCCTGCCTTTTCTCCTCTGTCTGAAGATGATGTTGCCAAGGTCATTGGTTCCAACCACCCTACCACCTGCCCACTGGATCCCATCCCCACCCATCTCCTCCAAGCCATCTCTCCAGCAGTTGTGCCTGTTCTGACCCACATCATCAACTCTTTGCTCACCACTGGGACATTTCCCACTGCGTTCAAAGAGGCCTGCATCACACCGCTACTGAAGAAACCCACTCTCAAACTTACACAGCTAGAACACTACAGGCCGGTGTAGTGTGTGAAAATGCATATCTTCCGTCAAAATGTAGATGACTGATTTTAACCTCTAATTCTTTTCTGTCTTCTTAAAAAAAGTTTTTTTTACTTACCTCACTATTCTTAGCTTTGTATACTGTGCTAGGCTTTAATGGACTGGATTTAATTAACTTATGCATTTTGTTGCCTATATTGTTATAATTGCTTCCAATGTTTCCTCGTCTGTAAGTCGCTTTGGATAAAAGCGTCTGCTAAACGACTAAAAGTAAATTTAATGAAATGTGTAATGTGTAGTGTGTTTGTGTGGCCTTGAAATTTTAGCATGTCTACGTAATCATGAATAAATGCTTCTTGAGACACACAGTGTTGCCTTTCTACCTGTTTCGCCATCTGATGCAGTGAGTATTGAAATACCGAGAGAGCTCTCCCTCTATAATAACTATGCCTTTCTACCTGTTTTCCCATCTGATGCAGTGAGTATTGAAATGCTGTCAGATGCCGAGAGAGCTCTCCCTGTATAATAACTATGCCTTTCTACCTGTTTCCCCATCTGATGCAGTGAGTATTGAACTCCCGTCAGATGCCGAGAGAGCTCTCCTTGTATAATAACTATGCCTTTCTGCCTGTTTTCCCATCTGATGCAGTGAGTATTGAATTCCCATCAGATGCTGAGAGAGCTCTCCCTGTATAATAACTATGCCTTTCTGCCTGTTTTCCCATCTGATGCAGTGAGTATTGAACTCCCGTCAGATGCCGAGAGAGCTCTCCCTGTATAATAACTATGCCTTTCTACCTGTTTTCCCCATGTGATGCAGTGAGTATTGAACTCCCGTCAGATGCCGAGAGAGCTCTCCCTGTATAATAACTATGCCTTTCTACCTGTTTCCCCATCTGATGCAGTTAGTATTGAATTCCCGTCAGATGCCGAGAGAGCTCTCCCTGTATAATAACTATGGCTTTCTACCTGTTTCCCCATCTGATGCAGTGAGTATTGAAATGCTGTCAGATGCCGAGAGAGCTCTCCCTGTATAATAACTATGGCTTTCTACCTGTTTCCCCATCTGATGCAGTGAGTATTGAAATGCTGTCAGATGCCGAGAGAGCTCTTCCTGTGTAATAACTATGCCTTTCTACCTGTTTTCCCCATGTGATGCAGTGAGTATTGAACTCCCGTCAGATGCCGAGAGAGCTCTCCCTGTATAATAACTATGCCTTTCTACCTGTTTCCCCATCTGATGCAGTGAGTATTGAACTCCCGTCAGATGCCGAGAGAGCTCTCCCTGTATAATAACTATGGCTTTCTACCTGTTTCCCCATCTGTTTCTAACGGCCGTTGCTCATCACGTTAGGACAAAACCTTCGCATCGCGTTTGGTTAGGACACGATGTTAATATGTTCATTTAAACATAATATGGTGGTAGTTCTGCTGTTTAAACTTATCAGAGCGTTCCCAGAACGTTCTGGATAAAAACATAAACTTGCTGGAGATAATCAGTCAACAATGATAACTAATGAACTTAAATATGTTCCTATGCCATGCAAAATCGAGAATATCATAACCCGCAAACAACAAATTACATAAAACTCTAGTGAAATAACTTTGACGTCAAACAGATCTGCCATCAGTGAGCAACCACCGAATTCAAATATTGGCGCCCTGCTCCAAGTTCCACAAAGTATTCAATAAAAGACAAGAGTGACTGAAATCGATAAGGAAACATTTACTTATTTTACTGCACTTTCGGATGGTTAAAAAATATAAATATAGCTAGTATGTTTTAAGCTGAAATAGGCTTACCCATGCTAGATTTAAATGTAAAATATTATTCAAAACATGTCAATATACGGTAATGTAATATCCAGTCGCGTCTTAATTTAGTAATAATCGCAATAAACACATGAAGATGAGACTAAATAAGATTACATGCTCTGTACTCACCTTGTATAGCGCCATGTGGAGTGAACAAACGTTCGTTGTGCGCATGCGAGATCCGTTTTGCGCGCCATGCTCTTAAAAAGACAGCTTACATTTTAAAATATCAGCTTCATAATATTTCAGATTTCCCATGATGGATGGATGGATAATGAATTGATTGATTACTTACTTAACAGACACTTAAAATATGATTACACAATTAAAAAGCTAATATTTTATCACTCATGCCATCAATGATAAGTAAATATATTATTATTTAAGATTTATATAATATAAAATATGTTAATTAATGTTAATATAAATGTTATAAAATACCACTAGCTAGACTGCTCAACAAACACAGACCAGACTTTGTGCCAGGCCATGCGTCCAGCGAATCTGTCCTCCATTTATAATTTAGAGCCATGAAAAACTATAATTGTGCTATATTTTTGTCCCAGGTTATGTGCAGAGGTGTTTTGTCACTCACTGATGCATAAAAGAGCAAACATTGAGTAGTCCATTAAGTTAAAATGTTACTATAGGAGACAATTGTGCAGGTCTCAATCATTTGTAGTCAGAGCAGCATTACTGTAAATTCAGCCATATAGATGTTACAATGTGAAACAAAGCATGGCGCACAAGATGACAGAACACTGTGCTGCTCAAATGTCAATTTTTGGGTTACACAGAGATCCTGTCTCAACTGGGCATACTAATAATAGACATTTACATTTCTAGCAACATTTTTTACCATAAATATGTAGTTATTTCTTTCTTAGAAGTGTTGTTTGGCCGAGTACATGTTTCCCATACTCAGAATTTGTGCTCTGCATTTCCCCCATCCAAGTGCTCACACACAGCAGTGAGAGTACAGTTTTTGCATCCATTTTTGCAGTGATGCCCACGGAGCATGCGCACATTACTTCCGTGTTAAACAGGAAGAACCCTCGTCTGTTTCCGGTTTGCAAGACTTAAAGCAGGGAGAAATGGGAAACTAAGAAAATTTATCAGTTTAGCAGATGCCTTACACTGCAGCACACCGCAGTGGTGTATAGAAGAAGAACTAATTTCACATTTTCCCATTTCACTCTACTTTAAGTCTCCCCAACTGGAAACTGCAGAGAGTGCTTGCGTTAAACGCAGAAGTCGCATGTGCTCAAGGGCTCCTTTGGTTGTTGGAACGAGAGTGTGGTGTTTATTCACTCCCCCCAATTACATTTTCTGGTGGTCCTAAGACTCCCAACCTTCGGGTTACAGTCCAACTCTTTAACCAATGTCTATAAAAAGTTCCAATAATGTTGTTCTAAGAACGTATAACCTTTAGCATTATGAGAACCTTCATCAAGCACAAAATAACATAAAAACCATTCGGAGACTATTGTTCCAGGAATGGTTATCCTTCAGCATTATAAAAAAGTTCATGAAGCCCTAAATAACATCAAAACAACGTTCTGAAAACATTGTTCTAGGAACGTTTTCCCTTAATATTTTGAAAACCTTCATCAAGTGCAGAAAACACTAAAACAATGTTACAAGATCGTTGTTCTAAGAACGTTTTCCTGTAACATTACCAGAACATTTATCAACTACAAATGACATCAAAACAACGTGCTAAAAACATTGTTCTTGGAACGTTTTCTCTTAATATTATGAAAAACTTCATCAAGTGCAATGATAGGAAAACGTTTTTAAAAAACATTGTAAACATGTTTAGTGTTAACATTGTTGGAACATTATACTTTAACATTCTTACAACGTTTTCAGCGGGTAGTTTTATTTTAGTTCCCAGAACATTCTCTTTTTAAGTAGGTTAACATTCTCTAAAAACATTACAAAAATGTTTAGTGACAACATTGTTATAATATACTTTGCTAACGTTATTTTAATGTTTTCAACAGGTAATGGTATTTATGTTCCAAAAAAGTTCTTTTAAAAGGTAGTGCAACATTCAAAGTATGTGAATTGAAAACATTGTTAAAACATTCCATTCCATACTGTTCTTTAAAAAATGTCTTTAGGTTGTTTTATTTTTAAATCTATTTTTATTCCCCGAACGTTATCTTTTAAGGTAGGGTAACATTATTTTCTAAATGTTTAGTGACAACATAATTCACTAACATTATTTTAATATTTTCAACAGCTAGTTCTATTTATGTTCCCAGGGTGTTATTTTAAAAGGTAGAGCAACATTCAAAGTATGTGAAGTGAAAGGATGGGTTAACATTTAATAAAAACATAAAAAATATTTAGTGAAAACTAGTTTGACCGTTATTATTTGTAACCTTTTATCTTTTGGGTAACATCGCATGCCCTCCAGACTTTTTTTTAAATGTACATGCTTTAATAACGTACACAAATATGTTTACACAAATAATGCTTTAATAACAGAAATGTATTCACTTCAACAGAACAATGAGGTAATCTCAAATTATAAAAGCCATTTTTTTCTTTTTGTGAAAATTATTATATTGAACATTTTTATTGGTAAACTGTAGGAATAAAACAATACAAAAATAAAATAAAACAGCATAGAAAAACTATGAAAAAGTATTAACTATTATAAACAACATTCTGGAGGGATTCCTCGGAGGCAGCCGGTTCAAACATGGCACTCTCCTCTGGTGCATCTTCATTATCCTCTGGTGCACCTTCAATGTTCACCTGCACAGACAATAATATAATTTAAAATCGGAATTATTTGTATTAATGCTCTGTGGTCGAATTTTTAAAAAATGCAAGAAGGGTGGTGTGGTATAATGTGAGTGTATTATAATTTGTTTAAGTTAACCGGACTTTACTCATTTGGTATCGGGCAGATACCAATACTGGTACGATGCATTCCTAATATATATATATATATATATATATATATATATATATATATATACACACACATTACATACCAAAGAAGAATAATTTTCTCAAGTCTTCCCTTGTTTCATAAATTCTGGATACTGCCTTTATCTAAATAAGGAAAATCTATTTGTGGCAGTCTTTGTTAATATGAACTAACAAATTAATTAATGCAGTGGTTCCCAACCCTGGTCCTCGCCCAAATCCCAACGCATCATACTTTAGTTGCTGAGCAAGTATGACGAGTTGCATCAGGTGTTCTAAATAGGCGGACATCTAAAACATTCTGTCAGGGGGGCCAAAGACCATGGTTGGAAAACACTGAATTAATGTATAGAAAACACCTCATGAAAACAGTAGTTATACACTGTCAAATCTCTGTCAAGGTTAAGAAAGTGAGAAATGTGGAGTTTACTTGGGTGAGTTGTACTTGCACAACTTATGTCAGTTTTAAATGGAGCTAGATGAGTTAGAAATGTTTTAGCAAACATATATTATTGTACATATGGCTGAAAGATGACCAGCACTTAATAAGAAACACAAGCTGTGACGTGTTGAAATATAAGATTAATCCTGTAAAGGTGTTATAAAACTTGAGTTGATGGACAGGACCTAGATTATGTCAGATAAAGTGGCAAGGAAGGTGTGGTGTGAGCCAGTCAACCAGTCAACCAGCCACACTCTTTTCTGACACTTGTTCTAAAAACATTGTTCTTGGAACGTTTTCTCTTAATATTATGAAAACCTTCATCAAGTGAAAAAAAAACATCCAATCAATGTTACAAGAACGTTGTAGTAAGAACGTTTTACTGTAACATTACCAGAACATTTATCAACTACAAATGACATCAAAACAACGTTCTGAAAACATTGTTCTTGGAACGTTTTCTCTTAATATTATGAAAACGTTCATCAAGTGCAAAAAAACATCAAAACAATGTTAGAAGAACGTTGTTCTAAGAACATTTTCCTTTAACATTACAAGAACATTCGTTGAGTAAAAATAGCATAAATAGAACGTTTCTAGAATGTTGTTCAAAGGACGTTTTTCTTAACATTAAAGGAACGTTAATCATACTTTGAAAACCTTATAAAAACGTCCCATAAAGATTATTTTAAGAATGTTTTCCCCTAACCTTTAAATACCTTCAAAACAACGTTAGTGAAAGTTGTGGGAACGTTCCCTGTTAGCTGGGTAATAACTATGCCTTTCAACCTGTTTTGCCCAAAAACATGCCGCATGAAGAGCAGCAAATACACAACAGTAAACAAAATGCAGAGAATATTAAAGCATTTGTATGCGTCACTCTGTTTACTGTTTGCTACATGTCTCCAACCTTTTAATCAGATTAGTGATATTTTATTAACCATAACGTTTTTATCTACGTTAAGTAGTAGCATTATTAGTCATTTTGTAAACATATGTGATCCTGTGAAAACCCAGGCTAACATCTCATAATCGAAATTGATTAATATAACAAGCATCAAATATTAAGATTTTGATATTATTCAGTCAGTATTGAAAATATTGTTATATTTTCACAGAATATTCCACTGGATTACTTGCTGGATTTTCACAAGCAGGTTCACATTTTGTAATGAACAACGTTTTAATTGTGGAAACTATTTAAAAATATAAGGTATGAAAGTGAAAAGGTGACAACAGCATGGAAAGGCTAATTTAGTCAGTAACTCTGTTTTCTGTTCATGATTTTTATTGTTGTATAGCGTTTTAATTGTTATATTACATTTGCTGTTTGCATGTTGTCAGTAGTTTTTTTTTATTAAAAAATCAGACCTCTATTAAGGGGGCATTCCCCTAAAACCCCAGCCTATACATATATCAAAATATAAATAAATGGCTTGATAAAAGATCATATCTTTTATACAGTATATCCAACTGTGATACATTTATTAAATATTTATTTACTTTCAAAAATACATATTGTCCAGACTTGCGTTTGGAAGAAAAACTAAAGACTACCTCTTGTAACTTGAAAGGGGGGGGCAGCCCTGGTACCTTTGGAGGGAAATTGATAGAGCTTGGGAAAGAAACAGAGGGTAAGAGAGTGATGAGTGAGCTGTTACTGAAAGCAGAGGCAACCCCACGGTTCCACTCAGAAAAGACCTCGCCATGGTCGACCAAAGAAGTTGAGTGCCCATGATCCGTGTCATATCCAGAGGTTGCCTATACACAAAGTCAGGGTGATCAGCGGTTTGAGCCCTGCTCTGAGCAGATTTGAGTTCAATGGCTGCACGCCTGACCTAATTGTTTATTACCTTTATCACTTCATTTCTGCATTTATGTCTGTATTTATTAATTTCTCTATTAATGCACTTTATTTAAACACTTAATAATTTCTTATGCTCTGATGTAATACATGCACAATGGCTGATGTTATTAATGTAATGATGGACGATATTTTTTATGCATCTAATTCTCTGTAAAGAAAAATTGTGGACAAAATTCCACTTGGATCCAATATTGCTCTCCTGAAATCAAAGTACTTCCCGATGAATTAAACCAGGAGTCCTAGAGCTCTTTTAAAGAAACGGCACTTCTGTTTTCTTGACAAACTAAAAAGATGTAAAGCTGTTAAATTGAATATGTATACATTCAGAATGGATATAAAATCCACTGCATGTTGCCTGCTTGCTTTGATCAAAAACTTGATGCATGTTAGTCTACATGTCGTAATAATAATGAACGATTCTTCTTACCACAGCTCTAGACCTGTAGTTCCAAATACGCAAATTTACGATGCTGTTTGCGATTGATCGCTGGTACAATGATGAAACATTTAAATCGTTGAACTATGCTGGAACGACGTATCTTGCGATCACAGTTGGTTAACTATGCTTTTGGGAAATCGCACCCCAGGTTAGGTTTACAGAGAAAGTTACTATGGTTACTGACTCTGAGTATAAGTTACCTCTCTTCATAAACGGGCTTGAGTTACCCAGCTTTTTTCGGGGTTTGACATATATCACATTCTGAAACGAAAAACCTAGCGTTTCCCTCTTTCAGTGTTCAAATACTCAGTTTTCCTTAACCTCCTTCCTGAAACGGCCCCTGAGCTATCATCCCTTGCTCAGCCAACCAGCCAGTGTTCAGAAATTATCAGTTGCCTACTGTACAACATATAATCTCTTTCAAGGAGACGTTGAGAAAGCGAATATATCCAACATCTGCTTTTGATAAATGAATTAATCAAACAAATATCAGTTATTGATTCACTCTTCCATTTATTAATTGTTAAGCACTGATGAGGTTTCAAAACACAGCATCCTGTTGTTATCCACTATCAGTTTTTTACAGGAATCTTACCACACAGTCAGTGACATTACAATAAGAATCTCTGTATCACAGATCATGCAGTGTTTATTGGTTAGACACATAAGTGCACACAGAGAGAGAAAAGGCAAAGGGTGGTCCACATACAGAATAAAAACACTTACACTAAATATGCACATTATCAACACAAACATAGATCAGCTAATGTAAAATCAAAGTCCTCTGCCTAAAAGGTTATTAAAATCAAACTTTACTGACAGAACTGAACTTTTTGAACTTAAGGTAAACCTGTGCACATTTAATACCAAAAATTCACATTCAATTCCCAAACCGCCACTTCTGTTTTGTTGACGCTAAACCAAGAGATGAAGTGTTTTGGTATGTTTTACTATTTCGGGAATAAATGATCTACCCAGAAGAATGGTTATCTTACAGATGCATTACAAAAACACAAGCAGAAAGGAATGTCAATAGAGGTAAACATTACAGACAAAACAATCATTCTATATACCTGTAAGTTCTTAAGAGACAAAATATTTGTTTTATCTTAAAGCCAATGGAAATTTAGCCCTGTGTGCATTGGAGAACATAATCCCATGTAATAAAGTATGCCCATCTTCTTTCTTCTCCTTCTAAATAAATCAGCACCAACTATTTCTGTATTTAAAACATTTAACTCAAATGTGGAAATTAAGTCTTGAAAATGAGCATAAACACCCAAGCATCACACAACTCAGGCAATCCAGATACATACAGTATATTGCAGACCTCACCACTGACCTGTTGGACAATGTGCCACAATTAAAAACTCTGTCCTCATCACGTGACGGGGTTACATTTGGCACACAGCATATTTTTTTATAGATTAGGCTGCACATGTAAAGCAACCCTAAAACTGTGCATACGACAATACCTCATTATTAACCAGCATTCAAAGGAGGCACAAAATACAGACGGCAACAACTTTCTGTAGGTACAGCTGCTGTCCTCCAGTAAAGAGCAGGTTATTACACAAGGAAGAGAAATGTTCACAAATGGACCTGGCTTGGCTATTCACCAACATATTTTACTTGTTGACGAAACTGATTAAAAGCCTATGACTGTTATAAATTCAATAATCATCAGCAAAGAGCTGCCTGTCCGGAGTAAGATTAATTTCAACTATACAACGTGCAAACGAAGATTTAATACCATTGACGAATACTGTCACTTTATTCCCCACTGAATCACACACATTACTTTTTGACTGTACTGGAATTCTAACCACGATTTTAGGCTGATGCATTTCAAATCACGTCAACTGAGGACAGAAAAGTTATGTTTCATTGATCGCCTTCCTCACTGGTCGTTTGCAGGTGATTGTCTATCCTAAACAGCATGTGTTTGTCTGATTGGTAGTGTCGTTTTCTTGCAACCAGGGTGCATTACAGGTCTGCAAAGAGCCGCCTGACCACGACCAAGACAAAAAAACAATATCACACATCTAAATGCCACACAGAATGAAGGAAGACTGCTCGCTCCTCACCAAACCTTGGAGTAACTGAGAAGGGGGGGTGTGTGAAAGTATGTTTAATAGGGGATATGGCTGATCTCCAGCCTGGGTGCCGCATGGACACCTCACTCACGGCTTCCAAAAAGCTGAAGGAAAAAGAGGAATATGTAGATGACGTCCATGTAGAGGCAGATTGCTCCGAACACGTGCTCCTCTGGATTCAGAGAGTACCGCCTGTTCCCAATCAACAGCTGCATGTCAAACGCCAAAAACTAAAGAGAAATAAAATCAGATCTCCTTCTAAGAACATAAACATGACAATCTATCACAATCCACTGTAGTTTTGTCGTGCGCTTATCATTACAAATACTAACCAGGGTGAACACCAAAGCACCAAATCCCGCATAAGCAGTGTGCAGCCAAGGTATCTGGAAAGGCGGCAGATTTTTGAGTTAGTCAGAGCATGACACAGCTTTAAAGTAATGATCCCAAGTCCACATAAATAATATCTATTCGAGGTTTGCATGTAGCTTACATATCCGAACGGAGCTGTGAAGAAAAGCAGAAGGCCAGTTATCATTAGCACCATCATGAGGGAGAAGAGTAATCCATGACAGGTGGTGAAGTCGACCTAGATGACAGAACACAAGGCTAGAGTAAACAGACTACAGATGTCTCATTTGGAAGAAGCAGTTTATTAACTACGAAGTGAGCTCACCCTGGACTGAAAACAGAAGAGCGTAATAGCCAGACACACCAGGGCTGTGATGCCCACACACATCATCACCACTTTGGTATTATGATAGCTGAAAATAGAAAGTGTGAGTTATAGATTGATGTAAGGACTTAAAGGGATCGTTCAAACAAAAATTCTGTCATTGTTTACTAATCCTCATGATTTCAAATCTTGTAATCTGTATGACTTCTGCAGAACATAAAAGACGATATTTAGAAGAATGATGGTAACCGGACAATGGCCATAACCATTGACTTGCATTGGTTTTGTGTCCATACAAAAGAAGTGAATGGGTACCGCCCTGTGTTTATCTCCCCATGAAATTGATGTCCGTGTATTTTTTTTCTGCATAAATGTGAGTAAAACATCTTACCTCGCAAGCATGCCGGCCATATAGGACATTGCCAAAGTCTGCAAATAAGGAAAAAAAATTATAGATATAAAACACACACTTAAGATGAATAAAACAGTAAACCTTTCTTTTTTAAACCCAAAAAAATATTTTTTTATGACTAAAAGAAGCAATACTTACAAAAATGCCAAGGAGACACATGTTGGTAGGGTATCTGCGCCTGTACATAGGAAACACACACATTCAAACATGCAAAATAACACTACACCCTTT
This sequence comes from Barbatula barbatula, assembly GCF_947034865.1. NCBI lineage: Eukaryota > Metazoa > Chordata > Actinopteri > Cypriniformes > Nemacheilidae > Barbatula > Barbatula barbatula. Next base: position 23,588,576 of record NC_136764.1, read on the forward strand.
TATTTGGTGTTTTAAAACACAAGATTGCACTTATTTGGTGTTTGTTCTTTAGTTTGATCAATGAATCCCACTCAAAATACGAGTCTAGGGAGGCAGAGAGAGAGTTTGTGACCTCTTTTTTTAAACAGGTGCTAAATTATTGTAAAGTAAACACAATATAGATAATCGTGGTTTTTAATATCAAAGTTGCTGTCAACAAAGATATACTGTGACACCCCTAATATGCTCCTATGAATGCTGTGAGACAGACTTTAATATCTGGTTACCGTGCATTTGTGCTGCATACAAGCATCAGGTAGGTTCCCATGAAAGTCATGCTGTTCAAAAAAATACATTAACAGATTAAGAGACATATCTGACCAGAAGCAGTCATGAATTATTTTAAGTACAGTAGTATAGACATCTCTTACTATGAGGTCAGATAAAACACCCGATTGAACTGGACAAACTTCCGGACTGGCTCACTGGGATTTAAAGTAATACAGCAATGAATGACAGTACACTTCTTATAGGAACTTAAGAATAAATGGCCTAAAGCATGAATCCTAAGGTTGAATGAAAGTCTATTGTCATCTGTTGTGATGTAGCCTATGCATTACCAACCAAAATGTGAAGAGTGACACCACACCAAATGTGACCATCAGCTGAACCATGAGGATACAGAAGACCTGACAACAGAAATACATTTTGACATTTTTATTTAGCTATGGTACACGTGGGCAATTCCATGCAAATGTCAACCTCAAAGCCACCATATGTATATTTGGACCGCTAGACGGTGCACTTTCCAAACAACAAAAAAAGGCGAAACAAAATGATGTTATGTAGGAGAGTGGAATTATGGGAAATGTCGTTTTCACCAACTAGAGGCATATGGAGATAGCCTGTCATGTTCACAGACGAGGGAATGAATTAATTAATTTTATTTTATGTCAACGTAATGAGTTCACTTGCCAGAAACGTTTAGTGTAATGCCACGTTAGTCCGTCGTAATGCTACACAGTTTTACGTGTTTAAAACATTCATAGTTTAGAAAGGTAACTAGGTTTACGCTTTTTGTGGTTTACTCGCCCAAGAGTAAACGTGATCCATAATAACATAACAACAGCTGCTGCATCACAGATGCTGTATAACCACTTCTGCATTTGTGTGTTGCAGTAGTTTCTACAACCAGAAACTTAGGGCATTGCGGAGCACCGGATATTAAGTCACTGGTATGCGAGAAATACAAGGGAGACAAGGGATCGGCCATTATTTTATTTGGGATAATGTAAGTGTATGTAAATCAACTTCAAAATATTATTCCATATTGTGGCTTTAAGATGAGCAAGTGAAATGTCACATCAAAAGAAGCGTTTCCAAACTTATATCAGTACACTATATTAACAATGCTTAAATGGCAGACCTTTGAGACAGAAAACACGGAAAAAACAGCATCAACACATTTTCACCTTTCTGATGAACATGCGACGGATATTCTTGTCCTCCCAGTTGCTCCCATTCAAGCCATCAAAGCTACTGCTGGAGCTGGGATCAGAGAAGGGCGAGGACATGTCCGTAGCGTAAGGATTTGAATATCCCGGACCTCGAAGAGTACACAGAGAGAGAAGAACAACTCACTTGCGACTCATATCTCTAAAATAAACACGCTGCACTTGAAAGAACCGTTTGCATCTGTATACAAACTGCAGTATAATGTGACTTACTGGGGCCAGGATGCACATAAGCCCAGCTGGGATGCATGGGCATGGACAGAGGGGGCAATGGGGGCGGCTGACTGGCATAATTTAGGTTTGCAGTTCCGTGTTCTTTATCTCCTGCCGTGGCTTCGGCATAGCTGGGTGGTGCAGCTGGCAGACTCATGGTCCTCTGTAAAAGTAAAACGGTAAGATAAACAGTCCGACACGTTATTATGGAAGACGGCTGGAGCTATGCTCCGAGTACAATGATGTATTGACAAACACGGATGAAACCCCTAAAGCATTCCATTCTGGGTTTGAATGTAAGATAGTGTGAGAAGTGTTGTGAAGTAAGTTAGTAAACAGCGAACATCGCTTTAGGTCTGTGCAACTGACTGGAGAGCTGTCAAATGCACAGAACACGGTGTCACTATGACATAAACACGTGTTACGCTGACGTAAACCTGTCACACTTGAATCAACATCAGCATTATTCATACAGCAGCGCTATACATGCTGACAGCGCTTAGCTTAGCTAGCTCGTCGATTATACTTTCAACGCGCATTCTAGCGTGTATTTGTTCACACAAGAATTCACATTAAAACTCGACCAAGAATAAACTTTGAGACCGATCTCTGATACAATTCACCTTCCTGTTAAAGTAACGGATAAAAGCCGGATTAGCGCTCTCAAGGAATAAACATTGAACTCCGCCGCGTACTGACGTACATCCGGTGTTTCCGGAAACGACGACGCCGAATCATAAAAATGGAAATTAAACAATAAATGAAGAAAAAACATTTCTGTAACATTAATCATATAAAATAACCAATGTGCTTAGATATTTAATATATCATGTCAAGTAGTTTAATTCAACAAGTTTTTCGTTCGCTTTTCTTCTCCAGAAAGAAGCGTTTGGTCTCTTGTGGGGAAGGGAACCTTGAAACTATAGTTAATTTAAGCTAAAAAAATTAATGTACAAAACGCAGAACGTTTTCTGTGAATGTTAGGTTTAGGGAATACAACATGTTCGTACAGTATAAAAGTAATTATTTTAATTTAAACCTGAGCGGGTGTGTGTGTGGACTACAGTAGGCCTACACGTGTAAATGAACAGTAAAAGATCTATGCGTTATATTAGACAGCAAACTGTCATTTCAAAGTCACAAAAACAGATTTTTCCACCTTAGAAATGTTGTCAAATTACGAAATATTATATTTGTTGCTGATGCAGAGAAGCTTATTCGTGCATTTGTGACCTATGGTAATGTGATAAACAACTTCCCAGCTAGAATTATTTTGTTCTAAAAACGTTCTGAGAATATTACCAAGCAATGTTGCATTACTGTTTTCAGCAGGTAGTTTTATTTTAGTTCCCAGAACGTTCACTTGAATGATAGGAAAACGTTTTTAAAAAACATTGTAAACATGTTTAGTGTTAACATTGTTGGAACATTATACTTTAACATTCTTACAACGTTTTCAGCGGGTAGTTTTATTTTAGTTCCCAGAACATTCTCTTTTTAAGTAGGTTAACATTCTCTAAAAACATTACAAAAATGTTTAGTGACAACATTGTTATAATATACTTTGCTAACGTTATTTTAATGTTTTCAACAGGTAATGGTATTTATGTTCCAAAAAAGTTCTTTTAAAAGGTAGTGCAACATTCAAAGTATGTGAATTGAAAACATTGTTAAAACATTCCATTATCTTTTAAGGTAGGGTAATTTTTTTTCTAAATGTTTAGTGACAACATAATTCACTAACATTATTTTAATATTTTCAACAGCTAGTTCTATTTATGTTCCCAGGGTGTTATTTTAAAAGGTAGAGCAACATTCAAAGTATGTGAAGTGAAAGGATGGGTTAACATTTAATAAAAACATAAAAAATATTTAGTGAAAACTAGTTTGACCGTTATTATTTGTAACCTTTTATCTTTTGGGTAACATTGCATGCCCTCCAGACTTTTTTTTAAATGTACATGCTTTAATAACGTACACAAATATGTTTACACAAATAATGCTTTAACAACAGAAATGTATTCACTTCAACAGAACAATGAGGTAATCTCAAATTATAAAAGCCATTTTTTTCTTTTTGTGAAAATTATTAGCTTTAATAACAGAAATGTATTCACTTCAACAGAACAATGAGGTAATCTCAAATTATAAAAGCCATTTTTTTCTTTTTGTGAAAATTATTAGCTTTAATAACAGAAATGTATTCACTTCAACAGAACAATGAGGTAATCTCAAATTATAAAAGCCATTTTTTTTCTTTTTGTGAAAATGATTATATTGAACATTTTTATTGGTAAACTGTAGGAATAAAACAATACAACAATAAAATAAAACAGCATAGAAAAACTATGAAAAAGTATTAACTATTATAAACAACATTCTGGAGGGATTCATCGGAGGCAGCCGGTTCAAACATGGCACTCTCCTCTGGTGCATCTTCATTATCCTGACACATGGCAAGACATGTGACTTCATTGTTCACCTGCACAGACAATAATATAATTTAAAATCGGAATTAATTGAGTTAAGATGTATTTGTTTTGGGAAGTTATTTATTCCTTCATGTCCTCAAATTATTACATTTATTTTGATTCTGAAGGTTAGGTATTTTATAAACATAAAAAAAGACAAATAATTGGGCAAAATAACCGATGCCTATATAATGTTCAATTATGTACATTTTCTTTTTTTGCTGGTGTTTTTAGGTCTACTTAAATTGAAGTACTATTTTTTATTATGTTCTATTTTTTTATGATAAGTAGCACAATTTTACTAGCACATTTACTTCAGTTTACTAAAGTAAAAAATATGCTCTGTGGTCGAATTTTTAAAAAATGCAAGAAGGGTGGTGTGGTATAATGTGAGTGTATTATAATTTGTTTAAGTTAACCGCACTTTAGTCATTTGGTATCGGGCAGATACCAATACTGGTATGATGCATTCCTAATATATATATACACACACATTACATACCAAAGAAGAAGAATTTTCTCAAGTCTTCCCTTGTTTCATAAATTCTGGATACTGCCTTTTTAAATAAGGAAAATCTATTTGTGGCAGTCTTTGTTAATATGAATTAACAAATTAATTAATGCAGTGGTTCCCAACCCTGGTCCTCGCCCAAATCCCAACGCATCATACTTTAGTTGCTGAGCAAGTATGACGAGTTGCATCAGGTGTTCTAAATAGGCGGACATCTAAAACATTCTGTCAGGGGGGCCAAAGACCATGGTTGGAAAACACTGAATTAATGTATAGAAAACACCTCATGAAAACAGTAGTTATACACTGTCAAATCTCTGTCAAGGTTAAGAAAGTGAGAAATGTGGAGTTTACTTGGGTGAGTTGTACTTGCACAACTTATGTCAGTTTTAAATGGAGCTAGATGAGTTAAAAATGTTTTAGCAAACATATATTATTGTACATATGGCTGAAAGATGACCAGCACTTAATAAGAAACACAAGCTGTGACGTGTTGAAATATAAGATTAATCCTGTAAAGGTGTTATAAAACTTGAGTTGAGGGACAGGACCTAGATTATGTCAGATAAAGTGGCAAGGAAGGTGTGGTGTGAGCCACGTAACCAGTCAACCAGCCAACCAGCCACACTCTTTTCTGACACTTGTTCAATTCAGCATCCATTATCGAGGAACATGCTTGTACATTGTATAATCTATACCTAAACAACATTCTAAACATCCTTAAATGTTGAAGGCAGAATGTTCTATCCTTGTTATAGGTCAAATAAAAATAAATCAAAATTTCCATCACCTCAGTCATATAACGTTTTCCTAATATGAATGTCATAGTATTCTTTTTTGTTTGTTTTATTACAACAGTGTGCCAATGAGAACAGTGCTATAAAAACAACTGTCAAATTTATTTTCTAAAGTTCACAGGACAACTGTGTAGTGTCCAATACAATGGAGGAAAAAATGCTTTACAAAATTCCAAAAAAAACAACATAACAATTAACTCAGAGTCCATCCACATGGAAAGTCCAACACTATGTTCAGTTTGTACATCCATTGAACTCAATAGCATGAGTAGGGCAACAGATGGGTCACACACACACTCAAACCCCAAGCACAAAACAAAGGAAACAGAGAGCTTAAATACACTCTGCATAAACAGGACACAGTTGAAACTGATGCCATTAATGACACCAGTGAAGGGCAAAAGAAAACACACAATGGGACCCCTAGTGGCCAATAAGAGAACACCGGGTAAACCCTGACAACAACATTTACAAAACATGTGCTTCACAAGTAATTTTCTAGCTTGTTAATACATCACATCACAACAATATTTTATGAAAACATTAAATCAACTCAAACCTAAACGATGTTCTTATAATGTTTATTTAATGTTGCTGTTAAAATGTTCTACCTTTGATATCTAGAAACATTTTGGAAATGTTTTATGGAGATCATTATATAATCTGCTTCATCAACAACATCCACAAAACATTCTAAAAATATTGCACATAAAATGTTCTAGCTTTGTAAATACAGCACATTACAAGAACATTAACTTACATTTTAAACATTCTTAAAACATTATTTAAACATTCGATTTAAAAGTTTCCTATAAAACATTAATAAACTTTAAGGGAATGTTAGCCAAAGTTCTGAGAACATTCCCTGCTAACTGGGTGGTTCCTGGTGGAACATTTTTCCTAACTCGGTCGACCGCATCTCTCACAACTTCAAAACACTATTTAAAACACATCTCTTCTCTGAATAATTGTCAAATGTCTATCTTCTCTCAACAGGTAGTGGTCTAGCTTTTGTTGAAACTAGTACGTTTGTGTTAGCACCTACAGGTGCTGGTCATATAATTAGAATATCATCAAAAAGTTGATTTATTTCACTAATTCCATTCAAAAAGTAAAACTTGTATATTATATTCATTCATTACATACAGACTGATATACTTCAAATGTTTATTTCTTTTCATTTTGATGATTATAACTGACAATTAAGGAAAATCCCAAATTCAGTATCTCAGAAAATTACAATATTACTTAAGACCAATACAAAGAAAGGATTTTGAGAAATCTTGGCCAACTGAAAGTATGAACATTAAAAGTATGAGCATGTACAGCACTCAATACTTAGTTGGGGCTCCTTTTGCCTGAATTACTGCAGCAATGCGGCGTGGCATGGAGTCGATCAGTCACTGCTCAGGTGTTATGAGAGCTCAGGTTGCTTTGATAGTGGCCTTCAGCTCTCCTGCATTGTTGGGTCTGGCATATAGCATCTTCCTCTTCACAATACTTGTGAACACAAGGAATGCGACAGCTGAAACCCATGTCTTGCAAACGTCTGTGCGTAGTGGTTCTTGAAGCACTGACTCCACAGCTGCAGTCCACTCTTTGTGAATCTCCCCCACATTTTTGAATGGGTTTTGTTTCACATCTTTTCCTTCCCTTTGCCTCTCTATTCATGTGCTTGGACACAGAGCTCTGTGAACAGCCATCCTCTTTTGAAATGACCTTTTGTGTCTTGCCCTCCTTGTGCAAGGTGTCAATAGTCATCTTTTGGACAACTGTCAAGTCAGCAGTCTTCTCCATGATTGTGTAGCCTACAGAACTAGACTGATAGACCATTTAAAGACCTTTGCAGGTTTTTTTAGTTAAATAGCTGATTAGAGTGTGGGACAATGTGTTTTCAATATTTAACCTTTTCACAATATTCTAATATTCTGAGATACTTATTTTGGGATTTTCCTTAGTTGTCAGTTATAATCATCAAAATTGAAAGAAATAAACATTTGAAATATTTCATTCTATGTGTAATGAATGAATATAATATACAAGTTTCACTTTTTGATGATATTCACATTATATGACTAGCACATGTATATTGTATTATTGCTCTTTTATGACATATCGCTTATTGCTCCATGTACTCTTTGTAAGTCGCTTTGGATAAAAGCGTCTGCTAAATGACTAAATGTAAATGTGGTGGTTGTCCTGCATCATCAATAAACAAACTACAGTTAGTTCAGAATGCAGCTGCCAGAGTTCTAACCAGGACCAGAAAACACCATCACATAACCCCAATGTTATCAACCCTTCACTGGCTACCCATAAAGTATCGTATTGACTTTAAAGAGCTTCTATCACAATACAAACCATCATGCTCTCCAAGATCTCAAAACTCAGGACTTTTGATAACACCTAGAATAACTAAATCCACCAAAGGGGTCGAGCTTTCTCATACGTAGCACCTAAACTTTGGAATTGCCTTCCCGACGCTATTCGAGGATCGGACACACTCGCCCAGTTTAAATCTAGATTAAAGACACGCGTTTTCAGCCAAGCATTCACTTAATGCAAAATATGCTAAATAAACCACCAATTTGACCTTATTCTGTTTTTCTTATTTTCTCAGGTAAAGCTGCTTTGAAACAACACATTGTAAATTTAAATCAGATAAATATGTTTATGATTAAAACAGTTATCCATAGGCAAAAATGCTTTATATTATTGTGAACTCCACTCATGAACTTTGGACCCCAATGTCTTCCAGTGGATGGGCACAAAACATCTCAATATATTTTGTGTTTGATGGAAGAAAGTCACATACAAGTTTAGAACTTATTAATTAAATAAAATAGTATTCAACTTATTAATGACTAAATGATTGTTTAAATATTTATAATTACGAATACATTACTTTTAATACAGAATATACACTAAACCATACATTCGACGTGCTGCAAAAAAGCTAATGTTGAAGGCAGAGAAAAATGCATATACCTTGTCAACAATGTACCTTTTAATCAGACATCATTGCAAATACAGCTTTAAACAATATTTGATTAAATAAAATTCATCAAGAGTCCTTGATGTTTACTTTCATATTTTATCCTCTGTCCAACATATGCCCCATCTCAAAACAGGGTTCTAATAAAAAATATGAAGTGCACAAACCATGATTTGAATAGGTTCCTCAAAAGAATAGTCCAAATACTGTAATGCATATTGACATATAAAGAAAACAAGACAGCTACCTCCCCTGGAAACCCCGATAATCGAGACGAGTGTAAAAGATGACACTCTGAAAGGTGGTGCATTGACTGCAGTCTAACTAGCATGCTTGTTTTTACTTGTACATCGATATTCTGCCTAGCGGGGAGGGGGGGGTTGGAACTGCCCTTTTATCAGACTATCAGATATTACTCATGCATCTGTTTGTCAATTTTAGATTTCAGATGTTCCTTGTAGGCTAGAATGTCCCGTTTCCACTTAGTGATGGTCTGGTTTTCACAAACCCAGATCTCCTGAGCCACCTAAAATAAAACAAACCAGTCATGAATAAAACAATCATGGTCAACTGCATTCATTTTCGATTGATTCAGCTGATATTAAGGAACTTAAAAACATCATGCATGATTTTCCTGAATGTTCTACACAAATGAGAAGTACAGGTGCGGAGTATAAACTACACATTACCTGCTGAATGAGCCTAAAGTCGTGGCTGACCAGCATCATTCCACCCTCAAAGTCATTGATCGCGTCAGCCAGAGCGTCAATGGTTTCAATGTCAAGATGATTGGTCGGCTCGTCAAGAAAGAGCATGTGCGGATTTTGCCAGGCCAGCCAGGCAAAGCAGACTCTGCACTTCTGCCCATCAGACAGATTCCTAATGGGGCTCACCTGGTATAAGCAAACAAGTGAGCATAATATTGTACTTAAGTCTTTAGTTAAATCTATTTTATGACATACAATGAACAACAATAACAAACCTGCTGTTTGCCCGTGAGCCCATAACGGCCAATGATCTTCCTCATTTCCTCCTTCTCCTTAATCTCAGGGTAACACTTCATCATGTACTCCATAGGTGAAAGGTCAAACTCCAATTGCTCTGTCAGATGCTATGGGGGGAAAAAACGAAATAAAGATACAAAATACAAAAAAGAAATAATCGTAATATGGTCACCCCATTCCATTGTGTGCCACTCAATCTCATGGTTTCTTATGCCCCATTTTATAGATTTTGCCACAACTAATGATGAGACACCAATAATATTAGATATATCACCCTATTTAAATGCAGGATTAACACTTTTGGGTGTTACTTAATGTTGTGTTACTTTGGAAAAATTACATTTATTAGCAAAAAACCCATCAAACCCAAATAAAATAATATTCAAGCAGCAAGGTCAACACACCTGATGATATCTGCCAATCTTGACATGGGAGTTTTTTCTAATCATACCATCCGAAGGCAGGAGCTGAAAGAAGATCATTCCATAAATTATGAAAATGTAAACGATGGCAAAACACCTAAGTTTAACATGAACGACACTTGGCTCTTGAAGTTTTCTAGTTCACGTTTTATGTAGAGTGCATTACCTCTCCCGTAAGAAGCTTGAGCAAAGTAGACTTTCCAGCGCCATTGGGCCCCACAAGGGCCACCCGTGTATCCAAGTCAATTCCAAACTCCAGGTTCTTATAAATAAATGGCTATGAAAATAAAGGAGAAAATAAATAGCTGAAAGTAACCAGTATGTTGAAGTCACCAGTTAAATAATGCACCCCAATATACCTGGAATGATAAACTGGATAAGTGCATAAACATTAAAAAGCAAAATGGGTTGTGTTGATGGATCAGCTAAACGCTTCGGTCTAGTTTTTGTCAATGCTCTATCCGTACTGAGACGGAAGAACTACAATTCGGCCTTTTGTTAACATCATGTCATCAGCAGCAACCCACAATAAACATTGTGTTCACAAACAGGCGTTGTGCTAAAAATAAAAACTGAAAACAAAAGTCATGAACATCTGACAATGTAAATTCAGAAAAGGATGCCTCCAAATATGCATAAAAGAGGTACAGGAGTGGAGATGGTTCATACCGTATCTTCTGAATATCTGAAGCTGACATTCTGAACCATAATGACAGGGGGGGGGATCTTCCCACAGGGATGAAAATAAAATGACAGGGTCTGAAAGAAATACAATTAAGGCAAGGTTTGAGATTTTCTTTTTTTTTAAATCAAGCATTGATTAATCTATTGCATTCTTCCTTACTTTGTCATTCACAACACGCTCAGTCAGACCTGAGGCGACCATTTTCTGTAGAGTCTTTTCTTTGCTCTGGGCCTGTCTGGCTAGCTTAGCAGAGCCATGACCAAACCGAGCAATGTAGTTCTGAGGATGAACAAGCCAAGGTTAAATGACCACACGATGTCACTTGGTGAGAAATTTGGACAATGCACATAAGAATATTGTGTAATGCTTAGAAAAGACTTGCCTTCATATGCGTGATCTGGTCCTGCTCCCAATTAAACCGTTTCATCTGGTTCTCTTCTAGTTCTTCTCTAGTCTTCACATATTGGTCATAATTACCCTTCATAAGAAAACAAGATATACAAAATTAAAACTAGGGAGGCTCCGATTTTTATACCGGTATCCGTGTCGATAGTGAATAAAATTCTAGATCGGTATTGGTGACAACTGGCCGATCTGATATCAAATTTCTGCTAGGCGATGTTAATGTTTACGGAGATTCTAGATCGTAAAACTCTTTTGCGCAGCAATGCTACGCTGTGTGTGACATTACACGCTAGCAACGGGCTCTGTATGCAGGTGAACAAGCTAACATATGGAGCATAGAGCAGCGAACAGCATGGAGCCAGCAACAACATCTGCAATTTAGAGGTATTTTACAACAGCTATGCCAACAAGTTCCACTGTTGTTTGCAATATATGTCGAGTAAATTTTCCGAGGGGTGGTGATAAAACTTAATTATACTAGATATTTAACTGTGATTTCATCCCAAAGATCACGTTATAAACTAAACCGTTATAAAGAGATTTTGTTTCAATTTATTTCAGGGATGTGCAAGACTAGTCGTTTAAATGGTACAGCTCCTAGTACACACTGAAATCAACAATCGATTACATGAAATAAATTACACAAAATGTTATAATTCAAATGACATTCATTTTACTGTTTTGTTTTAAAAGATTTTAAACATACTAAAACACTGTTTGAACAAATACAATTATAAAAACAATTAATAATGCTGAGGAATTAAATATTTTAATTTTATGCCAGATCTAGCATGTGTTTCCTTTGTGCCAATTGCAGCGTGCTCAGAAATGACATCTTGAAAGACAAGTTGTGGGATGTTTTGAATGAGGAAAATGTTAGGTTTTACGCAAACGGTCACATCAAAGTGGTATAATAATAATAATAATTCACTGGAGCAATGCTTAACTATACAGCATTGGTTTCTTATTGCCGCAATGTGGAAAATACAGACGGAAGTGCAGAAGGCAGCTATAAAATGCAAAGGTAGATAATGATCTAAAGCTACATACAGTAATGTTAACCATTACTTCATCTTGATGCTGTAATTTCTTTGATTATAATGTTCATCACAAAAAACGCTTTGATAAACGTGATCACTTAGCATGTTATCTGTGTGTCCTTGCAGAGCTGGCACAGATTCCTCAGATGGATTTATTGTTTACAAATATTGAACAGACTTTCCTAAGAGCGTAATGCATGCATTTCCTCAACAAAAACATGTGAAATAATCGTAACATCATAATCACAGGAGTGTTCATCCTGTGTAGGTTCTATAAATAGCTAATGTGGGCAGTCTGCTTTATTAGCGGCTTGTTTATTCGCTCTGCGCAAGATCAAATGCATTCTTCAGTAGCCTACTCGTTCTGTAATACTTTGTCCATTGCTTTCTATTTCGCTTTTCCAAACGCTATTCATGCTTCCACACATATCTTTGCTTTATAAATAAAAAAACATGCATGATGAATGCTTATCTTTTTTGTTGATAGGCTATAATAATAACTTACTGCTTTTTTAAATTGTCGCAATTTAAGAACTTTTTTCGTTCAACATCATTTAATTAAACAAATAACGTGTTATTTCTTTTACAAGGTTAGGAAATTATTCACCAAGTAAACGTTACGCTATTTTACCTCAGTATCGGATCGGTACTCTGTATCAGCCAATACTAAATCTCAGGTAGCGGAAGCAAAAATGGTGGATCGGAACATCCCTTAATAAAACTCAAATTTGTGGCGAAAGATAACATCAAAAAGCACAGCGTAACTGTAAAAGTTTTGGTGTCCATACCGTGTAATATTTCAGCTTGCGTTGGTGCAGATTAATAATGTTGGTACAAACGCCGTTGAGGAAGTCCTGGGAGTGGGATATCAAAACCAGAATTCTTTTGAACCTAAGAAAATGAAAAGAAACAGCAGAAAGCGACCGGTACATTAAAGTCACTTTAGTAAAACACAGCATTCCAAAATACCTGGAATGATAAACTGAATAAGTGCATAAACATTTAAAAAGCAAAATGGGTTGTGTTGATGGATCAGCTAAACGCTTCGGTCTAGTTTTTGTCAATGCTCTATCCGTACTGAGACAGAAGAGCTACAATTCGGCCTTTTGTTTACATCATGTCATCAGCAGCAACCCACAATAAACATTCGGTGTTCACAAACAGGCGTTGTGCTAAAAATAAAACTTACTCTCGGAGTTCCTCTTCAAGCCACACACAAGCATCCAAGTCCAGGTGGTTAGTTGGCTCATCCAATAGCAACATGAAAGGTTTGAGAAACAGTGCACTGATAGACAAACAAAAACAAGTGATGAAACGCAAACCTCTTCATTAACAAACACAAAAAATACACAGACACAAAGTTTTAAGAGGGATCAGAAAAACGCTTCGGACAGTTTTTGTCATTGCACAGTTAGCACAAGGCAACTGTGCTTCATTCGGCCTTTTGTTACATCATCTCCCTGAATCTAAAAAAAAATGCTACGTTTCTGTTTACCGAGCGAGAGCGACGCGCATCCTCCAGCCACCGCTGAAGTCTTTGAGTTTCTTATGCTGCATGGCGGTCGTGAAGCCCAAGCCGTTGAGGATCCGTGCGGCCCTCATCTGAGCTTTATCAGCATCCAGCTCCTCCAAACGCTCATACAGCTCCATCAGCTTCTCGCAATTGGCTAAAAAGAGAGTGGATGCTAACTTATGAGCTGTACGTTTTTCTATCATCAAACTAATTAAAAACGTGTACGTTATTTGTGCCTTAGTCCAGAGATTCCTTAAACTGTACAGAATTAAGGAGCCTTATCAAGCTAAGATGCTTCATGTACCACGCCTAGGAAAGGAAGCTGTTACAAAAGCAGTTCCTATGAAAACGTGGAAAGTTTCAAGTAGACCTGACAATTACAATTCTATTTTTACCCATGTTCCTCCCGACCTGAATATTACTGGAAAATTTGGAACATGTTGTTCATACAGGTAAACTATGAAATGTCATTGTAAAAAAATGACCGCATGCTTAAATGTATTACAGAAAGAAATTGGCATCAACATAGCTGAAACTCACAATCTTCATGAGCAAGTCTCTCAGCCTCTCTCTCCAGCCTAATCCTCTCCTCGTCGACCTCCATCACACACTGCAGCGCAGTCTTTTCACTGGGTGCCATCTCACGGGTAAGGTGGTAAATATCAATGTGCTCTGGAATGGGCACCTCTCTGTGGCCAATCGCCGACAACAGCATTGACTTTCCTGCACAAAAATGAAAGTTTGTTGCAAGTCAGCATCAACCAATAGAAAACCCTGCCATGCAGCATTACCCTGCAACAACCATAAATCAAATCCTTAATACGGCCATCCAAAAGCACATTACCAGTTCCGTTGAGCCCGATAAGACCATAGCGACGACCAGAGTTGAGCTCCAAACTAGTGTCCGTGAGCAGCTCCTGTCCGTGAAATGTGAGAGACAAACTGTTGATGTGCACATCTGTGCTGTTGGGATGAGATGCCAGCACACCGGTCACTGCCCTTGCCTCCACTTTCTTCAGCTCAAACTCATCCAACTCCCTTGTCAAACTGGCAACCCCTGTAAATCAGAAAAAGATTCGTGAGATAATTTCAAGTATCAAACAATAGATCAAGAGTGACCTGAATATCTTACCGTTGAAGTCGGCTGCTCCATTCTGCTGAACTTCAGGTTTTCCCCCATCCCCGTCAACTTCATCTCCTTTCTTTGCGCCGGGCTTTTGTTGGCGGGCTTTGGCTGCTTCTTTCTTCTTTGCTGCCTTCTTTTTCGCTAGATCTGACGGCATTTCTGAACGGATCCCAGGAACACCACGCTTACGAAAATCTAAAGCACAAACAGATTGGAGTTAGGCAGTTGGTTAGAATTACTCATTCACCTTATAGTTTACAGGACAGTTAGTTCAACGATCGTGTGTAACGTTACTTGCGTTTATTCACGTGCACAACTAAGTGCATGCCGTTTATGACTATTATTAAGTAGGTTTATGGGATGCGTTATGATCCATCCATCTTTAGGCAGCAGAGGGCAGTGGAACGGCTCACGTGGAGTTCTGTACTTTTCCTTGACGCATTTAGTAATATCAGCAACGATGGCGGTGGCACACAAACATCCTTCAACTATTTTTTATCAATATCGCTATTAAAGGGAACACGTGAAAAGCAGATTGTTTAGTTATAAAGAAAAAGCGATACTGCTGCTATTCGTGAAATAATTCGCGTCGGTGTTTGAGGCCCCGACCGATGTGCCGGTTAACCAATGCTAACGCTAACCATCCTCACCACACTAACGGGTCGCAGATCTCAAGTAAATCTTGTTATTTTGGCACACAATGACCGTGTCTAACAGACAAACTGCTATCGAGTAATCGCGTTCAAACTCAAACTGCTAAACGAGGAACAACGTAGTTAACGCTATTAAGCGGGCGCGGGGTTCATTGTGTTCCCACGAGCTAGCTCACAAGCTAACGACCGGCAAAACTAGACTCCATCCAAAAAAGATGTCCGAAAAACACGACTAAACGTGTAAACTAAGAAAGCATTTTTTACCGACATCGATATTCACTGAATAGTACAAAGTAAAGTAAACCACGAAGTTTGTGAGATGAGGTCATTGTCTTACCTTGTTTCTCTTCCTGGTGATGGCTGGAAGGCTAGCAGCGGAGAACCAAGCTCATGGCTGACGCTACAAGCGGCACTGAGCGCGTGTCGCCAATACCGGTTCCCCAGCCAATCAGATGGCGAGACGCAATGACGCCCCGCCTATTTATGTTAATGCGGCGTGTTGAACGGGTTTCTCATCAGGACGTGTTTTATTTCTCGTTTTAGTCCATCTATGTCCGAACTAACATATCTGACACCGACCGCGCAGTAAGGCTGATACAGGGGCTATGTTGTCGTTTAATATTTCTATATTTCACAATTGATTTATTTTCATACGTATTAATACGTATTTACCTGTAGCATTAATTAACTAGAAGAAAAAATCATTGTTTTGTTAGCAGGCAATACTCTTTTTGTTCTGAAGTGAACCAGAATTGGATGGATCATTATATAATGCAAGCAGCCTTTTTAGGAATCATTTTGATGCAACAGAAGTAACGATGAGGCCTATGAATTGGACTTATTTCTTATACTTGTGTGAAGGTGTTTTAAATGTAGGCCTATATATTTTTAATATCTCTAGCAAACACACCTTCATTTCCAGCTTTGTTTAAATAAAATACATAAAAACAGAATGAGCAGTTGAGTGCGGCAGAGATGACGTAACGTTATTTATCTAGTCTCTGTGCGATCACACTCCCGCGGTCCAGAGCGTCAAAGTGACCGGAAGTCATTCGTTTTCGGAGTTCAAATCAGGGGCCGGTTGCATAAACTGCTTAGACTAGTCTTAGTAATTAGTCTTCTTATGTTTTTCTTTAAGACTGGTCATAACTTCTTTAAATCAGTTACATGATAATGTGACCAGTGCTTCGTTTTTAAAACGGAAATGGTGGCGCACCCTGTTTTGATGACGCAAGAGTTGAACTATGGCAGCTTAGAAGGCCATTCTTTGTGTACTTTTTGAAGAATGTTTTGAGCCTTATGAAATCTGTATAAATACGCGTTGAACGCTGCAAAACACATCTCTTCTAATATATTCAATTGTTGCGTAAAGCGAGAGGCAGCGGACACATTCAAACGACTTTACTTGGACCCGTTGTGCGAGCTGTTTTTAATACCGCGTGGGTTATATACATGTTGCTGCTGATTGGCTGACATTGTTGACACACCCGAAAAATAAGAAAAACCGTATCTCAAACCGTTTCCAGGAAAACGTTTCAAATTGCTCACCGGTATGAGCTTAATCTGAGAAAGACTGCGCATGTAAACGCACTTAATGTTCCAGCTCTTCATTGAATTGAACCGTGTCGCTTTTTTAAAGCATCAAAGTACAGCGAGAGCGATTTGAGAAATTATAAACGTTTGCTTTCATGATGCATCAAGTCGAACAAGCCTGGCAAAAAAACTGCGCGTGGCCCACGATAAAATACATGTATGATTTATTAATTAAGTTAACAAGTTCTTGCACTAAATTGTTTTCTCTCTCTCTCTTTCTCTGCCTATATTTATTCAGAATATCAACTCTGTTGTGAGTCAACATCTCAGATCAACCTTGAGGCAGATGCAGAGATGAGCGAAGCATATTCAACAAGTATTATTATACCAACATAGACAGTGGAAAATGACGACAATTTCTCTCATGACGTTAACCTTGAGAATAAGACCACCGATAATCACATCTGCTTGTGAAGACAATAGAAATACAGCATCCAACATAAGATTAAACAAACAGAATTTCATAATTTCTCAGAAAACTCACATCCCTATCAAACATTTCTGAGGACATTCAAACAAAGACACTGGATTGGAATCGTCACACGAAAAAATGATGATTTAAGACAAAACTGGAGTGATCCCTTCTAATCAACTGAATCTTTTATTGTTTGTTTGACTTTTTATTCCCGTCATCTCTTTTTGGTCAGCAAGTTCTTCGGGAATCTTTAAGTAACAGCCTCCATTTTCCTCCACCATCTTCTCGACTCTCTCCAGAAGTTTTCACACCTGTGACTTGTTTCCTCTTCTCTTTGTGATGCTGTGGTCACGTACAGGTGTGACACAGAGACTCTACTTCCACTTCATCACCATCTGTTGAGTCTATAACAATCACAAAAGAAGCATTCAAAGAATTCTTAGAAATCTTTTAAGCTTTCACATAATCACATAACGACACATCTTGACTTGTTTCTCAGTTTTTCAACTTGCGTTCGTAGCTCCTTAATTTTTTCTCCTTTCTGTTGTTTTAAGTGTTCATATAGCTTTTCCAGTAATTCATGCTGTTTTTGACGTTCTTCCAGTATTTGTTTGAGCTCTTGAACATGTTGCTCATTTTTCTCTCTGAACTCATTTAATTCTTCCGCTTGTTTTCTGGCTTCATCTTCATGTTTCTTCTTCATCTCTTTTATCCTCAGCTCATGTTCCTGCTTTATTTTTTGTCTCTCTTTCTCTTCTCCTTTTTTTCTTTCTCTCTCCTGGGTTTCTCTTCCCTTGATCTCTTCTTCTTGCTGTCTTTTAAGGTCATCAATCATTATCTCCATCTCTTCTTTTCTTCTCTCATCATATTCTCGACATTTTGTCTCCCACAACGCTTTTCTCTCTCGTTCCAGCTGCTCATAACATTTGATTATGTCATTTTTCTTCTCTTCATACTCTCTCTTTTTCTCTTCTTTCTCTTGCCTCTGTTTCTGTCTCTCGTCTTCTCTCTGTTGTCTCTCTTCTTCTCTCTCTCTCTCAAATGTCTGTCTCATTTTCTCCAGTTCTTCTTGTTTTTCCCCCAGTTGCTCCTCATGTCTATCTTTTCTCTTTCTCTCATCTTCCTCACGTTCTCTCATCTGTTGTTTCATTTTCTCTTCCCATTCTCTCTGTTGTCGTTTAATTTCTTCTTGAATGTCTCTTCTGTCGTTTTCAGCTTCACTTATTTTTCTGGTCCATTCTTCTCTTTCTTTCTCTTCTTGTACACGCCTCTTTTTCTCCTCGGATTCTCTCATTTTAATCTCGTTCTCTTGTTTCATCTGTAAGTGTTTGATGAGACTTCCTTTATATTTCATTTTTTCTAGGTCAAGTCTGAATTTATCTTCTCTCTCTCTATACACATCTTCTCTCGCTCTTTTCTGTTGTTCATACAGTGATCTCTGACGTTCGATCTCTCTCTTCATCTCTTCTATCTTCTGATGATATTCAGCTTTTTGTTGTTTTTCTTCCTCAAATTGGTTCTGCTTTTCTTTCTCTCGTTTCAGCCATTCTGATTTCTCTTTCTCCTCAAACTCTTTTCTCAGAGTTTCCTTCTGTTCCCTGAACTTTCTTTCCATTTTCATTCTTTCCTCTTCTGTTCTTCTTTTCTCTTCGTTTAGTCTCTTATTCATGTTTTCAATTTCAATCTCATGTTTGGCTTTTAATTCCTCATGTTGAGCCTGAATTTCTCTCTCTCTCTCCTTCAGTATTTTCTCCATTTTGTTTTTGATGCTGATCTCTGCTTCTTCAAACATGCTGTTCGTAAAATATCGACCCCGATTAGTTGTTTTCATCTCTTCTATGGTGTTTAACAGTTGATTCACTTGAGATCTGTCTCCTGTATCATTGTTATTAAATGCCAGGAATCTGTTTCCACATTCCCGCAGAAGCTTTTGGAGGTCTTTATTGTTACTTCTCTTCACAAAATCCTCTATGGATTCATTACGAAGTTTATCTCCATTAGTAAACAAAACAATGCTGAACTGTGCAACTTTAGGACCAAAGAATGTTCTTATCAGTTCTACAGTGTCCGACTCCTCCCGAGTGAATCTTCCAACACATAACACAATGATGAAGACATGAGGTCCAGGTGCTGACAGGGACACACATTTCACTATTTCCTCCATTATTTTTTCACTTGTCATTGTTGTGTCAAACACTCCTGGAGTGTCAACAATAGCAACTGATCGACCATCAACCTCACCAACTCTCTTCTCACAAACAGTCGTCACCGAGTCTGTACTCGCAAGGCTTTTAAAATAATCTTCCCCCAGAATTGTGTTTCCTGTTGCACTTTTTCCATTTCCTGTCTTCCCAATCAACACAATTCTCAAATGCTTCAGATCCTCCTGTTTATCTTCAGCACCTGAAAGTCAAGTTGAGAAGTCACACATTTAAGTTACTAATACACGTGTCTGTATTTAAAAAGACAATTTACCCAAAAATGAAAATTCTGTCATTAATAATTCATCCAAAAGTAGTGCCACATCTATCCATCCATTGAACACAAATAAAGATATTTAAAGAGTGTTAGCAACTGAGATTTCTGGGAAAGTCAAAAGCGGTGCCACAGAACTGTTTGTTTTCCATAATTCCTCAAAATATCTTTGTAACAAAGTTAAAAGGGAAAGAACATTGTTAACATTTAACAAAACTTTAATTAAATAAACAAACAAGGAAGGAAGTAAAAGACCGGCAGCCACCACACGGTAGACGGGCCCGGCCCTCTCTCACTGACGGTCCGGTCGCTCGTCCTCTTATGCTCCTCAATCTCCTCTGTGATACAAGACCGGTGCGCGTACAGCTGCGCAGAGGCCTCGAATCCCGGCTCTCGTCCCGCCTACCTCACTATTATCTTCTTTTGAACAGAAAAATATACAGTACAGTTCTTTCTACTATGGTAGTCAATGGTGCCACAGAAATCTGAGTTGCTAACTTTCAACAGAACAAAGAAATGTATAAAGATTTGGAACAACTTGATGGTGAGTAAATGAAGGCAGAATTTACATTTTTGGGTGAACTCTCCCTTTAATAGCAAAGCACATTTCAATAAGCCACAAAACGATTGCTCAAGATCACGGTTATCTCTACATTTGTAACCTTCCAGGTAATCCGTTTTGAAATGTGTGACCAATTTGTGATCCCGGATCACAAAAGCAGTCTTAAGTAGCACAGGAACAATTTTAGTAAAAGGCAAAAATAGGTGGTATGGTTCAAAATAATCGATCTTTCTTTTATGCCAAAAATTATTGGGATATAATAATCATGTTCCATGGAGATATTTAGTAAATTCCCTACCCTATATAAAAACGTTCTTCTTGTGAGTGGATGGCCTGCTACAGTGCCTCTGATTAACAATGATTTTCTCAATATTTCAATTTCAGTTTTAAACGGTTGTATCTCCGCCTCATATTGTCCTATCCTAACAACCCAAGTTGAACAGCGATGTATGTAGATAGAACTAGCTCATTTTAAGGAAAATAAAAACACAACCTATCCTCCAACCCATATGACTGTGCCGTTTGTCCCTTCCTCAAATATGACAAACACGAGCGTTTACTTTTGCAGCGATAGTATGTGTTGTGAAATGTTGTGATAATTGTATTTACATTTCACATACACATTTATTAATTCAATAACATGAAACACACGATACGGATACCAAACTGTTAAAATATTTATGTACCTGTCACAGTTGTAGTCTGTTTTTGGTTTTGTATTGTGTGTCCCATATGAGTTCATGAATTCCAAGCCTTTCTGTTCAGCCTAATATGTTCTTCATGTATTTAAACCCCACGTTTTTCTCAGTTCCCTGTCGGTTATTGTTTATGTGCTTCTGTTTCTTGGTTCTTATTGATTTATTAAAAGATACCCTTTGGAATATACTCCTTGTCGTGCGCCTTTTAAATTATTGCCAACACGTTACAGTACTGAGGTCAAACAATCCATTTGTATGAGGAACAGACACGAACGCGATCTCCATCTACTGTCTTCCAGTTTCTGCTTTGTTTCCGGACGTTCAAATCTGGCGCCACGTTACGTCAGCCTTAATAGTGAAATATCACATTTATTTTGTCAGTCTTGTGACACACAGTATCATTACGTCAGCATTGAATGAGAAATCCTTTTTTCTCTCGTTACCGATTACGTCATGCTAATGTTTTGGTTTGTTTGAAGATGTGTTGATGGAGTTCCTCGTATAAAGTTATAGCCAAGCTAAATGCACAAATGAACTTTTGAGTTGTTTTAGAGGACAAGCTCAAACATAACACTTCATTATGTAAGGTCTTTATACACCTCTGAACACATAGTTCTGTATATAATATTTGATTTCTGTCAATAGAGAGGCCAGAAGTTACCGTTTCAAATAACACTCACCATATGAGCTGATCTTTAGCTGTAACTCTTCGATTTTATTCTTCATTTCACTCAGTTGGACTTCATATTCCTCCTCAGTTTCATGTCTCGCTCTCTTCTCTTGAGACCTCACATACACCTGAAGAGAATATGGTTCAGACTTCATATTATTTATATAATCCAGCAGCTCTAATGATATTGGTTTCAACTCTTCACGTTCTTTTAACCCCATCACTCTGTATCGTCCTCCACAAAGACTGATGAATCTCTGACATTCGGCATATGATTCCACAAAATTTGTCACATTTCTGTCAACATCGACATCAGTTGTGAAAATCATCATGAAATGTTCACTGGAGTAAAATGTCTTCTGGATCTTCTCCATTTCTCCTTTGTCTTCATCAGTCAATGGACCGACAGGAACAATGATGAGGAACACATGGACTCCAGGATAACAGAGAGACAAACAGTTGAAAGTTTCTTGTATCAACTCCTCATCTGAGAGTCGAGTGAGAGCAGGTAGCTCCACAACCGAAACGTGATGTCCACGTACTTTCTCTTCTTTCTTCACACACACCGAGGAGCTGATTACTTTCTGACTCAAAGGTTTTTTCATTTTTCCTCGTAGAAGTTTGGATAGGGTGACCTTCAGTGTTGCATCAGTTCCACACAACACCAAATTCAGCTTAGATTGCACAACTTCTGATGCTGAAAAACACATTTTAAGTATGAAAACAATGAAATTGTAACGACATTCATAAGAACACAATCTTAAATACTTACAATATGAACTTTTAACATTTCCTTCATCTCGTCCCTTTTTATGGCTCTCTGTACGTTTTCCATCGTCTGATCTTCCCACCGGCTCTGGATCAACAGATGTTCCTGATACCTTACATTTAAGATATTCATCAGGTTCTTTCTTCAGTATCCCATCTATCCTTCTTAACATCATCTGAAAGAGCCATGCTGGTTGTTCTTCATCAAACTGAAGATGTCCTCCTCCACACTCTTCTCTTAAATCAGTAATCCGTTCATTCTTTAGCACAGATGTACTCATGTAGCTTTGTGTTTCTTCATCAGTAGTCAGCACTATTGTGCGATTTACCGCCTGATCGCTGAATTCTTTCAACACACTCTTGACTCTGTGTTTGTCCTCTTCGCTGAAGTCATAATGCTGCAGTATGAGAAGGATGACATGAGGTCCTGGAGCACACATACTGATACATTCTTTCACTCCTTCCGTGATCTGAGAGTACAAGAGGTTGGGATAGAGTAAATGAGGACAGTTGATGAGCGTCATGCCTTTTCCTCTGACTCTCTCACTGTGATGATCGTCTGGAAGAGATTGCCTCTCAAACGCTGATCTTCCGAACATTAAGTTTCCCACTCGACTGTTTGCTGACCCATCTTTACCCAGCAGAACAATCCTCACTGCAAGGGATGTAACAATATTATTCGATAATGTGATAGTAAAATTGTCTCAATGTTATCGTGGTCACATGACTGTGTGAAACGATGGTTCTTCAGGGCCTAACATAGAGAATGTTAGAAAAATAATAGAAGTAACCTTTGGCAAGGTCCATCTGGTGCAATGGCTTTATTTCATTTGACAGATCCCATACTATAACTCATACGTCTATGCAACAGTTATGATTAGAGGATAATGAAAAGAGAATGCTTATGGCAGTATCATTTAAAATATTGCAATAAATACCGTACTGCAGACTTTACACCGAGGTATTTCCATAGTGTGATTCCATATGGTTATTGTTACATCCCTTATATTTACGCATCATTACACAAACACACATTACCTGTGAACTGTAAATGAGTTGTCCAGTTTGACAGTTATGCGATGATAACTATTATAAAATAATGTTTTGCTGTTGTTTGCAACAATATTGAATTTTTGTAAGGGCATCACAACATATGTATTGCTTTATATTTGGTAAATATTTTTTATGAATACACTTGCAGAATCATATATTCAACATATGTGACGTCATATTTTAGAAAGTTTGTAAAATGGACATACGAGTGGGAGGTAGGAACAGACTGTGTCTGCGCCCTGCAAAACACAGAAACACAAACTGTTAGTGGAAGAAGATAACTTGTGCATGAGCTTCAGATACAGCTACATAACGATAAACTTATTAAAAAATAACTTCTCTAATTTAAATATAAAAACAACACGGACCCTAAAAAGACTTAGGTTAGTGAAGTGCAGGTTAATGAATACACATAAATAAATCATCTATCTTTCTTGTTATAGAATGAGCAAATATCAGAGAGTATGCTGAAAAAACTCAAATATCAGTGTTAACATAACATAACATTTACATAAAGAAAACAGCTTGTAAACAATGTGTCTAACACACTGTAACGTTTCATTTACTGTTACTTTAAATATCTGGGACTCTTTGGTCATTTAAAAAGAATCGTAGCTTCATCAGAATGAGATGACACTTGAATACCTCTGTCACATTAGCTCTTTGAACACACACAAATTATGGACGTGATTTGAATGTTAAAGGGTCGGAGAAAAGGGTAAAAATAATCACACTTGACTCCTTCGAGGTAAAAAATGACCAACGTGAGACATGAAAGGGGAAATATAAAAAATATGAAAACTCAGAAAATCTTTGGGTGGTACAAACTACAAATATATAAGAATATGTTAAATAAAATCAATAAATGAAATAAAAATACAAAAGAGTCTCACACCTGCTGTTCCTGTGACACGAACCGAACCAGAACATTTTTATTTTATTTGAGAAGTATGACACGTATGTAGATTAAAACAATAACCACTCTTAGAAATGTAAAACACAATAATGTACTAATAATGTTAATGAACAACGTCATGTTGTATACTATTAAAACACTGACAGGGACCATTTTTGCTCATTACATACTTTTATTTTTAGTTTCATGCTGACAAATCCATCGCCTTTGAAGCAGCCTTCAAATCGGGAGAGCGTTACGCAATCGGTGTTAAAATGCAGCCTTCAAAGGACGCAGCCCCCGAATTGGGACACAAGAGAAAAATACGTGTTTGCTTATAGTTTTATACTCTTATCTTATAGAAAACCTATTATTATAGCATATACTTATAGAGCGGCCTTATATAACTTATAGAACACCATTAAGAAATAACAGATCTGAAAATGAAAAGAGAAAAGACATGACTATTGGGAAACTTACGTGGCTTATTCAAGGTTGAAATGTTTTGTGTTGAATCTGAAAAAGACAAAAAAAAACTGAAAATAAATAATCGATACCAACAGATGAGTGGTGAGTCTTATTATTTATATTTAGGGTGTGTCATAAATGTAGCACCCTAAACACACGCTGAGTGTTACAAAAACGTGCACGGACTTTTCAACACGTATAACTTCATAGAAATACACTAAACGTATTAAGCGACACGACCAGTTGCCTTTAGTATTAGATCCTGATCAATGAAGAAAGTTTAAACACACCACACTTACCCGAACTCTGCGCCATGTCGATTATAAAGTCAGCTGTCCTGAAAACTGAAACCTGTGACTCACCTGCGCCACCCCGTGGACGTTTAAGAAACATTCCCGATGTATAATAAAGGCCCATTCAACAACATTTGTATTGTGACTTAATGCATTCATCAGTCAGTGGTTCTTATTTCTAAGCGTTCTTATGTATATGTGTTATGAATAATCACATTTTAATATCAATTTATCCTCCATCAATACACCTGTCAGTCTCTTGCTCTTTTACAAAACCTAGTAGGCTGCCTCACGCTCTACTGTCTACATATTTACTTTTAGTCATTTAGCAGACGCTTTTATCCAAAGCGATTTACAGAGAGTTCAGGGAGCAGTACGCGATATTTCATAAAAGAGCAATAGTAGGCTACAATAGATGCTAATACAAAGTTACTAGTATCAACAAAAGCTAGACCCCTACCTGTTGAGAGAAGATAGAGGGTTTGTCTACTTTTTTCTCTTTTCTTTTTCATTTGTCTGTCAAGTATTCACAGAAGAGATGGGTTTTAAGTCGTTTTTTTGAAGGTTGTACATATGAAGCTCACTTTAAGACATTCATAAAACATTACGTCTTTGTAATGTACTGGTCAAAGGACAAATATTCCTAAATGTAAATGATACCACCCGACATATGTCTACCCATCAAGCACACCTCAGGGCAAGTATATGCAAATGTGATCAACGGATGAAATGAAAAATTAATTTAAACAAAGTCATTTATTTGCATTCAAAAAGCAACTGTATTTCACCTTTGGTTAATTCTTCCTCGGCATCCTCAGTGATTTCTTTGTTAAGGCAACAAAGTTTAAAACATGCTGAAAACTTTATAAAAACACAAGTTAAAAACAGAATAATTATCGTGCAACATGCGTTATTGTCTGTCACAGACAGATTTTTTCAGCACACCGTATATTTAGATCACATTTCGTTTTACTTAGCAGAAGAATGTCTAAAAAAGACACCTTCAAAGCTCATTTATAGCGTTCAGAATGTATCAAAATGATGACAATAGATGTCATTTATATTGCAAATAAAGGTATTCTGACAGATTTGACTCCAGTGGATTTCTGGGCGACCTTTTTTTCACAGTGTAAGTTCACAAGCAAAACACACGAAATAAATCTTTAAGCAAAACGTCACGTAATATTAAAATGTAGAAAAACAACATGTTATCCACAAATACATATTAACATTTATCAGGTCAAGTCCAAGTCATAAAAAGGTTCAGTTATTACCTTTCCGAGAGTTTAATAATCATTGAATGGGAATCAGTAGCATGATGCCCTTTGTGTGCATCAAATCAGATCATAAAACAATTACATCGGCTGCTGTATCTGTGTACATATTTTAAGACAAAACTCCATAAGATTCTTTTAAAGCCACATTCTTAAGTTCATTGTATTGTGACAATATATACATTCAAATGTACATTACACATACATTTAAAAAAGAATAATGACAACTTTCATTGTCTCACAACCAGTCCATAGTTCAGAATAAAGGAGGGCTGCTCTAATACTTTCATGTCCGAGTAGAATAGTCCAGCAGCATAAGATAAATATTGCCCAAATCACATGATGGAATTCAATTGTCAATCCATTCTTGAAACTGTGAAGTGTTTAAGTGGTTCGCATCGCCAAAGCTTGTTCAAGCTCTTGTCTTCGTTGTTGAATCTACATAAAAAAAACACAAGTAAAAATCTCCCTTCAATTTGTTCTGTACATTTTATACATTTATGCGTTTTCTGATAATCCAACTCCCGGCCTTTGCATTGCCAGTGCCATGCCTTTGACTTCAAGTAGAAAAAGAGGAACATTTATGTTTATATCTCACCTTGCTATAAAAGTAGCGACTGACAGCTTCCTGAGACCAGGACTGGTTAAAAAACTCTGATCTCCTCTCTTCCTCTGGATTCCCAGCTGTATCCGTCATCACCTGTACCCACAGAATAAAAATAAACCAATCATAGCAATAAAAAAGATGGCATTTTCATTTAAGAACCTTTAATGGCAATAGTAGTTCCAGTATTTGACTTTTCCAAACCTATTTTGGCCGATATTATGGCTTGATGCCAGCGACCAAATGCAATATATAATAACGTATCGTGAGTTAAAAAAAACTTTAAAGATTTGGTCAAGATTATACATGACTGTTTATGACTATGACTTAAAACGGTATGATTAAAGGCACCTTAAGATCTCGGTTTTGGGAACAGATCCAGTCTTGGATGTAGCCCTTAGGATCCCTGGAGAAGCTGAGCATGAAGTCTCTTTGAATCTTTAGCTGGTTGATGGACTCAATGGTTTCATGGATCTAAAGAATAAGATCAGTGCGTGTGGTTTATATGTGGTTGGTTAAAACAAGAAGCTCTCTTTCACAGATGAATGATGATGCTGCGTATCTGACCTTGTTGTCAAGAGATGCGATCTCTTGCTGATTGGCTGTGGACAGGAGGAATCCACTCATTTGACTCTTGAGAGGATCATCGACTTCAACATCAATGTCGTAGCAGGCGGTCTTCTTCTGGTCATTTGGATCAACACTGATCAATTAGAAAAAGTAAGAATTCAAAGAAAGAAAAAGCTGACGTAAAATGTTAAAGAATATTCCCATGTTTGGAGCCCGCTGTCCATTATGAATTGATGACTTAATACCTGATAATATGATTGATCACAATAGGATCAGGCGGCAGGAGCAGGTTGGTCAGTCGCTGGGGAATCTCAGAGAACTTCAGTCGAGGACAGTCAAAGATCTGGTACAGGAAAGTAACTTACAGTACATTTGCTATAAAGTGACACATGAAATTAAAGTATTTAACAGGACAGATGCCAGTACCTGCTGGAAATATTTATCACAGTTGATGTACTCCTTCTCGTGAGAGTCCTGCAGCTTGTTGGTCTTGACGTACTGCCATAATGCTTGGATGATGCACGAGCGGGTCTGAGTGTGGATGCCCAGGAGACGAGCAAGGCGTGGGTCCAATTTAAACTGAGGAGGCTAATGATATGCATATGCAATTCATATAAAATAAAAATAAACACACAAAATAAAACAAACACATCCAAGCATAACTGTAATGTCTGTCCCATTATTTGTAAAGATAAATATTGCCACATGTACATATTCAGTGCATGCACCTAATACGTCGTATTTTTGGTATAACAAAGATGATCTCATCTCTCAATATTTTTTTTCACATGTTCCTTGTAGTCTTTCAGTAAATAAGACCAGAACCCGAGCTGGTAATACTTATAGATTTGTGAAAAAAAAGTTAAAATCACGTCACATGGCACGGCACAGATAAACCATTTCAGTACAAACTAGTACACAATTTCAGACTATTTGTGAGAAGCTTTTTTTGCATTATTATAATTTATAAAGATTTTCGCCAGTACTAACAATTCATTATACAAACAATGTAAGTGAAGTCGAATACCAGAAACCTGACGATAATACAGAAAATTCGCACACACCTGATAATCCAGCATGAGCAGCAGAGTACAGCGCACATTCACATCACCAGGCCTCTTCACCTGAAAGCCATCTGTCTCCTGGGTCGTCTGTGTGCGGTGCCACTGTAAGGACAAAACCAAACTCATTCAAAATGAAGAACGTATAATATACAGCCGCAGAAGAAAACGAGAGAGCATTTCACAGGAATGGCCACTGGAATGACCACAATACAGTACATCTAAAAATGTTGATTTGTAATGAAAATTTGGAGTGGTCTCTTCATTTTTTCCGCGTCTGTATATAATGTCTAATACACCATTTCAAATTTGCCATGTTTGTCTTTACTCTGCGTTTCTAGATGTAATATGTTTATCCCAATCCAGTGTCTGTTGAATCTCAACAAAATCAAACCTCAGTGACATAAAGTCATCCAACAGCAATGTGAAAGACTGACGGCATTACAAGACACATGAAAACATACAAGTATAACGTGAATATGACATTGTTTTCTTTGCAGTATTTGAGGTCGAAACACATTCAATATTTGTTATTATTTTCTTAAAATAACTACAAATAATATACAATAATATATGTATTTAATAACAATATTTTAATTTGGAAGAAATGCTGTCGGTAGTATACAAAATAAAACAAAAATTATGCTTCTAACTAAGCAAACTATATAATCTTTAAATGGTTAATTCAGAAAAAACTTTATAAGCTGCCAAGATACTTTATAACTCAACAAAAAGACGTTTTAACCGGGCTGCTTATGTGCTTTTTATGCAGTGCAAAATCATTTAAGTGGGAGACTGAATAAATAGAGGATCTCTTTAAATGCTTTCCCAAACCGCCGCATGTTTCTGAGTGGTCACACCACTACTTCAAAGAAACAACATAATGGCAATGACTCACAGCTCAACTCAATTAGCTTTCCTTGACACTGGAGGCTTTTATCAATGCTGTTTTTCCACACAGGTAAATCATTCTTTTATCACATGCTACAATCTGGTGTGCCGTGCTGAAAACCCACAGCCACCAAGGACGGTTTAAAGAGCTGGCGAATGAATAAACCCGAGTGTGCTGCGCACGCTGCCTCGTGCCCATTCCGTGCCAGGAGGACAACGGGCGTCTAATGAATGGGACGAAGACACGAGGGTCCCTCCTTGAGATTCGAGGGCAGCTGCGGTCAATCTGCCTTCTCTAGACATGAACGTCCCAAACAAAGCCCATAAATATTAAGTGTGAGAGACAGCTGGAAAGGTTCCCTTGTGTATTGTAAATGCCTGAGTATGTGTGAATAGCACATGTGCACAAAAGCTTCTTCACGAAAACAGAGAGCACAGAACCGAGAGTCTTTGTACTCGGAGAGTGCATTTTACTCTAAGAGGTGTACGCTTAGTGTTTGTCTTCATCAATGCATTTCTTTTCTCTTGCAATCCTGCAATGTCATCATCATTCCACAGTGTCATGGGCAACGTCCTTTTGCAGCACATTGCTATGGCGACCATAAAGACACATTGGACATGTAGTGTGATTATCCAAACTTTTCACTTTGACATTGACTTTTGCATTTCACTGCCGTTGGACTACACTTGTCTCTTACCGACACGGCTGGAAGTGTGTCGCATCTTTCAAAATAGCATGTTAAACGCTTTCAGCTTTTCTGTACGGCAAATATCAACCATTTTCTTTTAATCGCTGCTTTAATAATTCTCACCTCCACTAAGTGGTTGTCGGGGCCGTACAGATCCTTGTCCAGCTCAATAACCAGGCTCTTGAAGAACGAAGAAAACTTCCTCTTTTGTTTCCCAGGCTAAATGTACACAGTGAGTAACAGACAAAGCATAAAAATGATCTTAATATACATACATGCAGCACAGACCTGTGTGGTAGAGGATAGCATAATAGAATATAGTATGTACACTCAATTGTAGTATAGTACACTCAGAAAAAAACATGAATTATACATGAATACATGAATTAAATTAAGGCAAATGTTTAGTCTTTTCATGAAAAAAAGTTTGAATGGATTTGTACAAGAAGCAAAAAAAAAGAAAATAACTCGAACTTCGGTCACACACACACACACACACACACACACACACATCCACTATGATGTCGCTCAAAATTGAAATAATTTTTGTTTTGACTGTCCCTTTAACACAGTATTAAATATGTTACTACTGATAACATGTTATGTATTATGTGTGTGTGCGCGTGTGGCCTTGTTTTTATATCCCGGTGGGGAATGCATGCCGACTCATTAAAATTGAGGTCCTGATGGGCAAAACAGCTCATAAATCGTACGGAACAATATATTTTCTAAATATATAATATTCTAAGTGTTTTCTATGATCTTTAGGTTAAGGGGTAGGGTTAGGGGATACAATGTTCAGTTTGTACAGTATAAAAATCATTACGCCTATGGATTGTCCCGGCGGAGATAATAAACCAGACAATAAAACAATAATACTAATCACAGCACATGAAAATAAGACTGAATAAAAGAACAGATGGTAAGATTATGAATGCAAACTCAATGCTTACATCATCCAACAATTTGCCCTCTACACGCAACTCCCAGGATGCAATGCTGCCCTCTGAGTCCTCTGCTTCAGGTTTGGCAGGATTGAATGTGTTTGAAATGTACAACCGTAGTTTGCGCTTTTGCTAGAACAAAAGACATAATTTTCTCTTTTCTCTTTGACTGTCAATAACGTACTATCATTTGACTGAACAAGTTACCATTTCCTGACAACAGGCTACAAGTAAAAAAAATGAAAAGTCAGTTTTTTAATACTCTGACAGCATGCATGTATAGCCATAAACACAGACACATACCTTCATTGGTCTTTTGAGGGCTTCCTGTATATCCACTCTCTTCCTCATGATGGTTTGATCAAGCTTGCGTTCAAACGCCAGGAGGTCCATGTACGCCTGCGACTCTGGCACCAATTCACGGATCTAATAAAAGAGTATTGTACACTGTGAACTTGAAGACATATTTTTTTAGTAGGAGTCGATGTTTTATTTTCTATGTACTGAATAACATTAGTCCTTAACATGACCCTCACAAAAAAGTGCTTTCACCACAAACTTTAATGTTATTAAAATTTATATTTTAATAACACAAATGAAGTGACACACAATAAGACATTGCTAAAATGACTTTATTCATGTATTTTGCACACCACTTCATTTAAATTCACCATACCTTTTCTGCTTATAATATAATGTTACATTGGAATGATATGGTTCTATCTGACACTTTTGTCAAAACTAAGTTATTTACTTATTCTGTGCCAATTTATTGACATTATGTGATGTTTTTCTTCAAATTGTGTTCATTTTGGGATTATTTTTCAGAAAACCAAAAGGTTTTCTAGTCAAATGGAATGCAAAAACTTTGAAGCCCAGTATCGCAGATAGAACCTTATACTTTCAATGTGGCGAAATGTAAAATCTAAATTCAGATCCCTTACAGATTTCATAGACGTCTGGGTCACTTGAAAGACGCTGTTCTTATGTTAATGACTCTTTAACATTATGCTTTGTGTTTATGACTTGTTACTGAAACAAATCATGTTTGTCCTTGTGTGACGCACAGAAAAACTGTATCCTGACATGCTGCTGATTTTCACTGTATTGCATCATTCTCTATTTCCCATGTGACTTTCAGCATTAACAAACCTCATTTACAAACCCCATCGCAATAAATGAACATTTTCCCTTTCGCCTGTTAAAAATACACTGGGAGGATATTGGCCATGTGTGTTGTATCCTTGGTATTCTAGAAACCACTATCAGATACACACACCAATTCCGGTCTGTAATTTCTCTGTGCATGGCGTATAACTCTGTGTCACATCCCGACGGAGGCGCATTACCAAATCAGTCAACTCACGTCTCTCTTCTCCATGCAACCACACGGCAATACACGCCCTTGGAATCAACCTCTTTTACAACCACAAATACATGAGATCTTTCTGACTGCCCTGCTGATCGCCCTTTCACTTTCTGCCCCCACCTTCTAGCATAATTACCTGCACCATGCAATCATACATAAAATAAACACATGCAAGAACAAACCGAGACAAACAGATAAAAGACTTAGTGATGGACCTCACCCTTTGAGGGAGAATCTTGTCTGCCATTTTTCTTCTCTTGGCACTACGAATAGATAAAGAAAGAAAAGAGAGAGAGAGAGAGAGAGAGAGAGAAGGAAGGCATGTTACTATGGTGACTGATAGCAGAGTCCACAGGCCATCTGCTGCATAACTGGGATCCATCCAGACGTTTTTCCAGCTGTGTGTGTGTGTGTGTGTGTGTGCGTGCGATAAAAGAGAGGGAGTTTAAAGGGGTCATATGTCGTGAATACGTGTTTTTCTGTGTCTTTGGTGTGTTATAAGTTGCCCATGCACGTATTAGACCTATAAAATTCCAATATTAAAGTGTCGGAACGAAAGATGCATTCTATCTAATAGCGAATGCTCACCCAGACCTGCCTGAAACGCCTCGTGTAACCACACCCCCACAAATCTACGTCAGTTCGTGGTATGATTTGACTATGATCATCCATATGTATACGCATGTACAATTGCTTTGGTGTGGTAAGAGGCGTTACATTTACGTCACACGCCAAGGCCCGCCCAAGAGACCATATGACTGACAGGTCATGAGTCATGTTTAGAGGTGTTTAAATGTCCCGGCAGTAGCAAACCGGTGTACATTCACGTACGAGTCAAAAATTTACAGCATCAA
Organism: Barbatula barbatula; assembly: GCF_947034865.1. Lineage (NCBI taxonomy): Eukaryota > Metazoa > Chordata > Actinopteri > Cypriniformes > Nemacheilidae > Barbatula > Barbatula barbatula. The sequence continues at coordinate 23,622,050 of NC_136764.1, forward strand.
CATTATTATAAGTTTATAACATGAACCTCGCATGCTTTTAATAATTAAGCATTTAGCAGTCGATCGTGATCGTTAAATTCCCAAAATGTGCAAAATGTAATTTCCACAACATGAATGAATCACAATACATAAATCAAGATGTAACAGAAATGACAAACAAGTAGAAATGTTTATGATGTTTTCGAAAAACGAAACCTTTTTTAAATTAAAATAGCAAAATAAACACTTTTTACAACTATGTTCTTAGTGTGTTTGGCTGTGTGTGGTGTCCTGCTGTTAAAACATCTGGCTGTCTCATTTATTGTTCCATGTCTCATTGTGACAACCAGATCCATGCGGTGCAAATTTCTCAAAAAACACCTTAATATTTAAATACAAAACTTTGTGACCATGGAACATCCTAACCAGCATCAAAATGAGCTCTCACACAAATGCTTTTCTGTTTCAAAAAGTTGTTTAAACCCATTCCTCCTGCCCCAAAGCATGATGCATGTAATTCATTAGTAAAGAAAATTTTTCCAATCCAAACCAGAACTGAAGAACCCATGAGCCCATCGGAACAGGAAATGTCTGTCCGCGTTCACATCCACACCCCCTCTGGAGTATAAACTTTCTCATGATCCGACTCGTACACCCCAAGCCACACTGTTCCTCGGGGAGAGGTTAAGAGGAACAGACAGAGATGTGGTGGTGGGTATTAGGTTGAAACAGAGAGCAGGCACTCTTCTGTGAACATTTATTGAATTTAGGTGGTAGTTTACAGAGAAAACACATTTTGTGTGAACACACGGGGTGGATCTGGATCCGAAGTCCGAAGTAGATGGATCTATCGACATCTGATGCTCTGTCAGTATAGGGTCATGCAACCTTCACACATCTCTCTGTCTGCAACTCCATGTTGTCTCACATGCACAACACCACACTGATTCAGGTCATGTTGACTTCTACACTGCAAGAAATTACTTTCTTACTTAGTATGTTTGTCTGGAATTCCAGTTCAAATGTCAAAACATTCTTGAAAATTGAAAATAAGATTTGTTTTTAGACAAAAAATATGAAATTTCAGTGAATATTTGCTTGAACAAATAAAAATTCTGCCAATGGGGTAAAACAAATAAGATTTTCTTTTGCTTGTTTTAAGTACAAATTCAATGAAATATCATATTTTTTGTCTTAAAACAAGACTTATTTCTTAGGTCATTTCAGACATCAAGAAAATGCTTCTTGATTAAATCATTTTTAGACATTTGTACTAGAAAACAAGACAAACATACTAAGTTAGAAAGTCATTTTTGCAGTGTACTACCATTCCAGTGAATGTTGGTTTTAATTGTTTATTCTGTTACATTAAGTGCACACATGCATGGGTAAAAAAGGGACCAGTGAGGTTTTATTCTCAAACAGGAACAGGCCAATCAGGCATCGCACACTATCAAGCTAACATGCAGCAGAACAAAGCGCCTACTTGAATGCTACTGGATGATCTGACTGGGCTTCTCTCATGTCCATCTGTCTGGCAGATATCTCATTTGTTGCTGGAAATCCAAGTGGTTTCCTATAGGTTGGTGGGATTTGGGGTATCTCTAGTTAGTCAATCATACAGATGAAACTCTGACCCAGAATGCATTGGAATTAATGATGTACAGTCATAAGCAAAGCCAAAGTACTTTTTACAACAAAGCCTAATGATTTAAATGTTTTAGGATTATCTTTTGGATACAGTGATCTGCCCTCAGTGGTTACAAATGAAACATATGCAGATAAAACAAGATATCATGTGGTGTTACAACAATTGACTACATAAAACTTGAACAATTGTCAGTGACATACAGTATAGCCTCGTATAGGCCAGTGTTACTCACTCCTGCTCCTGGAGTGCCATTTTCCCTAGTGTAGTTCTAACCATGTGCCCAAGGTCCAAACAACATACACTCTAAACAAGTTAGGTTATTTAACCCATCATTGGATCAGAACGGATAAACCCAATTGTCGGGTTAAATTATCCAATAAAAAATGATATTTGACCCAACAATAGGTTAAAACAACCCAACATTTTTCAGAGTGTAGTCAGTTGATTCAGAGTAAGTAAGAGTAAGTCGCAATAGGGGGCACCAAACATATGAGACAGTAAAGATTATTCCCTTCAAATTCTCTGAACTCCACTTCTTACATTTGAAGAGAATTTGCTCTTATGGAAAGTTTAAAGAGGTTTACTAAATGAAAGGGACCTATTTCAGGTACCCAATTACTGGTGAGTGGCACTATTAATATCTACTAAAGAGCAATTTTGGCATTTTATAGAAATCAAATGAATCCAATTATGCCAAACATAAACTATTCCAGTCAATGGAGGGTGCTATATATAGAGTTTCAACCTTGGTACAGGTTTTAGAAAACGCAGAAGAACTTAAATATCAATAGTTAAAGCTCTTGGAAACTAAAATGCAGTATGTACTTTATTTTCTATTGCATATCTTTATTTCATTGCATATACAGCATGTTGTGTGCATTGGATCTAAAGTAACAATCTAAACTCACTTTCTGGGACGGTTCTGGATGGGAGGAGGTTGCACAGGCTGGGTCGGGGCAGGCCGTTTTCGGTTGGGGTCCAAAGCTGGGTTAGGCATCCCTGGGCGAATCGGTGGTGTTCCTCCATACGGAGGTCCAGGAGGCCCCATGGGAGCTCCATGATGGGGCATTCGTGCCCCTGAAGTCATCCCTGGACGCTGTGGGCACAAGAGAAATGTCACAGTGGGCTGAAGGTCAGATTCTTTGTTGAACCCATTTATTATAGAAGGTATACCTCGTAAATATCTCTTACACCATATATAGGATTGCAAAATAATAGTTTTGCATCATTACACATTAAACATAGATCATCAAAGGGTCATTGTATCGCCAAATTCATCAGTCCGTACCGCGTTACCAAGGTACTTAACCCAGTAACGGTTCGCCACAAAGTGCCCCCTCTACTCAATCGCATCCACCCGTTTTTTCGCTCCGCTCCCCTCTCCAACCCCAGCTCCTACACCTCCCAGCCTCATTGAGGGGTCGACCACCTACACGGTATGCCGACTCCTTGATGTCAGAAGACGGGGTAGGGGTCATCAGCATTTGGTAGACTGGGAGGGCTACGGTCCAGAAGAGAGATGCTGGGTTTCAGCTTGCGACATACTGGACTGCGCTCTCATAACCCATTTCGACCATACCCGTGGGGATTCCCTCGGAGATGCCAAGAGGCATCCTTAAGGGAGCAGATACTGTCACATTCTCTGACTTTTTACACTTATTGTTTTGTTTTCTTTCTTCACTTTGTTTTGGCCATTAGCCCTCCCTGCTGCGCAACCAGCCTTATTTGCGGCGCTGCATGTCTCATCTGCCCACACCGGCTACCTATTTCCCCCTTTTTTTAATCCTGTTCCCGGCCTTCGTTCTGTGTGGGTTCGTATTGTGTTTGTGTATACCTTCCGCCTATGTTCCTGTCTTTTTAACTTTCTGTAACTCTGTCCAGGATTCGCAGGCAGGAATTTAGCAATTGCTGCCAGGATTATAGCTAGCTCGGGTCCGGAGAGTGTGGCTAGACATATAGCGCTGTCCTTTCTCAACCCCTCGTCCCACTGCCAACACAGCCGACTGCATTCTTTTCGGACTTCCACTGACTTTTTGGCTCAGCCGTGTTTTTGGTTTATTTTGCTTTACTTCTAATGATTTGTTTGTTAATAAACCCTTTTGATTCACTACCCCTGCATTTGAGTCCTTTTGTCTCCTGACATTAGAAGTCTTTTCATGCTTGTCTCCTTCAGTATGTGAAGCTGAACCGGGCCATGCAGGGCTTCTCACACCTGTGCCTGTCACTTCAGAACTGACAGCTGCTTTTCCCTTTACTCAAACATAGACGTGCTGGACAAGACAAATGCAAGATGACAGCTCTGATTCCAACTGTGATGTTAAACCGTCTTTTAGTCCACCAATAACACCATGCTTTTACCACTGACTTACAGAAAAGTCTCAAATCTATTCTTTATAAAATCACTAAATTGGACTATAATGATAGATTACAATGGAAATCAGAAAGGAATGAATCAAGGAAGGAATCATTCCACCTAGATAGGGATATATATATACAGTATAATATATAAATGTAATGGATGTTAGATAGTAGAAAAGGAAGCCATAAACAAAAAGGACATTTTTTCCTCCACATTTGCAAGGGGTATTTTTCCCAGATCTTGATTTCTTGCTCAATACCGCTATATTCCTCAAAGCGTAAAATGTTTCTGATTTTGAAATGTATCTATTAATAGACATGTGTTTACCTAAAATGATAAATTTTGTTCCTTTCTGTGAAATAAAAAAAAAATTCCCCCAAATTTAAAATAGTGTTTGTGTTCAAATCTGTTTGTTTTGACATCCCTGGTCTAGAGTTACATTATGTAATCATGCTCTCATTCTTATTAAACCACCTTTGATTTGAAACAGTTGCCTTGACACGCTCAATGAAGATTGTCTAGCATTTTCTTAAGCACAGACTTCAAAGTGTAAAGTAAAATCGTAAATGAATGCAAAGAGTTGTGAAAATGGGAGTGCGGTGACAGTCAGATCTGCGTACAGAGACAGCTCTTAAAGGGGCCACGTTCTTAAACACGCTGCTGTGACTCCTGTCACTAATGTTAATCAAAGAACAAAATAAAAGAAGAAATCAATGTGATTTTGTAGCTTTAACTAGAATTCTTCGACATTTAATTTAGAATTTAGCATTAAAGACTGTTAAGTGTTTGAGAACTTCCTTAAATTTCTGTACATCAATTACAAGTACTAATATCAGAATGTTTGCTGTCATTGATAAAATGACACTTTAAGAAATATGTTATTTCTACATCAATTCGAAGATTAAATGTAAAATTATTCAAATGTAAAAGTATATTTTAAAATATGATTATGTGTGATTAATCGTGATTAATCACATAAAAAATGTGTGATCCATCCGATATTTTTTTTTAATCGATTGAAAGCACTATTATTAATATAAACATGTTAACAGTTACCGCTGATTCTCATACTGTTCCAGACACGAAAGGAGAAATAATGTTGAAGCAGAGGTTTTTACCAAACTAAAAGGTGAACGTGAACTAAATCTAATTCATCATATTATTTTTTCAGTTATTATTTCGCAGGTAGTTCAGAGGAAATTTGAGGTCTGTCGTCCGTGACTCATAATGACAGTCACAAAGTCACTGTGACTCTTTGGATGTTCACTGAATTTCCAGAATCTGAGCCAAGGTCCCCAGCTCCATTCCTACCTGCAGTGTGAGCACATCACACCTCTGCCAGAGATGCTCCCGTATTGTTCTCTGACCCTCATGACCCTATCATCACTTCTCAAAGTAGGCCAGGCTCCAGGGGTGTCCGGAGCCGGTCCAATCTCACAACATCTAAGCTTTGAGGCAGTGGGGCAGGAACATGTAGACGCAGCTGGACATGGGAAGCAGTGTATATACTGTATGTCTTTGTAAGCCTCTGCCAATCCCTGGCTCTCAAGGTCACATTGGATGCTTTAGGGTTTGGGGGAGGTCTGTTTGGGGATGCTGCACTGCACATCATAGAGGACAAGTTATAGAAAAAGCACTTTTGTAGCATTTGCGTTGAGGTGTGTTTTGAAACTGATTGTCTACCAGGTTAGCTAAAGACCACTTGAAAGCAGCTACCTACAAAGAAATATATTTTTCAGCAAGGTTATTTGAAAAATACTTTCTTCTTTTGCAAAACAATGTAAGTATTTTATAAGAAATAGCCCAATATTTATGTCATTACTTTTGATAAATAAACTTCCCCTCCAGTGAGCTGTAAACTCAAAACGGTTTCTCAAACTACAGCCCTACATTTTATTTCAAATTTCAGAAGCCGTTTCAATTGGATATACATTTCCGTTTGATGCTGACTTTTAACCCAAACTAAACCCAACAGAAGGCTCAGAACATATTTACGTTAACATTATTTGAAATGTATTTATTTAGTATTTGTTATTCTGACATTCAAGGAATGACGTCAGACTGGACGCCCCTAAAAGTTCTCAAAAATTTACATACGTTTATATTTAACAGATTAATCTCAATGTTTTATTAAAAATGTTGTATTATTGTATTATATATGTAACTGTGCGAGTTTCTAGATTTTTTAAATATAATGTCTTAATTTCTGTACAGCACTTTGGTCAGCTTTGGCTGTGTAAAGCGCTCAATCAAATAAAGTTGGATTGGATACAGTAAATGTCTTGATACATACTGTGTACCACATAAGCAACTACAGCCAAGCATTGGTCCACAGCATGCTCACTCGTGAATAAAATAACTGCTACATTTTAATGTGCGATGCACCCTCAGGGTGCTCCTCACACACTTCTGCAACACACCCTCCTTTGCCTGCAAACACACAAACCAAAAGCATCTTCTAGCAGTTCTCCACCTCTCTCCCACCATAGTCCTCTCATACCTTCACAAGGTGACGATCCACCACCGACTGTCCTGTTTCATGTTATCCTTCTTAATACAAAAATAACCCAATAACCTCTCAACACTTCACTCCTTCACATACTCAGTCATTCTCCTTCAAAGCTGCTGCTATTCTTTATAAAACTGAAATGAAAATCAGCACCCGCTACATCCAGCTTTGCCTTGTGGACACAACCGCACGCTTCCACATGCACACACAAACTTAACTCACTCACCACTCCATGGACGAGAAACTCAAACAGTTTACTCTTGGTGGCTTTGCGAGCTCCTCCGGCAGAATCCTCCATGTCCATTTATGAAACAACCTTTTCCAAATCTCTCTCTGATGGCTTTATTCCAGCAGCCAATAGCTCTCTCTATGCTACTTTCCCTCTCCTCACCAAAAGAGAGTGCTCCCTCCCTCCTTCTCGGCACTCTGGCATTCCCTTTCTCCACTCTCTCTCTTTTTGTCAGCGTTTGGCCAGAGAGTCAAATCTCTCTCTCTCTCTCTCTCTCTCTCTCTCTCTCTCTCTCGTGGCGTTTTCTCTTGCAGAGTCTGGGTTGGGAAGGATGGGGGTCTATGAAGGCGGCTGTCGCTGGACCAACAGTGTGTAGTGGAATTCCACTGGAAGTCGAATGGAATAGCGCAAATATGCAGAATTATCTTGGTTATTAAAAATGATATTACAGTGAAGGTTAAATTATTAAATTATTAAAATGGTTGTTCAACTCTTACCGTCACAATGAACCCACCTTCACAAAATATGCGGGCCGCAAAATAAATGAATTATTATATTGGATTCCACTGAATGGAATGTCAATGACGGCTGCACACAACATGTGAAGTATTTATAAATTATATTCATATTCTTAGCAAAACAAAATATAGAACAGAAGGAGTCATTTCGGATCTAATTTCTGTTGTAGAAAACCCCCTTTAAGGACCCCCATAAAGGCTAATACTGGAGGGTGACAAATGTCTCATTCAATCAGAGTAAAAGGGTGCTGGGGGGGAACACAGGTTTCGGTGTTTCAGTTATCCCTGTGAAAAAGCAAAAGAGTCACCAGGTCTTCAAATCTAATAAGCTATTTTTCAGAAATACTCAAATAAACATGTTTTATAACAAATGTTAGTAATTAATTTCAATTTACATGTTGAAATTTTTTTCGTTATGTAAAATACACAATGGAAGAAACTTTATATAACGCAATTATTCAAAGCCGTATGTTGAGGATTTACAAGGCTGGTTTCCCCAAACCTTCACATCACTCGTTCTTAAGAATATATTATAGGTATATATAAAGGTATAACTTCATCGCGTGTCTGTGTGTGTTGGTTCGTGTAAGTGTGTCTGCGTGTTGTGTGTAAGTGTGTGTCTGCGTGCGAGTTTGTGTGTGTTGGTTCGTGTAAGTGTGTCTGCGTGTGTTAGTGCGTGTTGTGTGTAAGTGTGTGTCTGCGTGCGAGTTTGTGTGTGTGTGTGTTGGTGCGTGTAAGTGTGTGTTAGCATGCAAGTTTGTATGGGTGTCTGTGTGTGTTGGTGCGTGTGTAAGTGTGTGTCTGCATGCGCGTTTGTGTGTGTGTGAGTGTTGTGTGGATTGTGTGCGCGTTTGTTTGTGTGCGTGAGTGTTGTGTGTGAGTGAGTGTTGTGTGGATTGTGTGTGTGTGTGTCTGCATGTCTCTCTATGTGCATGTCAGTGTTGTGTGTGTGTGTGTTTCTGTGTGTGAGTGAGAGTTGTGTGGATTGTGTTTGTGTCTGCATGTCTGTCTATGTGTGAGTGAGTGTTGTGTGTGTGTGTGTGTGTGTGTGTGTGTGTGTGTGTGTGTGTGTGTGAGAGAGTGAGTGAGTGTTGTGTGGATTGTGTGTGTGTGTGTCTGTCTGCATGTCTGTCTATGTGCGTTTGTATGTGTGTGTGAGTGTTGTGTGCGTGTGTCTGCGTGTCTGCGTGTCTGTCTATGTGCGTTTGTATGTGTGTGTGGGTGTTGTGTGCGCGTGCGCGTGTGTCTGCGTGTCTGTATGTCTGTCTGCATGCGTTTGTATGTGTGTGTGAGTGTGTGTCTGCGTGTCTGTATGTCTGTCTATGTGCGTTTGTATGTGTGTGTGAGTGTTGTGTGTGTGTTGGTGCGTGTTAGTGTTGTGTGGAGGGTGTAAGTGTGTAAGTGTGGAGGGTGTAAGTGTGTGTGTGCGTGTGCGTGTGCGTAAAAATGTTAAAAAGCGCTATATAAATAAAGTTGACATGACTTAAGAAACACGCAGCGCTAAGAAGGTTTTGGGAGACCAAACCCAGGTTTGTAAACGGGCAAAATGACATGCACACATTGTCTCATGTGGATGGGCCTCCACTGGAATGACAAACTTCAGTATTACAAACAACACGATCTGTCCAGTGCCACACTGTCTGCAGCACAAATAGACAGAATGCAGAACAGATATGGTGTTAAACAGGGATGCTCATCACCAGTTGCACGTGGACTCATAAAGGATAAGAAATTCATTAGCAAAGCGGTATTCACCATAACATTGTATTTCTGAACGGAAGCACACAGACGACTATGAATAATACGAGAAGTAGACAATCGGAGGTGTTTTCCTCTCAAAATAACACTGGAGTATAGGTGCATTTGACAGGTGTCAATCAAAAGCAGCGTTGTTTGCGGTCACGTTAGAACATTAGTAACATTGTATAAAAATGGCCAAACTATACGAGTCGTTGAATATGGCGTTTGCGGCAAGCCTGTTTCCGTTATAACAACAGTGTTTAGACAGAAATCCATTGAAATGTTATTTCGCTGGAAACGCGTTTGCTAGATGGGAAGCGGATAACGAGCGATGCGATGCAGGCGTTGCTCTCCTACCTTTCTTTCCATCGCTGCAAGTTTGCCGCTCACAGTTCAGTTTACGAGGTAAAACAACACCGGAATTATTGGCGCACAGTGTCCACCAACTTCTCCGTTGTTGCAGACAGATTCTCGGATACTCCCCCCTCCCCGGGTGCAGGAGCTGGATGGAGGGATGCTGGCGAGGAAGGCCCGTGTCGGGCTCGAGCTGCGGAGAGTGCGGCAGACACACCGGCGCACGCGCGGGTTGTCAATGAGGACTTAAGGGAATATCGTCAAACTACATCTGGAGATGCCCTTTTCAATTTTTTTACCACGAAATAAGACATTTTGTGTATTTATTTAATGGAATAAAACGCCCACTGCAGCTGCTTTCCTTGACAAAATTGGTTGAAGTCTCAAATATAAGGGCAACACGAAGCTGAAACGATACTGGACTAACCATTTATTTACTCGTATATACATTTGGCAAAACACATATGTACATCATTTATGTGGCGTTTTTTACATTTTGTTTTACAAAAACGTATAGTCCAATTATTGAAAACACATGATCAGTAACAACAGAGACCAGTAAATAAAAGAATGATTTAATAGATTATTTCTCTGTTTCAAAAGCCATATTGTACACAAATTATTGTAAATGTCCAAACATATAAGAGCAGTTGTGCCTGCCTTGCTTTACTACAGTTGAAGTCCGACAGACACTCAGAGGAGCCCCTGCTTGAAACTTGGACAGCCACAACACTATTTCACACACCCTCTTATAGGCAAGCCCCAGTTTCACACTGGCAGCATGCACATGAAAACAAATAAGCAAACAAGGACAGGCATATTAAGCAAATCTATTTAAAAATAAAAAATATAGCACATTTCTATCTGTGACAAGCTTGGTGCAGCTGAAAATGGCAAAGTGATGAACAAAACAATAAGACAAAACCTCAATCAAACAAACACAAATCTCAGAGATGCATCTCTGAAATCACAGCCTTCAGCAAACCTGCAGAGTTCAGAAATCCCAGAAGATTTGCCACTGGCACTGGTGAGCAAGTGCAAAGAATGTGTGTCTGTGTGTGTGCAAACATGTACAGTATGTGCTGAAAGTGAGTGAACAGAATCGGCCATCAACGGCGGTACACCCCAAATGCAACAAAACTAAAAAAGATGGTAATGCCCACGAGTGAGGCCGTGGCAGGTGCGGTGAAGAACTGCCGGTACTGAATTTGAAAATACCAAAGCACAGAGAGCATAAAAACAAACAGAGGCACCATGAGGCTGCCAACGTTAAGTGCCACATGCACCTGATCGGCAGCACGTGCCCCTGCGGGCATCGCTCGTGTGGCATGCTGCGAGATGTGGCAGTGCAGAACACTGTTGTCAGCCAGGTTAAGAGCCGCCAGCGTCAGCGCATCGTCCTGAAGGAGCTGGCCCTGGTAAATCAGACGTACCTGGTGCTCCTGTCCAGCAAAATAAGTCCTGAAATGCAATCAGACGCATGTTTGGAATATAAACATACACACAGATTGATCTGCCACCATCTGTTAACCCTGTTAACTCACATAGCCTCTACATGGGCTCTGTTTAGGTCTCACCATAACAAAATGCAAGACATACATATAAAATGGCTGTATGGGTAAATTTGCTTTTACCTCCCTGGGCAAACATAACATTTGTGGGAAATCAAGAATTGTTTCCTTGCCCTGAAAGGACTTTCTTGCAAACAGTCCTTCAAAATACAAAAGCGTCAGAAACATCTGAGATATTTTTAAAAATGAAAAGCTTACGACAAATCATTGAATAGTTTGTGCAATATTTTGACTCAAACAAACGAAAAGCCGTCTTCCCATTGCATTTTTTTCAAAGATTGAAACTTTTCCGTGACCTTTTTCTGTACGCAAAGCTGCATTCATTGACACCCACATAAACACATCATATTTCCAGCAGATGTCAGAGAACCCTTTTTCCATTATTTTCTCTGATTCTCTAGAATGGTTTACTAGGGATGGGGATTTTGTTGTTTTTTTGTAATCCCTTTCATGAGCGATAAATCAACTACAATGATTGCAGACACCGAAGTGTGTATTGTAAATAATGACAAGAAATTTAAATATATTTTAATTATATATATTTTATTTTTTATGATAAATATCCTAACACAATTCAAATTCAAACATTTCACCCGCTCTAGTTTGAGTCTAATAATAAATAGCAATGCATAATAAAGTGCAGCAGGGCATTAAATTATAAAAAATTAGGGGCCATATTTGATGCTTTGGGTGGATTTGTCCACCTAGAGTACTGCAGGGATGACGTATTTCTGTAGGAGAACCTGCGGGGCCTCATTTATCAACAGTGCGTACGAACAAATGTGTGGGTAGTGAGTGTGTAAGAACTTTTTCACGCAAAGTGTGGGATCTACCAACTTGTACTTATACGTAGAATTGTGTGTAAATATGAGCAGACCTCGGAGCATGCTTAAACAGAACATTTAGTGGTAGAACAGTGATACTACAAAAGAAAGTGCCACCGTGTCCTTTATTTGAAAATAGTCAATTAGTAAATTCATAGTTCAAGCTACACATTTGTATAATCGGTTTATGAAGCTACAAACGACATATGGGAAATAATTTGAAACTTAGTTATAGTGTCATGGCTGATCTCCCTTTGCCGGATGATTTGGCACCGTCTTTTATTGAATGCACAATGTAAAGACACGCTAAATATATGAAAAAATTAAGAAAAGAAAAAAAAACACTACAAACAAACTGAAAAACAACAAATAGAGGTTTGTTTATTAATCATTATTACTAAAAAATATAAAAACATTTTAACATCTTATTGTTTTTCTATTACTATATCGCTTAAGAAAATCATAATAACATTGAAATTACACCAAAAAAGAACTGCAAATTCCGTTTCTTTTCTGAACACTTTCATTTATGCAAAACATAATCCTATAAATAATTAAGAAATTAACAATTAAAACCAAATTGAGCAAAACATGCATTGCGCAAAGAATGCGTTTTCAAAGACCGCTGTGATCTGTTTAGTGAGAGCTAAAGAGATTTATAAAGTCACCAAATATGGTTCACTGGGGGATTTCCAAATGCAAATCACCATGAACGGTGCTTAAAGCGCCAAGAAAAACTATTTTATTTAACACTACATTTATTTAGATTGTTTTCTATGATGTGCAACACAACCATGTTAGCAACTGTAAGTTATAACAGTGGATAAAACGAGTTAATTTTGAGCCATTTTGCCCAATTATTTCCTTCCGGGTTTAAAATTCTCATCTGGCCAACGTCAAAGGATGTGATGGCGATGTACGATAGTACATTGATGACGAATCGGTGTCTCATAATTATTCATGAGACTATGTTGCCTTGACCAATGAGAAGACTTTTCTCCTAATTATTCAGGACAGCTTCCAAATGCAAAAACCATATGTAGAATCAGCTCATGTTTTATTTATAAAGAAATTATTTAAGGAAAAGCCCACACTTGTGAATAAAACAGCTTTTGAAGCAACTGTCCAATTACTTTTGGTCCCTTGAAAAAGGGGGGAGCTTCATATTAAAGAGCTGTAATTCCTAAATCCTTCAACGAATCTGGATGTGAATACACTCTAAATAAAGCTGAGTGTGTGAACTTTAAGACAATACCCATTATAAAACGAACTCAAATACAATTTGATACACAGCTAAAATAACAAAGAATGTGCTTTTCTGTGCAAATATGTATGGACCTAAATATTTGTGGGGGAAAGGCTTCTCCACTGAAAGTGATAAATACATGACAGTTGTTGAAATTGTGGCGCACAGAAACAGGCGCGGATGGCCATTTGAATTTCTTGGTGGGCCGTAGCTCATGTGGACCAGTACAGCTCAATGTGTCACATTTGGAACTCAAACCTGACCAGGCAAACAAACGGTAGGTAACACTGACAAATGCTAGTTACCTATTTAGAGCGCCAGTCTCACATGCCGAACTGATCACTGCTGTGAAGTCCGCTTGTCATGAATGCATGTAAGGCCAGAACAGTAGCAACCTGTTTTTAATCGGAAATGTTTTTAGACAAAAAGTGGACTTTTAGACTCGCTCATGAAGGCAGTCTGTGTCAGGGATGCGGTACCCTGACCTGAGGACTTTTCCATCAAATGGGGTAGTAACCGTCATATGGTGGTTTCTGTAATAGCTTTAAAGTATGATTCGTGTAATGTCCATAGACTGTATAAAACAGGTAATGACTAATATATTTTAAGATATGGAATCTTGCCCCGCCCACTTCTCAGTGTTCACGCCCATTTTAGTTGCATTTTCAAAACGACAGTGAGGTAGATTGTAGCTGAAAAGGAGGGGGGGTTCATGACCCTTCAAGAACATGTGGGATTTATCAACAATGATTACTTACTGGTGTGCGTAAGAACTGTGTACGCACGTTTGATAAATACAGATTTTTTGCACTTAGACACATTCTGAAGTTAATTTGTAGGACAAATTATAGAACCTTTTCTACGCACTGTTGATAAATGTGGCCCCTGGAAGTTAGTGGCGCAATAAATGAGGCTATAAACAGACTACACCACAGTTGCTTGATATCAATGTCATAACCACCAAGTCTCAAACAACTCTTTCAAACTTTATTAAAAACATGTTTCCTGGTAAGTAACTGCTTTGTGAATAAATCTTGTTAGCAACCATCATTTAAAGAAAAGCCCTTTAAAAAGATCACGAGTGGTAATACGAGTTATGTCTGAATTGGAACCCAATAAAATAGGTTTTTGTTAAACACAGACCTCATTTCGGGGCGATAATCAAAAGCTTATTTTCTATTTTTGTTAGGGTCTTGCATATAAAAATACATAATTCCTGCACTCTATAGTGGTCATCATGGCCCTGTGGCAAACTACCCAATGAACTGCAAAATAGCAAGAAGTTCCTGTACTAGTGTATATGGATGTTTTCATAATCGATCTTTGTTGTTACCTCAGAGTATCATTGTACTCGGTTTCACCTTTGTGATTGAAAAAATAGTGGCACGCATTGCATCAGAGGAAGAATTGAAGTAGGAACAAAAGGTCTCTGGATGGCAACAGTGTGTGGGCTGCTGTTACAGACATTTTCTTTGCACTAGCTTTTTTTATTGATTGACAAAAATGTGTATGTTGCCTAGTGACATTTAATTCACCAAGGATGAATATACCCATATACATATATCATATAAAATGTCTTTTTAAGACAGAAGCTGTTTTCCTTGACCAATTCTCGGACATAATTTTCTTTTTATTTACCAACATTTAACCATTTAAAAGAAACATTTGTCATGAAAATGTTAACACTTAGTTTTAAACAGCTTACCGTTTAATGTAACCGATTGTGTCTTGAGGATTCACTTCCGCCGTCCTCTCCGTGTCATTCAAGAACTTCAGCCTGAGCACCATGTTTCTTTGGGTGTCGTTCGTTGCCTCTTCGGCCGAAGGCTGCGCGGCACTTGAGGTGCCGGCTGGAGTCAAAAAAGAGGGTCCCGCTGCCTCTCGATGTCTCAACCCATCCCTCCCAATCTGCGCTTCCTCCAGAAGCTCTCCCTCGCCTCCTCCTGCCGTACTGCCATCTGGGCTCTGCCCCTGCGCTCCCGCTTCAGTTCCAGGCTCACTTTTATCGTTTTCCCTGACATGGCCGGGCGACGTGTCCGTGTTCCCCGGGGGGAGTGGCTCCTGGCTGTCGGTCTCTGTGGAGGGGGCGGTCCCCGGGCTAGTTGAGAGCAGGTGCTCAGGGGGTTCGACAGTGTGAGTGGAGGCCCAGGCCAGAACCAGGATGAGCACCAGGAACACCACTCCAAAGAGCAGGGTGACCTCATCACCCACCCCCTCTATTAGAGCCATCCTGGTCTGCTGTGTCCTGGACTAAGGCAACTTCAAACTAGGCACCTATAGCACATGTTCACAATTACTGGTTTTATCGTAGAGAAGATCATATGTCGCGTAAAACACAAATACCGTGAATGTAAACACACATTAACTGCGTAAGCAAAACGAGTTTCGGTGTAATCCTCTACACGGTTACGTGCATAAGCTGCAACCTTTGAACGCGAACGCGCGCCCGTGCACGCACACACAGTGAGGTGGTCTCACAGACACTTTCCCCAGTTCAAGTGTCAGCATGTTTCGAGCCATATGACAACTACTTTAAAGGAGAAGCCCAAAATACACTTCCTCTGCAACGACTTTACACAGTTTTAATGGGACACACCAACAACAGGTGAATTTAATCGCGAAAATCATAAAACATGATGTAAAGATCCAAGCAACAGCAGGAAGCGAAAAAACAAGTTACAGCCACGTACACAGTATGTATAGAAAAGTTATAATCGACAAAAGTACATTCACTTAAATAGCTAAACAACCCTTAACTTTAGCACGTTGTGTAATAAGTGTGTGTTGACGAACATCAAGTGTTGTTTGCAGATTATTATGTGTGTGTGTGGTTGTAAAGCGCATTGCTCACTGCTACATCTCGAGCGCAGCTAACACGAGCTAAGCATCTTTCTATCTCAACACGTCTACGAGGTAAACACGTTAAGACTCTATAAGAGCTGTGAGGGGTCAAAATCGACTTACCGTTGACATATCACATCGTATGATGGTCCATGATTTGCACCGTTTTACGTCTGCGCTTCCTGATCTCTGGCAGAACCGAGCGACGCAAAAAAGGCCACTTCCGGTTAAATATGAGACGTGAAAATAAAAGTCCATTGTCCTAAATTCGCGGACACATAATAACCTATCTATGGAGCACGTTTTGAAGTGAACTAGTCATACTAATGACTGGATTTAAATACGTTCTCCCTGAAATAGTAATTACGCTTCGAGTATATGCATTACATAGGCTATATGCTTTCAACCAGTCTTTATGAAACCACATACAACTATAATAAATAAAGAATAGGTTAGAAATGTGTTCATTTTGTTTGTAGAGCTTTCTCTTTGCTGTGTCAAAATATTGTATTATTAAGGCTTATGGAGACGGAAGTTATTGATAAGGCATTTTATTAATTGCATGCATTTTTGTTTTAAGAAATCTTTTAATAACTCGATGTTTAATTTGGTAAAATTAATAAAGAGTTTCACTTCTATTGTCTGCATGGTCATGGTTGAAAAGACTAAGTAACGTTTAATAATAATAAATAATACATTTCATCCACAATGAAATTACTGAGTAATTTAAATATATTGCCCAATACATTACTCATGACTTCTTTAAAGTACAGCTCTGGAGTGTCTCAATGGTGCCTCTATATTATTTTGCTACTAGACCTCATCTTAATGGTCTTTTGTGTCTGTCCTTCACATACAGATGTCTAGTTTTGCCGGACGCAAAAAAGTCAGAGCTGCCACTAGCACCTGTTCAGACTCTGTTAGACAGAAGACCGAATGAAGGTCTCCTATTGTGAGTGACCAGACAGCATTACTAATACTCTTCTAATCAGAGCTCAATGAGTTCTCACAGCCTCAATAAAGTTGCTCTTCTAAAGTGATGAGGAAAAACTGAAGACAAACAAGTTATATTTGCTTTTGAATTTTTAATAATCTTTTTTATATAGATATTTTAATATGTATATATAAACAGACACAGACATTCACTCACACAATCCACTTACACTCACTTCCCATAATAAATGATGTTCCCCTCTAAAGAAAGAGCAAAGCAAATGCACACAGAGAAAGTGGCATATGAATGACTCACACAAAATAAGTATTTCATATGAATAAAATCTCGTATTACTAGATCTTTTTGCTTTTCATACTTGGATTAAAGCAAGGCCTGAAGAAATTGAATAAACCATCACTGTTTTAGTTGAAAACAACTATGCATGTTTTGTAAACTTTAATATCTGGATAGACGGTTGGTTGCCTTTCATAGTCACTAAAACAAAAATAACACATTATTGTCAGCCCAGACAAACCCAATGGATTAAGGCCTTTCGACGAATGAAATTACCATTGTTTTAAAACTGAAGTTAAATCCGACTTGTTTTATAACACAACAATTGAATTGACGATTACAATGACAGCAACTCCGTAATCTAAAGGCACAGTCTAAAAATTCAACATTCTCCATCACAGGAGAGATGAAATGATTTAATAATTATCCTTCAGTCAACTGGGTGCATTGCTTTTCTCTCATGACACCAACTTTCTGAGAAAATAAAATGCATTACTATAACCCTTCCCTCCATATAAGAATTTCTGTACATTCCTTTTTCCATTCTGTAACTTTAGATAGTTCACATCCAATAGAATCATAAGACTTAACGGTCCCAACTATTTTTAATATACATCCATAGTTCTTTCAGGTCTTAAATCTTTATGGCTGCATCTGAAATAAAGGAATACAAACAGCTCATCACCAGACCACCCCACACTTGCAAGTGCACTTGCACAAAATATATTATATTCCATACTTCCCCCAAAAGACACTCCCAAACCTGCAGATGAACACTCCAAAAAAAAGTGTGGACCTAGAGATGTGCGAATACAAAAGAAACCGCTGGGGAACATATAATAATGAACAACAAACCGCTCTCATCCCTTAGTGATCATACCAATGACCAAATCTACCAAAACACTCGCTCTGGACAAAACAAAGCATTTCAGAAGTGCTACTGTATTTTTTTGATATAAGTATATTGAGAAGGCTAAATATTTCCCTCAAAGTGACAGAAATGGCGCTTCATAATTGGCTGCGGGAAGTATAGTATGCTTGATGATGAAAGTCATCCTGGCACATACTACATAATATGATATACCTTTGAAATTTGCCCAGCGATCTCACTCTATAGTTAAATAACTAATATAACACCCACCCAGATTCCTCGTGTCCACAGATGTTGTCCTGAAAACAAGGACTGTTCACATCCCGTGCGTAACAAACACGCATACAGACTCTAACATACACACACGTACACAAAAGTCTTTCTGAAAGCAACAAAACCTCTTGAAACTGTTGCACATGCTCTCTGAATGAACACAAACGCACTCTCTCTCCGTTGATGATGTCATAAAGGAACTTCCAGCAGCTTTTTGTGTAGGTACTGCTTTACTTCCTCTATCCCATTCAGCTTCTCCAGCTCCAGATAGGGCAGCTGCACAGAACAGCACAATAACATAAGAAACAGACAAAAAAAAATTTAACCTCTCTGACAAACATTACCATGTTACTACACAGATTTTAGTAGCAATATTATGTTATTTTTGTCTTTGAATCCCATGTAAAAACAAACAAATACAGCCGTTGAAAAATTAAAAGACAACTCTAAATGTTCATGTAATCATAGTTTATATGTGTATTTAGTCCATACCAGTCCAGTGTCTGTTGAATTTCAACAAAATCAAACCGCAGGAGTGACAAAGTCATCCAACAGCATTGTGAAAGACTGACAGCATGACAAGACGCATGAAAACTGTCATAAAATCAAGGTTGTCACATGAATTGTTTTTTTGAACTTTTCCTAAATACATGTACAAATATGTTTGTTGTTTTCTTTATAGTATTTAAGGCCTGAAAAAATACAGAGCATCTTTTCTGTTATTTTAAACAGTCGCTCCAGTTTAAATTTTCTGCAAATAAATGCAAATAGAAACAATATTGTTACTTGAATATTGTTGGTAGTTCAGAGAATGAAACCTGTAAATAGTGAAATAACTTGAAATGGTCTCTTATTTTTTTTCAGCGACTGTAAATATATTCATATCTTATACTATTACGGTACCACAACATATGTACTTTAATATGCTTGTCATCTTCTACATAAATCAAAAGTCAGAAATATAGATCTTTATAGAAAACCTTTTGGAGTACAAATGAGCGGTTTCCTTTGTATATCATGAAAGAGTGCCTATGAAACTTATGAATATTTGTGTTCACCTGCAGTATCACGTAGCCCAGTAACTGCAGGTGTCGGTCTCTCATTGCCCTGGATCCCACCAGCACATCAGAATTATGGCAATAATGCCATTTATCATTCACAGACATTATAACCCTGCACATGAGAAAGGGCAGAAAATATGTTCAAGACAAAAAGCAAACAACTAACCACTTTCATTCCTTAATATTCCTCAAACCTGTATGACTTTATTTCTTTTGCAGAACACAAAGGAAGATATTTTGAAGAACGCTGGCAACCAAACAAGATTTGTATGGCCACAAAACCAGAGACATTTCTTCAAATATCTTCTTTTCTGTTCTTCTTTTGTGCGACACAGTCATACACATATACACAGACTTACCTCTTCACTTGTTCTCCTGTAGTCCGCTCAGCTTCTGGGCTGTCTGCGTTGTGAAGCTGCAGTGGAGAACTGGCCACTATGTCGCTCTCACCATCCTTCGGGTACGCCACACCATCATAAAACGTTGTGATCTCACGGTCCATCCCTGGGTTTGATCCTGTCGTGATGGCAGCACCCCCCTCATCCTCCAGGATTTTTCCAATGGAGAACTGAAAGAGGGAGTCTTGCGGAGCGACCGTCCCTGGAACAGAAGGTCCTGCTTGGGTCAGGCAGTCTGATGGGCTACTAAGAGTAGAGCTGTCCTGGCTCTCTAGAGAGTGCTCCTTGGCCAGGTTAGAGTAATAATCAGAAGTTGTGTAATATGGGTTGTAGTCGAGCTCTACTGTTCCATTAGGGCCGACCTTTGGAGCGCCAGCTGTTGCCGCCGATGGCCGTATGTGAGCCGAGAGGAAGACGGGCTCCTCACCCGCTTGTTTGTCTCCACCTTCCTCGAATGACGGAGCGAAGGGAGAAAACTTCTGGAAGTCAGTAGTGAGAGAAGAGACAGAGGCAGAACCTTCAGGAGATTTGAGGTTCAGCACTACACACGGGGTTGAACCTGCAGTTAGCGATGCTGCCGGTGTTCTGATGGAAAGAACGCGACCCGTGCTATCAATCCACAGCAGGAAGTCTGGAGTAGATAAGAAAGTAAATGACTTTTAGATGCATGCATAGATCTTGACGATAGACATTTTTTTATGTGTGGCGGCACATTATAAAAAGAAAATAACCTGTGTAATATCCTGGTGCGAGAACCTCATCTTGTTTGTAGCCGTGCTCGCCGACAAGCTGCCGGAGCGCCTCTGCAACCAGACCTTTATAACTGAAATACAAACATAACGCTCTCAGCTCTTTTCCAATACATTTTATAAATACAAGTCATTTTTTACACTTTAAATACTTAAATGTGTGGAATATTTCATACAAATGTCACTTGAGCAAAAGAAAGAAAATACAAGATTTTAAGGTAATAAAACACCTCAAATTAATGGTGTGGAGTGTGATGTATGATTTATAATGTAGTGAAGTAAAATGTTCCATAGTAAAAACTAGAGATGCACCGGTACACAAGCTATATATTGGTAAACTTTTATTCAGAGTGATATCTGCCGATTCTGAAGATTTCTTAACTTTCTGAATGTTATTAATTAATATAATGACTATTGAACATATCGAACATCAAACTGGTGATGTTTCTTAACCTTTCCTATACACAGAGCACAAATTGATTGCATTTTCCTGTCCTCTTTTGATTGACAGGATACATCAGTCCTGCTCACTGTTTTTAAACTATCGCCCGATATTCAATAGTGCGAATATTTGCTTTTATCAACGAATAACAATTATTGGCCAATAAATCTGTTAATTTCTTGTAAAAACACTTGAAAAGACCTTGAAAAATTAGAAGAGAAGATTTAAAAAGTACTTTGTCTACAACAAGCTTACAAATGACCTGAATGCTGTATTTCTGACCGAGAGAGGATGGATGTATACAGTTTCTCACCTGTATTTGCGGTTCACCTCATCTGCAGTTAATGCATGGTCAAACATGAGCACTTTATGGGTGTCCTGAAGGCGAGGTCCAGTGTAGTCCCTGTACTCTAACTCTACAGCTGCATCCAGCAGTGAAAGATAGCGACGTACAATCAGGGCATAAGGGCTGTCTACACAGCAACACAAAACACAAATTGAATCAGAAATTTTAAAAACTTTTACCAATGATGTTTGTACTGTATTAAAAACAGTACAAAAACGGTACATAACATACTGTTATGCCCATGCTTCATTTACATTTATTCATTTGGCAGACGCTTTTATCCAAAGCGACTTACAAGTAGTTTTTATACAGTGGCACATTACTGCAGAGCAATCAGGGGTAAGGTGTCTTGCTCAAGAGCACTTCAGTCATGACCTGCTGGCACTGAGATTCCAACCGGCAACCTTCTGATCACAAGCCCAACGCTCTAACCATTAGGCCACAGCTGACCCCCTATGCGGTAAGCTACGCTTCAAAATGCGGTATACTATGGACAGTAAGAAACTTATATAATGCAGTGTTTTCCAAACTGTGAGGTGCACCCGGTGGCCTTTAGTGTCAGGGCAGGGTGCCATGGCTCAGGGTAAACCAAAATGTTCAAATCTAGACTTGTGAACTGTCAGACATAAACACACATGTCCACATAATCTAATGTGGACTTAAAATGTGTGTGTTTAAAAGGAATGTTAACATACTCTTATGTTACTTTCACCAGATTTATTTTTACAGATTTTTTGGTAGTGGAATAATTCACAAAAAAAAACTTTATGGCAAACTGGTAATAAATGTTGATCATTTTCTGCAATGAGAAAACTTACTGTGGGTAGTTGACATTTATCCAATGGTGGGACATAGCAATAACTTGGAAAATAAACTGTTATTATATTATTTGATGTAATACATTTTTATTTTCATTTTTTTGCTGAAGCACCAAAGAACACATTTATGGTTCATTTATCCGAATTCTTTTCATATTTTTTAATACAACTCTGAAGTTTGGGAAGCTCTGATACAATGTAATGCCGAGTTCAGATTGCCCGATTTTCAAAGTGGTTGCATCACTGTTCTTTTCACAATGCATGACTATCTGGGGTAGTATTCAGTTGCTGCAGAATTAACCTTGAACGATGGATCGTTGATAGGAGATTACACACTGCATGACGAGAAGTGATACGCGATATCATAGTTCTGGCACTACATGGGAGGGTTTGACTGCTCTGCATAAAATAAATAAATCAGCCAACAGAGGTCACTGTTGCTCTCGCTTTCTGATGATGTGCTTGCATGAGATCCTGCAAGACCATGGAAGTTTCACTGTTTACTTATGGGTAACAAGGACATTATACTGTAAATAAAGCTCAGTAAACATTGAAACTGTGAACTATGAACCATCTGGAGACATTTTAGGGCATAAATATTCAAAGAGATAAGCACTCACAAGCGTCCCACAAATGCACCTGTAATATAGTTTGTATTGAAAACAGGTATTAAGACTCACTAGTGACGTTGCTGATGAATGATGGAGAGAAGACGCGGTGCAGTACGAGTCCGGGAAAATGACCTAGCTGGAACAGGGACATGAGGATGTTAACGGTAGCCAGCGGAGAGCTCAAAGCTTTTAACTCCAGAACCATCTCCAGCTTGGAGAAAAACTGAGCCTCGTTGGCAGGCCGATAACTCATACGACTGAATGGGAAAACAAGCTTTTGGATCACCTGGAGAGAGAAACAGATGCTGAATACAATACACTGCACATGTGATATGTGTAAAATGCCCCCAAAAGTATAAAATGGTCTAATAGCACATCATGTCTAACCTTGCTATCCAGGTATTCACCCTTCTTGACTAAAAAGTCAGCGATGGTGTCCAGGAGGCGTGTCTCCCGGAGACGGTGGCGAGCGATGTATTTGGCTATGAGGGCCATGGTGTAAGGTGTTATACTATCAGCCTTTTTAGGCAACTCCTCTGAAAAAAATATATAGTTTAGCTCCAGGAGACTTGGAACAGAGACACATGGAATACCACCATTAATAATGACTAAAATTGAAGATTGTTTTCATCAACTTACCTGCAAGGCTGCTCACAAACTTCTCCTGTCTGTTCTGGTAGAAGAGGTGAGAGCTGAAGATAAGCTCAAGGCTCTTGTTGCTGGCCTCTCTGGCACATGCTGACAGCATCTCATCCAGCAGAGCCATCTCATGGTCCCTCACGCTGCTGACGCTGGCCAGCGTGTGCTTAACCAACCGCAGGATCTTCCGGTTCACCACCAGCTGCTCCGGAGAGGCTCCGTCAGCCACCCGCAGCGCTCTCCATTTGGTGCGGTAAAAGGAGAGCAGGAGGAAGAGAGTCTGGGGATGACGCTCCCGCTCAATGTTCTTTTCCAACCCAGCTAGACAAGACTCGATCAAAGGGTGCTGGCTGGACGGATGAAGCTTCATACTGCTGCTGAATACCATGGAAATGTCCTTTTGGTTAAACTGAGACAGGCGGCCTTGGGACTCTTCCTCCAGAACCTGCACGATCTGAGAGTCACTGGGCAGCCCTGAGCAACACAAAGGATTTAAGAAGAAAGAGAAGAAAGTTTGATGATTCAGAAAATTACAGTAACTATGTAGTTGATGTTGCATGGTAACAGCATTGTCCTGCCTTGCGACATGCTTAAAGGATGCTCAAAGTTCACAGAAAAGAAAGATATTCTCGTTTTAAAGACTACGATAAATGGCTCGTTGGGACTAAAACAAACTTTTTGTTGGGTTACTGTCATCATGAATCCCAAAATTCACATTAAGCCTGAAATAATTTTTGGATCAATCCTTTAAAATTATATTGAATAAGATTACATAGCAAAGTGGCAACCTCCTTTACTTCTGGGTTTAAATGACATTATAAAAATATTTTGTGGTACAAACTACACTGTGTATATTTTAATCACAATTATAATCTCAATTAAAAAATTATCTCAATATTATCCTCAGGTGCTGATCGAAACCTCAAGTACTCACCAAGGGCAGCTACAGCATAAAGGCAGTTTACAATGCTGAAGTTATCAAACTTGGAGCAGTCATTGACGATAGCATCACACAGTGTCTGAAAATCCTGATTGTCCAGAATCTGTCGTATGGCGTTCTCCCCTGAGCCTCCACCAGAAGATGCTGGCATAGCTCCTTTACCTGCTCCACTCCCAGCCACCTGACCGCCAGACTGCTGCAGAACCAGAAGCTGACCTATCTTCTGCAGAGCGATGGGGTAATGATTGTGCGAGATCTTCCCTGGATTCTGCGTGACCCAGCGAAGAACTTCATCCACGGTGCGTGAGCGATCGATCAGCCGCTTCATGGTGAAGAAGGTGTCGTAGCTCATCTTCTCGTGGATGAAGTTCCACGTCTTCTTCTTGCTGGGGTGCAAATGCGCATGGGGTTGATAATGGGGAGGAGGGAGGTGGGCGACCTGCGGGTGCGTGTGGTAATGTTGGTGGGTCTGGTAATGTGCCCGGTGGGCATCTAGACGGGCTTGATAAACAGGTGGGTAATTTGGAGGCTGATGGACATGAGGATGATGGGGAGGGATGGGATGAGGGTTCTCCAGCATGGGCGGCCCGCCTATCAGGCCGATGCGGCGGGCTGGTTTGCCTCCTCCACCACTGTACATGCGTGCGGTGTACATATTAGCGAGGGCAACTGGAATCAGTAGGCGTGAAGGATTGTGGAGCAAGGAGAATCTCCTGCAGGTTAAGACGCCGAAGCTAACTGGCAGCCCCAGCATGATATATGGGGTGGTCCGACTGTGAAGCTCAAGAGAACACTCCTACAAAAAGAAACATTTTCTTTGTTAATAACACCAAATTGCTGACTGTTTTTCAATTTATTGTCTACCGTATATATCAACTGTGGCTTTAGGTGTTTAACTGTTGAGATGCAACACTTAAGCCCTTAAAGAAACTCATCTCCACACTAATGAATCAGGCAAGAGGTGCTCTAGAAATAGACGGTAACTTGAGAATTGTCAGGCTGATGTGCCCTTTCCATCACGAGCTGTGATGAAGGTTTTCCTAACCTCACATCTGAATCAGACCTCATTTCTGAATTAAAGGGATACTTCAGGCTTGAATAAAAATTTGCCCATGTTTTACTCAAGCCATCCTAGGTGGATGTGACTTTCTTCTTGGCAGTCGGAGTTATAATACCACAAATACTTTTACTGAATAAGGGGGAGCACCAAAAAGTGCATCATTTGACTAAAGAACTGCTCGACACGGCTCCGTGGTCTTAACAAAGGTCTTCTGAAACCAATCTATGCGTTTGTTTAAGATAAATATCCATATTTACAACGCTTTTAATGATAATGTCTAACATCTGCTGCAGCCGAACGAGTGGCTTGTTTTTCCAGCAGATGACGTTCCTTTGACAAACACAGCATTTTTCATTTTCAGCCAATAGAAACAACGCCTCATCTGGGAGGGTGCTTTCGTCAGGAACATTTAGCAGCCTTTAGACCTAAGACCATGGAGCCGTGTCAAGCCGTTCTTAGATCGATGGATGCACTTTTTGGAGCTTCGAAAAATTGCCCCCCATTCACTCCCATTCTACCACCTGGAAGTAAAAGTATACGTGGTATTATAACTCTGACTGCATTATTCTTCAAGACGAAAGTCACATTCACTTATATCTGCCTTGAGGGCGAATAAAACATGGGAACATTTTTACTCAAGCCTAAGCACTTCTCATTACACATCAACATATAGTCCGATTCTTCAGACTTTTTATAACACAGGGACTCGTACAAGTGCATCTGCTGCCGGTAGCGAGTCAATGGCTGGACTCATCACTATGGAAACACCGTAACACTTTCATTATCTAATCACCATTTCCAAAGCAAAATGTAAAAATGACAAGTCTGTGATTTCATATCATTTATTCACCCTCATGATGTTGCGTCCCCTGAATAACCCGAAACCATTTATTTAAAGCACCATGTCAAGGCTGTTATTTTCCATAGATTGAAAGTCAAAGATACAATACTGTATGACTTCTGAAATAAGAGAATAAAGAGCACAAGTTTGATCAGTTCTTTCAGTGTATAGAAGAGAGAAGCTCTGAAATGTTGGCATACAATACTACGCGTTATGATGTTGCATGAAAGCAAACAGTCAGACAGGTTTGGAGCAATGATGACGGATTGAACAATATGGTATGAGCCTTCCCTTTAAATGTAAGACTTGAACAATGACAACTAGGACCTTAACTTTGAGGAGCAGATGTAACAGACACTCCAAACACAGCAAATGCATAGTAAACATTGCATACCACTGCCGTATTCATCTTATATAGAATATTATGCAGGCTTACATGTTTATCTCAGAAGATGACGCATGGATGCATGTGCAGGGTCAGGAGGATGAATTCAGTGGCATTGGATCTATTATATATCGATTCGGAAAGTTGTGCTGAACAGGGGTGTTGAATTAAAAAGTCGTCTTTATTAAGGCTTTTACGAAGTGTGACATGTCACGAAAGAATTAAGAGAGCATCCAGTGAGGCCCCGGAAGAAGAGCTTTAGCTAACAAGCTACAGCACCGATGACTTTACAGTAAGTTTCGTGTCTGCTGAAGCCGCCTCTCTGTCACAAAACTGTCAACGTAATACAATCCAGCTAATATCTTCCGTGAAAAATGTGCGATCCGTACAGAAGCCAGCACGACATGGTTTGATCGACACGTAACACGTTACGTCTCTTTCCCCAGCTTGCTAAAGTCAGACAGCGCTTAGCAACGTTTCTCAAGCTGGCTGATCGGAACTATATCAGTCTACGGTCGGGATACAGATTCATTCATGACACTCGTCTTCTGTCAAACGTCTGTCATGGCCTGTAACCTCTGTCCGCACTACACTCCCCTCACATTCCGCCAGTGGTCGTCCGCCGCCCCGGTGTCCACCATGTTCCCGGAAGTCAACAGAAGCAGACCGGAAACACGTGTTGAATTCTTGGCAGTTAAAGGCGCAGTTTTTGATTTACAGCGGCCACTAGCGCTGTATTATAGATTTGCAACCAACGTCTCACGACGGTGGCCAACACAGTACAAAAATATGTCGTCGGCTGCGACACAGCCTGTGTTTTCATGTTGACGCAGGGAAGAGATCATGCGGGTATTAGAAAGACTGTAGAAAGAGCGATGTTTTATTTTTTACATCAGATAAAAGGTCTGTGGATTTTAAGTATGAAAAGAAGGATAAAAGTCAGGCGGCGCTAGGACCTGCGTTAATAATTTAAAGACTTTCCAGTGGAGAGACGTCTAAAAATGCTTTGATTCGGATCAGAATGTGAGTAACATTGGTTCCCTTTCGAGAAAGAGGTCTCTCGACATTGCGTGAAACGCTAGGGGACTCCCCTTCTCTAAACCTTACTGAAACCTTATTGAATAACTCCAGTAGAAATGAAAATGTAACCGGCCAATGTGGTCAAGACTCGGGCGTGGTAGCCATCCCCTATATATTACACCATCTGGACCACATTACCTCAGAATCTTTCTTCTTCACTTACCTTCGCAAAAACTAGGATCCTTCTACTTGTGTGTTTCAGCATGCCCGTGTGTGTTATGTTCCGGGCCCATCAACCAACTGGACACGCATGCTCACTGCCTACTCTGCCAGGGTCTGGCCAATGCGGAGATCTGAGATTTTGTTAGACAGCATCCCACCGCCGCCAGCTGGCCGCTGTCGGAACTGCCGCCCCTCCCCCGGGGAAATGGAGTGCTTCTTCGCTGATTAGTGTCCTGTTTGGCGCGTCAGGTCTGAGTCCGAGAGGGAGCGAGCAGAGTGGGATGCCCCCATGCGCTTCACGTAGAGCTCTTCTGTCTCACCTAGGCTTTACGAGACCTCGGCTTCGAGAGACTCCCCCGAGGAGTCGGCTGGCCACCTGGATTCTGCAGCAGCCATGTTGCCCTAAAGAAACGCGTGCCCTTTTCTTGATGTTCATGAGGAGGTCGTAACGTGCTTCAGGATCGGCCATATACGCCTTGGTGGGTGGGGCGGAAGCCCACAGCTATGCACGCATTCCTCCCGTCGAGCAGGCGATCTGCACCTGTGCCGTCCTCGTCGAGCTAGCCGTGCTGGTTTCTGCCCTTAGCGCTGTGGCTGAGCGGCTTCAACCGTTTCCCACATACAGGCTTACCCCTTGTTAATGGCGTCTGCCTTGTTCAAGCGGTCGCGTTGTGTTACTACTAGACAGTTGTCTCTGTCTTCTTTGTGTGCCCTTATCATGTGCGCCATTATAGCACTGGTCGAGTGCCGTTTGCTTGATTTTGAGCTCCCTGTGATGTCGATTGGCCCATTAGTGTAATGTGCTAAGCAGCCCCAAGTGTAGCGTCTTGCTGTGGGAAGCATAAAGCATGTTTGTTTACAAGGGTGTAAAAATATGATCACGCTCTTCAGACTCAGTCTCGGTTCGAGCTCATCTGTGAAGGTTCACAAGGGCTACTGAGGTCTGCTCGCGACGGAGGAGATTGCAAGGCCACCTGTATGGGATGTGCTAATAGTACTCTAGCCGAGCGCCAGCTAGCCATTTTCCGGTTATACAAAATGGTTCCCTCTATTGGAGCCGTTCCTATCGAGTCGACAGATTCGATTGAACACCCCAACTCTGAGTTGTACACTGGCATATGTGGATAGTGTGTGGGAACAAGGACTGGTCGCATTTTATAGTGCGGGGCCTCAACCAGGGGTGCACAGAAGAGGTGGAGTCCACCAAGGGGAGGTCACAGGTTCGCCGACACAATGGAGCATTATCCCCCTCTAGGAGATGTTTTCATGCTCTTAATTTGTGCTCTTGAGTTCGTGTATGGTACTTTATGAATGGCTACGACCCGGTGCACTGTCCCGTGTCGGACATTTAACGTTAGACCTTATGACTGCGGTGGCGAGAGGGCTGAAGCATACCGTTTCCAATATGGATGCTGTCGTGACTATCGCTGCTATTTTTATGTTCAGTAAGAACATAGTGATCTGGGATTCAGATCTGTGAGGGTATCAGAACGGCAGAGACCCTTCGCCCTCTGTTCTCTTCTCCGGCCTAAGATTTAGCTTTGAGAGTACTGGCTCTTCCTATGGTCGATCATATGCACGCGATCTGTTGACGAGGCTTTCGTGTAAAAACCCTGCCTGTTTTTGTGAATTTTTTTATTTACAGCGCTCTCCGTGCAGGAGGTTGAATGTATTAGTATGTCACACATGATTATGTTCCCATCACTTTAAATGCCATTTTGTGCACAAATGGTCTTTACTGCTTGGGGATGCAAACATACCAGGTTGCGCCCGGTGTTACTTATTCTATATCGCTGGCTGCACACCAGTACTTAATATACAGGGTTTGTTTGTCTGATTTTATACTTGGTATTCTTCTTTGTGTATTGCTACCCTGCTCAGTGTAGTGGCATAGTATTCCTGCAAACTATGGTGGTATGGTATCCCCAGAGTTCTGAGTGTTTTGATTGGATCCCGTAGCAGAATGTGGCATCCAATTGTGTTAGAGCCTGAGTAAGGTGTGCCTTGTCAGTGGGAGTTGTGCTGTGTGCTACTGCCAAGGGTTATGTAGTGCACATTATGTAATAGCTCCGCTAAAGTCGGGCTGTTTTTCGCTGTCCTCATGGTGTGATTGAACACATTGCCCACTGCGTCACCGGAAATAATGGATTTTGCCTGAACATAGAACCATTTCTGATGGTTCCCGGTTGCAATGGGGTTAATGGTCGTGGTTGCAGCTACGCTGATTGGCTGAGGGGGGTTTCCCTGAAACTTGCCTTGTGATTATGTTGGGAGAGCGATGGATTCCGCTCTTTCCTCTAGAGTTTCACGCAATCTTGAGAGACTTCTCTTGAACGTCTCCGGTTACTGTCGTAACCTCGGTTCTCTGAGAGGAGGGAACGAGACATTGCGCAAACTGCCGTGTTTGCATGCTCAGATCGTCGCACTGTAATGTTCAGTCGTAAGATTCTGAGGTAATGTGGTCCAGACGGTGTAATATATAGGGGAGGCTACCACGCCCCTAAGCGCCGTCTTAGACCACATTGGCTCTGTAGGACATTCTAAATGTGTCCCTGCGTGTTCAAAATTGGAGGGAGGCCAGTCAAAGTAAATCTTGAAGTTTATTGATCAGAAGATTCAAAAAATACAACAGCTGTTGAGTCAGTTGCCTCAGAACAAAGGCTCAACCAACGCCCAGTTTTACAATTCTGGATATATTTATATTATTTGTCGCCGGTCTCTCTTCGTGCCTTTGAGTGACGTGTTGTCTGGTATTCGTCCAATCAGCTCTTAGTCCGTTGTTCTCTTGAGTTTCTGCAAAACATCAAATGACAACCCACACACCCCAATTCTACCCAGCAACAACATAGTTTAAAAGGTCAGACAATCCAATATGTGTGTGTGTACATTTTCTCCTTTTTTGGCGTTTCAGTTGCATGCATATATTCTGAGACCTCAGCAGTCTCCTGCCACTTCCTCTTATCTTTTGCATGCTCTTGACACCCACGCCCCACTTCCTCTTTCTTGGTTAACTTCAACACATTATTTGAGGTTAAGGGTTATTGTACGCAAGTGATAGAATAATAAAATACTTCTAAAAGTAATAATGCATATGGAATAATACTGCATAGGAAGCATATGAATGAATAAAAGTAATAATGCATATGAAACATATTAAATGTAATAGCACTTCTAAAACACATTAAAATCCCCACACCAGTTACATTTTCATTTCTACTGGTGTTATTCAATAAGGTTTCAGCTCACATCAGTTTCCCCAGTGTAATTGTGCAAATGACTAAATAAATTCCACTTTTTTATTTTTGGCCTTATATCAGACAACCTCTAAATTAGCTTAACTTCTATTAGATTTATTTAAGTGAAGAATAAGATATCCTTATAGGTGGTATTAACCATACTTATTTAATTACCAAAAAAACAAGAAATGGTTGGTTCAGTGTTTACACATTTTCTCATATTCTCTCTTTTAAACAAGCTATTTCAATAATAGGACTATGATTGCTTGATCAAAGATTTAAAGAGACCAAACTCTAGTTTGTACTTCTCAACTTTTGCAAGAAAAAGCATGAGTTAAAAATGCAAGATGTGATAAATGATAATAAAAACAATACTGCCATGTTCTATTTATAAAGGTGCTCCATAAAAAGTCTTTAAACAATGCACAAAAGAAAAGCCACAAATGATCGGTAACGTTTATTTATCATGCCTAAGCTATGGTTTTAATGCAAAGAACATACATTAAGATTGAACCCCAAAACATATTTGTTTGATTCTTCAAAAAGAAGCATTGACATAAACAAATATTAATCATACATTGAAATTACATTACATAAAGATATATATTTGTTTACCCATTGGAATGTTTGGTATGGTATTTCTGAGATTAAAAATCATGTATGACATATATCGGAAACAGGCTCCTGTGACAAATGATATTAGGGCTGCTCGATTATGACAAAAAACATAATCGTGATGATTTTGGCCAATATTGAGATCCCGATTATTTAACACGATTAACCCTTAAAACAACATAGAAGATAGAAAAAAAGGCTTTTAAACTCTGAATTTAACTGAAATGCAAAGAAATAGCACCGCTGAAACACTGTTAAGGTGTGCGCTGAGGATTTATACTACAAGAAAAAAGAGGATACTTGCAAAATGGAATGCGGCACAATTATCGTTTGCCTCGATTATTTTGTTTTTGTAATTGATGAAGGCCAAAACTGACGTTTACAATTAATTTTCTATTAATTGCAAAGCCCAAACAGATATTGCATTACATTTGAACTAACTTCAGATATAAGAAAGCCTTTCCTATTATTGTTCTTAGCTGTTTAAACACAACACAAAATTGTAGAAACTTTTATTTGCAAATGCTTCCGCCTCTGTTAACAAGTTAGAAATATCCATTTACTTCTCAGATGCATCCAAGACATCCAAATTCTTGCTCAATGGATCTTGTTTGGGCAAGGATATTGTGTTCTCCATGAAGAAAAGAACGTTGTCGAGCTGTACAATCATCTTTAATTTGAATCATCTGCAACGAGATTAGTTACAACACTTTAGTACAGAAATACCTGATGAATTTATGTACCTGTAGAAGGGTTAGTAAATAATGACATACCTTGTTTAACTCTTTGAACAGCTTACATGTCATGACTTCACCGCAAGCAACGCAGGAAACCCAAGGCTGTGATAAACATAAAGAAAGCTGTGTGAAACTGTACGCTTCAAGAAGATTTTACAAAGATTTCCGAAGGCATTTGGACTAGAACAATCTTGCAAAGAGAACCAGTCCTTACGATCCCTCTTGAAACTTCACAATCCTTCCGATGGCCACTGCTTGTCTTGTCACATGTGGTGGATTTTAATAACACATGGATCATCTTCTTCGTGTTATCCTGTCACATATGTAAAGCGGTAAGCAATGTTATTTAGCATGTCATGTGGGTAAATATGATATTTAAATATACATGCAACGGCTGTTTAAATACTCTTGTGCAACAGTACAGAATACAAATAGTAATCATACAAATAAACTGACACAAAGTTACATGGCAAATGTTTCTCTTGAGTAGAAAGATATGCTCACTTCATCCAAGATTGAATAAAAATCAATGTGCGTCTTTCCATATTTCTTGTTGGCTTCCACTATTGCATCGTTTATAATTGTTCTCGTATGTTCATGCAGTTTTTCATATATCATGCGATCCCCATGTCTTCCATCTGTTGACCCCAGCAGCAATACTGCACTGAGAAACCACAGTAAACCTCTCATCTTGCCCAGACAAACTTTCATAAAAGTCGCTGAGAAAAGCGGGAGTTAAGGTCCAGAAGCAGACTCGAAGGAACTGAACTAATCGGTCAGGCTTAAGTGGGTTTCATAAAACGCAGCTTAAGTTCACGCGATCCTGCTCGTTCGAACGAGGCTCAGTAAGTAGACTCAAGAGAACAGCGCGCGCACGATATTATTCAGCAGCCCTACAAGTCAAGCGTTGATCAAATCGATCGGCTATGATGCGATGATATTACTGATGTAATATTGTATCGCTTTATTCAACTTTATAAAACATAATTTAAAGAAATCAATTAAATTAATTGTGGACCACAATAATAAAGGAATGCACTGTGTGTTGACATACATCTGTGTTAGATTGTATCAAATAGATACAAATGTTTCAATTTGAATTAAAAAATAAATTGATAACAGCGATAAACGGAACAATTTTACTGGCCAAAAAGATCTAGTATGTAAATCCACATCATTTATTATGATCTACAGTTTCCAAAAATGTCAAGGTAAAATGGGATGCCTTTTTTGTGTTGTGTCTGCCAGATGGTTGTAGAGAAGGACTGACGGGGCAACAAAGTGATTTCTGATGACAGGCATTATTTTTTGAAGCTTTAATTTGGTCACTTTTCCTTCAGTTTAATACAATTATTTTATTTTAGGTTGATGCTGCTTACTGGGAGAGAAAGCATTCTACTAAAAAGTGTGTTGAATAGGGTTTAAATCAAAAATATATATGACACATGTTTTTCATATGTGTTTGCTTGAACATCCAATACTATACATGTATATGTGTCTATGCACGCTTTTACATATGTATTCATAAGCGCAGTTTGATTTAAACCCTATACTGCGCCTCATATCATACTTTATCACGTACTTCGGCGTTTGTGTCTTGCTTCATTTTCAGCTTTATTCTTTTTTCTTCACTTTTATATTGCATGTCTACATTCCGAGCATCCCTTTGTGTAAGAAGGTAGAGCTTGTGCACAGTCATTGTCTTCTTGGCATTATTCTGTAGAAGCATAAATAATTATTTGATGGGATGCTCTTGGTATTTTGTTGTCATGACTTAATATTACTTTTTTCACAGTTTAAGAGGTGCTGTTAGGTGTCCTGATGACTATAATAATTAGAAAATACACAACGTGAGCACCTCACAACACAAGTGGGCCTTTAATCTAATATGAACAAAGCGATAACTGTACCGTACAACTCTGTGAACATATATACAGACATAAACCTAAATTCGAACTCTGTTTATTGACAATAAATCAGAGCTTTGAACTCTTATACCCACAGGGTTTCTGGTTGTTTTTTGAGGCAAATAACATTATATATGCACATTATACCATTGCTGAAATCTAATGGTAACCTAAGACAATGACACAGCACTGTTTTGTAATACATTTTATAAAAAATAAGTAATGTAGCTTTAACATTTTTGTACAAGATATTTTAATAACCCCTTTCCAAGACCAGGCTAGTTTCTCAGCAAAAGTTGCCATAGTAAAGGAGTTCAATCTATTTTAAATTAGCTTTATGAAACCAAATCGACAAAAAATTAATCTGATTTACCAAAATAAGACTGGCTTATTTCGTAATGTTGTTTGATGAAATTGCCCTCTGATCCCGTCTGCTTATTGACCCTAGTGAGATCTGAGACCATGTTGATCCCATCCCACATGAATTGATCATTAAATCAATGGTCTGGCAAGTATTCACATAAGGAATATATTTGATCTTTTACTTAAAAATAAAACAGATTTTCACATAACCATAATATTTGCACTACAAATTTAAAACGTCCAAAAAAAACATGTTAATGTTTTGCGATTTAGTGTCACAATTGTAGATATCCCAAGAATTCATTTGGCCTCAAATGTAAATTTGCCACAAAATAGAGAACAAGATATAATCTCACCACCAGACAACTGAATAATTATATTTAGAGCACTCTCTTGCTGAACCTGCTGAAGACACTTTCCCTAGTAGGGCCAGACTTGTTTGGTTACCAACTTTCTTCATAATATATGTTAAATTCTCTAAAGGAAAGTCACACAAGAAGAAGTAACATGAAGGTGAGTGAACCGAAAACAAGCATGAACTAGCATCATGCGTGATAAATCTTTGCTGCGTGTTTTTTTTCAGGCTCAAAGGTACAAATAAAATAAAGTTTGACCTGAACAAACATTGACACACCAAGGTTACCCCTGGCTTTTTATTGGTTGCATATGCTTTCACTGCCTGCACTTTCCTTG
Organism: Barbatula barbatula; assembly: GCF_947034865.1. Classification (NCBI taxonomy): domain Eukaryota; kingdom Metazoa; phylum Chordata; class Actinopteri; order Cypriniformes; family Nemacheilidae; genus Barbatula; species Barbatula barbatula. The sequence continues at coordinate 23,657,326 of NC_136764.1, forward strand.
TAAAAAAATACAGCTACTTAATATGCTTTCAACCTTTCAGTATGTTTACAGAGATCTCTTGACACCAGTCGTCAGTGAATATTTTCATTGTTTCAATGCATTTCAATAAAATGAATCCACAGACAATCACTTGAATCTGGGATTTCTTAAAAATAAAAGTGCACAGGACACAAATGTCATACTTTAATTTATTGTTCTGGCTTCTGAAACCAAAAGCATCATATCAGGCTGTGAGAATACTTTGAGGGATAAAAGGGCAAAAGATAAAGCAACTGAACTTTATCTGATGGGAGGGAGCTGCTTTGGAGAGGTTGAACCAATAACCAAAAAGGGAGGGGAATCCAGTCATTCACATTGAGGAACAGCAACAATAAAAAAAATATTCATGAGCGTTTTCTTGCCTCGGTCCCAGGAAGGGATCATTAATAACATTAATATCAACATCAATAAAAAATAATTACAAGTTATAAAGAGAAGCCAATGCCACAGGGATTGGCAGCTGTGTCTGTATAAGTGAGAGAGAGACGTGGAGAGAAAGGTGACGACGGGCAGGATGCACTGTTGACAGTTTATGCAGAGAGGTCACTGTTGTCGAATCGCTCCTGATCATACACCTCGGCGATAACCTTCCGACCTCCGAACCAGCGATTGTTAAGGGCCTGAATGCCCTTGTTCATCTCTGATACCACTGAAAACTCCACAAAGATCTTGACGATGACTTCAGCATCCTCCTCCTCACCCTGCTTCTCTTGGTAGATAATCACTCTATTAACAACGCCAAACTTCCCGCATTCCTCCGTGACTTCTCCTTCCAGATCATCATCTATGTCCTCAGGGCCCACCATGTTCCTGAGCACCATAACCGTAGACTGTGGAAAGAAAGCGCAGCGTTATTTTAACCAAATTATTTTAACGCTCTAACACCAAATACAAGTTCTATACACACACTTTTATGCTACATAACTAACCTCTTGTTTTCTCAGCAGTTTCTGCATGACCATATGCCTTGCACTGCTCCCCGAGATGCTCATGTGCTCCTGTTCACTAAGCATCTCCTGTCCCATGCCGTCTTGGGCAGATTCCTCCTCTTCCTTCTCCTTCTCCTTCTTGGCCTCTTGAGCCGCAGCCGCAGCCACAGCAGCTGAGAGTGACGGCGGAGAGGCTAGCACCGGGTTCACTAGACCCACCTGGGGCACAACAGGCAGAGCCGGCCGGGCTGGTGTCACCCCTGCACAAAAACACAGAGGTCATTATATCCTCTGTGGTCTCTGATGCAAGGAGCCCTACTAAACCCTCAAAAAAAACCTACTATGAAAGTGAGACGGACGTTTGATCATACAGAACCGTTTAATGTTTCCCAAAACAACATCCAACTCAACTTAAATCAGACACTGTTCTTTAACTGTTATGTAAATGATTCCTTAAGTAAAAAGGGAAAGGAACAGGAAAGGGGAAACAATGGAAAGTTACATGAAAAAAGCCAGACTGATTAAACATTTGTCCAACCTTCTCTGTAAGTGTTTGTTACTTGCCTCTGTGATCACAATGCTGAGGATTTACTGAAACTACATAGCAGAAAAATGTTAATATATTGGGGCCACCCCATCCTCCCTTATCTCGACTTCCTCAGCCCCCTCGCGCACATTAAGATGAATTCCACAAAAATCTGAGACTCACTGGCCAATAGGTATGAGAGATATGTTTATGAGGGGAGGGGCTAGAAACAATCCTCTTCAAACTTGGTTGATCAGTGTGCAGCAAAGGGGAAGGGTTATGAGGCCACGGTCAGGGCGAATGTGGAGAATCAAGACAGGGAGGGGAAGAGAAGAGAGAGAAAAGAGAGAGACAAGGAGAGAAGAGAAAATAAAAGAGAAATCTATTAGTGGACAGAATCCCACGACAGGCCATGTTAAACTGAGAACTGTGTAGGAGACAACAGAAACCTGAGGAAGAGAAACTGTACATATAACAGCTAACCCTGAGACATTGAAACTGGAGATAAGCAGAATGAGAAAAAACAAAACCTGTTCGGAGCACAAGCACTTAAACCTGTACTCCCGAGCAATGTGTTCTGGGTATTAAAGTAAACATAATGGCTGTGTGTTGCGTGTATTGTATGGATGGTCATTCGTGAAAATAAGCAAGTTCTGCATGTAGCTAGTGCATAAGTCATCTTTGAATCACAGATCTGTATTCATATACATTACAACCAATGGAATAATTGCCACCCATTTACGACACACAACCATGTCAACCACATGCCGAACAAACACTACATACATACAGCATGTCAGGGATTCAAAAGCATAAAAACTGTTTGTAGGGGGGCATAATACTAATAGGAAATAAACAATACTGCTAGCATGAACCTCCAAGAAGCACATCTGCGTGCACCTACCTGTAATGACCCCTGGGGCCTGAGCTGCCATGACGGCCTGAGGGAGCTGGGGCATGTTCAAGCCCGTCCCCGCGGACATCGCTCCCAGGATCGATGCTCCTGCCACTGCTTCCTGGAAGAACAGAGTGGGATATATAGGAACACCGCCTGGACAGCGCCCGTTAAAAGCACAAACAACACTAACACAAGTGGACAAACACGAGACGGACAGACAACACAAGACCAACACAAACCTTCACACACGGACAAGCCTTGGGCCAGCTGCATAAAAATGGGCGGTCTGAGTTTATGGGCTTTTGAAAATCGACTTTGTGTGCACTAATATGTATGTACAAGAATGTATATTTAGCAAAGGATTAGGAAAACATCATCAAGAAAATATCAAATTCAAATATGGCACACATCGAGAACTCTGAATCTCATAGATTAATGTGCGTCATGTGATGAGACCCCCAACAACTGGACTCTGGGACCATTGAGATTTGAAGATATTGACTATGGGCATTGCTGAATTTACTGCACTGATCCACGCGTTTCCATGGATACTTAAGGTCATTTAATAAACTCAACATATTTTATTATTTTAAGATGTAAACCCACCAGAGTCGTCTGGATTAAAATAACTCTTTCCCGCCATAGACGAGTCATTTAAAAAATCAACCATTCCTGCCAAAGACGAGTTATTACAGCAGTCGTTTTTTGTACAGTTGTACAGCAGGTGGCGCTGTTACATACCTTTGGAAAGAGTGCAGAATCTCTGGTATATATTGTATCGGAGTCTAATCTGGGCGGAGTATTTGGAAAAGAATTATAATAATCTGTTTAATCAATGTGATACATTTTTGAAGAAACCTACCCAGATCTAAGGGTGATAAAAAAAACAAATGAAGATAGAATAATAAGGTTTCTTTTGATTAAAAGCAGAGACTCTGTATTTTAATTTGATATATTATTTGTCCATATATTCATTACAAAAAATTTACTGTGAGCAATTACATTTTAGAAAAAAATCCCGATCTCAATTCATACATAAATGCAGGGCTGTACAATGCAACATATGTCCCACATGCTACGAAAAAAAAAAACCTCTGTCTGTGCCAAGAGTAAATTTGTCAGTGTACCATGCGTGCGATACGGTTTTACACGTGATTTAGAGATGCTTATTTGTGTGAGGTGTGTTTTCTGCGGTTTTAGTTGTTTTTGCATTTGAAACGCACAGAGTCCATATTTAGAGCCCTTCGATTTCCGTGATGTGGAAACAGGCAAGTAATAGCGGAGGTGCTATCCGTCTCTTTAAATATGTAATCTGCTTGTTTTGCATGAATGTATGACTACAGCCGTGTGAGGCTTGTGCATTTGTCTGTGTCGCTGTATGAGTGACTTAATCTCCAGAGCTGCTCTTGAGAAAAAAGTCTGGTTGACTTGAACATCCAGATTAAAAACACTGTATTGTATATATTATAATATCTACTATAGTAAATTGTAGTATTCTAGCAGTAAATTGATATATTTACTCAACTAATATTTAATATAAATATATCTGCAAAAGGAGGAACTTTACTGCAGTTTACCATAGTAAACAGTATAATACAGTATGTGGACAAATATATAATTATTGTATAGTGAAAATGGAAAACACAGAACTAAATAATATTAAAGCTGCAAGCAGCATTTAGCGGGTTTCGAGGTTTCCAAATATAACACAGACTGTCACAGTCGGGATGTACACCCCCAAAAATGCATTTACCCGACAATGTACTAGGCTAGCCAGCCATGCACAGCCAAATCATCAGAAGTTCTGCAGGTATTGTGAACAGGGTTGGGTGATGTAATTGGCATCGGACGATGTCTACAATAAAACCTTGCGATTGACGATGACATTGTTGTCGTCTTTAAACAAGCTGCGATGTCATGAAGTGAGGCGCATCTAGGTGCGAGCTGCACAGACACACATCTTTTTACAGCACGAGCTGGGCAGTTATCAAGTCAAGCATGTCTCACGTGTACAGTGCAAGCTTCTCAGTTATAAACTCATGCACCTCTTCTTTAAACAGCACGAACTGCAATTATAAAGTCAGACACATCTTATCTGTATCATTAAAGTTTATATGTTTATATTTGTTTACGATGCCGCACAGAGCATTTACTTCATTTCATCATTTACTTACCCTGAGATTGTTTGAAACCTACATTTATTTGTTCTGTTGAACACAAGGAAATGACATATTTTGAAGAATTTAGGAAAACAAAAAGTTCTGGGACACCTTCAACTACCATTTAATTTTTCCTAACTATGGTAGTCAATGATTTCACAGAACTGAAAAATGCTAACATTCTTCCAAATATCTTTGTTTTCAACAGAACAATAATTATACAGGTATGAAATTACAGCAGGGTGAGTAAAATGTCATTTGTGGGTGAACTATATCACTTTAAGCATCTTTATTTCTACGAGTGCAGACCCTTCCTCAGACTAATTAAATATATATTGTACTATTCAGGTTAAAAAGCTAACAGGTGAGAGAAACAGAAAGCTGCTAGACATTGTTTAACAGAATTCAATGTAATAAAAGTATATGTTTAAAGTTTCATGCAACTGGGCCCAAGACCAGAAAATACAGCTCAAGAACATGTAACAAACAAATTGATCATGACAAAAAATAGTCTGTGAATTGATTTAACAACTTCATTTTTAAGACAATGCTGCATAAGTTATGCATTTATCATTTTACTGTTAAATTATCTACGAATGACAAGCATGAGACAACATATGACAATAACATAACTAAACAGGTGGCAGTAATTCTATAAGGTTAAAGATTGCAATCTACAACTTATGAATACTATGCAGTAGCATAGATTTGTAAAATTTCAATTAAGTAGAGATAATCCACAATTAAAAAGGAAAAGTTTGTCTAGAATTACATCACACCTTTTAATAAAGTACAGGAAATGTCCACTTAAATACAACATTATATAGGCCAATGCAACAGAAGCATAATGTAGAAATAATATTGAAAGGTGCTACTTAAAGTGAAAATGAAACATCCAGTCAAGTTAACTTTATTTACTAAAGGGGTATCCACTCAAATCAAAAATGTAATAATAAACCAGATCAATGTTACCATTTAAACGCCCTGTTACTTTACAGTTTCCTGCATTATTTGTCCTCCACTGTCCTGTATTTAAAAGTGTCTCTACGAGTAAAGTCAAATATTGGTTACTTAATTTATTTATAAATGAAGAAAATGTATAATTAAAAAATGTTGTCATTGTCTGTTTTAAGGCTGACAATATAACTGGTAATTATTCACAATTATTTAATAGACAATTCATCGGCAGCCAAATTTCATAATACTTGCCACAAAACTTTCAAGGCACCATTTTTCTTTTAAATGGTAACATTAATCAGATTTATTATATCATTATTGATTTGAGTGGAAAACCCTTTGGCAAATAAAGTTGATTTGACTGGATAATTAATTTCCACTTCAAAGCCACCTGAAAATAAGAGTACGTTTACACGATGAAAAACGGAAAAGTTTCACGTACACACGACAGCGTTATCAAAACGATCTGCATTTACATGGATGTGGGAAAACGCTTAATGCTGTAATATGCATGCCAGGCCAGTGGATGGCGCAGTTGCGCTTAAAAGAAACCCTATGTGTCTGCACATATACGCATACACTTTTTAAGCTACAAGCCCTGAACTACAGTTTGTCAGTGTGTATGGGCGTTTATAGTTTGTGCATATAAATACTATGTCTCGCTGGTTGTAGTGGTGCAGTAAAAAAATCTAAAGGTGGTGCAGTAAGTAAATCTACTTTTTGCTAGATAAATGATAATGTGTAAGTCACTCAGCACAACCGAGCAGCATGGAGGCTGCCATTATTGTTTGCAGAAAAAAAAAAATCACGCATGCCCACAGACTAAACGCGGAATAAGCATGTGTATGACGTCGTCATTTTTGGAAAACGCAGCCTTCACTTTTTTGAAAACGACGGCATTATCGTTTTAGTGTAAACTCTGTACTTTGAGACCCGTTTTCAAAAGTTTGCGCTTTCAGTTCCCCAAAACGCCATTGTCGTGTAAATGAACAGCCATAACGCACAAAACGTTTTCCGTTTTTAGTAGAAAACGGTCTCGTGTAAACGGCCTCTAAGAATGCAATCATCATTCAGGTGTAATGTTCCTGTCCAATAAACATTCTCTGCCTAACACACAAGAGCATCACTGTTACTGGGAGGTCCCGAAGACAAGACTCTCCCCACACTCATATTCTACACAAAACAAAAAGGCACCAGCGTGCTTTAAACAGAATTTCCTGAATTATTTACCAGACAGTTGAGGAATTCTTCTGTCCGATTCTCCGGCTGGGACAGATTCCATGCCATCTGTTTTTGGAGTTTACACGCTATGTTATCTTTCTGCATGTAAAAGCTCTGTCTCAAAGAAGTAATGCTGTATCATAACTAGAGTCTTCATGCCAGTCAAAGCCTAAGCTGAGTCAAATCAAGCCCTCACATACAGCACCAAGTGTCTGCACTAGCCTTGCTAAGCCAATTAAATCACTCTGGCATTAAATTCCTTCTATTGTAAAGTATGGCAAAGGAAGTAAGGCAACCGCTCACACGCACTCGCACACACTCCCTGACTAACAATCATTGGTAAAAGTGTGAATGTGCTCACCTGAGCAGTGATTTTGGCTGTGGCGGCCGCTGCCGCTACGGCTGCGGCGGGAGGAAGGCCGCCTGGCGTCGTTGGCGTCAGAAGGGGCATTGGAGGCGTGACAGCTTTGCCCACTCGCAGGTACTGGCCCCCAAGGTCGAAGAGGTTCATGGAGGACACGGCATCCTGCGAGGACTGGGCCTTGTCATATTCTAAATAGGAAACAGGAAAGACTAAGACTCAACAGCTTCCAAGAAGACTCAGCATAAATCTACCAGAGCTCTGAGACAGTTACTGTGTAATTACCAGCGGGCACTTATGGCACAAATGTCCGTAACAGAGCCTAAGAAAACAACGACAACAGAAATAAAAAACTTACTATGAAAGCATGTGAGGAACCTGCCCCCACCCTTTTGCTATCCCCTGTGAGACATGTAGAGAACAGCATTCTGCCATGACTGACCGCTCTCAGTCAGATACATTTATATTCAACCGATGTGCTGAAGTAACCGTCTGCTCACCTATAAAACCATAGCCTTTGTGTTTTCCCGTGGTGGGATCCCGTGCCAGCATACAGGACTTGATTCTTCCGAAGGCTTCGAACACGCTCTTTATGTCATCGTCTGACAGGTCTGGATGCACCGACGCCACGTAAATCCGGTTGAAGGCGCGTGCTTCCTCGGCTAACTGGTCTATGATTGGTTGAGCCTGACCGATGTTTGATGGTCGCCCCACCTACAACATACAAAAGAAGCTGACTTTTATTCCTGAATACATCTGCAGGCATATGGAATGCCAAGGAATTATAGTTTCCATCACTCACTTTTATGTTTCTACCGCCCAGCATGACAGAGTTCATCTGTTCTAATGCAAGCTGTGCTGCTTCTGGTATTTCATACTCTACAAAGGCGAAACCCTGCAAAGAAATCAAATAAGATGCATTAACAACAAAAACTTAATTTACCATAACAATCATCTTAAAATAGTCAAGAAAATTATTCTGACCTTGTGCTTTAATGTAACAGAGTCCCAAGACATGTCAATGCTTTTGATGGGACCAAATGGAGCAAAGGCCTGTCTTATCGTGTCTTCTCCTAGCTCGTAATAGATAGATCCGACATAAACCCGGCACATTATGGCTAATGCCCGTTGCCTCTGGGCTGCTACCTGTGACGGACAATATAATGCGTCAGATAGGTTCCTACAACACACACCTAACCAAATTTAACCAGTCATACAATTGTCCCAACGATTGAGGATAGAACCAGCAGACAATGAACATGCTGGCACCGAAGACATTACACTGGATTCTATTTACCTCCGTACATTACACACATGAGTACCGAACAACTACATGTATGCCAAGAAATGGAGGGAGCATCTAATTTTGACTAATAATGTTTACAATTAGTACAGCAATTAAAGTTACTGAGAACAATGAGTTGCACTTACAGACTGTAGTGGTGAGAGGGGGTCTCCAAAACCCATGGTTAATGAGGCCATCTGAAGGGAATTAGGGAGCTGTCAGGAAAAGCATCATCGTGGTAAGCCTATCACTGTCATTCAAGATGCTAAGTAGTAAAGCAGAACACTACTATGTACATTTAACACTATAAATCACAGATGTGCTGCTACAGACCAAGAACTGATGCATTGAAACAAACTGTGTTTCAAAAGGGATAAGGTACATTAGATCACTTACAAAAGTGGGTTTGAGTGACATCTGTGTAACAATACTGCAATGTATATGCAGTAGGCAACATTTGAAGTGGATCAAAAAGGTTCAAAGGCTTCCTAAGATGAGAACAATACCGATTCTTGCCTTAGGACAACTTTGATTGACTTTTTTGATCAACTTCAAATGTTGACTACTGCATATATACATATATTGTAATGTATATAACTTTTGAGCAGTTTCACCTGTAGGTTAGTGAGTTGTTGCTGTTGATGAGCGAGCGTCTGCTTGACCAGAACGCTCTTGATGCTTTGTTCCATGGCATACTTCTTAGCCTGAAACCCAGAACAGAACACGTTAACCTAAGATCCCTATAGTGACATAACATTATTTCAAGCCCAGGAGATTCAAAATAAACAACAGAAATGTTTTTCAGCTTCCAACTTTTAAGACTAAAGATCCCATTTAACAAATCGGAATAGCTTGTATACCAGATAATTCACAACAATTGCATGCAATGCACTGAGAATGATCTTCCACTTTGTCCCAGCGATTGAGAATAGTACTAGCAGAAAGGTAACGCCACTAGTACCGAAGGCATAGCGCTGGCACTGTTCTCGTCCACTGCTTATATACATGTGCACGGAGCAAACACATGCTTATAAAGCTTAGCGGACATTAAAAATAAAATCAAGCAAGACCTAAGGAAAACACGCAAATAATGCACCACATTATATACTTTTTTTGTATCCCCCCCCCCTTGTGTAATAAAGGGGTTTGAGGAAAGTCTCACCTTTTGCAGTGCCTCCTGCTGTTCAGGGGTAAGGGGCGGCAGGCCGAGCTTCGAGGCCGTGCTCTGTCCATTCTCCATCATCAGAGCCTCGCCTCCCTACACAAAACACAAGCAGCTGTCAGAGCTGACACATTGAGCTGCAGTAAAACTACACATCTGCTCAACACACACAAACACGCACTGCACAGATTTCTTAAAGCGTTCATCTCTCATTTTAACAACAAACTGAGTCTATGGTTGAGGCATTATTCTAATGTACATGTATTACAAAATAAAAACTAATTCCAACAACAAAACACTTATGTTATGGCTGGAAAGAGCTGATTTCTGTTAAATGTTTACATGATTTTGAGCTTGCTCTCAGATATGTCAGGACGTTTGTAACGCCTTCAGTCAACATTACACACTGAACAGAAAGGCTGTAATCCTGTGCAGCCCATAATGAAAAGCCTTCTTTATACATTTATGAGGGGAACCGTGGCAAATATTTCCCTAAGTGGAAACAAATACATGACAGTGTCGGTAACTGGAGGACCATACGTCCATGTAGTGCATATGCTGAAGTATGTGAGCCCTCTCATTTAATACTACACAAGAGAAAACTTGTACCTTTTCTCAAATGAACTCCAGAGTGGTGCACGGTCCCCCCTTAAGGAGGTTTGTACCCAAAAAGTTCTGCCATTGGCTTTGGAAATATAGTACAGTCAAGAGATACGTTCTACAGCACAGACGACACATAGAGAGAAACAACAAAAAGGAAAAAAAGGAAAAGAAAAAACAAACCTACTTAGAACAAGAGAACTGGATAGGGAGATAACAATTTGAGATCACTGACATCCAAATCCAGGGAAACAGTGCTGACTTTGGTTTGAAATATATATATATATATATATATATATATATATGAAGAGTTTGCTTCCAAAATGAGAGGACTTGTTTTTATCGAGTTAGTTAGATGTATTTCTTTGATTTATTCCATAATAACTCAAAGCAAACCAACTGCAGTTTGATTGATATTCATTGGCAAGAACAACAAAAAAACATAGATTTTGGGAAGTTTTTACATTTTGGAACCAAACTCTTCATACATACTTATATATTGCCTACCTACAGTAAAGCCAACCAAAGTTTAGACATGTTGATTATCAATGCATGGGCTGACAGAAAATGTATTGCAATTGTATTGATATTAGCACACAAAAATGCACACTGCCCAAACTCATCTGGGAACATCAGGATGCGTGTCAAGCTTTCACATCACATAATGAGATTTAATAATAAAAATCAGACCACTTACTATCTAGGTGCCCTAACACGGAATAGCTCAGACAAATCTAACGTTGCTTAAAACTTTCTGCATTTCAGTCCTGATTCAGAATAAAAGAGTGGTTGTCTGGTAGCATATGGAATACAATTTCGTCTGACACATTAAAACTCTCTTGCACCGCCTTTTTAAAAGGAGTATTGCCGTGTCAGGTCCCCTTACCTAGCACCTGCACTCCGCTGGGGTGTCTTGTTGTGGGGGTACTCGTGAGATTATATAGGGGGGAGCGTTTACTGTTCAAAACACAGTCTATAAGGAAAGAAAGAGGTTTCAGTAAACTCCCGAGTAAACTTTTGTGTAATGAATATCACAAATTCTATCCAATGTGTTAGGCTTGGCTTTGAGAGGTCTGCAAGATGTTTCATCAGGCACCACCCATAACTGTCTCCAGACCTAATAAAGGTTGGTCTCCTTTGATTTGTATGAATTCTCTTAACCTACCGGTTTGACTGGCACTTTAATATTCGCACTGGTCGCGGTTCTACCCATCATCACTCGGTGGAAAAGGCCCATGCTCGTGTTTGTGTATAACGTCAACGTTGCCCCCTCCCCGTGTGTTTGCGTCACCGGCCATAACTCTTAACCGAGTAACGTCAAACACAACAGCAAAGGCTAAAAGAAACCCAAAATGGCAATTGCAACCCATTTGACTTACACGCACATCCTACAAACACACTAACCTGAAGCGCTCAGATTCTCTGGTGTCAAGAAGCTGCAGTAAAGTTGACTCGGCTCACGGAGAACAATGTGACTGGATTACCGCGTTAGCTCGTATAACGTCAACAAAACCGGGAAACCGCGAGCTTTTAAATTGATACGCTCAAGAGAATATCTTTAAAATCGTGACATTAATCGTTCAACGACGTTATCGTTGTAACCCCGTTACCAAGAGCTGGCAATTCTGAATAGAAACGCAAGCAGGCCGTGAGAAAAATCCCGCTCATCGTGGGCTAGGCTAACTAGCCAAACCTATGCTCATCTGCATGGAGCGATTTAAAACGACACCTTTCTACTGAAACGTAAACGTATATAGCAAAAACATGTCATTGTGTGTATATCGTGCGAAACGTTACAGAAAAAACGTAACATGTATTACATTTACCGCTGAAACAGCCACCGCCATAGAGCACACCTTCCAGCACCAACGTCCTCACGGCGAGGAAGACTACGAAATCTCGCGATATAGCGCGAGGGTTGCGCAGCGGCTGCAGTGTCTGGCCCTGGTTGGAGGAGAGCGCGGTCGAGGTTTGCGGTGTGACATCAGGGTACCTCGAGAGCAGTGCTGGACTGCTAATCTGGCATACCGGGCAAATGCCCGGTGGGCCGACGCACTTGGGGGCCGATATAATATAATATTATATTTTTTTAATCGCCCAACGACCGGCCCATAAAGCAGGGACAGCGGCCCATTGGTTCATTTTCCATACTGACACTGGGCTGGCCCAATCATCTCTTAACAGACTACAAGTCTAACAGTTTTTCCCTACAGAAGACAAAGGAAATCAGGATGAAATGCATAATATTTTTTTATTATTATCTTTAATAGTGTACAAGTAAACGGTAGTGTTTTGCATCGATACTTTGAAGAACTGCACAAATGTATAGACTCTATACTATAGAGCAGGGGTGTCAAACTCATTTTAGGGTAAGGGCCGGATGGAGAGAAAAGTGACAATGTGCGGGCCGAATCACCTTTTTTAAACCATATTGCACCAAATTACAAATGAATTAGCAAAAAAACTAGAAAGACATACTGTTCTGTAAAAGGTGCATTTAATAAATCCTCAGAACGGTTCAATAACACTCTTATTCCTCTTTGAAAAAACTATTTTGTTTAGGTAAAGGCAATCAAAACCCTTTCCTTTGAATATGAATATTTTTTGTCAGATACTTTTTAAACTAGTAATGACAAAAATGCAACAGACTCTATTTGTGTACAGACGGTCACATTAAATATGAACCATACAAGCTATACAATATAATTCACTAATAGGAAAAACTGCCTTAACATATTTAACAATTAGTACAGTAGTACAACTTCACTTTGGATATGAACATTAAATATATACTAGAAATTCCCTTTAACAACAAAAGATCTAGATCGCATCTGCATTATGATTTTAATTCCTGACATCTCTTTTCTTCAACCACATCAATCTCATGATGTCATTTAGCTGTCTGTTTGTGAGTCGAGAGCGCAGGTTGGACTTGTTAATGTTCATTACCGATTCTTGATGAATTCTCCCTCTGAAAACGGCTTTGATCCCGCTGCGATTTCGTTGGCAATCAAATAGCGTTACAGCTTCATCAGTCTCTGTTCTTTTTGTGAACATTGACTGCTTTTTTCAGAGGCTAAAGTTAAATTATTGACTTTTCGAAGTTGTCCAGTGTATTTATCATATTTCTCTGCGTATATCATAGTGCCGTTTAATATTGTACTCGTTTTGCACAGCCACGGCTTGTGAGCAGATTAAACATACCGGCCTACCGTTGAATTCACAGAAGAAATACGTCTTCTTCCGTCAGTTTTCTTTATTTGGACATTTTAAAATCACTAGTCCTTGCCGCACAACTTAGCCGACTTTGTTTTCGAAATGTAGGCGGCGCTTTAGAATGCGCATGCTTGTTAGGGGTTCCGGCAGAAGCCCAATTAAATGATCAATGATAAAATAAAAAATTTAATAAAACAAAACATAATATGGCAGCGAAAACCTGATTGTATTAATAAACTTTAAATTAATTAAAATAATAATAAACTTTTATTTCATATTTGTATTATTTTTCAAATCTTCCCTCGGGCCGTATTGGACGCCTTATCGGGCCGGATACGGCCCGCGGGCCGTATGTTTGACACCCCTGCTATAGAGGCTACGGAAAGACCTGTACAAAGCAGAAACTTCAATGACTTCCAATATCGTAGTCTTGAGGAGCACGCCAACCTCCTGGAAATTGTATAGGACAGTTTACATGTTCAGGTAATTAATTTTATTATTGTAGTACGTTTTACGCCTAGCCATTTTACCTCAACTATTAATGTTAATAATAGCAGAGGTTTATGGGTAAAATGTAAATGAGTGGCGCCAAATGAACATTGTATATGTTTTAATTGGTCAGTGCAGCGGATTGGTTGGTGCCACGCTGCCCATCGGTTGGTGATAGGAAATTGAATCGCGCAGATGACACGTCGGCGCGGCGCGAGCTCTGTAATACCCCGCTGTCTCATCCCACTATTGGATTGTTTGGCTTCCCTTACTAACGCTCAATTTGCGCGAATCACACCACAAGTAGGTATAGGTCTATCACCAGGGAGTCAGTCAAGAGAGAGTGAGTACACTGGTCCACTTGCACTGGTACACTGGTCCATGGCACTTAGTTCTCAGCTTTGTAGGTTTTTGGGGGAATGGAACAGTAGATGTGCATATCTACAGGGACCGCAAGGATGGTGTACTGGTTGGTTGTGTCCGACCCATTGTGGTGGGCCGGTCTGAGTAAAAATGCCAGGGCCCTTTTTTTACCCTAGTCCAGCCCTGCTCGAGAGTACCGGGTTATCGACGACATATCGGGGTACTTTGCTGTCATACTTGAGATCGGTCTGCGCATAGCCTCATTGAGGCTGACATTAAAATCGTATGCTAACAGTACGAAATAATTTAAGTTATATAGTAGATTTCTACTACAAAAAGGGTCAAATAATGGTTGAATGGCTATTAAAGCTCCAGTATAACGTTAATGGTTGTACACAGATACCAGAAACAAGACCAGGCATATTAAAGTATTTATTAGATGTTTTAAAGATATAGAATTTAATGTCACAGTATACTAGTTCAACACAAATAAAAAGAAAAGAAAACTGCCCGAAGCAAAAGTCCTGATTTAGAGGACAAGGACACCAGGAATGAAGATGAATACATTTTTAAAGAGTTTTTCACTGCACATTCACATTTCTTCCTTGTATTTACATAAAAGTGTCTCACGATAACACTGAGAGGACGTCGACTGTTTTCATGACATTTAAAATAGCTGGAATAAGTGAAGATTAATAGTTTCCAGAAGCTGCAACACATCCACCATAAAAAACATGCCAATATAACAACATGAGAAATTCTGTAAACGCATTATTTTTGACATGCATGTGTTTCTGTTATTGGAGCGATATTGTGACGTCAAAGCCACTGGCAAAGAACAGTACAGAAAACATCCCTAAGAAACGATTGCTTTGGCCGGCATTGCAAATTATGCTTTTTACAATTTTACAGAAAACGGTTTTAAATATGCGAGTGTCAATCAAATACATGATATTATAGTTACAATGTAGTTTCAGTAAAGTTAAGAAAAATCAACATCTTAGTAGCCAGCGTTGAACCCAGATACATATTTGGCCTTTGACATTGATCCGTTATATAATATTCATGAAATAAAGTACACACGGTGGTAACATGCAGATCCCAAGAAAGAACAGGCCTTCCTCCCCTTAAAAAGCATTTATTCAAGTGCAGTTGTTTTTTCTTTTAATTGCATCACAGGTAAGATTATTTAGATTTGTCTGTACGCATTATTTCATGTAAGGGGTATGAGGCTTGAATTTGTACAACAATTATCTCACATTAAAAAACACATGAAAAAAGTAAACTGAGCACATATATTATGTTAAACATCTCTGAGCAGTCAGCTGATCAAGTATAAGCACTCACATTAACGTAAAACGGAAATCCCATGTCAACACAGCTGCATTTAGACATTGGATGGGCAGAAGCTGTAGTGTGAACTTCTGTTAGTAATAGGAAGCATTATTTAGCTGCTCAAGATGCTCTTATGATCAATTGCTCGAGTTTCACAATTGGTGCTTTTGGTGAAAAGCATCTTTTTCAATTTTTCAAACCTCTTTCTTGGTCCGATAACTCAATATGAAGTGCTGTTCTGCTTTATTGCTTAAAACAGCAAACGACTCGCATTACATGTTTAAAAACAAAAGCAACATAAGAGCAACTCTGAACACATTTATTTAGCACAAAGGCATTTTCTGCAAGAATCACCCCAATAAAGAGCAAAATGTAATAACGGGGGTTTGGAGAGAGAAACATTAGTATGACGGAGGCCAAGAGCACTTTTGTCAAAGCACCATACATTCATTTGCTCACTATCAGCTCTTTAAAACATATAGATTAACAAAGAAATGTAGAATTTTTATTAAATTTCTCTATATTTACCTTGCTTAGAGTAATGAACATGTGTCTATATCAAGACCACGTATTAAAAGTTTAAAATAATAAATAATACATTAAGGTCTAGGACACACAGACACATGATCCAGTTATATTGCCTGAAGGGAAGCCATCGTTTCTTGGACTTCTAGCCTCCTCTCTCAGGTTCCGAAACATCATCCGAAAGTTTTGCATTCCCTGGCAAATGGAGGATGGGTGGAGGACGGATGGTGTCATAGGCAGCATGACTGGTAATGATTAAAAATCCCTTCAACTAATTTTCAAAGAATACAACTTAAAAATGTCCCTCCCAAGTGTTTCATAGGACAAAATGTAACCTTCCACAAAGATTTATCTCTCTTTCTCGATTGTGAATGTACCGTGTAGTTTGGTGTGAACTTCTCCAATGCCAATCACTTACACGGAAGCCATCTTGTCATGAAATTGTGGATTTGTCCCCAATTCTCTTGTCAGTTTGGTTCTGTCTCTCTCTCTTTAAAGATCAAGCCCATTCTGCAGGCTCTGTCCGTCTGTTACAGGACTTCAGATCAGACCAGCTGGGCTTTTTAGTACATCACGGCCATGGCAGTAGGAGAGGAAGACGTGCCTGACCAGTGCTTACATAACGCGTCCTCAAGAAAACATGCCAACTTCTCACAGTCTTCCTGCAGGACACAAGAAAAACAAGATTACATGTAATGGTATTGTATTGTAACTTGTTGCCTTCTAACTCGTACATAAAACAAACAAGAAGGAGTTGGTGACCATTATTTAAGTTTCTAAATAATAAAACCTGTTGGTTGTAAGATCTTGTCCTTACCTCACTAATAAAAGCATGATGAACTAATTCACTAGCCAAGTCTTTGGAAGTATCAGCTGAAGAAAATAAATAAATAAAATGTAGTCTTAAATATAATGCATACGGTCAAGACAAATATGACACAATATAAACAACACAGAACAGCTAAATCATCATTTTCATGAAAGTCAAGGATATTGAGTTCGGATTCAAAATGCGTCATAATGTTTGCATAAACAAAGCCAAGAGAACGTAAATGCCATTTAATGTTTACTTACATGGCAGAACATCACAGGTAAGCTGACGGTGAAGCCTGTCATCCATCTTTAAAAAGAGGGAGAGCTACAGAGAAAGAAAAGATGATGAAGAATGTGCACAGCTTTTCTGAGGGTGAAAAAGCCAAACAAAATAAACTCACATGACTCCTTGTGCCTTCCTCATTTGCTTCTAAATTACACTGAATCTGGACAACCTGTGTGGAAACAACAGGATTTAGATCTTAAGTGTTTAACACCTACATGTGTAACGTACTGTTTTATTTTTGTCTGTATTAAATGTAATGTATCACAAAACAACAGAACCTTAAAAAGCGTATAAACCGACGTGACTGATGGAAGGTAAAAATACTAGTTAAAAGTTAGTTTAATTGTTTGTACATGGACAACATGCTTTGATCAGAGAAATTGAGAAATGTTTAAACCGACGTAAGCATTTTAAAAATTGACCCTTGCTCATCGTCATTATGTGTTCCCACTTTCTGTTTACCAATGGAGAAGGATGTAAAAGTCACTCTGAGTATCCCATAATCAAAACCACTCCTGATTCTTACCTTCCTGGTTTCAGTTTCTTGTGGTTCTGGTGTTGGCGTCTTCACTGTCTCCATTTGTTCCTGGGACATTGAAAGAGCGCGGGGGATAGGATGTGGTCGCTGGGAAGCAAAGTTCATCAGGGGGTATATTCCATTCCTGCAAAAGATAAAAGATGTCATTTCAAAATGTACAAGCATGGAAAAGTAAAACCTAACATCAGCAGATCTTATTTATGACTCACTTCACATCCTCAAGGAATTTGTCCAGCTCAAGGGGAGAAACATGAGAATACCTTAAAAAAAACAATACAAAATGAGACTCTACTGAAAAAGAGAAACAATTGGAGATAGATCCCACTTCCAGAAACGCACTTCAGATGAACTCCAGGTCGTTCACGATGATTAATCTCCGCCATGATGCCGTTAGGATCATAAGACTTCGTCGTCTCTTCCACACAGTTCTCAGGAAGGAGATCTAGACAAAAGAAAAATATTTAAGAAGACCTAAATCATAAATAAAGCACAGCAAATGACAATGCAACAGCCATCCATTATCTAAAAATCAGCACTTCTTAGTATGTAAGGTATGAACAATGTTTCCCACATGCACTTACACTGGTTGTTGATAAAGCAGTGCGCAGCAAGCAGTTTTAAGGAGTGGACCTCAAACAACACTCTATGGAACAGCAGGTCATGAGCCGTGGGTCTCGTCTTGGCTTCTGTGCGTACACACGACTGGATGAATTCCTGTCAATGTAAAGCTGGGTTAACCCAAACCACTGAGCTGTATTAGTTATATAGCCATAAAAATGCAGTATTTTACCCTCATGAGAGGGTCCTCAAGTAACTGTCCAGCATAATCTATGGCCTCTTTTGAAACAGCACTGTCTCCATTGGCCTGAATTTCCAACACTGCCATCTAAAGGTGGATGGGGAATTAAACAATGATCATGGTTTAATTCTGATCGGAAGGAGTTTTACATTATAACTATACTCAATTTGATACTTTAAGTAATTCTCAGACCTCCAAGGCACAGATGCCAAATGAAAATATATCAATGGCGTAGTCATCTTCAGCAACTGCGGGAAAGAGATATAAAAAGGTTATGAAAAGAGAAAGGTTATGTACGGTTTTACATAGAGTGGGGTGCAAACCTGTAAGACCACCAATAAAAATGCTTTTATTGCATCAAGAGCACACTTTTATTTAAAAATGTCCAATAATTCATTTTCAATGTCATCTCTTTTGGACACAATTTACCTGAAAAAGTTGTAGTGCAATAGGAACTAAATCAGTAACAGTTTAAAGAAAGTTGAAAAGGACAAAGGAAACAATACAAACAATGGACAAAGAGGACAAGGCAGAAATACTACAAGAAATGGGTGATAAAGCAGATGTTGAGATAAAAGCATATTAGGACAGAATAGAGGCGGACACAAAGGTGGTAAAGCCATCAGAAACTCACGGCTGTATTCTGGAGCAAAAAAGTGCTGATTTCGCACTTCATCTCGATGCTGATGCACATTCCCATGAATAGCCTCAGCAAATACTATAGAAAGAGAGAGACGAGAACATTACTAGCTAACTTTATGCACGCAGTCGTATCAATGGAAGAACTACAACCAGTTAAACCATTTCAGGAAGGACTCCCACACCTGAAGCCCTTTCACATTTAAATCTAAAATAAACTGAAGGGCAAAGTGGTCTTTTTTCTTTTGTGATGTATTTGATTGTGTAAACTGACAATTGTGTGGCGTTTGGCCAATACTGTGTATACAAAGGATTGTTTAAGAGGAAGGAAAGAAAAGGTCTACTATTTGTGGTCTGTGTCATCTTTCTGAGATAACAACATTCCTCGTGGCACACAAAGCTAAGAGTGAACTCACCATTTACAAACAGCCTGTGCCAAACTGGAAAAGCAAAGAAAGACACAAACATCCCGTTAAAAGCTGTTCTGTTAGATCTGTTGTTCTATTTTGAGTTTAAGCTTACACAAATCCCCATCAGCATTAAAAAGACCCTGTCAAACCTGAGCCGATCTTTATGAGGCCGTTGTGCTGGATAAAGATGGTGTCACAGGTTAGGTTACCGTGGATAATGGGCGGATCACATGAATGCAAGTAACTGAGCACAGAAAGAGCAAGCAGTTATCATGAAATAGTCATGCCGCCGATAAAATAACCTTTAAAACATTTTTTTCAAATAAGTGTCTATTTTAAAGTAGTTTTAAAAGATGAAGTGTCAACAGCATTTGGAAATAAATGTGCAAAATAGCTTTTAGTACAATACATACGCTTAGCTTACTAACAACGGTGAGTGCATATTAAGTTTGAACACAATAATGAAATATTGAAACGTCGTCTATAACAGCAGATTAAAGAAAAAGTTAAAAAACAAAACTAAATACCTAAGTGCAGAGAGGATTTGTGTACACCAACGCTTCCATGCCTGAGACACAGAAAGAACAAAACTAACCATCAGTCTGTTGTTGATTTGCTCTATTCCTGCCAGTAGGTGGCGATGTCCACGAGCTTTGGTCAATTTAAATGATAGATTGCAATGTCTAACCTTCACATTCATAGTTTTGTGGTTTTTCTTGGTCTTCTTCAGAAACTGTTTAAGACTTCCAGATGACATGTATTCCGTGATAAAAATCACCTGTGTGACAGGAAATAAAAAAGCTAAACGTGTGAATGCAGCGCAAAGGTCACGGGAGCGCTTGTTATATCAGGTGCGTTTTGTATCTCACCCTTGCTCTGTTCTCTCTCATATCCAGCCAGTACTTGTGAAACTTCACATTGTTTGGATGCTCCACCTGCATCAGGTTCTCAAACATCTCCCTTATCCTTTCCTGCATAAATACATCGACACAGAGATCGGTTTAGTTTGTCCTAAAACCTAGAAAAGAATACACATTTTGTTGGTATGGGATGTGTCATATCACTTTCTTTGTACAGTTGTAGTAATTTGGTATGAACTTAGCCACTACAAAATAAAATAGAAAGTCTGTTTAGGTCTGAAAGTATTAGCTCCACTTCTTTCACTCACAAAACCTCAAAAACATGGTTGGTCAATAAACAAAGTTTGCGTACGGATTGGCATCATGACTTAAAGGAACAGTTCACCCAGAAATAAAAAGTATGTGACTTTTTTTCTTCTTCTGAACACAAAAAATATTGTGCGAAATGTGGTTTTGTGTCAGTTGAGGTGTTTGGTAACCAAGTGTTCTTCAGAAGAAAGCCATACAGGTTAGGAATGACATGAGGCTTAATAAATGATCAAACCAATTCTCATTTTGGGTGAACGGTCCCTTTACCACGTCATTAACACTTGGTTTAACATTTCGAGTGTGGTTTCTGTCAATGCATCATGGCTATCCATCACAGATGTTTCTTAAAGGAGTAGTTCACTTTCAAAATGAAAATTCTGTCATCATTTATACGCACTCTTGTCATTTCAAACCTGTACGACTTTCTAAAAATGTTGCTAACAGAACAGCACAGCCCCCCATTCACTGGCATTGGTTACAATAGAAGTGAATGGGGGGCTGTTAACAACATTCTTCAAAATATCTTCTTTTGTGTTCTGCGTCAGAAAGAAAGTCACACAGGTTTAAAATGACAAGAGGGCGAGTAAATGGCTGACAGAATGAACTACTCCTTTAATGCATCAAAATGAGAGGCCACAAGCAAATTTACAAGAAAGCAGCAGATTAAGTATTGCAGGCAAGATATTTATGCCAAGAGTGGTCTTACCTCAAAGGACTTGAAAACCTTCTTGTCTGAAAACTGCACTTCATTCCACACAACCTCCACCCCCTCCTCGGTGTCCATGGCCAAGTATGCACTCTCAATTCCTGGGACATTGCCCTGACTGACCTAAACCAAGAAAAAATGAGCAAAATGTGGTAAGACATTTTTAGGTGTAACACAGAGAATTCATGTTTACCCTGAGTACCATTTAGCATATGGGGCAATATTTACTTTATTGCACAAGGTTTTACGGTGTTTGGAAACATGGTATTTTTGGTTTTAAATTCTTGGTATTGTTAACACAGGAAATTTCTTTAAGAAGAAGCAGTTGAGACACGCCTCTCCGCCTTCCGCCCCGCCCCCTGCTTCACAACTCTCCGAGAGCACGTTGTGACTTTGGAGTTCGACTGCATAAACTAAGCTTGAAAACCACAGTCTTGTAATGTTTGCCCGTTGTTTCTGTTGTAATGCGGTAAATACAGATCATAATAGGCTATGCAAACGGACGTTCTGCTGTTTGCTCCCAAAACACTCTGCCCCCATATTCTGAACAGAACCAGGTCTTTTTTTATAACAAAAACACCCAACATTTCTTATGTTTTCCTATTTAAAGGCTAAATATTACCTCCTCCCAATGATCAAGATCCATGTTTTGGAAACAGAAACAGCACGATGCAGTCACACTGAGACGCAGCTGCACTATAGAAGGTCTTGGATGGATTAATCTCTCTATTGCTGGATTCCACTATAAATTGTTAATAAATGTTACTCTGAAGTTTTGTTAGAACCACAAATAATGTCTATGACTGATGCAGACACAGGATTGAAAGGTTGATCTTCATAATAAACGCATATAACATTGTTATTTTGGATTATCTAAAAGGCAGATTAATTGTAATTCACTGTGTATAACCCACGTCTGGGATTTTGAAATTGGTAAAAAAAAGACTGAATGATCAGTACAATCAGTACAACAGCAAAATGTAAAACAAGTTGTCACATGTTAACATTATCAACTTTCTGAAAAAGAAGGTGCATTCATATGTGTAAAAATGACTTAAAGAATGAATGCCATTTTTTACTATGTTTATTACATTTACATTTAGTCATTTAACAGACGCTTTTATCCAAAGCGATTTATAGATGAAGTAAACAATGGAAGCAATTGGAATAGCATAAGGACAACAAACTGCTCTCATTATAGCCCACCACAGCATACAGAGCAAAGTAGAAATATACATACATATATATATTTTTTTTTTAAAGATAAAAAAGATACAAATCAGAATTGTACTGACGGACTTATTAACTATATTATATGATATATAATATTATATATTTAGTTACTTTGGCTTGTCTTGAGAATGCCTCTTTCTGTTTTTCCAAATAGTGTATTAGCAAATATATATAATCTTTATGTATGAAAATAAATTGTAGCACTGTCTACATTTCATTATTTTAGTTAACAACATAATTAAAACGTTATTGGAATATCATAATTTTAAAGTAATACTAATACTACTTTTTTTTAAAACTACCCCGAGAACAAATGTTAAAACCCATAATTACTCTGTAAAACGGTCAACCCTGTTACCTTCCGGGAAGACATAATCCTGTTTTTGTTTTCGCTTGCACAAATGCAGCTTTTTAATAGTTTGAGAAACAGGGCACCCAAAAATACAAATTCTGTCATCTTTTACTTGATGATGTTGTTCCAAATCTGTATAAATATAAAAAAGATATTTGGAAGAATGCTTGTGACCAGACAGATGTTGCTCCCAATTGACTCCCATAGTAGGAAAAATAACATTATCTTTGTTTTTGTTCTGTGTAACACAAAAGACGACATTTTGAAGAATGTACGATAGCAAACAGTTCTGGGGCACTTTTCACTGCCATTGTATTTTTTCCTACAATGGTAGTCAATGGGGGGGCAAAATATGTCTGGTTATAAGCATCCTTGTGTGCTCATCAGAACCAAGAAATGTATACAGATTTGGTACAACTTGAAGGCGAGTAAATTATGACAGAAATTTCATTTTTGGGTGAAGTATCCCTTTAAGTGTATCATTTCTCCATGTTGAATGTTAACAATCATGCAAAATCACTTTTCAGGTGTTTCCATCAAACCGTAAATGGGATCCGCAGAACGACCCCATTGATGCTTGCCGAGCACAGCAAAGCTGGGTTATGCAAGCCAGATAACAAGACCACGGAAAGCATGTTCAATTACATTTAGAGTAAATTAATTCCCCAGATGCTTCACCGACAGACGAGGAATGTCTTTGAAAACAAAATAAACTTTTCCATTTCCTCTGTGAGCCAGTGAGTGTCCTTCTCAACTGGCGTCTCCAAATTACGGCCATTCAAAGACTATTTGTTTGTAGCCAAGTATGGTACCTCAGTGACGCACATGTAAGAGGTTACTAGCATTTCCATATTATGGTCTATTAGTCACAGTGTTTTTTTTGTTATTCAAAAGCATATAAACAACTATAAGCACCTAATGTCAACCGCTAAAAGACACACAGACACAATTGTACACTTATTGGACCCTGGTCTGGGAATAAAATGTTGAACAAATAACAGGGTGCCCTTTAAACCATGTGATATCATCTCAGCTAGCCCCTTGCAACATGAGCCTGTACAAAAAAACCCCAGCAAGAATTTCATTTCCTTCCCCTTTATTCCATTCGCTTGTCACCGACATGTTTTTCTATTATTGCTTACTTTTATCCAGATATAGGCAGCTTTTCAATATCTAGCTATACAGTGCACCAAAAAAGTGCTTTAGCTCAAGATACTAGCCACATCTACACACAGGGCCCCCATAGAAAGGGGCCAGGGCTTAACATCCCGTTTGGCTACAAATACTGAGCCTTTCTCTGCGGGGTGGCTACCTTTGTGATGCAGAAAGGTGACCCGTTTCACCATCGTCACCGGTTTTACTTGACATACGGGAGACACGTACATCAATCCACTGCTGTAATGTTAGAACAAAGCTGGTTGTGTTACTCTATGAAGCTGGACCCCAATCCAGATGTGAAAACAAACAACTCTTGTTAGTGAAAGTGCCAGTGGTCACTTAAGACCACCAAAACAACCCAAGGGCCCTCTACTCTGGGGTGCAGAGGTGAAGTAAACCCAAAGACATGAAAGGCATCTAAACATGCTTGTCCGCATTCCTGTAGGGAAAATTCTAAAAGAAATAAAGCAGATGAGCAGAACAGCTGTTATTCCCATTCGACGTCCACTGCCCAGTTCTTTTAACAGGAAACAAGACACTTCGATGTGGATCTATTTATGGACCAATGAAAAATTTCTCATTTTGTTACAGGGATACTCCACCCAAAAAATTTAATTCTGTCATGAATTACTCACCCTCAAGTTATTCCAAACATGTATACATTTCTTTGTTAGGTTGAACACAAAGAGAGAGATTTTGGAATAATGTTCCCGGCAAAACTCGGGGTGCAAAGATGCACTCACGGTACCCCCAGAATGTTGAAGCAGCAGTGGAAAGTGTTGTAAATGCCCCTGTGATATTTTTCCAGCCCTGTTGCAAGGGGCTAGCTGAGATGATATCACATGGTACTACTCCAGCTTGCGCATAAAAGCATCGATTGCTTCTTTGCACTCAAAGATGTTTGACTCGGAACCCTGCAGTCTCTTGTTGGTCTCATTATAAAGAGTGAATATGTCAGCAAGGTATGCGGATTTGATCCAGAACCCATCAGTCAGCTGCTCCAACAGTGTGTTTTGATTTCGCAGAAATTCCAGGATTTTATCCTGCAGTTCTAGAAAGCGCACAAGCACTTTGCCACGCGAAAGCCAGCGCACCTCCGTGTGTAGCAGTAGAGTTTGGTGCGCTTCATCCTCACACAGTTCTGCAAATCATCTCTGGTTGGTAGGGCGAGCTTTAATGAAGTTTACGACTTTAACAACTGTTGCCAGTGTGTCACCAAGGTCTCTGGACAGTTTTTTACTGGCGAGTGCCTGGCGATGTATCATACCGTGGAAAATTACACAGTCTGGAGCCTTTTCCATCAAACGGCTATTAAATCCCTTGTTTCTACCCATCATCGCGGCAGCTCCATCCGTGCAGCAAGCGACGATATTTGTGTAGGGCAGATTGTACGATGCGAGGTATGAATCAACAGCCATAAAAATATCCTGACCTGTAGTTGTTGTGGGTAAATTGGCAGACATAAGTATGTCCCGTTTCAACTCATCTCCATCCACATACTGTACATATACGATAAGCACAGACTCTCCCGCTACTGTGGTCGTTTCATCCAGCTGTATAGCAAATTGGACTTCTCTAAGCTTTTCGTGGAGCTGTTTTTTTAAGTTTTCTGCCATTTTAGCAATTCTGTCTTTAACAGTGTTGTTAGAAAGTGGGACAGATTTAACCTTTTCAGCTGCATTGTGGGCCACAAAGTCCCTCCACTATTTTAATGCAGGCGGGTGTGATTAACTCCTCTCCAATATTATGCGGCTTTTTTGCCTTGGCAATCAACAGCGAACACTCAAAGGAGACTTTAGTAGCCTTCTTTAAATCACTACCTGCTCTTTCGAATACTTTTCTGATATCTGTCGATCTTTTTGACAGAGCCATCTCTTTTTTTTTCTCTAAGAATTCCTTATCTTTGCCGATTGTCTCTGGATGCGTCGTTTCCTGGTGTCTTTTCATCTTGCTTGGTTTCATGCTGTCGTTTGCCAGTTTTACACCACAAAAGACACATTCTGGACGAGACTTGTCTTGGCCTTCAATAAAACCAAAATTTATGTAGGTTTTGTCATAGTGTCTTAACTTTTTCTTCGCCTCTGATGAAGAATCACCGCATTTACGTTTCTCTGCCATTTTACTTTTGCCGTTACTATGACAACAAGCACATTGAGCAAGTGACGGTATGCGCGCAAAATTTTTATAATTATTTTATATAAGAGATCATTTTTGACTGCCTTATCTTGGCATTGTAAGCATTTTTTTTGACTTTGAATTTTTTTTTTTTAAAATTATTAGTGAAACATTTTATGCATCTTTATTCACCTCAAAGCATATCCGCTCCCGCGCCCCCCCGTGTGAACTCTGGCGCCCCCCTAAGGGGACCCCAGATTGGGAACCAATGCCTTAAGGGACGATCCATGAACAGTCCAGGGGTTTTGAGTAAAAGTTAATCATTGGATTCCAAGCCATTAGCTCGCTATTGATAGTTGGAAAAGCCTCAATTGAGCGTGGAGATCAATACCCTTCAAAGACTAGAGGATTAAACAATACACTCAAAGGCTCCACAGCTCCGGATTTAAAGGGTCCTTAATCTAAAATCAGAGTTATATTTCATTCAAAATTGTTTTTTGTCATCATTCTCATCAATTACTCGCCCTCAATTGTTTCAAACCTGTAAACATTTATTTATTGTTATCCTGAACACAAAGATCGATATTTGGAAGAGCGTTGGTAACCAAACAGGTCACCATTGACTACTAGGAAAAGAAACTACTAAACGAGTCATTGGTACCCCAGAACTGTTTGGTTTCCACATTCTTCAAAATGTCTTGTTTTGTGTTCAACAGAACAAAGAAATGTATACAGGATAAATAATGACATTATTAAAATTTTTGGGTGAACTATCCATTTTAAAGCAATGTTTCACACTTCTAAAAGGGTGTTGTGAAGCCCTTCTCCCGAGCTCCACTTTTACGTTACTATCCTGAATAGAGACGTCAAAAGGTATGATGTGTAAAACAAAAAGCTTACACATATACAGTGTGGAAACCTGTTTACCAAGGATTTTTTAAACTTGGAATTACTAACCAAGGGTAACTGGGATTTCAACACCTGGCAATCGCTCATAGGGAGTACTTAGCGTCAACAAACGCAATAACCTTGGAGTAAACTGTCACACTTGTCAAGCTTTTATTGCATCCTCTACTAGCTTGAGTTGTATTGTGTAACTCGACTGACAAACGGAGCTGAGAGAAGCGACGCACTTTAAGCTCCTGCCTCGAGGGCATCCCTCTCCCAAAGCGATCAAACCTTTTATCTCGTGTTCACATTTGAAAAAAGACTTGGCAATATCAGCAGATACTGATGAATAGAGCTGCTTTCGGGGGAAAACAAAGTAAAGTAGGTGAGCGTTTGTGCAGGAGGATGAAATGTAAGCCAATGTCTATAGTTGCACCGTATTGTAAAGTGCATCCGGAAAGTATTCACAGCGCTTCACTTTTTCCACATTTTGTCATGTTACAGCCTTATTCCAAAATGCTGCAAACAATAACCCATAATGACAGTGTGTAAGAAGTTTGTTTGAAATCTTTGCAAATTTATTAAAAATTTAAAAACGAAAAAAGCACATGTACATAAGTATTCACAACCTTTGCTCAATACTTTGTTGGAGCACCTTTGACACGAATTACAGCCCCAAGTCTTTTTGATTATGATGCTACAAGCTTGTCACACCTATTTTTGGGCAGTTTCTCCTATTTGTCTTTGCAAGATCTCTCAAGCTCCATCAGGTTGGATGGGGAGCGTCGGTGCACAGCCATTTTCAGATCTCTCCAGATATGTTCAATCGTGTTCAAGTCTGGGCTCTGGCTGGGCAACTCAAGGACATTCAAAGAGTTGTCCTGTAGCCACTCCCTTATTATCTTGCCTGTGTGCTTAGAGTCATTGGCTTTTGGAAGATGAACCATCGCCCCAGTCTGAGGTCCAGAGGGTCTGGATCAGGTTTTCATCTCTCTGTACATTGCTCCATTCATCTTTCCATCGATCCTGACTAGTCTCCCAGTTGCTGCCACTGAAAAACATCCCCACAGCATGATGCTGCCACCACCATGCTTCACCTTCAATGCTGCAGAAATTCTTCTGTACCCTTCCCCAGATCTGTGCCTCGATACAATCCTTTCTCAGAGGTCTACAGACAATTCATGGCTCGGTTTGTGCTGTGACATGCACTGTTAACTGTGGGACCTTATATAGACAGGTGTGTGCCTATCCAAATCATGTCCGATCAACTGAATTTACCACAGGTGGACTCCAATCAAGTTGAGCTCAATTTTGAGTGTCATGGCAAAGGATGTTTATACTTACGTACATGTGCTTTTTTTCGTTTTTATTTGTAATAAATTTGCATAGATTTCAAACAAACGTCTTTCACGTTGTCATTATGGAGTATTGTTTGTAATCCATTTTGGAATAAGGCTGTAACGTGACAAAATGTGGAAAAAGTGAAGCTCTGTGAATACTTTCCGGATGCACTGTAGATGCAATGTTTGAGAGCTCTGTTTGCGATCAGTCGAGATCGGCAGAAAGTATTTTTTGTTAACCAGAGGGGCAGCTATTACATAAACCTGAACATCAGGCCAATGCATAACTAGGTTTGAATGTGACTGGTCAAGGCCTGATGTAGTTGTCGCCGCAAACAAAACTTTAGGCGCATGCTTAAATGTTTCACATTTGTAGAAAATATAATTGTGCAAACACACTAGTTTCTTTCAATTAAAAAAAACTAGGGCTGTCAAATGATTAATCGTGATTAATTGCATCCAGAATAAAAGTTTGTGTTTACATACTATATGTCTGTGTAATGTGAATATTATATTTGTATTTATAAAAACATACACATACAAGCATATATTTAAGAGAAATATCAAACATAAACATTTATAAACATTTAAATAAAATTTTAATGATTGGGAAATTTGGATAAATACATCTACAGTAAATATTTCCTAAAAATACAATATATTCATGTATGTGTATGTTTCTGTGTTTATAAATACAAAAATGTACACAGACATATATTATGTCAACACAAACTTTTATTTTGGATGCGATTAATCACGATTAATCATTTGACAGCCCTAAAAAAAACATAATAATTTGTACATGTTAATACAATTTTTGCATTTGGCAGACGCTTTTATCCAAAGCGACTTAGATTGCATGACATTTGTATCCAAGTACGTGCAAACCTGGGATTGAACCAATGACCTTGGCGTTGCTTGCACCATGCTCTAACCACTGACGTACAGGAAAAACTACTTACTAACTTCCTTAACAATAATAGTAATGAGGTATAATAATAATAAGAATCAAAATTATTATAATAATAAGACTTACATTATTATTTAATATTTTGCAAATAGATGACTGAATAACAAAAAGCAGTATATAAGAGCCCAGCATAGAAACAGTAGATAGAAACGTATAGGCAAAGGGTAACTAAACCGTACTAAAAGATGGTAAAATATAATACATTTTTTATATTAAAAAATCATTATAGATTTTTCAGAATTCCCATAGATATAACACATATATCAGTTTTGAGTTCAATATAAACATTCAACACTTAATATTAATAAATGTTAAATATTAATAAATATAGAAAAATAGATTATTAAATAAAAAGATGGATAAATAGATAAGTAAGTGACCACCCACTTTTAAATGGTTGTGAAAATATAGCTTTAACAGTCGTTATATGTAGAAAATGTCGAAATCTTTCTCTCTACATTGTCGAGACACCCTTGGTACAAACCCGGATAGTGCATTTTTGGAAAACCAAGAACAGTGGGCAACTTCAGCACCCAGTAGAGAGCAGAGACTCATGCCACTATAACAAAAGTACATTTACAAGCTTTCATGCGCTGTTCTGAGAGCTCGTTCTTTGAACAAGTGCTTTATACACATTGGATCAATGCTGAGGGAATAGAAATGATCATAAACTGTGGCTGGTACAATATGTATGGTCAACAGACATCATAAAAAAAGAGAGCAGAGAAGAACAATCACGAAAAGTAAACAAAGAGCATTATGGAAAGAAACATCATGATGTGATGTGTTAGTCAGGGCGCTTACGACACATGAATGGCCACCATTGTGACAGTGAAGATGTGGGAAGTCATGGTGTGAATGGACTGATAGCCATGTTCCCCTTAGTGTGATTAAGGGATGTGGACCCACCGGTTAATCGACGTGTAAAAACACTGTAGTACAGGTGACACTGAAGGTGAGGGGTTTGCTGTGAGGTGGTCGAAGATGCGACTGTGCGCAATTGGGGAACGGCAATTGCTTGAATTAATGGTGGGTCAATATCTTTCTTAAAAACACAAAAAAGTACAATGACATTTGCTTATTTGAAACACAGACCTTACAAAACGAATAACCACTGCACACACTATGCAAAAAATAAGAATAAAAAACCTTAACGTCAGATTGCCTTTAATAAACGACGCACATCAAGCTAAAATTTATAAGAAACTAAATAAAAAACCTTTTCGTTAAATAAGTTGCCTATTACAAAACCAGTAACAACAGCACACACTGTGAAAAAACAAATGAATACGAAACGAATAAAAAAGGGCATACGATACAAATTTTTTTTTGATAAATAAATGGCAACTCAATGGCATTTTAAAATTAGATCAAAAAGAATACTAAATTGTAACCGGCTCTTGATGACAGTGCTTACATATTCTAATATGTTCTTTGACAGAAAAGGCTCCGCCATCGTCTTGTCTGTCAGCTCGCTTCACTCTCCTCACATGATGAATGAAATCGAACTACTGCTGCTGATCTTTGCTGCGACACTTGTTCCACTTCCGCTACATACAGCAGCCGCGTTCAGATGCGCAGTCTGGTCTTTAACTAAACCAAGTGATTTATTACTATAATAATTCTCTGTGACGGTGGGGGTTGGTTCCGAGGTGGACAAGTGATGTAATTGTTTGGCTGGTGGACACCATGTGACACAGACTATCGCAACCAACCTACTGTGGTTCTATTTCTGATTTTTATGAATATTATTTCATGTGAAGAGAAAAAGCTGTATTTTTCATCCCTCCGTTAGAAGACTTTAATATGAGAAAGGAAGTAGTTCATAAGTGTTGGACGGTCACCATACGATTCCGACAAAATGATGCTTGCATG
Source organism: Barbatula barbatula (assembly GCF_947034865.1). Classification (NCBI taxonomy): domain Eukaryota; kingdom Metazoa; phylum Chordata; class Actinopteri; order Cypriniformes; family Nemacheilidae; genus Barbatula; species Barbatula barbatula. Next base: position 23,688,682 of record NC_136764.1, read on the forward strand.
TAATAACATGCATATATAATGCATTGAATCCAACTAACCATATAATGGTGCACAGTTAGGTCAAAATATACTTGTCAGCTATTAAAATAGAGTAGAAAAGAGATTTCATACCATTTGTAGTTGACATCAAAGATTCAAAACTCTATGCAAATTCATGGGTTACGCAAATTAGACTACATTGGAGTACAGGTTGACTTGCTGACAGGATAATGTATATGATGGATGATTTCAGGTAGTTATTCAACCCCCTCCAGTAGAAGGAAAGTTCAACGTTGAATGGAATTTCATGTATACACAGTATGCGTGTCATCTGTGAATTCTGACAGTTTCAATGCACTTACAAGTCAGTCACATGAGATTCTATTGAGATGGAGCATGCAATGGTTTGTCAGATTCGTGAACCCATCATGCATTTACTTTTCTGAATAGTAGCATTGTACCAACAGACTAAAGAAGCGTGCAGATTACTCTTGCAGAATAGATCCATCTGACACCAGAAAAGGCTGAATCTTACACAAGCTGCATATTTACATTTACGCATTTGGCAGACGATATTATCCAAAGCGATTTACATTGCATTATACTATGTACATTTGTTTCTTGTTATGTGCAAACCCTGTGATCAAACCCATGGCCTTGGCGTTGCTAGCGCCAAGCTCTAACCACTGAGCTACAGGAAAGCTGTATATAAAGTGGTAAAGTTGTAGTCCCGTAGCAAAGATACAATGTCACCAATAAAACAGAGTTTTGACTGATCTTCTAAAAATCACTTCAATAAAAATTAAAGTTACAGAGCAAGTAGGGTCATGAGATACAACTATGAAGATTATACATTGAGATATTAATGTAATAAGGCTATGAGCGAGGTTGCTGAGATTTCTAGCCAGAGGAGAGCTATACAGAAAGGGTTACATACACATCTTTGTGTAAATGACACATGCAAGTATACAACGACTTTACAACCTACAACTCCATGAATTTGCCTCCAGCATTACTCTTAAATGTCATTTGCACTGCAGCGTATTCAAACTTGCCTTCAGTAAACCTTAAATGCAGCCTGTGTAATTATACCTTCTGGAGCTTAAAAGCCCCTTTCTCCAACATAATGGTCAAAAGACAACATAAACATTCTTTAAATGTCCCAATTTCGGTTTTAAAACTAAAGTCATGGCCTTAGATTCTGAGTTAACTATGTAGGTGAGTAGACTACAGAATTTGTATTTATGGGTGAACGGTTCCTTTAACAGAAAAAACTGTGGTCTAATGTTTCAAAACAAGCCTCTAAACATGAGTACTTTTAACCATAGTGATCCAATCATTAAAACCCTTTATTTTTAACTGCAATGCATGTCATAGTCTAATGCCTTTATTGACTTTTGGAGTCAGAAATACTAAGTGAAAGAGAAATCCTTCCCTAACATTAAAGGGGAAGTTCAACCAAAAACCAACTTTGTGTGATTTCGTCCTTGCATATGATGTTAAACATGTTATTTAGAGAACTTCCGGCATCGTTGGAGCACAAATAAAGATATTTAGGTAACATCCGAGAGATTTTCAGGCCTCATCATAGACATTTTTTCTGGCAATATGGACGAGGCTTGACGCACGGGCACGCTGTGTCTACTCACGCCTGGCTCCGTGTTTCAAACAAATGTAAATTCTATCTAACGGTTTTTCTCATTTCACTTGGATAAATCTAAAATACTTAAACTAACTGACACAATAGAAAACTTTATGGATTAAAGGGTTATAATGAGAGTTGTATTCTATTGGTGTAATGTAATCTGGCAGTTGGGAACCAATAGAACAACAGTACGTCCTATTTGAATAATGTCCAAAACACACTACAAATATGAATTTTGTTATGGTTTTAATGGAAACAATTCTAATTTCTGTTATGGTTTTTATTGTTTTCAAACAAATCGCAATCGCAATCACAATGTCTGTCAAAAAAATTAAAAATCGAAATTCTATATTTTCCCCAAATCGCACAGCCATAGCGTGTAGATGCATTATGTACAAAACACGAAGGGATTCATGTGACAAACTCCAGCCCACTCTCCCCACTAGTCCCACCTCTAACAGCTCGTGTTTTTCCGGATATAATCGTATAGCTGTATCTCTCTTTTATAAATTTGATCAAACTAAATACTCTTTGAAGATACGACGTATGCAATACTACTGCATAGGCACTCAAGATTAATATGAGATTGGCAGAAACTGCCTGTGATCTTTAATAAAGATAAGTGGTCGTCTGAATGAGAATGTCTACGGTCTCAGAAAGTACTTTTGCTTCGTCAAGCTATACAAGACATACGAGTAATATGATATTTAAATGTTTTGCCTCACCTCTGTGTTTAGAAGCAGACAAATAAGCACCAATAAGTCCAATCGTAACATACATGCTTTACGTTCATTCGTTTTCCAAAGAAACTGGACGAAACGTTTCCGTGGCAATTCACCTGGAATTGAAATGGAAAAGGTACAGTACAATCTTATTGATTTCCTAAAACCCGAGAAATACAACAAGCAAATGAGAGAAACACTGCGGATGCTTAATGTATTAAGACAGATGGCGCTTACTGGGTTTTCTTTACACTGGCCATTAGCCAAGGCTACCTCACTGCCAGTCTCTCACAGCGCAATAAGTGTATTCTGCTAATAGGAGGGGAATGTGTGTTTCTTTCCACTGGTTTAATTAGGGCAAATGCACAAATGCATAAAGACCACCTTTTAATAAGTGAGAGTGTCTGATCATGACCACAACAACAACCACCACTTTCACAACACAACAAAGTCGTCTCACGTCACACAATGCCCACAAAGATGGTGCCAACATAGCCATAAATTAGACCGGCACAATGGAAAAAGCTGCTAATAATACTTTCAAAATGTGACCGTTCTGTCAAAGCACAAAAATGTTTGTGCAGTGTGAAGTTTATGCAGTGTGAAGTAGGCCAACAGCCAGGGCTGTGCGATATATAATGTGAAATACACTAATTATACATGTCTAAATCGATTCTGGGTTTTATCCACAGCTCTTTCCTGAACTACGGCCTTCTTTGATCAGAAGGAAGTACCGCTTGATCTAAAATCACTATGAGATGGAGTCGTTTATAACATGCATTTGAAAAAGCAAACCTCGTCAAACATCATCGTAAATATACTTGTTATCATAAAAATACCTGAGAAGGTTTAAAGAACTACGATAGAATATGAACAATGGCATTTCTTGGAACTGTTGTTGCGTCCCAATTCGCCTACTTACCCTTGAAGTATGTACTGTTTTGGTTATGTAAAAGTATATACATTTTAGTGTGTAGCAAAACTGTTTGCACGCACTGGGACATACTAACACGAAACGGAAGTGGCCGTTGTTGTCTAGACGACATAACTGTCACGGACAGCAAAATACATCTCTTCCTTGCATATAAGTATTTATTCATTCATTATTTCACATATGATGTTTACTCTATACTCGCATTCATTCATTTAGCGAAGCATCGTTTATTTAACTTTATTAACGTCACTAAGCTCCGCCCTCTTGTGGCGAGTTGTGGGTTATATCAGCCGTTAAGTGTCCACACTTTGAATTTTCACTGGAAACAGTAGACCGTCAGGGGTACTTTGAGGATACTCATTTCAACATACTATTTGGGACATACTAATTCAATTGTTGAATACTATTTTTGACGGACAGTACGCAAATTGGGACGCAGTATGTGTGTAAATCGTTCTTCTTCTGTGTCCTATATTCAGAGTGTTTCGTGTCACCGTGTCAGCTTTACATGGATCATTGTTTTGTAAATGTTGGACCTGCACAACACTCACTATCAGGGACAAAAAAAGCCACATTCTTTTCTGGGAAATGACAAAAAGACTAACCAACAGTGGAACATGCAAACTACCCACTTACAGGCTTATTTACCTGTGAAACCTCAAGCAGGTTGTTTGCATTTTTCACAAATTGATGTGGAATCTGCTGTCAGTGTGCGGACTGCATAATCGAGACAAGCTAAATGCTTGAAGGGTTAGTTCACTCAAAAATGAAAATACTGTCATCATTTACTCCCCCTTAGGTTGTTTTAAACCTGTATAAATAAATTTTTCTGTTAAACACAATGAGTTATATTTGTAAGAACGTTAGCAATTTTCAGTTCTGTGACATCATCCACAACCATAGTAGGAACAAATATTTTATCATTTTTTTGTTCTGCTGAAATATTTTGAAGAATTTAGGAAAACAAAACATTTTCTTTAAAACCACCATTTAACTTTTCCTACTACGGCAGTCAATGAAAATCGCTTACATTGTTCCGAATATCTTTCTCTGTGTTCATCAGAACAAAGTCATTTATACAGTTAAGAACTGACTTGAGTGTGAGTAAATGATGACAGAATTTTCTTTTTTGGGTGAAAAACCCCAAAATACTAGTAAATGTTATTGGATTGGACAGATATTTGGTGACGTTGTTCACAAAGGCTAAAAGAACCTCTCACAAAAGAATGTACTTTTTCTCCACCTCAAAATGACCCGCCTAACAAAGATAGCTAATAAATCACACGTTATACAATTTCATCACCAAATATTGGATTCAATCTTTTTGTCAACTTGTTTTCTTTCATTAAGGTTTCTTTTTCAAATGGATTAATCGTAGGCTTAGTTAAACCCATGGTGTTCCCGGGTCAAAATGACCCGCCTACCAGAGAGAGCATAGAGGTCACTCAATATGCTTTATTATCACCAAATATTGGATTTGATATCTTTCAGTTATGACTGGTTTTGTGTTTCTTTTTTGAACCGATAAATCGTATGCCTCATTGATCTGAGCTAACGCACCTTAGTTATCCGTGAAAAGTAGGGCTGTCAATAGATGAAAAAAACTAATGTAGAAACAACGCATTTCTTTAACAGAATAATTTTATGAATGACAGCCAAAATTCTAATATTGTTTGCTTTCCAACTGATGTCTATCTTTCCTTTAGAAAATAAAGATAAAGTTCTCAAACACTTTACAGTCTTTACTAATGAATACATGAAATACAGAAGAATCCACAAAATCACATTGATTTGCCAATCTTGTGTTAATCTTAAGTACCTGTAGTGTAGTATTGCGTCTTCGTATCTCTGAAAACTGTTTAGTTCTCTCACATTTACTTAAGACCGATAATAATCGCTGTACGATTATTTCCGAAGAAAGCCAACCTCCTGGGGGAGCTAGAAACGAGTGCGCGCAGTTAGTTCAGAAACACCATCACATAACCCCAATGTTATCAACCCTTCACTGACTACCCATTAAGTATCATATTGACTTTAAAGTTCTTTTAATCACTTATAAAGCCTTAAACGCTTTAGCCCCTACCTACCTAACAGAGCTTCTATCACACTACAACCCATCACGCTCTCTAAGATCTCAAAACTCTTTTGATAACACCTAGAATAACTAAATCCACCAAAGGGGGTCGAGCTTTCTCATACGTAGCACCTAAACTCTAGAATTGCCTTCCTGATACTATTCGAGGATCAGACACACTCGCCCCGTTTAAATCAAGATTAAAGACACATCTTTACAGCCAAGCATTCACTTAATGCAAAATATGCTAAATAAACCACCGGGATACTGCTGCTGACATTAGATATTATTTACTAGAATAATTTAACTTGTTATATTAACACCATGCAATGTGTTTTACCGCTTTGTATTTTTCGTTTTTTCTTATTTTCTCCTGTAAAGCTGCTTAGGAACAATGCACATTGTGAAAAGCGCTATATAAATAAAATTGTATTGAATTGAATTGAGTCTGTAGTAGAACAAGAACCACAGCAGCAACCACTACAGATGGACGTCTCTATATGGTAAACATCGTTATTCCTCATAAGCTTTGCCGCCATTTTAAAATCGTATAAATCACCATTCTTAATGTTTTAATCGTCTTCTGTATTTGGCTCTTTTTTCTCCAAGTAGGTGCCTTACAATGCCAACAGAGGCTGCCAATATTCACAAAGTTTTACTTACCGGCTGTGGTTAAAACCATTCCGAAACTGGTTGTAGTGCTGGCAGACAGTATCAAGCAAAGAAATTCTAAGTCATGCGTCCAACTCGTTTTTTAACAAGTTGACCATGTTAAGATTGAGGACCCGGCACGTTTAACAGTATAAAGAAGGCACAATGGATGTAATAGCATGTTAGGCCTCCTTTAAGAACTGCTGCTCTAAGTAGGTCTAAAATGCACTTGCCCTTTTTTCACTACTCTTTGCCTTCATTTAAGACGAAGTCGTTAAAGACTGTACTTCTGAAAATACTGCTTTGTGTTTCATTTGCTCTCCTGTCTTGAACTGCAGCAAAGGCAATGTTTCCAGAAAATAACACAAATATCTGTATTGTTCTAAATGTTCAATAAATAACCATAAATAGTTTGTATTTCTTTTAATTACTTTAAAATAATATGAGATAAGTCTAATCAGAAAAAAATATATATTTACAGTACAAACCATGTCAGTGAACTATAGTAAATAAAACCTAAGAAACATAAATAAATTACAAAGGCTAAATCATGACCCAGGAACACCACAAGCGTTAAAGGGTATTAAACACACCACAAGGGTTAACTTAAAGAATTAGTTCACCCAAAAAAAAAAAAAAATTCTACTTGTACCAAATCTGTATACATTTCTTTGTTCGGATGAACACAGAGAAAGATATTATGAAGAATGTAGGCAAGCAAACATTTTGACTATACTTTTGTAATTTTTTTCTACTATGGTAGTCAATGGTGGCCAAGAACTGTTTGGTTACAATCCCTCTTCCAAATATTTTTTGTGTTCAGATGTGGAACAACTCGAGGATGAATTGATGACAACATTTTTATTTCTAGGGGATCTGTCCCTTTATTGACTTATATTTACTCAATCTAAACCAAATCAGATCAGCTGTAACAGCAGTGCATTTTGAAGTGGAGGGAAAACAGGGGACATCTTTGACTAAACCTTTGAGTCAATGATACGAGTGTCATTGAAGTATGTTAAAACAGCAATATCCTTTATTTCCCAGTAAAGTGTCATGTCAAAAGACGTGTTTCGTTAGAAAGTATCCAGTAATAATATTAAAAAGCTAAAGAGACAACATGTAGTATGTTCTGAAAATGCTGACTTGTTGATGTGTGTGTCTTTGTGTGAGAGGGAGTTAGACACACTGATGTTCCGCATGCTGCGCAGAATCACTAAACCCATGCAGATGTGTATCTGTGAGCATGCCTGTATCTTTAAGAAGGTTGTAAATGCAGACAGCCATGAAACAGAGTTGCCTTTGGGAATATCTGACAGTCACAGATCGAACATTTTATTAGCGTTGCTCATTAGACACACCAGGTGAACTGTAGTCCTACTGCACAGCTTCAAAGGCGTATTATTCTCCTCCCATTACTCATGCCATGCCCTTAGCAAAGTGATATTGCTCTTCCAACCTTCACATAGTCAGGCTTTTTTAATCTCCGAGGAATGACTCCTATAGCAAGGTGAAGAAATCTGCAATCTGTTGTGTTTACAACAAAGCTGTGCATTTACATGTTTAGTTTTACTAAACCACAATAAATCATATTTCTTTTTTTATAAAGTCAGTCCTGCACTATATGTCACTTTGGGTAAAATTTCAAAGCATGACTAATTTTTGCGTGCTCTCAAAATCGCTTGCAAATCTACAATGAATTAAGCGGTTTTAAATAGTAAAATAAAAATGTAAATGGGAAACATGAAAAATCAATTAATGGCGACCGGCGTTGATAGTGTGGCAGGCCACGACAAATAAGTTAATGTGGAAAACGGATGGTGTTATGAGATGTATTTTTGGTTCATTTTGAAACTATGGAAGAACAAATTAGACTATGGCGAGGAATGAATGGGAAACACTGGAGCGTGAAATAAAGCTGGACCAGAGAGATCTTAGATCACTTTAAGCATATTGCTGTCGCTCCGCTCCACTCAAGTGCTCTGTTCCAGTCTGTGAGTTGCTTGGCTACACACAAAGAATGATGCTTTGGCTTCTTTTCCACCTTTTTTTAATTACCAGAGAAAGAATATATGAATTATCTGACAAAATGTCTGAAACGTAATGACTCAACATTAAAATAAAAGTTCTGCCACCATTTACTCACCCCCTTGTCATTTCAAACCTGTGGACGACTGCTTTTATACGAAAAACATTCACTACAGAAAACAAGGTAACCATTAGTTCTCTTTTCCCCCCCTGAAAATCATGTACCAAGCCAACTTTACACCAGTTTACGATTCTTTAACCTTCAATCTGTTTTTTTATTTAATAAACAAATGAAAGATGTTCTTCCAGAGCAGCCCAGAAAAATAATAGCCACAAGTCTAACAGGTCTCAAGTCGGAAAGCATTCAGAGAGCCGTCTGATTCAAACAAAGTGCTTTTGTTCCTATAACTGACACATTCATAAATACTGTATCTACACTGTACCTACGTCAACAATGTTTTGCTCAGATCAGTAAGTGAATGATCATGACAGGAAGAGAGTACTGTACTGTATTTTAACTGTGAGCAGCGTGCGGCTGAAGAAGTTTAACTCGAGGAAATTATTTATGATTTATCTGCAATAATATATATAAATGTTATTATCGGCCGAAACGATGACATTAAAAATGGCCGTTTATCAGCATCCCTACGTATAAGATGATACAATTATTATGAGCAAAAAAGTCATATACTAGGCGAGTAAATATTTCATTTTGGGGTGAACGATTCCTTTAAATAGCTTCATAATTTAAACCGTAGAGAGGAGACCAGCTGAAAAGTTAGCAAGCATCAATACCTCATATTGATCTAAGAAAAGTGATCAATGTGTTAAATAAAATAAGCAAATATAGGTTTATGAGAGCCTAACGTGGCAAACATGTCTTCTAAGAAACAGCGAAAACGATGGAAAAACAGTTGCATAACATAAGTGTTTAAGAGCTGTGCCAAGCTGGCTGGAATCACACAAGTCTCTCCAATAACGGTTCCATTCGACCGCCTCAATTACAGCATGACTCGAAAATGTGCTAATTCACACTTGCCATTGTATATGTCACAACAGACTACAACAGAGAGGGAATACAAGCGAATTTAAATGAAACTCAATTTGAAACCAAAAACTAGACCTAGTTTTTGGATTAAGTGTTTAATGTTTAAGTGTATTACAGCCATGTGAAAAATCACAAGCGGCTGCCAGACAGCATCATCGGTCTCCCAACTGCCTGCTGACTCATTTTCATCTGGTGTTTTTCATTCACACACATGTGCTCGGTGATAATTGAGTGCTGGGGGCTGAACTATTATACACATGTTTAAACAGGACAACTGGGTTGATGTGATGTCCCAGGGGTCACATTCCTTGATAGTGTGCTTCCATGATTCACCGTTATGATTCCTCAAGTGAATTCATTCACTAAATTCTTTAACATCGTCTTACTCTATAGCCACATGGCATACACTTTCTAAACAGGTTACCGACAGATGACTCGCATAACTCCCAGCATTCATGACGTCTCAGAACAGAGACGCCCGACACATTCCTCTCCCTGTAAATCTAAAAGTAGTGAGTGATGAAATAAAAGAGTCAATGCAAACGTCCATTCTTGCTGTACAAACACATCTGTCTTGGGCCTTGGCACCCTTTCAAAGTCTGACGCAATAAGATCGTGGGCCACACTCTAGTAATAGTCCTACACGGCTATTCATAAAGAGGAAAATGTGCTTCAGCCATTATCCAATTTTGGATCTTTACTGTTACTAAAGTGTCAAGAAAAGTTAACATGCAACTTTAACCACACCCCGTTGAGACTGAACCCTAGAGAAAGGGCTAGATGAATGAATAAATGCAAGATGCACTTGTGTTACATTTCCCTTGCGGTAACATTTAATAAGTAAACCAATACAGTTTCACAGAGAATGCTACAACTAACACGTGGTTGAAAGATGTGTTTCTAACGTTACACTGTCGTGTTATAGATAGGCTGAACGTGTGCTACGACTGATAAGGTTTAAGTATACTGTGGCTTATCTTTTAAACCCGATCTCTTGACGCTTTAACGTGCAAGGTCAAACGCTTATCTCGTGCAACAGCAGCACAACAAACTAATAAAAACCGTCTTGCAACTAGTAGATGTCTCTTTAACTAACTAATGGATACATTGTAGCGCTTTACGTGCGCGTGCATGTACGTGCGCAGAGGGGGAGGGGCTCCAATGTTTACATTACGTTCCTCGAAAAACTCGCTCGAGAACTTCTCCAATGTTTCCTAATGTCGCTTAAAAAGGTTTTGCTTGACATTAAAGTACACGCGTGTCAAAACACGCACTTGCGCTTTTCGAAACAGCGCGTTCAGAACGCAGAAAAGAAAGCACAGCAGCTGCAAATCCCTGTCAACTGCGTCCATGTGTAGCAACCCAACCACTAGACGCACACATCTGGTCTTATTTTACGTCGGCGAAACGCACTGCATTATCAATTCTTACGCGTTTGACACACCGAAACACGTGCCGTCGTGTTTTAAAGAACCTGGCGTGTTGTTGTTGCGTGTGACAGTGTTACCTGCTCCCGTCTCTTCTGCCAGCGGCCACAGGGGCTTTCCTCCAGGATTTCGCTCTCATCTTCACTCTCTTCCTCTTTACCTTCCGACCCCGATATCTTTTCCGGAACGGACATAGTCATTTTGTCCGTGCGTGCTCCCTTTAACGGCTCCTTTAAGACCAACTGTGCACACAGCACCGACTAAGGTTTACAGCGATACTGTAGCTGCAAACGTGTATCATTGACTAATATCGAAGAGCGCTGTCTCCGCAGCAAGGGTGTGTATTGAACCCGCCAAGCACACGAGATAACGCAACATATAGATAAAATGCTACGAGTCGTGAACGCGGAAAAATAGTCAGTGTGAACGTAATCCCATCCCCAAGTGTTCCGGGAAGAAGGAAAGAGCTCCTGTTTGCTGTCTCGTACGTGAGAAACGTGGACGTTTCAATGCCCTGCAAGCATCGTTTCATCTCCCCTCGGCTTTTCCGACTGGCTGGAGCGCTGTGAATTTCCCCTCTTTAATATGCTACCGTAAAGCTTGGACAACATGCCCAGTCATGGCAAATGGGATCCTGTCGCAAAGACAGACGTTTCACTGTTTTGCGCAATCAAGTCATCTCAATGCACGTTAGATTACTCGGACTATGACGCAATGTACACATTAAAAGCGTTCCGGGGTTACATGACGAAAACGATGCGATTATAAACGATCATTTAACACGCAAATCAAGTTCGTATTTGCATTCTGACACGCATCAAATACTCGTTACAGTTATTGCCGTGCATTACAAACACGAGCATTGCAAAGTCTTAAAATATGACTTACAACTGAAGTATAATGAGTCAATTGAACTTCAATGATATTAACTGACTTAAATATCGTAGTTGTTTACAACTCGATTTTTTAAGTCAGTTTAATATAAATAGCTAATTGGATTTAACTGAAAAAATGCAAGGCGGCTGAAATTGGTGGATTTGTGTTTGACAGTGCATGCAATGACATTTATGCGAAGCTGACTGTGTGTCATTTTGTCTTCGTGTCAAGGCTTGCGTAGTTGTTGTAACTAGTATTTAAATGGATCAGTTGTGGTGTGTAGGCATGCTTGCAAACCTTTCACAGCCTCTTTTAACACCCTTTCTCACAGATCACATGTATCTTTCTATTACTATTACACAACCCCCCCAAAACACACACAGACACTTACAGTTTCTTCAATTCACTCTATTGTGAAATGCTATGGGAAGCAAGATGAAAGTGTGTATAAATTCTTAGGTATGGTTTACATCCATCACTGACAGGCAATAAATAAGCAGTGATTTACAATTGATCTGTTTATAGAGATGGCATTCATAGATGCACTGATACTCACTACTGATTTACATATTTTAAAGGTTAAACAATTGCACAGAATGTTGTAAATACCATAACATTGTGCTTTAGTGTATTTCCTCATACTGGGTTAAGCAGAACGCAGAGTTCCCGAAAGCAACTTCTCATATATGATTCCAATAAATCAAAGCAACTTCAGTTCAATAGAATGTAAAACTATATTTTGCATTTAAAGAGTTTTGTTACAAATATTTCCTTAAACAATGATAAAAACTGCTTTTTATTAATATTATTCTACCAAATACGAAAAGCAATTCTACTCTAGGATCTCTGGGGTAATATCTACCAGAACTATTTTTATTTTTTCTACCATTTCTTGCCTACCGAAATGACAGTCTGTTCCCTGATTATTTTTATAAACAGCAATCATTGGAAGGCTCACAAATTGGCTATTTGGTGCCCTCTGCTGGTAAAAAAGTAAATCGTTACAAAGAAAATTGCCGCACTCTATTTGACACGTGCTCTTAGAACAGTGATGTTCCGCAAGGTTCCTAAAATTGACTTATTCTCATAAAAACAAAAAGCATACACTGTTTTCATTTTTTTTATTCAGTAAAAACGAGTAAACATTTCCTTGTACATTGTATTTCCTTCCTAATAATGTTTTTCCCCCTTTCATGTTATTCATTCATTCAAGTTTAAGTAAAAAAAGACTCCCCACATCTTACAAACCTGGATGAGCCTTTATTTCAACCAAATACATGTCAGTTTTAGAACCAGAAAAGACGAGAGTAAATGTACACTCAATAAAAGGTATTACAAAAACACATTAGTGGAATCTCTTGTAAAGACGCATTCATATATAATGTATAAATGTAATAATATGAAGATAACACATTGTTTCCAAAATTAAAACAGTTGGCTGCACTTGTACACGTATATGACCCATTTTAATTCAAATTTGTGGTAGCAAGTTTTATTTTCAGTGTGAAAAAAGGATCTGTCCTGAGAAAAACTCACTAAAAAGATACAAATAGAAACAATTCAGGAATTCATGCAGCAACTAAACATTTAGCAAAAAGCAGATTAGAAATTAAATACGAGCAATGTTCAGTAGACTTTAGCACACTTTGCTATATCTCCTTCCCTTAAATATTCAGACGGCCCCTCGAAATCTGAAAGAGACCCCCGAATCCCCTGGATTAGCATCACAATGTGTTAGGATATTTAAATGTTTCGCAGATAAACATATTTATCTCTACATTTAGACATGTTGCCTGTGAATCGTTTTAACATAGTTGACGATTCAAAGCAAACATATCTATCTGTCTTGACTATCTGACGGGTTAAAGCATTGATGTCTCGTTCGGAAGGGCAAGTGTGTAGCAGCCTACAGTCCTACATCAAAACGAACTGTTCAATCGTTCAGAGAGGCTTATGATCGCCACGCGAATACGACCATCGGTCCATCAATCCGATTCGAGCAGCGTGTGTGACCCCTACATGATCCGCCAGTGGAGGGCACTCGGTTTAACACTCCAGCTACGGCGGCTCCGTCTGGACAAAAAGCGTCGTTTCAAGTCCATCAATGACGATGGGTGACACGATTTTTGAAGAATTGGAAGATTTGATGCATTTTTCTGTCGCCGATTTGCCCGCTCGTGGATATGCCGTGATGGAGGAGATCCGACGACAGGGCAAACTCTGTGATGTGACCTTAAAGGTACCGTTGTTTTCTTTGTTAACTTCCTAGTGACATGCTAACCGTGTAGCACGGGCTGTCAGCATGGGAGAGGCTGCTGAAGTGCACGTTACTGTTAGTAAAGGAGGAGCTGTAATGTTAAACGTTGTCCGTCATATGTTCTTGTTGCATTCGTTTCGCGGACGTATTGTCGACCCGGTGTCAGGCAGTTAGCCACGAGCAGCTAGCATCCTTAGCTGTGCAATATTAACCCACGTTAGTTGAACTAACGTTACAAAAGCACGGAAGAGGATCGCGACATGCTGTTACGGGCGTTAGAGACAATACTGCTCATAAGTTTGTGAGTTGTGAGTGAACATAGCCCCCATCCCCGTGGTTTGCTGAGGTGTCATCTCCAAATTAAAGGGATAGCTCACCCCTAAATGAAACCTGTTACTCGCCCTCGTGTCATTCCAGAACACCTGCTGAACACAAAGAGTTAGTTAGTAACTAAACAACTCTGTCCCCTATTGATTTACAATGTATGCACGCACAACAACAGCGACATTTCTCAAAGTATCTTCTTTTGTGTTCCGCAGAAGAAAGAGTCATATACAGGTTTTAAATGACGCATACATTTAATAGAAACCCCAGTCACCCAACAGATCTTGAGCTGTTGTCTTTAAAAGAATCGTACTGCTACAGATGGTTAATAACCTTTCAGGTTCACATGTACTCTTCACACGGACCTTCCCATTTTGTGCTTTAAACTGATTAATATAGGTTTATATATATCACTTCGCTGTATAAAGCAGCGTTATGATCGGCCTTCTCTCATATTGTATTCTGTATTTATTCTAACTGTATATCCTGCACTTGCTAACTGCACTTCTGGTTAGACCTTTCGTTACACTGGTGTAATGACAATAAAATTGAATCTAATCTAATCTGTAACCTATCTCTGGTCCACTGCTGTGTTTTGGCAGTTGTTTCATCAGCTCTTTATGTGGGTCACAGAGGGGTAATCCACTTTGTTTTGCATGCAACATGCTTACACCAATCGTGCTGAGGATTATGCAATGTTATTTTTATATATCTTGATGGCTCATTGGATTGGTTGAGCTTGAATGCTCATTCATTTATGATAATCTATCACACAGTTATGTGGTTCTCTTGTACCGCGTTACGGCACTTTTGGAAATCGAAGAAGGGATCTAAATCGTGCCTAAAATGCATGATTTGCCATTGGGTGAAATACACTTAAAGGTCCAGTGTATGAAATATAGCCACATTTACATTTAGGCATTTGGCAGACGCTTTTATTCAAAGCACTTACATTGCATTGTACTATACATATGTTTTTAACTATGTGCAATGGGATCGAACCCATGGCCAAACGCCATGCTCTAACCACTGAGCTACAGGAAAGCTTGTGTTAGCCACATCTAGTGGTGAGGTTGTGAATTGCAACCAAAGGCACACTCCAGCCCTCCCTGTAGAAGCACTACACCGGCTGACACAAGAATTTGTCATCGCTTTTTTGCTGAAAGAAATAACGTATTTACGTCACGTGCTCTGTGGAGCAGTTTGTCCGTTTAGGGCTAATGTAGAAACACAACATGGTGAATTCCATGTAAGGGGACCCGCGGTGTATGTAGATAGTAATAGCTCATTCCAAGATAAGAAAACATAACTTAATCATTATGTATTAGGTCGTAATACACGGTCCGTTTATGTATCATTGTTTGTATCTGTTTGTGTGTTCGCAGGTAGGAGAACATAAATTCAGTGCTCATAGGATAGTCCTTGCTGCTTCTATTCCATACTTCCATGCCATGTTTACCAACGATATGGTGGAATGCAAACAGGATGAGATTGTGATGCAAGGCATGGACCCCAGGTAAATTCCAGAGAGACACTTTTTGACCTATTTACTTGCAAGTTGTGACTTCGTGTAATATTGTCATTTTTGTTTTGTCTCTTAACAGTGCACTCGAAGCCCTGATAAACTTCGCCTACAATGGACACATAGCCATAGACCAACAAAATGTCCAGGCTCTGTTGATAGGAGCCAGTTTCCTGCAGCTTCAGAATGTCAAGGATGCCTGCTGTTCTTTCCTACAACAGAGGTACGGACTACACAACACAACAAATACTTGTTTTTCCATTTTGAAGAGCAAATCCCAATTCATGATACACCAGTGCATTGGTGCATTTCCAGGTTGCATCCGAAGAACTGCCTTGGGGTGCGGCAGTTTGCAGAAACCATGATGTGCACGACGCTTTATGACGTCGCTAACAGTTTCGTCCACCAGCACTTTGTGGAGGTGTCCATGTCGGAGGAGTTCCTAGCCCTCCGGCCGGAGGAGGTCCTTGAGCTTGTGGGATGTGATGAGCTCAATGTCCAAGCAGAGGAGCAGGTCAGTTGGGAACATTCGGGGTCATTAACTCGTCTTGTCTATGCAATAGCTCATATTGGTATGAGAAGATATGGCTTTCATTGTTGTAGGTGTTTGAGGCCGTGCTGGCGTGGGTGAGGCACACGCGTGATGAACGAGAGTCGAGATTGCCGGAGTTACTGTCTAAAACTCGGCTGCCTCTGTGCCGACCTCAGTTCCTTGCTGACTGCGTCCAACAAGATGAGCTTGTGCGCTGCTGCCATAAATGCAGGCCAGAAAACCTCTCATAAATAGCTTTCTTTAAAACCTTTCAAAATATGAACGAATCGCTCATTATGGCTAGATTGGGGTCACGTATGAAAATATTGAAGCCGCTTATGACTTCCACTCTAAACAGGGACCTAGTTGATGAGGCGAAAGATTACCATCTTGTGCCGGAGCGCAGACCCCACCTTCCGGCTTTCAAAACGCGGCAGAGGTGTTGCACGTCCATAGCAGGCTTAATCTATGCAGTCGGGGGTCTCAACAGTGCAGGTGAACATACTTTCAGAAACCTCACGTGATAGCTGAAAGATTTCACGAACACTTAAGTGGGTGGTTTCTTCACAGGTGACTCATTAAATGTTGTGGAGGTGTTTGATCCAATTGGAAACTGCTGGGAGAGATGCCAGCCTATGAGCACGGCCCGAAGTCGAGTGGGTGTTGCTGTTGTAAATGGACTTCTTTATGCCATGGGTGGTTATGACGGCCAATCACGGCTTAAAACAGTGGAAGTTTACAACCCAGAAACTGACACGTGGAATAAAGTTGCCAGCATGAATACTCAACGCAGGTGAGAAGTTGTGAGAAATAGACTCGTTCGGATCATTAATCTGTATATTTTATAGATATGAATAAACCAAAATTAACCATCTTGTTATGTATCTCCTCTTTTCCATCTCTGTTAGTGCAATGGGAACAGTTGTGGTTGATGGACATATTTATGTTTGTGGTGGATATGATGGCAAATCCTCTTTGAATTCAGTTGAATGTTATTCCCCAGAGACTGACAGGTAAAATGTAATGCCACTGTTCTGCTGAGATTTTAATAATTCGTTGGGGTGGGGGGAAAGATTGATTCTCATATCAATCGCATTTTCTAGCGATTTGCGTTAATTCACAAATTAGAAAAATGCACAGTATGCTAGTATATATATTCCTGTTGTGGAGAGTGCTTATTGAATTGTGACCTTAAGAATGTATTTTATCCAATCGTGAGGTGCAAATAGATTACCACCCCTACTTCTATGTGTCTGTAGCAGTCACAAAGAAGGCTTTATAACCTGAGGGTGAAAATTTGATCTTTTAATATATGTTTTATCTTTTTTACTCTTTTTTTTTTTTTTTAAGAGTAATTGTAGTTTTGATTTAACATTTTAAATGAATAAAAATAATGTTTAGTTTTCATGTTTATTATAGCAATCTTTTTCCATGCTCTTGTCATTGTTATTTATTTGTATATATTTTCTTGTTGCTATATAATATTTTATTATTTTAGTTTTAGTTTATTATTATAATGTTAGTACCTCAAACTTATTTCAGTGTATTTCTTGGGCAACATCAAAAACATTTTTCTTTTAAGTTTTTCCAGTACTTCAATAAACAGACGTTTTAGTTACAGCATGTAAATCTGTAATTTTGTGTTTTGTTGTTAGATGGACGACAGTTACAGAAATGAGTGCAAGCCGCAGCGCCGCCGGTGTAACTGTATTTGAAGGCAGAATATTCGTATCAGGTGGTCATGATGGTTTACAGATCTTTAACACGGTGAGTTAACAGTATTCATCTCATTCGTTCTTTGGGTGTCTTTTAAAATGATGTGTTTTGGTTTAAGGAGTGACCTGGGGATAATTAAAATGCATCCAGAGTCACAGAGCCAGCGTTTTGCAGTGAAGGAGGAAATATACTGCAAACTCTTTCTTGACCCCAAACACATGTTCTCTTAGAAGCTGAAGTGTATCATTTAAAATGCTCCATCTGTACCTGCGTAAATGTCCCGGCTGAATAAACAATAGAACCCTGCCCAAAATACCATAGAAAATGTCATGGATTATGGTTATTGAATTGGTTTCAATGGAAACTATAATGGTCTATTGCCACGTGATGAATTATGGGAATAATGCCCAAAACAGAATTTTGTAACCGTTTTAATGATTTAAGTTTATGGTTTATGATAGTTTTTTTACTTTCTTTTTTCCGCTGCACACAAATGAAGATATTTAAAAGAGTGTTGAACAGTGGTACTCATGGACTTGCATTGTTTTTGAGTCCGTACAATAGATGTGAATGGGTATCGCCGTTTTTCAGTTACCAACATTCTTTAAAATATCTCTTTTGTGTTCTGCAGAAAAAAGAAAGTCATAGAAGTTTGACAAAATAAGTAAGTGATGAAGAATTAAAATCTTTGGGTGAACTATCCCTTTAAAGGGAAAGTTCTCACAAAAAAAACTTTGTGATATTTTTTTTTACTCACCCACATGACGTTAAACATGTTTAGAGAACTTTGACGTCTTCGGAGCACAAATGAAGATATTTAGGTGACATCCGAGAGATTTCCAGGCCTCCTCTTAGACATCATGGTGTCAGTTGCATTCATTTGTGCTCCGAAGACGCCGAAGTTCTCTAAACATGTTTAACATCATGTGGGTGAGTAAAAAAATCACACAAAGTTGATACATTATTTATCCTATCTCTACATTCTTGCACACAAGGATTTATTTAAAGATGCTAGTTTGAACAGCGTCCATAATCCAGTCTTTAAGCTGAAGTATCCCTTTAAACTTCCCCTTTGAAGGGATACTTCAGAACTGTTGGTTGCTAACATTATTCCAAAATATCTCTCTTTGAGTTCAAGCAAACAAAGAAATATATACATGTTTGGAACAACTAGAGGGTGAGTAATTCATGACAGAATTGTCATTTTTGGGTGGCGTTACCCTTTAAGAGCCACAATGGTTACAAATTCTTTTTTGTGTTCCGATACATGGACCGAAAAAGTGGAAATACTTCATAAAATTTAAGTTGTCACAAAGTATCTTGATTATATCGTCATTGTGAATGATTTTGGCTTCAAGCATGTCAAATATTGTGACAACCCTAATCTGTTGTGAATGTTTCTCATTTGTTGTTTCATGTTTCTGCCACCAGGTGGAGTATTACAACCAGCACACCTCCTTGTGGCACCCTGTCGCTCCCATGATGAACAAGCGTTGTCGGCACGGCGCTGCAGCTTTGGGCAGCAACCTTTATGTGGCGGGAGGTTATGATGGCTGTGCGTTCCTCAGTGGAGCAGAGCTGTATAGCTCCGTCACCGACCAGTGGAGCCATCTGGTGGCCATGAACACTCGGCGCAGCCGCATTTCCTTGGTGGCAAACTGTGGTCGACTCTATGCAGTGGGAGGTTACGACGGACAGTCCAATCTTAGCTCTTTAGAAATGTATGATCCGGAAACTAACCGCTGGATGTTTATGGCACCGATGGTGTGCCATGAAGGTGGGGTAGGGGTGGGCTGTATACCCCTGCAGCCCGCGTAACCCCACAATCTCCCTTAGCCCAAAAGGACGTTTTGCTTATTTAAAAAAGGTTTTGTACCGGGGGATCTTACAACATGCATTCATGATCATGATGTCATGACCGTGTTCACGTGTTTGCATCAGGTACTTTTAAATTTTTGCGAAAAGCAGATATGCCAGTACACCTTTTTGATGGTGACATAATACAATTCTTTTGTTCTTTTGACTACCGAATGTTTTCATTAGATGTTTTTGTTAGATGTTTTTGTGTCAGAGAATTGGGCTGTGTGTGTCTAAACGCATTTGGTAGTAAAAAAGAATATAACAGAATCAAACTAAAATGTGCTAACTGGGCAAAACAAGTTCTCATGTGGTCCTGAAATAAGACGACTCTGTGTTAACACATAACTCTGGCAGCATATAAATGTGGACCTATTTAAGCATTTTTGGGATATTATGGGCTATGTGTTATTCCGCTGAAGAGGAAGCTGTTTTAGATTTATAGACAGGTAAAAGTTAACCACTGTTAACCCATGCCACGATTGGGAGATTATAGTCAAGTTTCATTAATAAGAAATATCGTACTAATTTAGTAATGTTATTATATTTTATCGAGAATGTTTATTAAAGATTAAAATGTCTTAACGTTTGATTTGGGATATTGCTCGTAATGAATGTTGCTTTTTTGCAGAATATTCTGGACATGTATCTGCGAAACATCTGCTAGATGTGCCATGACCCATTTTCACTTTACATGGGACCGTATGTAAATAGGTTTTGATTCAAGACTTGATTCACTTCAACCTTTTAGAGGAAAAATTATTTCTCCATCAGGCTTAGTTAGTAGTGTGATCTTAAACTAGGGGGATCCGTTCTCCAGCTCTATATGGTCCTTGCGTTTGAACTAATTATGAAATGGATGTGTTGAGCTTTTTAAAATGTTCTTTTTTCAGTATTTGTGAGAGTCATGAGCTGACAGTTGGAGAGAACTCTTGTGCTTTCAGGATTACTCATTATTGTGGCATCAGGTCCTCTTGGAATTATGGTTGCGGATTATACGAGATGCACATTTGCACAAGTATTTTTTGTTCAAATTTGTGTTTTACAATAGAAAGGGACTTACTGTATGGAAGTCTGTGTTTTTAAAGATTTGTCTTTAGACGAGACTTTCTTTTCATTTTACATCACACAAATCTGATATTACTGATATTTTCTTTTATCACCTTTTTATTCTATTTCATGATTTCTTTTTGTATTAACTTTGAAATGTGGTGCAGTATTTCCTATTTTATTGTTTTTTATATCTCCGATTATGACTTTAATTTATTGTTTGCTGATTTTTCTTTTCTTTTTTTAGCATTGCACATAGTCGTTCTTTCGTAGAAATGAAAATCAAGTTTACAGAAATCTAATATATATGTGTGTCTGTGTCTGTGTGTATATATATATATATATATATATATATATATATATATATATTTATATATATATATATTTATATATATTTATATATATATATATATGGTTTAGTGAATCTCTTCTGTGTGTGTTGAATATTCTTCTGCTACCTCTGTGTGAGATGGGAGAGCTCAACGGGGACAAAAATGCAGTCGCCCTGTGACATAAAAATAATAATTTCCATTTAACCTGAAGGAACTTTATGGCATTAACTGATTCTTTTGTTTGGGACTAAAATATGCTTTTTCAAGTCATTCTTAATGTCTTAAATAAACATTGACTTTATGGACACGCTGCAGTCTGGTCTCTAAATTGTCCTTGTGACGCCTGTCTGTTGGTCACACCCTTTGTCTGGACGGTGTTGTATTTGAGCAGACCTGCGTCTGTGTGCTGTTAGTGTGCAGGATTGAAGGATGACTGGAAACATGAACACAGCGCTGGTGGTCTTGTTGCTCATCTCTGCGTTGACCTCTTCAGCAGGTCTGCCCATGAAGATCATTCAGAAGGTATGAAAGCAGTTCTTCTGTCTTTGTTCTTATGAATGTCCGTCATTACTTTGTGTCCTTCTGTTTTTATTAAGAGCATCAATGTATTTAATTATACAAACTTTTTGCTTACTGTAGGCATCAGTTCTGTACTTTTGTATTTGTTGTTTATGTTGTAGACATTTCAACTGATCCAGACCTCAGATACGAGCCCTACAGACAGTGTAACGCTTGGAAACTCACAGGTGAGAAGTACAGCATGTTTATATTGTGACGCAATGAGTTTATTTATACGTGGGATATTTCAGCCGTGTTCTGTTGTGCTTATAGGACGTGAGGCTCAACAGCTTTGGGTTTCGTCAGAAAAGAGCCAACACAAGAAAACCAGTCCAATACTGCGCTGGGTGCTTCTCTGTCATTGGTGACCCAACAAAATCACAGCAATAAGGTGTCCTGTATCTCCAAATGTAAAAACTAGTATGCAGGACTGATGATCGGTAATCTTTGTGCACTGGAATTTGTATACTATTGCACTTTTTACCATTTTACTTCTCAATGTTGTATATACGTATCTCCTGCATGTATGCATTAAAGTTGCTATTTGTGGATTTCCTAAACATCTAAGTGCTAGTTCAGCGTAATAACATGTGGGGTTTGAAATGTCTAGGTAACTGTCTCAAGACCTGTCATTATAACCACAAGGTGTCATTATTGTGTTTAGGAGGTACAATTCTGACCATTGTGCCAGATTGTCATTTAAGGTTTTTTTAGGGGGCGTAACACAGAATCGTGGATTTTGTGTATTTAGTACACAAGTTTATTTCTAAATTACGCCATTCATTTTTCTTATTGTTTAGTTTATGAATGTTGTGATATGTTCATGTAACAGGTTTGAGTTTCCTCAAGATGACTTCCGCTTTTTTTATACGATACATGCATTAAAATAAGCTATAAAATAAAGATATTTCTTAGTGTTTGGTTATTTTTATAATGAAAACACATCTTTTCAGTTATGCCAAGCTCAAGAATGTTTTATTGGGTAGAAATTATAAGTGAGGGGGAGGCTTCCAATTTATTTGTTGATCGTGGCCTTGAAGAAAAAAAGTGGACATCCACCCCCATAGAACCAACAATACATCATTCATTCATTCTTATTTTCTTCTGAACCTCCAGGAGCATCACAACCTGCTGGAAGACATCAACATATATTTTTCATAAAGATTCATTTCATAATATTTGAATGATGTTTATAATTACATTTTAACTTTTACAACGAACATTAATGTAAATATACTGTTTGTGTACCGGTCCAACGTTTATGATCACTTGACAAAAATGTTCTTCGTGATTTAAAAAATCTAAAGTTGTATGTTTAAAAGATTGAAATTACTTTGCCTACATGTTATTTTCTTTCATTGGAACTTTTTATTTTAAATATATTTTTTAAATGGATTGCTTAAATGATGAATAAAAAGCAAATAAGAGTTCAGCATTAAACCTTACCATGAAAAAATAAAGTTTTTACTATGGTAACAGCTCAGATATTAACATTTGGTGTTTCAAATACCCATGCGAGATCTCACTTCAGATGTGTAAAGCATTTGTTTTATTTTTAGTGTATTATTTTTCATTGTCAGGTAAGTGCTATTTTCAGGATTGTCACATCCATAACGTTACATACGCTTTCTCATAAATGGACACATGAAATAAAAAGAAAGTATCTATTTTATGTTCTATGAAGAGGCGTCTCTTCTCCATTCATCGGGTATTATTGCTTCAGGATTGTGCATTTTATTTCATCGAAATCCTACAAAGTTTGTCGTCTCCCAAAAAACGCATCCTTTTTTGTCACATCCATAACGCAAGTTATTTCCCTTTTTCAAATAGAACATTTGTTCATAGCCTGACATCTTTGGTGTTTAGACTCTATCAGCAAAGTCAAATATAAACAAATGGTTCAATATATTCATAACAAATTCATTCCCATTACGCAAAATGTCGCGTCCATAATGTTGGAATTGCCCAGTTGTGTTATTCTATAGTTTTGATAGTGTTATTTTAAAATGTGGCAAAATATAAATATGGAATAAGTGATCCCAAACTTTTGACCAGTAGTGTATATTTACTCTAAACATCTTACTTTAACTACCATTAGGCCTAATGTTCTACAAGATATCTAATTTCACTCCATTTAGTAAACACATTACATGGAAACCTTACCCGTAGTCTGTGGAGCGCTCTGTTGTCCACAGGTGGAAATGGTGGGGGCAGTTCGTCCCTCGGGCACTGAGGAACCACCTGGGCACCTAAATGTACATTACATAACACTGTGGTTATAAAGTGCATCTCCTCTGAGAGCCTCATGCGAGTTCAATGACGCTACAGAAACTGAAACTTTAAAAATGATTTCGAAGAATTACAGGCTTCTGTGAAGAAATGAGGAATACATAGTGTCACATCAACTCGAGGACCTTGTTTTATGCACAAACATCAATAACAGAGTCAGTAGCAGATGGCACTCACGCTGAAGAGCCGAATCTCCTCTCCTCTCCGTCCAGGATGCCATGATACGTTCCAATCTCCAGCTCCAGTTTCATCTTGTTATTGAGCAAAGTTTCGTAGTCCCCCCGTTGCTGCTCGATATCCCCGCGGACGTCGGCGAGTTCTGCCTCAAGCTTCCCGATAACAGAGCTCAGATTCTGCAGCTCAATGTCATGCCAGTGCTTGGCATCATTGAGGGCGTTCTCCAGGCCACGTTTCTGCAAGGGGCACGTTGTCACAAGAGTTTGTGATTGTTCTGAGCACACGATTGTTGTGTCTTATAATGTATGTGTGAGATTTTGAGGACATGTAGTTTTTTTCTTACAAGAGCTCGAATAGATTCAATCTCGGCCTGTAGACTTTGAATCTTACACCCGGCATTATTGCACTCCGTCTTTAGGCCCTCAAGCTCTTCCTCTTCTCGACTCAGCTTACTGTTCACACCAGCCTGCTACACACACAAACACATTACAAACCTTTTTAACAGAGTCACAGAGACTCAAAAATCTCAGCCAAGCCAGGAAGACCCAACCTTATATGTCATAATATCATCCTTTGTATTTAAAATCGGCCAATCATTCTTCTGAAAGATCTATGGTGTACCTTGCACTCAAGGTAGGCATCAGTTTCAGCACGGTTCTTCTCGATGACCTTCTCCCAGTGGGAACGAATAAAAGCTAGAATCTGGTCCAGACTGGTCTCAATGGGAGCATCTGGTTCATATAACTCTCGGCCGGCTAACTGCTTATAAAGCACTCTGACATCCTGAAGATCATAACAGGATCCGAATTTAACTTTGGAAGATGATCTTCACTATCTAAATGTTGTTGAGCTGGTGTCTGGTCTCACCTCTGTGTGACTGTGCTCCAGATCCATCAGTTCATTCTTCATGCTTCCCATCTGATTCTCCAGATCTGCCCTGGTGAGGTTTGCATCATCGATGACCTTGTACATTGAATTAATCTCGTCCTCCACCGCCTTACGAAACGGTTGTTCTTTCTCATACCTACAACATCATGCACACAAACCATTTGTGGAGAATTTGTTGAGGGAGTAAAATCAATAGACCCTCTGAATGTTCTTATGCTGTAAAGAGTTCACCCCAAAATCCCATGTGGTTCAAAACCTGAATATGAATTAAAATTCAATGTTTTAGGGTAAAAGCGTATAAATGGCATCAAATTACAATAAAAGCCACAAAACTTTCATCAAAAGGTTTTTAACACAATCTATTTTGGTTTTAAGGGTGGTTTGATATTGATATTATCAACAAAATTAGACTAGTTTAAAAATATATGAGCATAAAGTGTGGTAAATATTTTGGATAGTACATCCTTATAATGTTTATTTATTTAGGTGTATGAATGTTTTCATAAATGTTTTCTCAAACCGGCCCAAGATGGAATGGGGGGGCACCGATTTTGGGGGGGTTAAATATAGAAGCTTATCTTTCATTTTATGCAATCAAACATCAGCCCCCAAACAAAAGAATTGACATTCCAGCATTGTAACTTAATATGTTTTATAATTAAACAAAATTCTAAGTTTCTATGTTAGAAGTGAAACACACTCACACCTCTCCTTAAAGTCCTCTGCGTTTGCTTGAACATTCTCAGTCTGGAGCATAAGTCGAGCATTGTCCAGGATGGTGTCACTCACCTGACAGAGAGCAGGAACAGGTTAGTGTGCACACCAGAAAATATTCAGTTTACCATGTTTTACTTAGTTTTACTAGAGCCAGCCCACCTAGAGCTGCCCTCATATTAACGGAGAACCATTGGGGGCCAATATGGGGCCAGATCTATTTGACTTCCTACACTGTAAAAATCTTTTAGTTTTCAAGTAATATAGAAACATTTTATCTTACTTGAAGGAAATAATCCTGTAAGAATTTTCCTAATATTTTGAATAACGTTTTTTATGTATACACTGTAACTTTAACAGCCAGGGTACCAGAAATATTCAGTAGAATCATTTTATGTTTTTTTGATCGTATTTGAAAATATATGTGAAAAATCGAATCTGTAAATAAAACAACATTTCATAAAATTACAGGTTATTACATTGTACGTGAAAAATCTGAAACGAGAACATAAAAATTATGTAAATTGGTTTGCCAAATGCATAAAATTTTAATGAATATTTCTTCAAAAAAATCCCCAACAAGTTTTATTTTTTAATTTAGATTACTGGAAACCATAAAAAAAATAATGACGTTTTCCTGACTAGCGTTGACATCCCATGTATTACACCAACCCAATATCTTCTCCAACCTGTATATAAACATCCTCCCAGTCTTGCTTTAGGCCACCCCAGGTCCCGGTGCTAGAGGCTTTACAATCCAGGCAGTGTCTGATCTGTTCCTCCAGCTGCTGGTTAAGCTCTTCCAGAGCGTGAACTTTATCCCGGTACTCCAGCAGGGACGTGTTGAGACTTTCAAAGCCAAACTGGTGGCCTCTGTCACCGTGCGGGGTCACCACAGGGACGCTACTCCTGAGGCCCTGCAGGAAGACACTGCTGATGCCCAGAGCTCTGCGGGACACGCGTGCACCCAGGCTGCTGGCTCCGCTGGTGGGCGCCATCCCTACGAACACACCCCGGGGTGCGCAGGTCCCCGCCGCGCCCATGCGGCCCATGCCGCCCGGCCACTCATTAGCAGGCTGGCCCAGGAAGGACGATCGGCGTCGTGGCATAGGCATTTCTCTTCCAACGCCACTACTTGCCCAAAGACATTCTCACAAATCAAGCACGAATATCCACTGACCAGCCCTCGGCTAAACGGCGACAGCTAGCAATGCGTGTCCCTTTATGGTGGTCCGGCCTTCTGGAAAGCAAGGTCTTTGTTTGCAACTCTGTTGTTTCTGTACCATTGTGACAGAAACCTGGTGATGCTGGTCACCGCTCTTTGTTCATCTCTGATAGGCAGTTTCGGCTGCCTCAGCAGTTGTCTTCTCAGGAAAGCTCTATAGAGCCCCTGACCAATCCAGGACCCCCCAGTATGTAAGGCCACGTTGTGCCATTGGCATTTACAATGCAAGAAGGGAAAGTAAACTATGCTACATCATATCACAATGGCTCTTGAGAGCAGAACTGTGTGTGTGGGCGAGAGTGTTTATGAGAGATATGTACTTTTTAAGAGCTTTACAGCATGATTTTGGATTCGATACAATCTTTACCAAAGCCACATGGATGCTAAGATATAAGTAAATATTGCTTTCCCACGAGAAAGTGAGGATTTTTGGTTAGTGTTTTTATGAAAGTCACCTACTGTAGAAACAGCTTGTGGCAGATGTCTCATAGTCATAACTTCCCTGAACAAAGTAAAAAAGTGTTCAGGGTCACTTAACTGAAATGTTTCTCATGATATTAAAAGCCTTTTGATCATTATGCTTTAACATTTTAAATGAATGTTTTAGACAAATATTTACAAACATATTAATTTATTTTACTACAAAAGCAATATTTTTGGTCTCCTTTACTGCTTGATTCTATTTAGATCTACATCTACATCATCCTGTAGAGAGAAACAGGAAATGGAGGGATGAGAAATGGGAATAAGAGCCAACTCGAATGGTCCAATCCATGATACACAGATGCTGACACTAAAACTGTATTTACAATACTTTATTTCGGCTAATTCGTACGATCTCATTCGTGCATTTTTGTCGCTTTGCTTTCGTGACAATGACGCTAGGTTTAGGGGCAGGGTTAGGGGAGGGGCCTCACTATTTTTTGTACTCAGCTTTTTTCTAGTAATCGTACATTTTTGTATGATTCACAGTGTTCGAATTCATATGAATTAGCTAGCTCATAAAATGGCTATGATGTCAGATCAGTGTGAATGAAAGGAGCAATGTTATGTTGAATGATAACATATTTACGAAATGCGCTCTGTAGAGCAGGTTGTCCGTTTAGGGCTACTGTAGAAACAACAACATGATGAATTCCATGTAATGGGACCCACGGTGTATGTAGATAGATATAACTCATTCTAAGGTAATAAAAACACAACGCTTCATTATGCAAGGTCTTTATACACCCCTGAACACATAGTTATGTATATTATATTGCATTTCTGTCAATAGATCCTCAAACAAAAACCTACCTGACCTTTAACCTTTAAACTGCTCAATTCTACTAGTTCTGAGATGATTCTTTTTTGTGTCAATTTATGGTGATAAGTTATCACAGTATTTCTGCCCTGTTCCTCACATGAACAGATCAGCAGAAAACGATTCTGTAGGGTACAGTAAGATGCCTGACTGTATCTGAGGCCTGAGGCTCAAATCTACAGCTGCACCCTTACATAAGACTGTCTTTCTCTCTATCTGTATTGTCGGTTTAATTTTGAATAATGTCTCGATTCTATGGACTTCAGCAGATTGACTTTCATGTGCATTTAGGGGCTTTCTGTACCTACTGCATGAAACTGAAACTAGTACAAATGCATAAAAGACAAAGCAGCAACATTTTTGCAAATAACTATGGTTTTTCATTATTTGTTTCTCAGAACAGAGAGCTCTTAGAATATGTTACTTGAAAGGCCTTTTACTCCATTAAAGTACCTAACAAATTCTGATGTGCTTTTCGTTTTGATTCCCAGTCTAGTTGTGCTGCTTTATGAAACGTATGAAAAAACAATGCTGACGAATTATTTCCAAATAATCAGCCCTGTAAATAACCCCAGATGAAGTGTGAAGTCCACATCAGACATTAATGACGCACATAGCAAAAAAAAATGCACCCTTTTTCCAGTGAACCAGAAACAATTCCTTTTCTGATAGCAGAACAACATGGTGTAATTTTCTTCTGCCTCCCCCCCAAACGTATGGTTTATACAGGGAATTTTTTATCGAATTTGTTAATATTTTCATATTCACAAACTCCTGAAATGCTGGGTTGTTTCATTAAGATCTTTAAGATATTCTTTTAACATTTCGATTGGGTTATAAATGTTGTCTTGGTTGTATTTTGTTCAAATATTAATGTAATGTTAAAACACTGAAACAGGAAGTTCAATCAATTTATGTATAAAGCCCTTTTCACAAAACACAGAAAAGGAAGTGGTGTTTATAGAACAAGCAGGATCATCCTAGCAAATAATATCAAATAAAAGCAGTCTCCGGGTGAGGAACCCAAAACTCCAAGAATAAATAAATGGAGAAAAAACAAAACAGTCTCAGCCGGGAGGGCCAGTTCCCCTCTGACTTTTCACAGCTGGACTTTCATTAAAAGTTACTGAGTAAATGTTTATCAAAAATAGGGAGAGCTTATTAGTTGTGAAGTTCTTCTGTCAGTGTTGGACCAGCATTGTTTACCTCTTCCAAAAGTGGTCTATCTAGGGTATATGTTGAATGTCACAAGACCAAACTGGAAACCAGGTCTCTTTACATCCGCTTGTCGGATAAAGTAGTATGTTGTCACAGCGATATCTATGGATTTTTGAGGAATTCAGCTAGTTCTTTTGAATTTTTTCCGTTTTGTTCTGTTTTAATATTAAAATTTCAATGAGAATAAGAAAATATAAAGAAATAAAAAACTTTTATATGTCAATCTGTATATAGGTTAGACATTGATCATCTTTGGTAGCTCCTTTGAAGGCATTTGGAGCTCTGTATGAACAAGCATAATGACCAGAACTGAATGTGATTAGACCTGTTTTCAAGAAGTGATATTCAAGATGACATTTTAATTCGTCCGAAAGTCATCACAGTCAAGTGAAAATGATAAAACGGACAGAATTCTTTTGAGATGCACCTACTGTATATCCAATGCTGGACGTCACTGTTGGTAGACAATATAAATGAACCACTGTATGAAAACGTCCTTTTACAGAGTCCACATGTTATGAAACACAATAATGCCATGGGCATGTCACGAATTTGAAACAAGCATTAAGGTATGTTTCACCTGCCATCAGAACAGGCACAGACCTATCAGTAGAGTCTGCCCTTGAGGCTTACAAGATCAAGCATAAGGCTGTCAGATTCCACCTTCATTACCCTTCCAGCATTCAGCTCACACAAACTAAGTTTTGCAAGATGAATCTAGCAAACACACAAGTATGGCTGAATAATGCAGTCAGGGTCTTTTGGGTGACGCTCTTACAACATTCAGAAAAATGGTGCCTGCAGGTGAACATATCTTGACATTTTACAGACAACCGACGCCATACCTTTCCACCAAAACAAGTCGTAGCTTATTCACACCCAACAGTGTCTTCTCTCACATCGCCCTCCCTGTAAGTAGACCCTATTTAAACACAAAGCCTTAGACACTCGACCTGCCTGCACTCTCTGGTCTGTTCAGATCCTTCTGCAGAGATCCATAACAATTCACCATGTCTATGTCCCTATCACTGTCCTCTTCCAGGCTGTCTGGTGGATATGGAGGTCTTGGCCTGGCTAGAGCTGGTGGAGGAGCAAGACTGGGTCTGGGGCTAGGGGGTGGAGCTGGCTTAGGTGGAGGGCTCGGCCTGGGAGGGGGACTGAGCTTTGGTTCTGGTGGAGGTTATGGTTCTGGTGGAGGTTACGGTTATGGTTACGGTTTTGGTCTCGGTGGAGGTGCGGGAGCCGGTGCTGGTCTGGCACTGGGAGGTGGTGGAGCGCTGGTTGCCAGTCCAGCCTTCGCAATGGGTCGCGCCACTGCTGCAGGCGGGCTAGGCGCGAGCTCCGCTCTCATGGCCGGTTCGGCATCAGGCGCTGCTTTGGCCCCGACACTGTCCAGGGCTGTGGAGAAGCAGACGCTCTCTGGGCTTAATGACCGCTTTTCTGCGTACATGGGCAAAGTGCGGGCACTTCAGCAAGAGAATGCGGCTCTGGAGGCCAAGCTGTCCCAGTTGACCGGTGGGACAGACATGTCCCAGGAGTCATCCGTCACCACCACCATAGAGTATGAGGCCCAGCTGAGTGAATATCGCAGCACTCTGGAAACGCTCACCATCGACACCATCAAGCTGGAGATCGAGCTGGACAATGTCCGCGGTACCGCCCATGAACTGAAGGCCAAGTGAGTTTTATTTCTGTTTTGTGACATAGGTCATGTGTTTATCTCAAGAGGGTATATTTAAGGATTGTATTACGCAATATTGTACGGTTTACATTGGTGTTTACTCAATGTAAACATTTTAAATATATATAAAATAGTCAATAACTTTTACTAAATGTGCTTGTTGGTTTCAATAAGGCTTGACTTTGAACAAGGAGTGAAGTTCCAGCTAGAGTCAGACATTGCAGCCATGAAAAAGGTAATTTTATTATGTTTCTTTAATAATAAGTAATAATTATTAATAATAACAATAATTATTTATTTAACCAAATTTAATATAAAAAGAATTAACCAAAATATAAAAAATATACTGTATAATAACTACATTAAAAATATTATAATATTGTATTAATTATTTAAAAAATAATGATTATCACAACTATAATCATACATTTTTATTGTTTAAATAATATAATAAAAATGATACATACACATAACAAAACATATATGTACTGTATGTATTCGCTTTAAGGACATTGAAATGGCATCTGACCTAAGAATCGATTTGGATGCCAAATTATCCAGCCTTAAAAATGAACTGGACTTTGTCACCACGACACAGGACGAGGTAAAATCAACACGGCTCATTTATTTCAAACTCTGTAAGATGTGGAAAGTTTTTAATACAAACTTTTGTCCCTCTTTGTTGTGTTGCACTGGTAGGAACTATCTTCATTGCAATCTAAACTGGGCACTACAACAATGGACACTTCAGTTTCAATGATTGAAGTCGACACCGGAAAGTCATTCGACATCGCATCAGCACTCAATAAAATGCGAGTGGAATATGAGAAATCGGTTCAGCAACACAGAGAAGAGGCTGAGGCATACTACAAACTCAAGGTCCGAAATCTACATGTTGTCAGTATTTACATCAATATAGAATTAATGATAGATTATGTTCTGCTTTTCATTCCAGATGGAAGAGATACAAACAGCCAACGTCAAAAACACAGAGGCTGTGTCGTCGACCAAAGCTGAGATCACAACAGCCAGAAAGGAACTGCAGACGCTGAACTTAGAGCTGCAGGGTTTTGTCGCAGCTGTAAGTGACATTTTCAAAGTAGTATGCGTTAAATAATACATGTGAGGTTATGTATAAACATCACAAAACAGCTGTGCAAACAGTGCAGTTTACATGATTTAAATAGGATGGTATCATTTTTTGTGTCTTCGCTTTGCAGAAATAAGGTTTTTACGTGAAATCTGCAGCAGAGGTTCTCAGCTGGCATTCAACGTGTTTTGAATAAATCACAGCCGTCATAGGAAGTGGTTTATTGATCTCAGCCGTTTCATATCTGACGGCATTTACAGTAATTCTTCTCTGAACTCAATATTTCACACGCGTGCTGAAGAACAAGGTGGATTTTTCAGGCACTGTGGAAAAGTGTTTTTTAGGAGGCACACAAAAATTGTTGTCCGATGTCCCAAATCATCATTTGGTTGATTGTTTGGTTGCTTTAACTTTGAAGTTTTTCTAAATCATATAAAACAAGATTTTTCCCAATGTTTTCAGAATGTGACTCTAGAGCAGAGTCTAGCAGAAGCCCAGGCCCAGTCCAGTGTGGGTGTGGCAGAGTACCAGGCACAGATCGCCAGCCTCACATCAGCCATAGAGGTGGCTAAAGGAGATCTCCACAAACAGATCCTGGCATACCAAGAGCTGCTGGACATCAAACTCGCTCTGGATGTGGAAATCTCCACCTACAGAAAACTGCTGGAGGGAGATGACTTTAAGTAAGTATGTCATAAACAAATACATATAACATAAGTTCATGGGTAGCTGATACATGGAGTCTTTTTTTATTAAACGTGAATACAGAAACAAAAAAGACAAACCCAAATCGCTGGGTTGAATTAACCCAGAAAATGTTTATATTGGACCCAACAGTGGGTTAAAACAACCTAGCATAGCTTTTTATTTGTCCCTTTTTGACTCCGGGTCGGGGGTTGAAAGCATAGACTGTATAAAACATGTACGTAGCATCGATGATGTCGCTGTCTCTGAGGAGCTTTTTTGAAGCCTAAAGTGGGAAAAGCCGGCGGTTGCCATCACCCGGATGCGTGTCACTCCCGGATAATCGAAAATGGGCAAAGAGGCAGGACGTGGTTGGCGCTAAGGTGCCTGGTTGCTGAAACCACTTGTCACTCAAGGGGCCACACCCATTTTAAGGCTTAATTTAAGTTAAACGGAGTTATAAAAGGGCCATGAAGGGCAAAGTTAGCTATATAGACAAAAAATTGTTTCTAGTACAAGGCTGTAAACATGTTTTTTTGTGCTGTAAAGTGAGCGATCGGAAGGTTGATACTTCATTGAAAGTAACCCAGCATAATTTTGAGGTTTAGAGTCTGCACACCATTTCAAACAAAGATGGCGCTAGAGAGGCAAACGTTCCCAGAAGTCTGAAATAAATAAAAAAGCACAAGGATAGTCTTTCATATAACCAAAGTGTGCATATTTAATTCTATAAAAACAGCTCTCACACCTTGATCACTGTTAAAACTATCTGGAATGTTATATCTGCCACCCTTATCCTCAAGGAATATTTACGAATAAATCTCACGTTCACGGATCTTCTTCAGTTTCCAACTTTTTTCATGTTTTCTTTTTGACAGAGTGCCAGAGTTTTCAGAGTCCTCCTACACTTTTTCAGGTGAGAACCGTTTTCGTCAGTTTCAATGTATTTGGTTAGTCAGAAACCAGAAGCTGATGTCTCCATAAAACATACCGAAGAATTAAAGCAATGGCAGTATCACAAGCATCATGATCAGTCATCAGGGAGTTTCCTGACTAACTTGGAAAACCTCTATGGTCAGACTGTTGTATCTTATTGAGTGTTATCAACTGTTAATCACAGTTAATCACAAAACTGTCAAACTATACTACATGTGGGTTAGAGTAGTAACTTAAACAAACATGATCTGTAGTTTAGTATAGCTATGAGTGTGATTGTGACACAATACAGAGAAAGATCTAAACAGATCTAAACTTGCCCTTCCAGGCCCTATATAAGTCAAGTCAAGTCATCTTTTTACTATTTTTATTGTTACAAAGCTTTTTTTAAAACATTGACTATAAGCAAAACATATAAAGTTTTGCAAATCAAAACACAGGTCAAATATCAGACAGATTATAAATTCCTATATGCAGTGTTATTTGAATAAAACATCATAAACATCAGTCTTTGGCTGATGTTTATGAAGCTGGTTATTTAGCATCATTGCGTTCTTTCCACATGTTATGCGCATGATTGACATCAGCAGAATTGTTGACATGTGCCTTTCACTAGTTCAGCAAAAGTTAACATCTGTGGTTTTATGAGGAAAACAGTGTTCATAAACATCCAAGGAATCTAAATTTCAATCGATACACTCTTAAAAAGAAAGGTGCTTAAAAGGTTCTTAACAGCAGTGCCTTACAGACACGATTTGGGGTTCTTTAATGGACCATTTAGACCAAAAAGGTGCTACTATGGCATCATGAGGCTTTATTTTTAAGAGTGTAGCTCACAACAAAATGGTGAAAAGTCCAGGGGTGTGGGAAAGGGGTGTCCTTTCTCATCTGCGCTTTTCCATCCTGTAGGGAGGGGTCCACCCCATACCAGCACCCCCCAGGGCCCTTAACCCAACCCAAAAGGACATACAAACTAGAAATGTCCTAACAGGCAAGAGACAAGTTTGACCTATGCAAGGGAAGTGCAGAAGACCAATGCAGGTTTATGAAACGCATATGATAGAGAAGTACACCTTTAGAAGTTATCTTGAAATAAATAAATATGCCCCTAAACAAACTGCTTTATTTTTTCAATCCTGTGTCTGTCGTCTACCCATTGCCCTCCACTGACAGCTGGTCAAATAAAGGTCAAAGAAATCATAACTGGTACGTGCAGTCCCTTCCATCATATGATTTGAATTGCTTTTGTTTGGGTAGACATCTGACTCTTGGCATGTGACTCTTGGCGCTCATGTTTTCTATACAGAAACATCAGTCATCTCTGACGCTGACGATACTGAATCCTCTTGAATGCTGGGAGGCGTGCGGTCAATGCAGACTTCATTAATGTAGCCCATCCCCCTGAATATATAGACCTCCATTCAATAAAGCTGCATTTCTGCTTTCAAACCAAATTTTTATTCTTGTGCATTATTTCTCCATATTGCCCTTCAGAATTTTAACAATAATGCTGTTGCGTTTATAAATGGTCACATTGCTCACTAAATAAAATGACGTATTTTACAAGGACGTATAGTTGGCAGTTTGTTTTTGCAGAAAGAAACACCTAACAAGGGCCCCTGAAACTGGAACAAGTGCACCTGCATCAGACCATATCTGTTACTTCATCTCTGAAATTATCTCTATCTTCGCTTGATGCAGCGATGCTCTCTTAATATCTATTGGTTTTACACGGATTGCTGTTTTTAGGAGATTTTGCTTTTGTGTACTAGCTGGCGAATAAATTGAGGAAGTCACACTCTGGTCATGTCTTTTGTTTTTCTCACTTTTTTTTCCATTTCAAATTTTTTTTACCAAACCACTGTGATGCCACAAGGCTCATGACACTGTTAGAAAACATCATGTGACTTCGAAGGTTATACTGAGTGTAGGCACTCAAATCAACACAAATACATTCTGGTTAAGGAAATGTTCACCAAAAAAGCAATTTCTGTCATCATTCTCAAGTTGTTCAAAATCTGTATAAATGTCTTTGTTCTGATGAACACAGAGAAGAATACTTGGAAGACTGTAGGAAAGCAAACAGTTCTGAGGCACTTTTCACTATGATTGTCATTTTTTTCTATTGTAGTCAATGGTGGCCAAGAACTGTTTGGTTAGCATTCTTCCAAGTAGCCTATCTTTGTCTGTGTTCATCAGAACAAAGACATTTCGGCCTATACAGATTTGGAACAGCTCGAGGGTGAGAACATAAAGACAAGTTTTCATTTTTGGGTGAACTGTTCCTTTAACATTGTTTAAAACAGTACAACCAAAGATAAAAAATTGATGTAAAATAGAACATCAGCTGCATGTTAGCATTAGCACCTACCATGTTGGCATAAGGTTTGCAAACTGAATTAATTCTACAAAAGTCTCCACAATGTGAGAAAGTAAAAACACACGTGTGAGTGAGTTGATATGAAATTTCCCACACAAAGTGACAGTTATGAGGGGGCATATATAAGTTGACTTTATCTGAAGTTTGGTTCCTGTATATAGTCTTGTGGTCAGACTGTCGTGCAAATGCTCACCACAGAATGTTCTGAGTAGTGAATGACAAATGTTTGTCCTCGTGTCTCAGGGTACCATAACGTTGCCAGGCGATGCAGCGCTGTCACGCTAACTAAGTGTGTGGGACGCCACCTAAATCATGCAGAGTTTCATTTCATTTGGCACTGATTTAAAACAAGACATCAGTGCATCTTCTGCTTGGTTAGCACAATGCTAGCACAATAGATGCATGTGCCAACACTAATCATTTAACGTAGCTCTAAGGCGTTTAGTGTGACAAACGTTACCCTTTTTTTCGTCATGTTTAGTTATTGAAAGTGTTGTAGAAGCTGTCTAACATGAATCATGTCCTCCAAAACGGTTTGAGGAAACGCATGCATTAGTGCATTGACCTGGTCAAAAGAAAAAACAAGTCTAAAAAAGGGGAAGATTTTGTGTGGTTTGTTTGCGCAACAGGTACAGAGACCATACAGAGATGGGTTTATATATAAATCAACGCCCACCACTCTTTGTGGCAAACACCTTATTTCCACTTTTCATTTTGACCTTTTATAGTTTATCATTTTGAACACTGTATATATACACATTTTCACACATAAGGATGACTCAGATGTTTATGCCAAATTATAGTTTAATTATACATTTGAGGTTTTTTTCTATGGTGGCCGGAAAGTGCAAAACAAAACAACAAATTGCAAAAATTAAAATCAAATCTAAAAGCAAAAGAAAAACCCCAAAATCAAAATGACAAATCTGAAAACACGATATAAAAATCTAAAAACAAAATAGAAAATTATAAAACACAACAAAAATTCGGGAAAGAAAATAACTCA
This sequence comes from Barbatula barbatula, assembly GCF_947034865.1. Taxonomy (NCBI): domain Eukaryota; kingdom Metazoa; phylum Chordata; class Actinopteri; order Cypriniformes; family Nemacheilidae; genus Barbatula; species Barbatula barbatula. The sequence goes on from NC_136764.1 coordinate 23,725,805, forward strand.
GAAACCACATCGCGAAGTCAGAAAACACAACGACAAATCAGTCAAACCGGAAAAGGTAGGCATTTTGTTGGAATGGGATCGCTACTGCTGTTTGGATGAAACTCCTGTCAATGAAGATATCCAGGACGCTCAATGTTACTATGAGAAAGGACATGCAGATATGATATGGTCAATCTGGTTTCTGACTTGTTATTTTGTTTTCCGAATTATTGTTGTGTATTAAGAATGGCTATTTTGTTTTTTAGATTTGATATCACGTTTTCAAATGTGTCATTTTGATTTTGGTATCATTTTGGTTTTGTTTTGGACTTTCTCGGCCACGGTACTTTTCCATATAAATGTCCATAGTGCAGTTTAAGGAACTCTCCATTTGTTGGGTATTATTGCTTCTGGTTTCCCCCAAATTCGAAGTATGTCGTCTCTCAAAAACAACATTCATTATGTATGTTTATTTCCCTTTTTGAAATAGAAAACTGGTGCATAGTGTTTTTGTCACATCCAATCCAAAAATGTCACATCCATAACGCTGGAATCCGCTAAATGAAAAAATGCAGAGTACGTTTACAAATTGAGTGTATTGAACATGTGGTCTTCATCTGTTTGTCAGTATTATAATTTTCTTCGCAATTAAACCCGTAAACCGTTTCTGGTGTCATGAACTGCCAGTTGAACCACAGAGGAACACAGAGCAATTTTTGTGACTTTTTACTGTAAATGGTCTCTGAAAGCTAATGATAAGACAACGACGGTTCATTGTGCAATCATTGTTGCAATCAGCGTTGGACGTGTTAGATCTAAGGGCCGGAAATGGGGATGTAGTCCAGGAAGTGAATTACAAAAGAGTGCGCTTTTCCAACTCAAAATGTAGAGGATTTTAACCATGAAATGGCATCCAAATGCTATGCACATTTTAATTACGGTGACATTCTGCAACTACGGTTGAAAAATATTAAGATGTTTCTAACTAGAGTCGCCGCAGTGAATCTCTGCCATTTCCACCACTGAAGATAACACCGACTACATGCCTACATAGATCCCATGCACCAACACTGACTGGCAGGGCTTGCTAAAATGGTACCTTGATAAGCTACGATTATTGATTTGTTGATTGACTCTTGCTCAGTTTTATTAATAATAAAAGAGGGAAGGTGCTGTACTCTGTTTGACGTGTCATAAAGAGGAAACACCTCTTTCGACGGAAGAAGTTGTGTAATGAAGCACGTCTAAATAAATGAAATAAGTGTCTGGTGCGACAAAATTAAAGATAAACAGGATGTCTGGCACACAAGGTTCACGGCTGAGCAAGGAACCAATACAAGCAACAACGACTGTGCTAGGCTTTAATGGACTAGTTTTGATGCACTTATGTATTTTGTTGCCTATGTTGTTATAATTGCTTCCAATGTTTCCTCATCTGTAAGTCGCTTTGGATAAAAGCATCTGCTAAATGACTAAATGTAAATGAGTGTTTTTTTTAAATTGTTTAAAATTGTTCACTTACAGAATGTGTTTTTTTTGGTGTCAGTGGAAACTTAAATTGATAGTTCACCCAAACATTAAAATGCTGTGATCATTTACTCTCACTCTTGCAATTTCAAACCTGTATGACTTTCTATTTTTCCATAAAACAAAAAAAAGACGATATTTTGAAGAATGTGGTTAACCGGCACCCATTGACTTGCATTGGTTTGGTATACAATAGAAGTGCTGTTCGGTTACCAACATTCTTCAAAATATCTTCTTTTGTGTTCTGCAGAAGAAAGAAAGTCACGCAGGTTAAAAATGGTAAATGATGACAGAATTTTCATTTTGGGTGAACAATCCCTTTAAAGTTATCACGGTCAAACGGAGCAAAAGTGACACATAACAATAACTGTCACACAGAACTGTCAGCAGAGCACGATTTTGGATCCTGTCATGTTACTTGCAATTTGACTAGCGACAATAACATTAGAAAAAGGGAAGATAGTGGCAGAGTTACAGGTGCTTGTTTTCGTCGAAGGTGTTGCTTGACTGAGTTAAAAACAAAAGTAATAGCTTGAAAAAACCCAGTGTCTAGTTCTTTACAGTATTAAGAGCTCCCTAACCAGACTAAACCTGGTTGAAGATTACTTCAGGGAATATAAACAAAGATGTTCACTTTTTGAAACAATATTGTAAGATATATATTTGGGTTGAATGGACAGCCACTACATATGTTTTGTAAACTAATACATGGATTAAATGGACTCTAACAGTCAAAATGTGGAGCTGAAACATAAATATCCCTGAAATGTCTTTTCTTATGATTACTACAAGGGTAATACGATTACAAGGTTAATGGTAACAGAAGAAATGAGGACCGTTAATATATGGAAATCTATGTTTGCATAGCCTGGGAAAGTTTAGATGTATGGCACACCTCAACATCAGAAAAAACCCAGCTTCTTGACCTTTACCTTGCAATTTCTCACATAAGAAAACAAGTTGTGTATCATGATCAGATGAAAGTTGCATGATAGTAAAGTTCTATGATGCGCTTTTAAATGGAGGCTCGTGAATATCTGTTGTGGAACCTGTCTGTTGTGTTTGGAGGCAACGCTATAAAAAAAAGACAAAAAAAGGTCTGAGAGTTCACGTTGCGCGTGCGTCACTGTGGTTTACCCACAACCTTAAAAGCTTCTGCTAAACAGAAGTCTTTCAGATGCCGCCAAAAACAACGTGAAAGTGAACTTGGTGATCGTGAGGATACTGTGACAGACTGCTTCTGTTTTACCGTCCAGTTCTTTCTTCAAGAAACTAGAGTAAGTACCTAAAAAATATGTGAGAAGACAAATAAATAAAAAGCTTGCAAACTGGTAACTTCAGAAGCTTAACAAACTTAGATAATTTTGTATTATTAAAAAAAATGTTGTAATACACGAATTGTTGTTAATATGAATAATTTTTTGGGTTTAGGGAAGATCAACAATGAATGTGACTCAGTTGGTGACCGCATTCACTGGATTAACTACAGCATTGGTAAGTGATTTTCAAATCCATAATTGGCATTTAAACCAAGTATTTGCTGTATGCCTGTGAAATATCATTTGGCAATGAGTGTCTATGTTCATGTCTAACTAAGTGCATAACATTTTGAGATTCATAAAGTAATGTTTTGTTTTAATCCACAGGATATAGAGGATTATGGAGAGGATTCTTCCACCCCTACAGGTGATTATGAAGGTGATTATGATGCAGGGATATGTGACAAGGCAGAAGTGAGGCGCTTTCGAATGTACTATGAGCCTGCCCTCTACTGGATCATCGTGATTCTAGGAGCCATTGGCAACTCCATGGTGGTCTGGATATATACACACTTCCAGAACCGTCTGAAGACTATGACGGATGTCTACCTGCTGAACCTGGCTCTGGCTGACCTCTTCTTTCTCTGCACTCTGCCATTCTGGGCAGCCGATTCCATCAACGGCTGGAGCTTTGGCTCCTCCCTCTGCAAGATCGTGTCTGCCATTTACAAAATCAACTTCTTCAGCAGCGTTTTTCTTCTCACCTGCATCAGTGTTGACCGCTACATCGTAATCGTACAGACTACCAAGGCGCAGAACTCCAAGAAGAGTCGACTGTTGTACAGCAAGCTCATCTGTGTTATAGTCTGGATCCTGGCAGTGATAATGGCAATCCCGGAGTTTCTTTTTGCCCGCTCCAAAGACGATAAGGAGGGCAATCATTTTTGTACCATGGTCTACTTGAACAATGAAAAAAACCATATAAAAATTCTGGTGCTGGCTCTCCAGATCTGCATGGGCTTCTGCATTCCCCTCATAGTCATGATGTTCTGCTACACCGTTATCATCCGCACCCTGCTCAAAACCAGGAACTTCCAGAAGCACAAGGCCCTGCGTGTGATTTTGGCAGTTGTTGCCGTGTTTATCTTCTCTCAGCTCCCGTACAACAGCATGTTAGTGTTAGAAGCCACTGAGGCGGCCAATACCACCATCACAAAATGCAAACAACTCCAGCAATTCGATATCACCACCCAAATCACGAAGAGTCTCGCCTACATGCACAGTTGCTTAAACCCGTTCCTGTACGCTTTCGTCGGGGTGCGTTTCCGAAAGGACATCTTTCGTTTACTCCAGAACTATGGTTGCATCCCGTCCCACAAGAAGTCCAAGCTGCTGCAGGGAGGACCACAGCGTTCCTCTGTCATGTCAGACACGGAGACCACTAATGCTCTTTCGTTGTGAGCCATCTCAGGATACTGTCAGTGAGGTTTGCTTAGCATAAGCTTTTGTTTCACTGCAGGTGCGCGGCATCCGAAACAGATGTTCTTGGTCGCCCATGGTTGCAACAATATTATTTATGTTATTTTGCACGCTTGAAACGCGTTGTTTGGAAGGGGGTGAAATAACGCACATTGTGATGCCACGACTGCAGTCCCAAATATAGAACTGTGTTCTCTTTGTTTGAGTGGGCTGTTAAGTATGAATGTCAAATCCAGATCAAGTAATTGTGGACCGTGTGAACGGTGTCGCCAAAGGGAGAGTGCACGGTTACTTATCCATTTAGCTGTAATGGTAGTGTCCATCTCTTGTTCAGCATTAATTTTTTTTGAGTTTATCTACATGTTGTATACCAAGATTGATCATGTATCAGCAGTGAATTTGACAAATATGTTTGGTGAATGCAATTTTTTATGACATTTGTCTTTTTATGGCTGCAAAAGTAAAACTGTGAATGTTTTTTGTCTCATTTGAGCCAATTTTGTACATAAACTGTTTTCTTTGTGATTTTGGCGTGAAAAAAAAACTGTGTTCATAGGTGTTTGCTGCTCATTTTGTATAACTTGTATAACAAATAATAATTAAACAAAAATATTAATAAAAACTGATCAACAGGCTGCACTTATTTTTGTCACTATCGAATAACAATAATCTAAATTGTAGTCTAATTCCACTATTTCAATAAAGACACAAATGGATTAAAACACAGGCAAAGAGGAATGATTGTGTTTTCGTTGTCATTTACAGAGATATTTTATCAACACATGACTATTTATTCATACAGGGGGTAACAGGAAGACTTTTATTTTGTAATATGTGTTATTGAAATCTGTCAGACTGCCAGTACATTGTGGCGAGAGCCGTTGTGTCTATGACGTAGGATATATGTCTGGTTTACGCACTGTGGGTCTTGTGGGGAGACACAGGTACACTCAAAACAAACGTACACGTGTTCACACACATTCATTTTGGGTTTTCATGTTTTATAGGGACTTTCCATTAACTGCATACCCCTTAACATATTTTTTACATAAAAAACAAAATTACTTAACTTGGGTAAAGTTTAACACAAATCAACACTAAAACAGTAATGTGCATTCAAAACGCCTACATGATGGCACACAATGATTAAACATTTGATTTATTTTTTAATAAAAATTTACTTAAAAAAGATAAGAGAATGAAATGTTCAGTTTCTCATGTTTCGAATAAGTTCTGAGATGCAGACAAGGTCAAATAATCACATAGTAAATGTAGTGGAATAAAAATCTCCCTATAACTCCCCCTGGTGGAGAACTGGTAGTATCTACCCAGTAGATTTAGTGGCGTCAGGTAACCGGCTGGTGACGAATTACCATGATTGCGCTCTAAATAAAAAGGCAGTATTCAAATGGCTGGGTATGTGTTACTCTTTGCAGTGAGTGAGTGAGTGAGTGAGTGAGTGAGTGAGTGAGTGAGTGAGTGAGTGAGTGAGTGAGTGAGTGAGTGAGTGAGTGAGTGAGTGAGTGAGTGAGTGAGTGAGTGAGTGAGTGAGTGAGTGAGTGAGTGAGTGAGTGAGTGAGTGAGTGAGTGAGTGAGTGAGTGAGTGAGTGAGTGAGTGAGTGAGTGAGTGAGTGAGTGAGATGTGGTTTGTTTTCATATATTAGTGTATAATTTAAAGTTTGTTTCAGGCAGTCATTACACAGTGCTAGTGCAGCTAGAACCTGTACAGATGTGTTAGACTGGTTGAGAACGCAGTCAGAGGGACATGCATAACAGGCTTGCATCCAGCTGAGCCGTGTAAGCATATCTTCCCATTCATTGTTTGATCTGGTATGTGAATCAGTGTGAATGTGATCTTATGAGTGATATGTAGAATGTGATAATAGTAGTGTATAATGTAAGGTTTGTGTCCTGCAGTCATTACACCTTTCAAGTGCAGCTAGACGGATCGTGAACGCAGTCGGAGGGATGTGTATAACAGGCTTGCATCCAGTTCTGGCAGTGCAAGCGTATCTTTAATGGCAAGACGCACTGCCCCGGATTACGCTGCTGTTTTGTTTCAATTTTGAATGTTTTATTTTCATTAATGTTTTTGTTTTGTGACAATTTCTTTCAGTAAGTGCTATAATTTGGGTGCTTTGGGTTTCGTCCTTGGTTTCCCCCATTTGTGGTTGTAGACGAAGTGCTTCCCATTGAGGAAGTTCACTGACGAACCAGTAACTATTGCTTTATTTAGTTTTGTTTGATTAACTGTACTTATGGTAAGTGCTCGGGGCTCCTCTGGCCAATAGGAGAAAGGGTATTTTACCCACCTCTTGTTGGGGTGCAGTGTTTAACACGAGTGAGTTTCTCATTCCCTGTTGTTCAGGGGGCAACACCAGTGTGTGTGGTTAGTTGTAGTGAGTGATTACTGTTTTAGGTGGGGCAATATTCTTTTTCCTTGTGCCTTTTTATGATCCAAGGCTGCCCGTAGTGTTTACATTGTTTGTTCTTTTACGTACCTTTTCTTGGCCCGTGTTGGTAACTGTATTGGAAGGTACTTTTTAGTGACTGTCATAGGAATTGTATTTTAATAAAGTAAACATTTGTTTTAATTGGCAGAACTGTCTCAGTCCTCTCTGGAAAGAATGAACCTGGGGTTTAGATTTCCTCTGAACACTAGTATATCCTGGGGTGAAAGTCCTTAGTTGGCTACAGTTAAGCCTTTCCGTATCTTAATGTGAGGTTATTTTAGTTATCTTGCTCTCCGCCTCACCAACCCGCCACATAAACAACACTTCAAATCTGTAGCTCTTCTCACAACAGGAAGTGGCAGGCAAGCCAACATATTTTCTTTATAACGTGTGCTGTTTAAAACTACATGTGACTGGGGCAGATTTTATAATCACAAATACAATATTCAGAAGGTATAATGTTTTTGGTAAAAACCATATGGAAAATTAAAAAATATAGTTGTCTATCTTGCGCCTCCTACTGTTTAATGCAGTATTTTATAACATACACCAGACTTTAAAGGGGTCATTTGATGCGGCTAAAATGAATATTATCATTTGCTTTAGATGTAATACAATGTGTAAACACGATTTAAGGTTTAAAAAAAAGCTGCATTTTCCACATTTCGTTCATGTTTGTTTCTCCTCTTTGCTCCGCCTCTAAAAACACGCTGGTATTTGACAAAGCTCATCGCTCTGAAAAGCGAGGTGTGCTATGATTGGCCAGTTGACTACTGCGTTGTGGTTGGTCGAGTACTGCACGGAAATGTTACGCCTCTTACCATTATCGGAACATCAGGTTCCAAAACTACTGACAAGTGATAAAATGGCATCGATCCTTCCTTATCAATTCTAGCCCGAATCGATCCGGAAAATGATCAAGCCGATACAACTTTGCCAGTGCGACTCGAGCAGGATGTAAAGGATCGGTTAAGAGTAATTGACAATAAACAAACAACCATATACATCATACATTGTTTGCAACAAGCTTGCATTACAGCAGGGAATGGTAACATAATAAATACTGCGAGTGCTTCGGCCCTTCTTGATCAACCAGTGTTACGCCATGTCTCGTCGCGACTCAACAAAGACTATAAACTCCATTATAAACACCACATGTGTTGCTTCTAGTTGGAACATAATGATTATTAGGACTTGTGTTGTCTTTTTTCCACATTGCGCACAAAGAAACAACAACATCAAACTCAACTTGCGTTAGTCCATAACAAAGTCTTTTACAATGAAAATATACTTACAGGTTGCGAATCTGAAGCGCCAGACTGTCCTTGCAGAGTATTAAATGTTGGAATTGCCAAACTTTTTAACAAAAGCTTCCGTGCATAGCAGGTCTTGATCTCTCCCAGATTCGTGAAGCAATGGTTGGTGAAATGCGCTGCACAAACCTGAACATTTGGATTGTACTTCTCTGGAACAGTGTTGAAAATAAAATGTAACCATTCATTTTTTGCTGTATCGTCTTTTGGCAGAGCAAACAAAGAGGATTTCTTTTCACAACGAAACACACATGGTCTTTGCGACATGGCTGCAACGGTACAATGAGATTTACAAGACTTACTTGTGTTTAGATTTGGGCGGTCTTATTCAAATCGTGTTACGAACTGACGTAGATTTGTGGGGGTGTGGTTACACGAGGCTTTTCAGGCAGGTCTGGGTTAGCATTTACTTCTAGATAAAATACATCTTTAGTTCCGACACTTACATTTTTCCAATTTTCCGTATCTAACACATGCATGGGCAACTTATAACACACCACAGACAAAGAAAAACACGTATTTCCGGCCAATCACCCCTTTAAAGTTGAGAACTGGGGCGGTTCGATTCTGAATCTGTCGGAGTCCATAAATCGATTCCTAGCTGCTGTTTTCGCTGTTCCCTGTTTAACTACACATTTTTATGTATACATTTTTAATGCATTACAATTTTCTAAGCTGTTTAGTCATTTAGCAGACGCTTTTATCCAAAGTGACTTACAAAGAGTTTGGGGAGCAATAAGCGACATGTCATAAAAGAGCAATAGTAATACAAAGTTTCTTGTTTCATTAAAAGCTAGACCACAACCTTGTTTTCATTTGTCTGTCAAGTATTCACAGAAGGTGTGTTTTAATTAGTTTTTTGAAGGTTGTGAGGGATGTGGTTGACAGGACCGCATTAGGAAGAATGTTCCACCAGGAAGGAGTTGTGAAGGAGAATGAGGGGGAAGGCAATTTTGTGCCCTTATGCCAGCGTTTCTCTGGTGGGGAATAGAGACGTGACAGGTGGGGCGCGCCAAACGGGACCGTTCACCTTTTTATGCCTTATATGGAAACGTGAGATCAAATCTTCCGGAATTTTGTATTCATGGTTACAAATGAAATTGTAGTGAGGTAGGCGAGAGCCGGGATTCGAGGTCTGGTATCACGGAGGAGATTGTGAAGCATAAATGGACGAGGGACCGGACCGTCAGTAAGAGAGGACCGGGCCCGGAAATTGTGTTTGTCTTTAACGTCCTTGTTTATTTGATTTGATTAAAGATGTTAAATGTTCGCCGGTTCCCGCCTCCTTCCTTCCCTTCATGGAACTTTGTTACACTGGTGCCGAAACCCAATAGTAGCCTACGGTGCGCGTACAGCTGACGCTCGTTATCATTCACGCACCGGCCTCGAATCCCGGCTCTCGCCTACCTCGCTACAGAAATTTTTAACCTTTTGAGCGGTATCCGGTTTGGTCCCGTATATGGGATATTATTTCCGTGCCCCTACGGTCCCAGATATGAGATTTAGAATGTTCAGTGACTGCCAGATTCAAATTGTGCTTTCGCGCGTTGGTTTGCGCTGAGCCAGACACGGACGAGCTCAGCGCTGTCATATATCACAACTATGCAGTGTTTTCCACCTAATAATGTTTATTTTAGGTTTCAGCCATTTAAATACACATAAGCACTAGTAGAACAATACATTTGGAGTTTGTAAGATACACACTCATGTCTGTGGACGCAGCAATAACAATCTATTCAAATATAATTTGACGTGTGTAATTCACATCAGACAGACATAGTGGAAGTAACTATAAAGTTTACAAGAGTTAAAGTTCTCGGAGTTCACCGGCCACTTTCTTGCATGTATTTCGGGAGAAACTGATGACAGACAAAACGCTCTGAACTGCGTCGCAAAGAAACATGGTGGCACCCGTCTCACGTATAGATCAAGATTATTTATAAATGACCAAACACATTCAATTACACATTTTTGAGAATCGAATATCAGATAGTTGATGACGTGGTAAGCAAGTTTGTGAATATTTTGAAATAAAAAAGGAAATTAAGGCGATCTGTCATAAAGTCATCGTGGACTTCAGGAAGGCAAAAGGAGGCACACACGACCCCATCCACATTAATGGGATGGCTGTTGAACGTGTTTCCAGTTTTAAGTTCCTGGGGACTCATATTTCGGTGGACCTGTCCTGGACCACCAACACCTCAAGCCTCGTCAAAAGGCTCACCAGCGTCTCTTCTTTCTGAGGACACTGAAGAAGAACCAACTGTCTTCAACTATCCTGGTGAACTTCTATCGCTGCACGATAGAGAGCATCCTGACCAACTGTGTCACAGTCTGGTACGGGATCTGTTCTGTTGCTGAGCGCAAGGCACTGCAGCGGGTGGTGAAAACAGCCCAGCGCATCACAGGGACTACACTTTCTCCCATTGAGGACATCCAGAAGAAACGCTGTCTGCGTCGAGCTCGCAGCATTCTCAAGGACTCCTCTCACCCCGCTCATAGACTGTTTACTCTCCTGCCTTCCGGTAGGCGCTTCCGGTGCCTCCGGACAAGAACCAGCAGACTAAGAAACAGCTTTTTTCCCAGAGCTGTTTCATTATTGAACTCTGCCCCCACTGATTCCACTACCTCTCTTACCTTTAACTCCAATGCTGCTATAACATCGTTTACATTGCACTACAGGGCTGCATGCATGACTGAACTGTACACACACCAGTACTTCATGTTATCTGCTCTACTGGACTGTTTACACACGCACAGCATCATTTGCACTCTATACTGCTCACTTGCACATCTGAAATATGCTCATTTGCACTAATGGACCACTTTCATAACTGCACTAACTTATCTACTGTCTGTAACTCTATTAACTGAATCTACTCATCTATTGCACTGTAACCTCAATAACTGCATTAACTAATCTACTGCACTGTAACCTAATTAACTGCATCAACTCATCTTCTGGACTGCAACTTATTATTAACCCTTATACTGCACCGTAACTTTAATAGCTGCATAACTCATTCACTGCACTGTTACTTCAACAACTGCATTAACTCACCTATTGCATTGCAACTGTAACAGCTAATGTCAATAATCTATGCACACTTAAATCACTTGCACTTTTGTTTAGTCTAAATTATTATCTGCTCATATCCACCTGTACATTAATGTTCATAGTGTTAATGTTCATAGTATATAGTCATCTGTATATATTGTTCATAGAACATACCTACTGTAACATATTTTCATAACTGTATTATATTCTCTCATATTGTATTCTGTATTTATTCTAACTGTATATCCTGCACTTGCTAACTGCACTTCTGGTTTGACCTAAACTACATTTCGTTACACTGTACTTGTATATGTATAATGACAATAAAGTTGAATCTAATCTAATCTAATAAAGTGTGGCTGCGGTGTGTCACGTGACAAATATGACGCGTCACCATGGAAACATTAAGGGGGTAATCATTACTAGTCTACATGGAGTCTATGTTAAAAGAACATTAGATATGAGACCCCGAGAAAAATGTAACCTGGAACCGAAGATCCAAAATAACGTGACATCGGCATATTAATTGTAACGGAACAAACTTTCGCGGCCATATTTAAATGTTTTTTTACAGATTTCAAAATGGCACTTTTATATCTTTTCTATTTTTAAAATTAGTATTTTTTTATTTTCTCTATTTTTTTTATTTCATGAAAGTTATTATGACACAGCTGCACTTTTATTTTCTTTATTTTAGAACTTTCTGTTATTTGATTTATATAGTTTGTATTTTAGATACAACTTGTTACTCTGATACTACTTTTTAGTTCAATAAATTGGAACATGTTAAGCTTGTTGCGCATTTCATTAGCATTGTGTTGGGGCGATGGGGGCAGGTGGGGCTTGAAAATTCCCCCTTGTCTAAAGTGGGGAATGACCAAAAAAGTTTGAGAACCACTGCCTTATGCGAAGGGATTACAAGGCGGCGCTCCCTTGCTAAACGCAGGGCTCTTGATGGTGTGTAGGAGTGTAGGAGGGCGTGAAAGTAATCCATATGTATGTACTGTACATGTGGCAGAATTGAAAATAAACACTTTGACTTTGATAGTTTTTTTACCGTGGTTACAAGAGCAGTTATTCCTGTGGTGGAAGAGGAACTCACCCATTCATCGACCGAAACTCAGAAAAATCTAACTTAAGCCACCGCTAGCTTTAACGGTCTTGCCGCAGTGTAAACCAGGCCATACAAATGAGTTTCAGCCAAAATGTCAAGGTTATTTCGATCAGCAGATGTGAAGATTAGGTACATGGTGTCCCCGAAGTGGTCGCTTTTTGCAATTTGTCAGTATCAGTTAAGACACACTAAGGCTTAAAACAAATCACAAGCTGGTTGTGTGTTTCATGTCATAGAATAAAACGGGAAAATATTTAGAGGTTCTGTTTACCACGGACCTTTTTTCGGGTGATTTACCAAAAACAAAAAACATCGACTTTGGAGCAATGGAAACAGAAGTCCTAAAATACAAACTCTCTTACGGGTTTTGCATACAAAAATACGTCATATCTGAGCTGCATCCTTGTTTCCTCCATAGGTACCATCCTCTAAAGAATGCGGTACACGGTGGATTCTCAACTTAGAATTTAAGGAGACGTCCTTCGTAGGACATTCTGGCAGAAAAGGAAACAGGAAGTATCACGTTGCTATGACAACACATAGCACTCGCACACCTGTCAAATTAATCTAAATGATTTCTATTTGATTTTACTTTCTATTCTAAACAATTGAGTTGTAAAGTGTTAACATATAAACACCAGATATTAGATTGAAGGTGCAGCTGCTGCCGTTTATTCAAATGACAGATGTTGGCCCGACGCAAAGAATTGTGGGTTATCTCCAGCAAATTCGATGTGCAGAATTACGCACACGGTTGATATTACCCACAACTCACCGCTAGCAGGCGGAGTCCACTGAATAAATACATTATAGAACGATGCGTCACTAAACAATTATGTTTTCCTCCAATATGAAAGCACAAAGGACTTGTAAATTTGCACTGATTATAAGCTTTTCAACCTATTTAATTTGTAATTTTTTATTTATTTATATTATTTGTGTAACTCCCTCTCATGTATTTGTTTTTGATCTGTTTTATGGTTATTCTTTATTTTTGTCTTGTCTGTTTCTTGTCTTTTCTTCTCTCTTTTCATTAATCTAAGTGTTTCTTTGTTAAGTTTCTGTTGTAACATTGTTTTGTTATAGCAAAAAGTTCAATAAAGCATTAAAAAAAAAAAAACTTAATAAAAGTAAGTAAACATTAAACATTACATACGAAATAATGAATGAATAAATACTTAAATGGAAAGAAGAGCTGTACGTGTGTGACAGGTATTGGCCACAATGTTGTCTAGGCAACGACGGCTACTTCCGCTTCCTGTTAGTATGTCCCAGTGTGTGCAATCTCTTTGCCGTGCTCTCAAAAGTGCCTACTATTCCAACACAAAAACGATACGTGCTACTATTAGGGCTAGTAGAATTGAAACGCAGGGAATGTGTTTCGAGCAGCTCCCTTGCTTCCGAGATCGCGAATCGGTATATCGTGTACACGGGTTCGGACACCGGTAAGGACCCTGGCCCACACCGTTCACTTGTTTTCCTGTGACGTGAATGCTAAAAGCAATTCTTTATATTTATATATTTATATTTTAAATACTGGTTGAAGTACATAAAAACACTTTCATTATTCTGTTGCATATCAGTGCACAAATTTGGTCGATTATTAAATGTAACTGTTGTGCCTGCCTGGAAACGCATGTTTATATATCGCGTCTCATGAAGTTCATTGACTTGGCTCCTTGGATTTCGGTCAAACCAGTGGCGGAACTTTGTTTTGAAAAGTGGTGGGGAACAAGGCGACAAAACAATACTTTTATAAATTGTTTCTGCAATAACTCGTTGGGAACGAAGAGATTATTTCCAAAATAAGATTTTTCAAAAATTACGTTTTTTATTGTGCATTCCAATTAATATCACGTAGTTTTGTTTTGTTTTGTTTGAAAGAAACCGGAAGTTGCGAATGACTTCTTTTCCGTATCGTGAACAGACAGCTTCTGAAAGTAGAAAATAATGAAGGGCGGGGCTTTATTTTGCCCTTTACTTTTTGATTGGTCAGTATAGTCCTCCCTCTTTTTTGTTCCTGACGTCATGTGGATTAAAGATAACAAGTGCAAATGAATAAAACAAACTAATGGTGTGCCCGGATAAATCATTTATAATAACCGCTGCAACCCTGGTAAAACGCTTAGATGTTTCCTGTTTGATTGCATAGTGACTTTAAGGCACAACAACTTAACAAAATACAGCGAAACTAAGTCAAGTCAAGTCAGCTTTATTTATATAGCGCTTTTTACAATTTTCATTGTTACAAAGCAGCTGTACAAGAAAACATTGACTATAAGTAAAACATAAAAGGTTATGAAAGTCAAAACACAGGTCAAATATCAGACACACAATAAATTCCTATATGCAGTGTTAATTAAATAAGACTACCAAATTCTAGCAGCCCCCTCGACCAGGCAAACAGTGCAAAACATTATATGCAAACGGTGGCGAGGAACCCAAAACTCCATTGGAGGAGAAAAAACCTCAGAGGGAGACCAGGCCTAACCAGGGGATTCCAGTTCCCCTCTGGCAAAAACTGCAGCCTCTGCACAAGCTCGACAGTGCTTGCACAACAAGGCAAAATAACAAAAGTTAGATTTAAAATTATCATTAATAATCTAATAGCGGCTGAAGTTTTGTAGAGTAACACAATAAAAACATGATAACATAATAAAAACATGATTTTTAATTTGTAAAAATAGAAAGTCCTCATTTTGGATACAAACTCCTCATTTATCAAAAATAGTTGGCAGTCTGTCCATTGACTACTCCTCTTTCGACTGCAGCTCTCATAGTAGCCTTTGTGATTTGGGGAAGGTCACGTGTCTGGTGTGGAGCATTACATGTAAAAACAGTTTATTCATATGAGAATAAATGTTCGTCGGTTTACCTGTTTCTGTGCTTGGACACTGGATGCACAAGCAGATTTTGTATACTGATATATAGTGATGGCGAGATGGCGCTTTCCACGAGTTTTAGATGTTAATGGCCCCTAAACAGTGCACACAGCATTCCTTACTGTCATTTCTGCACAGAAAAGTGGTGGGGACATGTCCCACCCGCAAATTACGCCTATGGGTTGGACGGGGTTCAAAATGTGTCACATGGTTTCCGATAAGGTGAAAAGGATCTGATTGAGACACAGCCACAGTCTAAATAATTTCTGTATATTAAATGATTAACAATGAACTCATAGAGATGAATGAAAGGGCATTAATACTGCATCACTGTGATGTAAGGTAGGGAAGCTGTCGGCTCGAGAGAATGACGAGTCGGCCAGATCTTACACCACCACCTGCAGGTGAGTGCATGTCTACATCAGGCTTTATGGTTGTCGGGAACGCCTGATGTTTTACCTTGATGGCTTTTTTCCCACACAGGTGCCTGTTCATCGGCGGAAAGTGACAAGGTATGAGTTCATTTCAGTATGATCTGTTATGGTAGTCAAAAGAAAAGAATTATGCGTGTTTAGACGTGTGTGCGTGGACACTAAAATGTTTATGAGATATTCAATTTTTTTTGTCTATTGATACTTTTGAATTGTGTATTCAAAGGACAGCTACATTGCTCAGTTAATACGCCGACTTGAAACTCTACACATGTCTACAACACTGAACACACCACAGGTATCACATTCACTATGTCTGCAAATGAATTTACCTAATATAACTGTTAGTTTATTTAAGTATTTATAAACTATGCAGTGTGTGTATTATTCATGGTCAGTGTCTATATAAATATATTTGATCCAAAACAACAAGATAAACTGTATTAATGTCGTTGGTTCGATCACAGGGGATTGCACATACTTAGAAACAAATGTATAGTATAATGCAATGTAAGTCGCTTTGGATTAAAGCATTTGCCAAATGCATAAATGTAAATGTAAAATACCAAACCAAGAAACCTTTTTCAGGCAAGACCTTTCACAGAAACACGTAAATGTATGTAGTCTTGTTGGTAAATATGACGAAATTATACAAACGGCGCCCCACAGATATAGACATACATCTCAGAGACGTCTATGTATTTTGTTTGCTCTTCTGCCATTAATGTCAGATGTCATATAGACATTTAGATTTAGAATGTAAAATCACTTTTTCTAAAACGTTTAACAGATGTTTTTACACAGCAGATGTTTTCCAGATCTTTAGCAGACATCTTACAGACGTACCTGTGAAACTGTATGTGGGTATTAACTTACTGAAAATAAACTTCATACATCCAGTAAAAAGGACATTACCTTAAAACCAGCCGGTTAAAAGTAATAAAAAAGTTAATTCTTTAGCTTTTGAGAAAAGGTAGTGGGGTTGCACATATATGTCAATGGCATTCATCACTGTATATTTTGGTACGAATTACAACGATTGCAATTTATTCTATTGTGCAGGCATCTTTACTAGCCAGCATTTCTAATGCACAGGAACAGGAACCACCCGTCTGTTGCAGTCAAACGAAATCATCCAAAGTGTAAGTAGATACTGTCTGCTTTGACTCATCAGATGCTGACAGCCATCACCATTGCATGCAGGGTCATCTAAGTCTACGGAATATGAATCCAATTGAATTTGGTAGTGACATGCAGTCTTACACACATGCAGGTGGTACCATATTCAATTTAAAATGAAATGGATACATTAGGAATACAGATAATATTCAGACCATTCTTTGCACTGGGGACTTGCTGTGTTCTGTAATCTTAACCTTTTGTTGAACTGAATATAGCTTTGTGTAGTCGTGCAACACTAGACATCTCACACTTTGCCAACCTGGAACTGATACTCCATATCCATGTCAGAATACTTGAGGTTAAATAGCATCTGGAAAAAGATTTATCTTACCATTGCTTTGTTTTTTTCAATTATTTTATTTAGCGTGAAGCAACATAATACGACCCAGATGAGGATGCTTTCGCACAGATGGCACAGGCTTGGTCTACAGCCTCCGATCCTCTGGAGCACGCAAGAACACATATCGGATCATTATAAATCTACAGATGACACCAGACCAGCACTGGAAAACAGTCCCTTACAGGTCACTCTCACTCTGTCTTCAAGGAGTAAAAGGACAGGCAAGATGAAGACAATTAGCAATTCACATTGTAGCAGTTTGGACACCTGCAATCGTGGACTTCTTGAAGGTAAAGTAACCGAACAGTGCTCTTTAAAAAACTCCAGCCGGGTGTCAGTTGAATGCGGAGACAGTGACCTCTCCGACCTTGAGAAAGACAATATTCCCATCTTAAAGTGGGCAGCTCCTGTAGAACTGGACCTGAGGCCAGACTCATTTGACAGAGATCTGGAATTGACAGAGGCGGCAGAAGAAGAGCAAGTTTACCCGGACTTCAGTGATTCTTCAGATGCTGGATTGGAGAGTAAGGGTCCTTGTCTCACAGCAATGGTGACACGCTTGCTAGAGCTGGAAAAACTTCAAGCCGCAACTATACAAAAGGAACAAGGAAAAGCAGTCCGATCTTGCCCGGCAACTGCTTTGGTACGGAGTGCCAATCGCCTGAGACGTTTGGAAAGTCCTTGCAGTCAGGTGGAACACTTGAGGACTAGAGGCAGCAATTCAGTATTAGCCGATTTGACAAAACTCACCCTTTCTTCGTCCTCTCGTTCACGGTCAAGGCAACATACTCGCCCCTTATCACATTCTGATAGGGTACGGAAAGGAGTACAGCAAGCACGTAATGTGTGTAAAAAACTTAACTCCAGTACAGTCAAATTAAGAAAGACAGATGGTCTTGCTAACAGTATTTCTAATGTGTCACCAAAATGCAACAGCGTTAAGGCTTCCAAGATATGCAAACCTGCAAAGAACGATATGCCAAAGTCAAAAAAGACCTTGAAAAAGACTTGTGTTCCTCTTAAAATATATAGTAAAACATAATGCAGTGTTCGGTTTAATTCTAAAGTTTTCCTTGATGCTGTTTGTTGTTTTTATTAAATAGCCTATTTAATAATATTGTTTACAACTCTAAGGGGGCAAGAGAATATTGGAGAGTTCAAAGTGGGAACAAATATTTTATATGTATTATATTCTGGATTGAACTTTACGACTAGATTGAAACCTCAGTTATTAACAAAGCATGCATGTCTGTAGCATGTTATCCACTAGGCCACAGCTTTTACTGTAATACTGTATACTTATTTGTATGCAAAAGTATAAAAGACCGCTAACCCAGATGTTTTCTTGTGTTTTTGTCACATGACTTAAAACAGCTTGTTTATAGACTTAATAATAGACAGCATAAAAAAAAGACAATGTGTCATTGTAAAAGTCTCTCTTTATTTTTTGAGTTGACTGCTAAATTGAACAGCATTGGCTATCCAACTGAATACACACAATAAACACATCGTGTACAGTGCATGGCTGCAGTGGGTAATTTCCTCCATTAGTGGATGAGATGAGCACTTGAAAGGCACTTCAATAATACAGTAGGACAGCCGTAGACAGACAGGTTATCTCTCACGCTTAGTGTCACATGATCAAGCAGTCAAGGATGAAGTTTTAGACTTACACCTGCAATAAAATTAAGAAAGGATTAGTTTTAGTTAAACGGCAGGTATCAAATAAAATGTAGAAGACATTGGCAAACAAATGAAAAGTATTACCTTTTGATTGAAAATTGGGCATATATTAGGCCAAATTATAAACTAAAGTATGTTTAAACTACTCCACATTAGTAGTATAGAACTTGAGTTACATCAAGTTGAGCATAAGGTGATGCACCATAACTTTGTGTTTGCTTAACCAAGAATACAAATAATCGGAATCAGTAACTCAAATTGTACAAAGACTATATGAGAAACAACATTAAAGGGGTAGTTCACCCAAAAAAGACAATTCTGTCATTATTTACTCACCCTCAAGTTGTTTCAAAACTATAAAATTATTGGTTTTGTTGTGCATAAAAAGATATTTTAAAGAATGTGGGAAACTAAACAGTTCTGGCCCACCATTGTCTAACATAGTAGTTTTTCCTCTTTAGTCAATAGTGCCCCAGAACTGTTTGGTTACAAACATTATTACAAATATCTTTCCATATTCCTTTTCATTTTTGGGCAAACCATCCCTTTAAAACAAAAACTTAAAGGGGTCGTATGACACTGCTAAAACTAATAGAAGCTTTTGTTTTAGATGTAATGCATACACGATTGGGTTAAAAAAATCTGTATTTTCCACATACTGTTCATGTTTGTATCTCCTCTTTGCCTCGCTTCTCTGAAACACGCAGATTTTTTACAAAGCTCATCGCTCTGAAAAGCGAGGTGTGCTATGATTGGCCATTAAACCAGTGCGTAGTGATTGGTCGAATACTGCAAACGTGTGGTTACACGAAGCGTTTCAGGCAGGTCTGGGTGAGCATTCGCTTTTAGAAAGAATGCATCTTTTGTTCCGACGCTTACATTGTTTGCAATTTTACGTGTCAACTTATAACATACCAAGACACAGAAAAACATGTATTCGCGCCATATGACCCCTTTAATTGTCATTAACAGCTCTCTCTAAAACAGAAACCTTTTCTCCAGATGAGACTTCCTTTTAAGAATCTTCTTTAATGGACAGCACCTAAAATACAGAGAATAAATATACCAGTATCTCGGTACAGCAGTCAGCACACGCTCTTGCAACATCCTGGGGAAATGGACAATAATCAGCTGACATGGTGACTAAATCAATCTATTTATGTTTGGAACATACAGCTGCCCCATTATGAACCTTTGTGGATAAAACCAACGCTGGAACTTCATGAAGATTATATTATACGGACAGAGTCCTGACCAGACAAACTGGCAAAAACATATTCTTGAACTATTCATAAGCTACAATCATATTGTAGTTATAGCAATCATAACTACAACAATGATACTTTGTAACACAAAGCTGATGCTCTGTTCAATCTAAACATGCCTTATGGAGTGACCTGGATAAAGAGCCTTGAAGATGTCTTGTTCCTTTGAAAGCAGAGGCAGACAGGGGGCTGTGTCTCCATTGGCCAGAGATTTAACTCGAACACAAAGAGCAGTGGGAGAAACAGCACAAACAGCAGTTAGTGTTGATGAAAAAAACAAGAACGTTTCCTGTCTTACGACACCACAAACGTCTTTATTTTATATCATTTAAAGATAACAATAATGTGAATTTACAGTAAACTCAAATTATGACATTTTCATGCAGGACTTCTTTGCAAAGATAACAAGCAGAGAATTCTTCCAGCATGACATTTGTCTCTTTTTAATTCCAAACAAAGATATGAAGTAAAGAAGCAAATTACCGCTCGTAACAAGCAGAATCATAGATCAGAGCAGGAAAACCCCTGTATCAAAAGACAACATGATCACAAACATGAGAACAGTCACAAACACCACATCTACATTTCCTATTCACAGCGAAACACCGCAGGGTTTGTACAGTGGTGCATCTGAAGCCGTACGTTTTACATCAGCTCATGCATATTCAAAGAGCACTCAGTAGGTTGTACAAAAACGATGATGTGAAAACATAGCAGAAATTAAGTGTAGTATGTCTAGCAGTACACTGAAGGTGCTTGATACATTACAAATATTCAGACTCCCCTTCACCGTTACCCTCAATGCCAATAGAAAAACCCGGTTTGCCCAGGGGATTCCTTCCGTTTTTGCAAAAGCTTGACAGATTTGTCTCTGTGAGAAACATCGGCACACAGGGTGACAAAGAGTGCATGTCAATTTCTCCAATATACATCTCCAGTAAACATGCAGGAGAAGCCGTAAGGGCGCGACGATGCCGATTGGTTTGGTAGGGTAAGCTTACCTTCAGTGTACTCATAGAAGTGCACAACCTGCCTTTACAGAGGAACTTTTCCCTGCAGACCAGGTCAGGCAGGACCCAAGACCTCAGGTTCAGCAGAAACACACCTGTGGCAAGGGTTTGCCGCGGGCCTGCGCGCCAGGTTTCGCTCTCTCTCACACCTGAGGGAGGGTGGATATAGACAGCATTTATGCTGGCCTGACACTCGCAACTCTAAGTCCTTGGTGACCGAGTAATATTTGTTTGACATCAAGAATGTCAAATGTTCTAGCACAATGGACATTTTACATTCTGATCCATGAGCGTGATATCAAATATGGTTGACATTCATATTATTTTAGCTGCTGTTCTCTACAAGAAGCTGTGTATATGAAGCATGCATCCTGAACAATATAGAATACATTTACGGTGTCTTGTCAATTTAAAAAAAGAAAGTAAAACCTCATTGTGTCCTTCTCTGAAAAGCACTACAAATCTGAACCAATAAAATAGCGTTTGATTTTAAAACGGCAATACGGCCAATAAAATATTAAAATGTCTTTTGTTGTCATACAGTATCTGCAGATACAAAACCATCACGTGCAGGAGTCTCTGACGTATGGTTAGATGCTCATATCCTCTCTTGGATGAACGAATGCTGTAATGCCCGGTTGATAGTGATCCGCTTAACTGGGTCCAGCGTTAGGATATGGTCCATGAGCTCTTTCAGCTGAACGACCTTCTTTCGCTGGTCCTCTGGTAGTGCCTGACGACCCACCATGTCCTTCAGGAGGTCCTTAATGGGGTTAATGGTGCTCATGACTGTGACCTTTTCCTGTAGACATAGAGCCAAAGATTTGGAAAGAAAGAACAGTGGGAAATACAGATAAATTAAGAAAAGAGCAAGTTAGTAGTTCAAACAATCGGCTTAAAAAGGGTCGTATTATAAAAAAAATGAACAGACGTGGATGGAATACATAATGCTTACCCTTTCCGTGACCTTATCAACCTCTGTGTACAAAAAGTTCAAGTTTTGGTCAAAATGCTGGTCCTTGAACAGACCTTTTCTGATCATCTGTGAAAACAATGAATATTTAGAATACTGATTTTTTCATTCTTAAAATCTAATGCCTGGAAAATAAATTCTTACTTTATTAGGCATTTTTCCTTTCAGGTCCATGGCAAGTTTTAGCATGTGATTATTGGTCTTCCCAGGGAAAAGGATTTTTCCTGTGTATAGCTCGTAGAGAGTGCAGCCCACAGACCACATATCGATCCCATAGTCATACGACGTTCCAATGACTATATAAGAAGAAACAAACATTCAAACAAAAGAAACTCTGAACTTATCCAGGCGTACTACATTGCATCAGATACATTTTCCGTGTTCAAACAGCTTTCTCAATGCAGTTCACGGACTTACTGATCTCAGGTGCCCTGTAGAAGCGACTGACCAGATAGGGTGTAATGTCATTATCAGCCACGTGTGATGCGGAGCCAAAGTCACACAGCTTCAAAATGGTCTTGGACTCATTCACCTTTAAGGAAATTGAAAAATTAAATTGCGATCTCTGCAAAAATGTGGGAAGGCACTTTGGTAACTATCAGAAGGTCAGAAGTGACTCACCAGGATGTTGTCGGGTTTGATGTCACCATGCAGTATGTTGCATCGCTTCAGCATTTTCAGGGCCAAGAAAAGCTGTTGGCTGTATGAGCGCACAGCCTTGATGTGCAGCCCCACGTCCTTGCCGTACTTCCTCAGCACCTCCCGTAGGTTCATGCTAATGCCAGCCAAGAATATATTCACAGTGCATAAACACAAATACGTAAGATAACACATAATCTGCATCAGAAACAGGGGCGGTTCTAGGGTGTGTGTATATCCGGGGCTTATGTGTTCAAATACACATTTAGCGTGGACACGCGAGCTGCGCCACTTTATCGGTTTAAATTCAAAGCACTCAGGAATGTTGTTAAAACATCTGCCGTTGCTTAGCAATCATGAGATGGGCTCGTCGTGAAGACGAGAATGTTCCGGCAAAGAACAAATGGATTTTTTTCCCATGTGTTCTGACGTGCCTGGTTAAAAGAGTGTGTAGAACCACAGGGGGGCGTGACCGAGTTGCTCTCTATTTGAGCATGCTTGTAGCACATCTACATATAAAATAACAAACTTGTGCGCACAAAAGATGCAAAATGTGAACGGCCTTTCAGTGGTTCATACAGGACATGGTAATCACAAAATGTGGCCTTTACTGAAAACATTCAGGGCTTCAGCCCCCTTAGCCCGCCCCTAGCTCTGCCCCAATCAGAAAGTGTTGACTGGAATGTACCTGAGTGGTTCAAACACCAAACATAGATGCTGCTTGTGGTAAAAGTGTCTGAAGAGCCTCAAACAATGGAACTTATCATCTGCATCTGCGTTGTTCAGTTTCCTGAGAAACTCCAGCTCCTTGAGCCCTGTTTTTTGCCTGCAAGTACAAACAAAAACACAATCATACCATATCTATACCATAACACCCTAAAGACACATTCTCTGCATGCCATCAAATATTTAATAAGAGAAACCAAAGCCATGTCCATTGTAGACATACCCAAAACAAAACATTTTGGATTTGATGAAAATTAACTGGATAAGACGTTTACGATCAAAGGGTATATGCAGGAATCATAGAGATTAATTTACTACCTTTTACTACCTATTTTACCACCTCCAAAATATTTTTTACTACCAACACGACATCAAGCAGCAGCCCTTTTTTGGGGGGGAGGGGGTATGCAAAGCACCACTTACTACTTACTATAAGGGTGTGTTCACACCAGGGGTCTCCAACCTTTTTGTAAGCGAGAGCTACCAAAATATTGAGGTGCGTTTCACGTGAATAAGGCGGCGTAAATTAAGCATTCGCGTGAGTTGAAATATCTGAACTTTTTTGTTCAGCGTTAACCAATCAGAAGCTTGCACTAGTAGGGCCGTGAGGGAGCGGCAGAAGCCCCTCCCATTACGCGAATTCGCGTCTGTAAGGAAGCGAATTTCATGGCGAATGATGCGAGTAAACTCAAAATGTTCAGGTATGCCCCCTTAAAATGTGGAGCAATGCCGAATCCAAGTATGTACGCCGTTTTATCCTTGCCACACGCGAAACTTTTGGCTATATCAGAGTCAGTGAACATGTTTTGGAACAATTCCCCAATGCCCTGATTCGAATTATATGAATGATGGTTCAGGCACCAGAGAACCTCAGCCCTGAGGTAAGGTCTGCTGTCTGGCTATCGCTGTTGTGGTGGTGCTGGTTTGCTGCTGAGGCGGTGCGACGACAGCTGACCTCGAGTTGGCATGATTTGGTAGAAAATAGAAGCAAGTGGCTAATATCAACTGAGGCAAAAAGGCGGAAAATGTTGTTGGCGTCGCTGATAGCCTATCAACCACGGAACTCTACACAGTTTACCTCTACGTCATTGCTATCAACTCCGACTCACTCAGGGTCCTGTTAGCACCGTATATATTTTTAAACTAGGCTAGATGAAGATAAAACATGGAGACACAAATATTAAGCAAAAAATGGAAACTTCTTATATATTGGGGTGGTGATGAAAAATTTACTACCAAGTCAAATTGCATTTTGTTACCTTTTTCTACCTTTAAAGGGCCATAATTGTGGTAGATTCTTTTTACTACCTATTACTACCGCGCGGACACCCTGGATCATGAAGAGGCTTACATCATCTCATTGTTCCGTATTATTTTCACGGCCACCTCCAGATTGGCTCGGCCCGAGTCTCTGGCTCGGATCACGTTACTGAAAACACCATGTCCCGTGTAGCCGTACACTGCATACCGCTTGTCCAACACCTCACCAATGTTCACACCTGATGAGAAGAAACAAGTTCCTTATCAAAACGACACCCGTTTTCCATCTTGTCATCAAGTTAATGGCTTACGGATTCAAGTGCAGTATTTTCTACAAGATTAGCCGATAATAACTTACGGTAATAGCCCTCTGCATCGGTCCAGTTGTCTTTGAGACTCGGATTCTCCTTAAAGTCCTTTCCAACTCCTGCTGCCCGTAATCTGGCACTCTGTGGGCAGATTACAAAACATGAAAATGTTTGCCATTGTTATCGCGATTGAATTCAGACGGTGGATTGAAATGAGCACTGATAAAAGAGCTCAGTGACAGACACCATTCAAGACTTTGTCTCTGAGAGGCCTCAAGATACAGTGAGCGCGACAGAGTCGGATTACTCGCTTGGTAAAAAGCTTCGAACAAAGTTTCCAAGGGAGAAACAACAGCTTGCACAGGACTATGCAACTCTACCTGTAGAGATCGCCTTACATGGTCAAATTCAATCAAATTCTGGGGCTTGTAAAGCCACTGACCTATGCAATGGAAAGCAGCGACTTGGCTACTCACGTCAAAGTAAGCGGCGAACATGTCATCCGACTCCGCGAACATATCAGGGGCTGGTGGCTTTTTCAGATTAGCACCTGAAGAAAGAAAACGATAATTAAATAAACTTGTTTTGGGTGAACTATCCCTTTAAGTTATTTTGGAGATAACATACCATCCTTTTCCTGAGAGACAAGGTTAAGCTTGGCCTTCACGTTGTCCTCAAACGTGTCCAGGTTCTCTTGCTCGTAGGCTTTAACATCAGCGGCCACACGCTCAAGGATGTCATCAGGTGATGGAGATCGACTGTGTCTGCTGCTCTGAGGACTGCCATGCTCTGAGAGTCCTGACATGTTACTGTCTTCATTCACAGATTTATATTTCTACAGAGGACAAAAACAATGTCAATTACTTATGTCAAAAGCAAAGCAGATGTTGTAACATTGATAACAAAAATATATTCTGACCTGAATAATCGCCAAGCGCTGAAGTCTCCTCTGCTCTATTAAAGCCTCCTCATCCTCTTCATTAACTTCAAAGTCCTCCAGCCTAAAAAACAGATAGATTCACATACTTATTCATTTCCAATATGCCAAGAAACATAAAACCCAATTGGTAGAGCATTACACTAGCAACACAAAGGTTGTGGGTTCGATCAGGGACACATGCTGTTAAAAGACATGTACATGCATGCAGTCGATTTGGATAAAAGCATCTGCCAAATGCGTAAATGCAAAACCAAACTCACACTTCTTCATCGGAATCTTCCTGCTCAGCCTTCATGCCTTCAGACAGACTCCCTTTGAACATGTCTTCTCTTTCCCTGCTTCGTCTCCTCCGCCTTTCCTGGGATCCCGAATGGAACTGCTGTCTGCGATACGTCCTGTCCCACTCCCTGGATCTACATAATAAAAAATGTAATTTAATGCCGCTGCAATCCTCAGAACTAGGCACCACAACATTTTGAAAAAAAATTAAAATATTGAAAACCAAATCATATGTTTATTTAGAAAATATTTCTAAAACAATTTTCGAAAGATTTGTTATTTTGTTAAAGAAGTGACAATATTCATGGTTTAACTGAAGATTCTGTATGTAAATTGATCACAACTTAATAGGTTGAAAAAAAATCAATCTTCAGTACACAAAACTAAAATTAAAACCAAATTCATAAAAGAAAAGATGAAACCCCAAATCAATGAAGCTAAACCCTAAAATAGAAATTAGCAGTAAAAGCACAAAAAAAACCCAATAAAACATTATGGCCCGGTTTCACAGAAAAAGTTTAGCTTAAAGAGTTAGTTCACTCAAAAATGAATATTCTGTCATCATTTACTCACCCTCAGGTTGTTTCAAACCTATATAAGTGTCTTTGTTCTGATAAACACAAAGAAATATATTTATAAGAATGTTAGCAATTTTCAGTTCTGTGACATAATCCACTTCCACATTTCTTTAATTTATTTGTTCTGTTGAACACAAAGTGAGATATTTTGAAGAATTGAGGAACACAAACGTTCTGGGGCAACTTTGACTACCATTACATATTTTCTTTATTATGGCAGACAATGATGACACAAAATTGAAAATTGCTTACATTCTTCCGAATATCTTCCCCTATGTTCACCGGAAAAACTAAAAAAATTATACAGGTATGAAATGACACGAGGGTGAGCAAATGATGACTTCATTTTTGGGTGAACTATCCCTTTAAGCCAGGACTATGACTTTGTTAAATTAAGATTTATTGAATACATAACTTGATATAATCGTGATATGCAATATATCAATATATTGTTACACCCCACAGGTTATTCAGACCTTAGAGGTCAGGATGATCCCCAAATAATGTAAACTTAATTTCACTTATAGTGTGTGTGCAATATAAAATAGGCATCTGGTTATATTCTGATGCCTTTAAGAAATCGTTTGTCCACAAATGCAAACCCCAATCACCTGTGTCTGACCGGAGACCTGCTGGTGCGTCTCCGGGGAGAACGAGATCTCCGTCTAAAAGGTGAATGGTTTAATCTTCGCCTGGAGCTTAGAGACGGGCTTTCCTCTCTACGACCCCCTGCATCATCACGAGATCGCATCCTGTTAGTGAGTATAAAAAACGTGTGACTTCAAGAATCTCGACAGAAGAAAACCAGAATAAAAAAAAGAATTTAATGCTATAAGCATCTTGACTGAACCACAGCCAAGTTGCAAACGAAAGACACGATACAACTAAATCTATCAACGATCTAAATTAAAGGAGCTAGAACCTGTCAGTAGATAGTCTCGGGCGGTCGGCTTCTCTCCGCCTCCTTTCCGCAGACCGAGATCGGCCTCTCCTGGTAGGTGATCTGTTGTGGCATGAAGATCTGTCTTGTCTGGATGCCCTGTCTGTGCTGTGTTCAGGGGACTGGTGACCCCTTGTAAGCACACCGGGGCTGTGATGTTCTGAAACTGGTTTTCCGCTAGGAGATCTATTTTCTTTTCCAGATGAGGTTTCTTTTGAAGTTGTCTTGACTGGTTTCTTTTCTCTGTCACATTCCGGGACGTTTGTATTTCTTTCTTTAGATGTAGATTTGCTCCTTCGTTCTGGTGATTTGGAATTTCTACGGCTTTCAACGTTTTGCTCATCCCGCTTTGCAGGCGACGTTGAAGGACGTCTTCTACCATTATCTGTTTTTCGTTCCATCTCTGTGTCGTGCCTTTTATCACTAGATGACCGCCCCCTGGCCTTCACAGGAGATTTCGCCCTTTGATCTTCATCTTTGGATCTCTCTGCGCCCCAGGATCGTCTCCTCTCCCTTGCTTTGCTTGGATCCCATATATCTAGCTCAGTTTCTTTTTCTGACTTCCGATGCCGGGTTGCCGTCTCACCAGACGCGCTTCTGACTTCTCGCCAGGTAACCTTTTCCTCATGGACTTGATCTTGTCGAGATCCTACAGGATCCAATGCTACCTGATGGTCCCCAATGACATGCTCATTGAGATCCTGTCTCCAACGCTCACAATTTTGCACAGCTTCCTCGATCTCACCGCCATCATCGGAGTCCGAGTTGTAACCCTGCAAGATCAGACCCATACCTGACTGCACAGCTCCTTCCATTAACTCATTATCAAGTTCTGCTTGAATCATGGCTCTCTGTTTCTCAAGATCCTCAAGTGCAGCCAGATCATCCAGCCTGGATCTCTTTGGAGAGATGATTCCACTGTTATAGTCTGTGGAAAACTCTCCGTCATTCCTTAATGAGTCTCTGTGTTTTCGCTTGTGTCTGTGCTTGTGCTTGTGGTCCTTATCATCTGGTGAGGGATGTTTATGTTTTCTGTGTTTACTTCGATGTTTGTGTTTTCTACTCTTGTGTCGTTCCACTCTGGCAATGTCCGAGTCCTTCGTTTTTCTAGCTCCATCTCCACCCGCTGTATATTCATTTTCATCTGGACTGTCGGAGCTTTCCACATCAAACCTGGCACAGAGAAAACAGTAGGAGTTTGTTATTAATATAATTTCCAACGGTCTCAAATAAGCTCTTTAAAGTGAATGTAGTTAGGATGTCTAAAGATAAACATCAACGACACGGTATCACACCTATATTTCTGTGTTGTTCATGAAAAACATACTTTCTTCTTTAATATAGTAAACTAGTATTAATAGTGATTACTGCACTTTGCAAGTGTGTGTATAACGTCCCTACATTAATCGGTATGAACTATAATGAATTGATAACTATAATATACTTTAATATTTACTATTGTAAGCTTAAAAACACTAAAACAACTTACAAAAGTCGATTATAATCAATTCTAAAGTATACTTCAGTATTTTAATGTTGGTTCATTTAAAGTAACATCAAACAGATGTCTTATATTTGGAGTGTCCACAGACATTGGCATAAAACCGCGTTATCAAATCCGAAGTTACGGAATCGTTTAAATTACACAAAATATACAAAGCTTCTATGTGTACATACAAATAATTTTCGACTTAAAATGCGTATGACTTACGTATAATCCTCTGCGATTGTTTTGGTCAACGCGTTCATGTTCGCCATCTTGAGTATTCCTGCCAGGTCGGTTCGGGGTCGAAAAGAGCCGACTCAATTGAATCATTCTGTTCAATCCGTTTCGACTCCAATAAAAGGAAGCTAAAGTACAATAATAATAATAACTGTTACCAAATAAATGTTTTGAATCCTTAAATTCGCTGTTTACATCATTACCGTGAACGAGTAACGCTTTATAAAGATCAGAATTTAATTAACTGAATTTTAAGGAGTCGATTCACTGTAAATCGATTCAAGTCACTGGGTTGAACAAATATGTTAAAACCTTACAAAACCACGCATGCGCATTGTACTCACAGCAGCGAGGGAGGCAAGGAACCGTCTGGATCGGTGCTTCCACCACAGTTATCACGATTTGCCACTATTAGATATTTGCCTCGCGCGTTTCGGGTTAAAACACAATAAGTAATGTTTATACAACCAGACCCGTGCTTATGTTTGTCTGATCGAGGGAAATGTATCATCTTACGCTTGTTATGTGACTTGTAACTATGCTGTGGTCCCTAAACCGCACGTTGGCGTCAGCCATATAATTAAAGACGCCACGAAATCTGTGTTGCTCAGGTAAGAACACAATTTAACACTTTGGAGATTTGTATGGCTGTATTACAATAAAGTAATTTGCAAATTAGTGCACTAGATAGGGTATAAGGAATGACTCCGACAGTGTAAATAAGCTGTCCATTAGGGCGAATAAATGTGTCAAATGTGGCTTTGCCAGGCTGTTAAATAAAAACAATGTTATTGGTTATTAAAAATAAAATGGAGCTATTCAAGCACATGTCCACAGAGATGTCCTGTTTCAGTAAAAATGACATAAACGCATAAAATAGTGCTGTGCTTTCCAATGCACTTCCGTAGGACTTCTTTTTTTTTGGAATTATTGAATGCATAAAGATGTAAGCTTTAAAAGATTGTCTAATGATCTGTTTATCCTTCTATGTTAGTTCCAAGAATGGGCGGGTTTAAAGAAACATTTCAAGATGTCCAACCCGTGATCCTACGGCTCCCCAAAGAGAACGTCACCTCCAGTCTTTACTGCAGCTCTGCAGAGGGAGTTGAAGCTCATGTGGCCACTTTGGTGGAAGCTTTCTTAGTTGAAGTGTACCGATGTAAAATCTGTCAGTTTACCAGCAGCCAAAAAGCCAGGATAAGCCATCATGTTATGGAAAGACATGATCCAGCTTCTCCATGCCCCCATCTGCCATGTCTAGGGAAAGATGATGAAGAGAGTTTGGATGTGGGAATGAGGGTGGATGATGAAGGGGATGTTGAGCAAAATACCTCTCCATACGACTTGGAGAGCGAGCTCCATTCTGGCTCGAAAAGCAACGAGGATCAACTGGACATGGAACGCATGTCTTTCCTTCTTCCGATGTATGGCATGTTTCAGAACATCAGCCCACGGTCATGTGACATCGGCCTGGGCTCCAACTCAGATGGCACCTTGCATGTGGCACAGACTTGTGAGGTGAGTTAAAATCTGCCAGGAATGTCAAACCGGAATGTAAGTGGACTTACATGTAAGCTTTTGTTTTGTCAAGGTGAGCACGCTCTTTGAAGAGGAGCACCATGGTGAGGACATTGAGGAAGAACCTGTGTTTCATCTGGAGGATGCTAGCACCGGTCTGGATGTCCCTCTGAACGGTGGAATCGACACTGATGTCCGGGATGAGGAAATGGCCCAGTCAGCTCATTTGATGACTCTTGGCCTGTGCAGAATTTCCAGCACTAAATGTCATGCGAGTTCAATGAAAGGAGTGTCCCTTCCCGCAGGTGAGCAGAACTTGGATGAAAAACAGCCATTACTCTCGGTTGATAAAACGCAGAAGCAATCTAAGGATGACGGTGGATTGGCCTGCATCCTCTGTCAGACGGTTGCATCAAGTCGTAGCATGCTAGAAGTTCACCTGGAATGTCATAATGGAGACCAAGGCTTCAGGTGCCCACGCTGTGGCTGGGAATCAGAGGAATGGGCCGATATGGAGCGGCACTGGAGGGGGCATGGAAAGAGAAAAAGTTCCAAGCCACATAAATGTAGTATTTGCCCCAGGACTTTCAGGAGAGCAGATTCACGTGATGCTCATGAGAAAAGGCATCATAAACGCCATCACCAGGCTTCACCTCTCGCACAGTGTTCTCTTTGTCTGGAATGGTGTCAGTCAAGGAATGAATGGGAGATACACCATCAATGTCATTTTCAAGGAGGATTTAAATGTCTACACTGTGATTTCACAGGTACAAGTTGATTTAACTTTCTAAACTGAGCTCTGAGGTCATATTTAAGCTAGTGTAGTCCTAAATGGGGACAATTCTGTCATCATTTACTCACCCTAATGTCATTTCAAACCTTCTTTCTTCTGCAGGACACAAAACAAGATATTTTAAATGTCCCCCATTGACTTCCATTATATGGACACAAAACCACTCAGGCATTTCTTAAAATATCTTCCTTTGTTTTTCACAGATGAATGAGTCTACACAGGTTTTGTATGACATGAGGTGAATAAATGATGACAGAATTTTAATTTTGGGGTAAACTAGACCTTTAACTTTGGTTTTCTGTGAAAGCGGAACCAATATTATTAATTTTGTCCAACCATCTGCTCTCTCGAATGAGAATATTCCTCTGCCAGCTGATCTTTCTTTTGAGTTTTGTATTATGCCTGGTCATGTAGTTTCTTTGTCTGTCTTTTAGAGAACTCATGGAAGAAGACCCTAAAGCATATTCGCACTAAACACAGACAGGGTGATGTAAATCAAGAGAAGCAGATTGTCCACAGCATGTAACTATGGCATATATTAATTTAAAATAACTTGCATTACAAATTTGTCATTAAAAATGATTCCAAATGGATATGCTTCCTTGTCTATACGCAGAGAACACCCGCAACTTAGCACACAAACATCCACAAAGTACCCAGAATGCCTCAGAAGAATGAAGCCAGAGTCATGGTGTCAGGTTAAAAAGAAGAGGAAAGTAAAAAACAGGGTTGTGAGAGCAGAAAAGAACAATGAAGGTGAAAAGGACAGAGTGATAAACTTGACGGATGATACTCCAGTGGGACTCACTGCTTTCAGAAGGAGAGAGTTTTGCTGCAACCTCTGTGACAAGTAAATCCGTTGTTGAGCTACTGTATAAATTCACCTGAAACTGTTGTTTACTGGAAGCAACTTAAAAGGATAGTTCAACCAAAATGTAGTTCCTTCATCATTCATTCATCTTCATGTTATTCGAAACCCTTTTGACTTTCTTTGGCAGAATAGAAAAGAAGATATTTTGAAGAATGCTGGTAACCAAACAACATTGACCCCTATTGATTTTCATTGTATGGACACAAAACCACATTTTTTAAAATATCTTCTTTTGTTTCCACATGTTTTGAACTACTTAAATAAATAAATGATAGAAAAAAATTCTTATTGCCATATAGTTTGATAAGTATATACATGCAAGTATAATAAAATACAATATATATATATATATATATATATATATATATATACTGTATATATGAAGAGTCTGGTTCCAAAATGAGAAAAATCATGTTTTTTTATTGTGTATTATAATAAATATAAATTAAACAGCAGTTGGTTTGTTTTGATTTAAGCCATAATAATTAAATAAAACAGCTAACTAACACAATAAAAACATGATTTTTGAAAAGGTTTAAAAAGTGATTTCATTTTGGAACCACCAAACTCTTCATATAAAAAACTTTAAACATGAATATATAGCGTAATGTACTGCAGAAATGTGTCTACTTCTATTATTTATTTTCTCAATAAATGATAACTGTCCATTTTCTGTGATCATCTCAATACAGGAAGTTTTCAACCAAGCTAACTATGCGTCGTCATATGGGGATTCATCAGGGTGAAAAGCCATTTAAGTGTCCACACTGCCATTATTGCACTCGTCTGAAAGCTTCACTAATCCAGCACCTCCGCATCCATACAGGTACATTTACTTTAAAATCTAGAAATGTTGAGTAACATTCTGAAACAATGTTGTCGTAGTTAACCAGATTTCTTTGACCAATAAACATAAATGATGATTCAATCTGGGCCCCTGAGAGACTTTTCCATGGTTCCTAAAGGAGAAGAGTAGCAAATATGTGGAACATCACAGTCCCCCTGCAGTGAAGAGAGATGTAGATTTACATTTCAGTGTTATGGTGACATTCGGAGGCTTTGTGGAAGCCCTTTCAAAGGAATTGTTCTCATGAAGCCATGGTGCTGCGCTGCTTAAGCGTAAGAATTTCAGAGATGTTTTTTTCTGCTTGCTTTAGGTGAGAAGCCTTACAAGTGTTCCCAGTGCTCCTACGCTTCCATTGACGGAAGCTCCCTGCGACGGCACTCAAGGACGCACACACAAGAAAGGCCTTACTGCTGCCAGTACTGTTCGTACAGCAGGTACAAGTACACAACTGTCACCAAGTTGATAAGCTAAACTTGTTTCCTGTAACTAAGGGTAATGCTCTCATCCTTACTTTTTAGCATCCAGAAGAAGAGCTTAGACCTCCACTCACGTCGCCATCACACAGGAGAATCCTTTCCCTGTCACCTGTGCCAGTATTCCACAGCAGACCGCCAGCTGCTGGTACGACACACAAGGAAACATCACAGTACAGAACAGCCTGGTGCACAGGGACAGAGGAAAAGCTCTGGTCCTGCATCACAAACACAATCTCAAAGAGCACGGATGTCCAAATGATCATGAATTATAATAAAATGTTTTTTTCTATTTAAGTCCTGGTGAGTTTTCTTCACATCACCTCAGTTGTTTTAGAATGATAAAACAGGGCTACGTTCCTTAATATTTTTAATGTTTGGGTCTAATAATAAATGTGGCCTTTGAAATATTAGGGGGGTCATTCATTATTCCATTGTTATATACAGCCGTGGAAAATATTAAGAGACCATTCCAAATTTATGTTGTTTACACACTGTGATGGCCATTCCAGTCCAGTGTCTGTTGAATTGCAACAAAATCGAAAAGGTTTGGTTTCAGATGAATACATCCAGAAATCAACTTTCATGAATTCATTTATTTGAAGTAGAATTAAGTTTATGTTAATGTAATTCACTATTTTGGTGGCTGTAAATGCAAGGCCATATAGGGAGTATATCAGATGAGTAAATTACAGCTTCAAAATATTAACCGATTAAAAGGTTGTCACCATGATGCAGTAAGTGCTTAAACTGACAAGCACATCCCACCACCTATCCAATAGAAGCAGGATTTTCCCACCTATCCAATGAGAAGACGTTTAAGTAGAGGAAAACTTCATGAGTTCACTGTTTTCTTGAAGATTTTAAATCGTTTAGGGACTGTTCTGTGTTTACACTGTGCCTTGGGAAAAGACAGAGCAGATCGTCTACACATTTGAGAAATGTATGATACTGGAAAGAGTTCAAACAGAGAATGCGCATCAATGCCGCTATAGATCTCCTTTGATCCGTTTGTACTGCTGAGGCGGGATCATAAGATTTGCGTATTTGTATCAGATAATAACCGCATGACTTCTTTTGTAAATTCGATAGGTTTCCACTTCTTTTTCTTTTTGCGACTAAATGCGTTTATGTTATAATTAATTCCCGAAAAGAACTCTTTTTTTAAAGAGGATATGGCAGGAGTTAACGTGACAAGCTTTTCTGGTCTGACTGTACACGACTGTTCTGTGATCGGACTCGAGCACTTCGCTGTCGGAGAAGAAGAAAAGTTTTTCGAGATCAGGACTGAATGGTCTGATAGATCCATAACGTACTCGCGAAGGCGATACCGCGATCTCGTGAAACTTGCGAATAGTTTGGAGAAGTTATTTCCAGAGGACGACGCGAGTTTGCTTCCATCGTTGATTCTTAAGGGTATGACTTCATATTTATGTGAGTAGATGTAGCATTGTTTTCTGAGTCAAGTGCCGAGTGCTAATTTAATGTATTTTATCAGCACTAGAGGAAAACAATAACATTGAAACCAAGCTGGATGAGGTGGAAAAACTATTAAGAAATATCATTAAAACGCCACCAAAGGTGCTTATGAATTCACAGTAAACCAACTCTTTGTCTTATGAGAAATATGTATGGATGCCCTAATTTACATGCATGTTCCAGTATTCTCACAGTGAAGCAGTTCTTACCTTTTTCAAGCCGTCTCCTCTGGACTACACTTTGAAAACAATGTTTGATCCGATCCAGCCCCTCTACCTGAGTCCTGTCACTGTAGCCGGTTTGTCTTCATTCTTATAGCTAAAATATGCTTAAACATCATCATTTCTAAAGTAACGGTTCTTTCCCACAGATGTCAGGAGGGCCAATGGGTTTTGTTTGGCCAATACAGAAACAGTTCTTTTTGATGCATATTTACTGGAGAAAAGAGCAGAACCATCTCATGAACACTCTTCACAATGCAGGTTAGTATCTGAATACTCTCATATATTGATATCTTTATATTGACATGTTTGATGGTGGTAACAAATGTGGAATCAGCAATGTGTGCATTATCTCATTCCAGCTCTGAGATTGAGGCCCAGATATGGAGAGGAACAAGATTTCCGAATGGGACAAGCCCAGTTCTGCCTGCGGGTGCCCTTGCAATTAAAGAATCAGACTATCATCCTAAAAAATCACAGGAACTCACTGTTCACTTACATGCCTCTGAAACAGACATCCTTGAGTAACTTGAACTGAAGATCCCATAGGAATTATTTTATAACCTACACTGTACATTTTCCGTAAACTGGAAAAACAGAATTATATTGTAAAAAAAATTCTGTAAAATTATAGGATACAAGGATATTTAGAAAATAGTTTTCCCCATTTTTCTTGTAAATGTGTTTCTCTAATTTTATAGTTTTTGACCGTATGTCAAAAATAAAATGTGAATAAAAGGGAACTTTGTAAAAAAACAGAGATTCTCTAGAAATAAACTGTAAAATTACACTTTCCCCTGTTTTCTTATAAATTTGCGGCCTTTTTCTGTAATTTAACGTTTCCTGTAAAAAAACAGTTACATTTCGTTTTTTGTCATTTTACCTGGAAAATTATGTTAAATTAAAGTTTTTTTACAATTTAAATATTATGAACGCTTGCAAAAATGTAAATATAAAAAGTTAAGACTTAACTTTTTTGCTCTTGATTAGATTGTGATTTATAAAAAAATTATTACAATTTATAAAATACACATGATTTATACAATATTTTTAAGTCAACATTTTTATTTTTAAATATACTAATCAAATGTTAACCGAAATGTTTTATTTTGTTTATTTTACATAGCTTACACATTTGAGCTATTTAGCTTTTTACCAAGGTCTGTCTTTAATTTTCTTATGTTAACATGAACAAATCTAAACTGTTAAAGTTTTAATTATTGAGCCTTTTTCTCTTCAATGAAAGTATACGTTTATAATATTTTTGGTTCACTCAATAAACCTTTTTACTTCACTCATAGGTGAATACTATAAACAGCTGAGTTTCAATAATGACTGATTAGACAAATATGTCTATGAAGTAGGCCAAGTTCTGATGATGATACAGACTGTGATAGGTTGATTATTTAACCGGAACAGAGGAACTCATTTCATTCTGTGTTCAGGTCAGTGAGCAGTTCTCATGATGATCAGTCCTTATTGGATCCGACATTCTGCACTTTCACAATGCATACATTGATTCAGCTCACTCAAACAATCCATATACACCCTTTTTTGGGTCAAAACTAGTTTTTTTCCACCAACCTCTGCATTTTGCTGTTCAACAACAAACATTGAAGGCATTTACATAGTTGATGAGTTCTAAAAATCGAAACAGATGTTCATGGTTTACATTTCCTCCTGATGGCCTCTTTTACTTTGACAGGACTGTCCAGCTTTATTTATCCTTTATACCTATTCAATACTTTCGCTTTCACAAATGTCTAATTACAAGGCAATTTTAACATATGATATTCAGTTCATTCAAAACAGTCATCCTCCATAAATGTGCTTGTGTTATATTATTACATTGTTAATGTATTAATCGATAAATATTAACCTAACTGTGAAATTCGGGCCAAGGACTCAGTATCAAATTATGATATTAGGAGCATCAAAGTTGTCATGACTATAAAATTATGAAAAAGATCAAGTGAGTCTTGCTGTAAACGATAGATTAAATGATAGATTTTGAGATCCAGTACTCAACTTTTTATTTATAAAACTGAAAATACAGATTTTATTGATATCACATTTTATGTCGAAAAAGAGTTGGCTAGCTAAGCACTTATTTTTATAATATATTCTTTACTTTATGTACAATGATTTTTTGTAGAAAACTGTAAATCGATCATTTGACTATTCTAAATTTATAAACTACTGCGAAATAGCAAAACGTCCAGAAATAGCAACAGGTAAAAAGAGTGTTAACACTTGACCATTAACACAGACTCCCGATCAATAATAACTTGGTGTTACATTGATCAGTGTATAAAAAGCTAATGCATTGAGCCAACATTCACAACGTGGCAAAGGGGTGCAGAACGTTTCACTGTTTATTTCACATTAGAATTTAAAAACGTCCTTCTTTTTGCAAAATTAACTTGAGTTTTATGTGCAATTGCATATTTTATATTGCATTAACAGCCTGCTCAACATGAGTCATCACTCTTCATGGCGAGAGCACCACTGTGCCCCTGGAGACATCAACTGCACAACAACCGTAAAGGAATCCTTAAACACCAGGGACTACAAGTTACTCCATGTGCCTTTCCATGGACCGACACACAGTCACCACCATGAACTTCCACACCCTTTCCCCACGGTGGATGTTCCAGATCATGCCCACTACATCATCGGCTCTGTCATCCTAATAGTCGGCATCACAGGAGTGATAGGGAATGCATTGGTGATCTACGTGTTTTGCCGAAGCAACAATCTTCGCACGGCTGGGAACATGTTTGTGGTGAACCTGGCGGTGGCTGATTTCTTCATGTCTCTCACGCAATCACCTATGTTCTTTGTGGCCAGCTTGCACAGGCGGTGGGTATTCGGCGAGCATGTTTGTGAGCTCTACGCCTTCTGTGGAGCCCTCTTCGGAATCTGCTCCATGATGACTTTGACCGCTATCGCTGCTGATCGTTGCCTCGCTATAACTCAGCCCCTTGCACTGGTGAGCAAAGTTAGTCGACCTA
Source organism: Barbatula barbatula (assembly GCF_947034865.1). Taxonomy (NCBI): domain Eukaryota; kingdom Metazoa; phylum Chordata; class Actinopteri; order Cypriniformes; family Nemacheilidae; genus Barbatula; species Barbatula barbatula. The sequence continues at coordinate 23,764,362 of NC_136764.1, forward strand.
AAGCTGGTGTGATTCTTTCTGTTGTGTGGCTCTATTCCCTTGGTTGGAGCCTTCCGCCCTTTTTTGGCTGGAGTGCCTATGTCCCGGAGGGTCTCCAGACCTCGTGTTCCTGGGACTACATGACCTTCACTCCGTCGGTGCGTGCGTACACCATCCTCCTCTTCATTTTTGTGTTCTTCGTCCCGTTAGGCATCATTAGTAGCTGCTACTTTGGAATTTTCCAAGCTGTTCGAACAGCAGGGAGGGAGATACGAGAGCTGAATTGTGGAGAAACAAATAAGGTTTATAAACGAATGCAGGACGAATGGAAGATGGCTAAGGTCGCTCTTCTAGTGATTTTGCTTTTTATTATATCCTGGTCACCCTATTCCGTAGTGGCTCTTACCGCAACAGCGGGCTATTCCCACCTCCTCACCCCTTATATGAATTCAGTACCTGCTGTCATTGCCAAAGCCTCCGCCATCCATAATCCCATCATCTATGCTATCACACATCCTAAATACAGGGCAGCTATCGCTCGATACATTCCAATACTCCGTTGTATCCTGTGTGTGAAAGAGAAAGACCTCCGTTCTTCTATTAGTTCCAGCAGCGCACTGTGCTCCCGTCGTCCGACCCTCACCAGTCAATGCTCCACAGGGGTCAGCATCGGAAATGCAGCGCGAGCTAACGGCCGCTGGGGAAAGACACGATTGTCTTCTGCTTCAGATACTGATTCGTACTGGACCGAGAGCGAGGCTGATGGTTCCAGTGTGAATTCCCTAACCTTTGGCCGTCGTGTGTCCACGGAGATCTCTACAGATACAGCCATTCCTCCCGAAGAGTCAAGTACTACCACCAACAGCGGGCAGAAATATCTAAAAACGGCCCGAGTTGTAGGCCTTCCTGTGCCCACGATTGCTTTTGAAACAGATTCATCAGATGGGGAGACTGTTTCTGATGGAAAGATATTCCTCCTCAGAGGGGACCGTAAGGAGTAATATAGTGCTTTAGTTTGGTGTTAGTTACTTAAGTGGTGGTTGCTTTAAATATGGCCAATTATATTGAATTGCTACTCTCCATAACATAATTTTGTCCCATACCCTGATCAGTTTGTAAACTATGTGTGATCATTCAGCCAACCCTGCTTCTGTTCTTTCAAAACGTATACTATAAAGTGAATTAACACAGATGATTAAGTAAATCTAGCTAAATAAATGGCACATTATCTGTAGTAAATTGGTAAATTGTGATGTTTGGTGTAAGATGCATTAAAAGAAAGATCCTCTGCTCTTTTTATTTCCATTTCTTACATCTGTAATGAAGTTAATTCAAACAATAAAATACAAAAAAGGAAAGAAAAAACAATTGCCAAGTGTAAATTACTACAGCATTCAGATGTTTGAGGCACACGACTATTGATTTATTATATTCATAGTTTGATTGGTATTGATAATTTCATTTTCTAATACATTATTATTAATTATTTATGTTGTCTATGTTATACTTGGCGTTTCTGAGACATGAAACTAATATTTTGAACTTTTCTTTAATAAAGACTTTTAATATTTATCACAATTGTTCAAAAATAGTACAGTTAGTAAAATTATCCATATCCATATCCATATCCATACCCATATCCAAATACATAATAAATACATGTAATTAATAATTTTGCTGGTTACCTGCAACAGGTGTCAAAACAATACAGCTCACCGACACTTTTATTTTGCGTGACTTTTAAGTCGTCGCCCGGAAGTTGCGTCAAACAATGGCACGGAGACGTTGCCTAGACGCCCCTGTATCTGTCTGACTGTCTCTTCAGCGGCACAACAAAAGCAGTGCAACGCGAGGCTCATTTCAAGTAAATTATTGATGGCAGTGAGAAGACTGGTATAATAATCTTCAATATGGGGGATGATGGCATCGACTACAACATAGTGTTTCCAGAAGCACTGCTCTCAGGTACTGACAGCACCACCACCTTCCTTGCGTAAACCATTGCAACCGATCTCTCACATTTATTTCATTTACGTAAGCTACGTGTAAATGCACGTCAGCTTGCGAGCTGTCTTTGAATAATATTGTGATGTGCAGACATGTTGTCTACACTGGAGAATTTAAAAGTTTGATGTGGATTTGAGGTATTTTAGTTTAGTTGGTTTTGCTTAAACATGTTAATTTTGTCTTGGCAGAGAAACACTGGCGCGGATCAAAGGAGCCAGTCGTTATTCTGTTAGGATGGGCTGGATCCAGAGACAAACATCTGTCAAAATACAGCTCTATTTACAATGAAAAGGTGAAACATTACGTTTTAGAAAGGATTTCTTTCATTGGAATTACATATAATACAAACAATGGAATTTGTAGTAAAACTATAGTGATCATGAACAAATATTGGAACTACACCACAGTAAAACTGGTTAATTTTTTCTACGGGTTGTGCGAGGACATATACTTACTGTATGTCAAAAATGATGGCATTTTTACATTTACGAATATAAACATTATATCACAAATAACACTACTTTTTGCCATTAAAAAGTAGGGATGCACCGATAGCACTTTTTAAGGATCGAGTACGAGTACCGATATTTTTTCCCTGGTACTCGCCGATACCGACGCCTGTTGTACAGTTAGTTTTTTTTTTTAATGTGGCAATTTTCCAAGAACAACACAATGAGTCTAATGAACATATCAGCATCTTTATTTTCAACAACTTCAACTTATATTATGAAAAAATAAATCATTCTGTGCTTATCACAAATTTTCAAAGCCCAAATTTCACAGTGTGCAATAACCTCCAAAGGGCAAAACCAAAGCATGCAGATTACCATGCGTGGGTCGTCATCATTGATTTTGAAATATTTCCACACTGCTAAGCGCAAATAAAGCGTTAAGAGAGAGTGATTTACATGTTAGGTCAATGCAAAGATGCGATAGACCTACTTGCGGTGCGATTCGCGCGAATCGAGCGTTCGCGTTATTCTCGCGAGTTATCGTTCTTTGGTATCGGGGAATTTTTACGAGTACGAGTACATGAGGTTGGTATCGGGCCCGATACCGATCCTGAAATCGTGCAATAGGTGCATCCCTACTAAAAAGCTTTTGACAAATACAGATAACTACGAGTAGCTGTAGCGAACAACTTATTAAGATTTCAAAAAAGACAATTATTAAGTTATATATATATTTTTTGTTGAAAATATTAAATGAATTCAACCAAACATAAAAAGTTGTTAAAATCAAATGTATGCTTTAATCATTTGTAGCCCACAAGAGCCAACTGAATTTGTCAGCAACACCGTGATCAAAAATGACTCTTTTGAACCGATTCATTTAAACTATTGAAACGAATCATTCAAAGCTCATTGAACCACACAAAAACGGAGGATGTGAATGAGCTTTGAATGATTCGTTTCAATAGTTTAAATGAATCGGTTCAAAAGAGTCATTTTTGATCACGGTGTGCGTTCAGGTGTTCTCAATGTGTACTGTAGCTGTGTCTCGTTTCGGGAAGGCTGCGTCCTCCGGAGGTCTCATTTGAAGCCTGCTACGTCATCGAGGCTGTCTCGTTTCATAAGAGCAGGTTGGACACTCCGTATGCACCCTTCTAATGCGACCTTCTTTCACAAGAATTCGGAGGACACATGAGGTGTATCCTACGTTGCTAGAGATAACCCACAATGCTAATATGTGGTGTTTAAATGTTTAGATTTAACATTTTTAATCTTAGCAGGCAGGTGTAGTTAATAGGTTTACCAGTGTTTAGTGATTTTCAAATGTTTTGAAACAGTACGGTGGACACAAGGACGCAGCCCTACGAAACGAGACACAGCTAGTGTTCGTTGTGTAAACGGGTTCAACCAGACACTTGCACTTATATAATATTACACTGAAGAACACCAGGTTAATTTGAGAATTTTTTTTAAGAAGTTTAATGTACAAGAATGCAAAATAAGCAGTCGCAATTAACAATGACCTGTACAGCCTCAAAATACAGCTAATAGAGCTCAAAATATAGGTGAGGAAAATAGGGATGGGGAGTCGACTCCAAAAAAGTAGATTCCTCGACTCTTAATGTCCCTAAAGACTTTAATGTTGTCATTGGCTCAAATCGGTTAAATTGTGTTTGTGATTGGCTATTTAAGGTAAAAGTCATACCTCCACTCTTTCTCACTGTACACGTTCACATTCGATCCAAAACACTGCGGTAATCAGAGCATGAGCGACGACTACTGGTTCTCTCACAGAAGGGCAAGCAATATTTCCCGCTCAGTCTTCACCTTCAATCCAATCACATGAAAGATCAAATTCTTATGAAAAACTCTCCTATATTTCGTCCGTCCATCTTCAAGCTTGTATTTCTCTAAACAACGGTTAAGTCTTTGTAAGTTGCTTTGAATGAAAGCTTAAGTGCTTAAATGTGACTCTGTGGTGGATAACTGGACACAAATCAAAATCAAATTTGAGGAAACAAATTATAAAGCTTTTCATCCATCTTAGAAACTTAAAGAATCAGCAACAGCCAGGAAGTCTCAAATCATATATAACCTTGTTGTTGCTGGGTTATTATTATAGCATATTTGTTGGATTTAAAATGACATGTTGATAAATACTTTTACGGCCACCTCCAATTTTTATAAACAGTGCAGTTTATAAACCAACACTTATGAAATACATTAGAAAAAATGACATACAGTAATAGTTAGAATTTGTTGATCTATTTGTATATTTATATTTTAGTTGAATTCGAAATATTTCGTATTTATTCGGTGAATTTGAAAGAAATAAAAATGTTTTCTTTGTAAGAGATCAATGACAGCTTATTATTAAAGAGCTAATTCAATCTTTTCATTGAATTAGTTTATTTGCAAAAAGCAGGTAAATCAGTTAAAAATCATTTTTATCATGTTTTTATTGTGTTAGTTTGAGTGATATAAATGGGAATGCACAATAAAAACTTTGTTTTTGCTAAAGAACTCTTAAAATATTTGAGGATTTATTCCCCAAGTCCTGTATAATTTCTGTCCCTGTAAAAGATTCACAACAGTTTATTATTAAACAGCTAATTTACTTTTTTATTGAATTAGAAACACTTAGTATTTATTCCCCAAATATCATTCTGCTCCTGTAAGAGATCAATAACAGCTTCTTGTTTCCATCCAGGGATGTGTGACTCTGCGCTACACAGCTCCTCTCAAGACAGTTTTCATTTCAGAACCTCTTGGCTATAAAGAGCTAAGTAGCACTGCTCACAGATTACTTGAACTCCTTTATGACTATGAGGTCGAGAACAACCCAATATTCTTCCATGTGTTCAGCAACGGAGGCTTCATGCTTTACCGCTACATGGTGGAGTTATTGCACAGTCACCCTCAGTTTAGCACTCTGTGTGTGGTGGGCACAGTTGTGGACAGTGCTCCCGGCAGTCAGAATGTGATCGGAGCCCTCAGAGCTCTCAAAACTACTTTAGGGCCCAAAGTCAACGTCCTGCTGCAGTACCTCCTGCTCGCGCTGTTTGCCGTGGCAGTTGTGCTACTGAGGGTTGTCTTGTATCCTGTGACCAAGTATTTTCACAAGAACCATTACGATGCTATGATGGAGCACCCGGCCCCTTGGCCTCAGATGTACCTTTATTCGAGATCAGACCGCGTGATCAGATACAGGGACGTGGAGAAGATGGTTAACGTGTTGAGGGAGACGGGGCTGACAGTCGAATGCTTCGATTTCATCACCCCTGCCCACGTGAGTTTGTACAGAGACTGCCCTGAAGACTATTCCAGCAGATGCAGGACTTTCCTGACAGGCTGCATGACTGATTCAGGAGAGACGCTGGCTAAGAAACGCTTTAAAAAAAGACTTTAAAGCATCATGTATACATACACACGGTACATTATTATGTGCACAAACCCTTCTGTTTGTGAAAGCACTACTGTTTAATAACTTAAACGGCTCTTAATCTATAAACGAAGTTTTAATAAGGGATTCATTTGCACTCTAATATTCTGTATTTGTCTTAAGATGTGAATTAAATGGTAAATCAGGGCCTGATTTGTTATATTATTGACATTGTGAATGAGTAAATGTGTGCATTTAAACATTGTGTTTGAATAAATGTTTGAATTGAAAAATAAAATGTCTGTTGTCCAAGTGGTCATTACGTTCAGCCTTTCAAATTATAAGCAGTGCAATGGTTACGATGGAAGTCTTGTGACTAGGCACTGGGATGGTACAGCAACAAACACCTCCTTTCATTAACAATGCGTCTTTGTAAATACAAGACACCAAATTAATACAAAAAGAAATAAGGGTGTTGTCAAATAAACCGTAAATGTGTCCTATGGTGTGACACCACAAATGTTGAAAAGATAGAACATAAATCTCTCTTATCCTATTTTAAATCATAAATAAACTAAAATATATTAATAAGATTTAGTTTTCTAAAGTTTTGCTGTCACACCATAGGACACATGTATGATATATTTGTCAACTACTCATAAACTGGTATTGTGTGACCCTTACACATCATCTTATTGGTAAAGTTGTTATAACTGTGCCTGAAAGGCACTTTTCTATACGTTTCATTTTGGTTTCTTCTATTATTTTGCTTTTTCTATTTTTGTATACCATAGGAAAAGACAAGACAGTGAATGTACCTTAGACTAGAGAGATTTATCTAACTTGCAGGCTTGTGAAATTGGCCTTTGCTGTAGCTGACAGTCAGTCAGTTTGTGATCAGAGAGGCTTCTGATTGGTCAGGCAGAGATTCCCATGCCACGTCTCCTTCTGTCACGTTTGACATTTCAGAGCGAGTCACTGGCATTTGTCTTCTCCGGAAAGCCCTCCGTGGCTCTTCATGTATCATTTAGAGCCATTGATAGGGAAAAAGGAAAGAGAGAAGTTTATATATCTGTTCAGACAGATGAACATCGCTTATTGGAGTGGATTCTGCTTTCATCTGGCTGCTCAGATAGCTTGGATTGTTTGCAAGCAAACACTATGGTTTCGGACGACTGAGATAAAAAGTGATACTGTGAGCAAATTTAAATAGTTATTTCCAAAAATACAATATAACCTAATGGTTAACCGATTAAACATATTCTAAGTATAAGCGAGAAAAAACCCATCTATTGCATTTCAAGGAACCAGCTTTGGGTGGTTTTAATAGTTTCTGTTGGTTTTAATCTATTTATTTTAGCTTGCATCACTGAAAAATGAAGCAGCTAAATGCATTATTGTGAGGAACATCTTTACTCTCATTTTTCTTTGTCTTTGCTCTGTTTACTAAAAGGCCAATAGGCACCACTGTCCAGTAGCATCCTGCTATACCACATACATTTCAGTGGGGGGCAGCAGAGATCCAACATCTCTCTTTTGTTCTACTTCAAACACAAACAGTCTTTTTTATAGATATATCAATAGGTTTTGGTTTGCATTTAAGATTTTTTGCTTATTTAGCATTGTGTGACCCACTATAATGTGTGGCTTATAATATGCGCAGCAATGAAGAGCTAGGCAATATTATTCTTCATATTTTATAAACTGCTTGGGACTGTGAGAAGAAAGCTCTCAATTTACGTTTAAGAGGAAAGGATGGTCTTTTGGCTTTCAAAGTACTTTGTCATTGAATTTCCTTTAAACAGCAGCTCACGTAATTGACAGCACACTGTATAATGGCAATGCCCGATAAAAGTCCTGAAATTGCCCCGAGAGTTAATGAAGTCGCACTGTGTGATGAGGGAAGATTGTGGTGGAAAGGGGTCAACAGGCCTCTTCAGCCCTCTCGTCCATGGAAAATGGCTGCTGTCAGCCGATGAACATTATGGGAATCTGAATGCCCACACAGCAAGCTCACTCAGAGATTCATGATTTAAAATAGTGGCATTTGGCAGACCAGACCCATTGTCGCCCATCACTCTTAGGGACGAGAAACGGTGGAAAGGAGAATTAAGCTCTTAACATGGTCAAGTACTTAAAGGGATATTCTATTGAAAAATGAAAATTCTGTCATCTTTTACTCACCCTCAAATTGTATCAAACCTGCATACATTTCTGTATTCTGTTGAACACAAAGAAATATATTTGGCAAACTTTTAGGAACTGAAATTTGACTACATCATTGGGAAATAATTTTACTATTAAGTTAAATTATAATATAATGTTAAATTATATTAAACAGTCAGACCTAATATACACTTTTGTTAACCAAGCTATTTACCTATACAGAACATCCACATATTATGTTGTTATTATTACATTTTAATCCAATTTTGACTTAAGATGTGTCAGTCCAATCAAATAATGAATATTTATTGCATTCTATCTTTCCCTTTTTTATGAATTCATTGCACTGTGTGATACAAAATACAACACAGTAAGATCTGCTGTATTCTGCACCTTTTGGTAAATGTCGTAAATAATCATAAAGTATGTTATACGCGCATATTTTTTACAGTATATATTTTATTTCCCGCAGAAAACAGTACCCTCCTTGCTGTTGGTGTGTAATTTCTTTGTCTTGAACAACAGATGGCAGTGTCCGCTAAAGCAGCTGTAGCTCTAAAGCCTGAAGAATAATATCCATTAGCAAAACAGGGCAGTAAATCACAGAAAAGCTCTAATTTTGTGTCTAACAAAACCCCTTAGAATGCACTTTCTTTAACACACAAAAGTGAAAGTCCTGTGGTTTGACCTTTATCTTTTCCTATACTTTAGTATGAATACGTCTTCAGGCATATCTGTGTAGTTCTTTGCAAGACCACATGTTCCCTATAAAGGAAAATATTGAATAGACTAATGCACAGATTTCAGATGTCTCACATGTTTGTTCTGTTTTATTTTACAGTGTGTTTCTTTCTTTTTTCTTTTTTAGAATTTGAAACTTTAAAAGAAGATAATCTGCAGCGGCATTGGCATTTACGGCCAAACGTAAAGGGGGATGTCTGTGAATTTTCTAAATCTGTTTGAGATTTTCCGTCTGTCACCCTCTTTTACTTTGACTTTAATGTCAAATCGTACATCTGTTTTTACATGCAATGCCTTTCGGATATCTGAGATAGATATACTGCCATACACAATCGGCATCCACTCAGGTAAGTTCATGCTCCATTTCTGAAGAGTAATATCTGATATGATATTGTTGCCCTTATCCGAGGGGAAATGAGTAAATCTGCCATGACTGGAAGTTGTCAGATAATCCCAAAATCCCATGGAGATTTTTATAAATGAATTTTAAACATTGCATTTCAGTATCTGTTGAGTGACATAAAGTCGACCAACATCAATGTGATAGACTGACATAATGGTAGGATGCATTAAGCTGAATGTGTGTCAAACTCTTCTTAAAACACAAAAAATATATAATACAGACAAAAAATCATATTGTTCTGAAATTAAATATGAAACTATTTCTTTTGCAGTATTCATAGGAAAACATTGCATCTTTTGCCCGGTTTTCATTTACTACTGAAAAATGCTAATTAAAAAAAAGATTTATTGTTGAATTTGAATTTGAGAGACATGTTGTCCACAGAATGAAACAAAAAATTATTTTACCTTCATACATACTGATAAATAGTGGATTTAGAAAAACCAAAAAGAATAATATATAAGTTTGCAGCATTTTTAAAGGAATAAATGAAACCTTGAGTCTGAATGATGAGAGTGTTTGTTTACAATTAAAAGTGGTATTACAAAATAAACCTGTGTATTCAACATATATTCAGCTAATGCAATACTATTGAACTCCATTCTACCCCATGACTTTTTGGGTCCAAGATATACTTCCACTTCAGTACATTATAAAGCATTATTGCCCATGCCTGGGTTTTGACCTCTCTTCCTAAAACTAGTGAACCGTGTGTTGTATATTATGTGCTGCAGGGTTAGAGGTCAAACATGAGGTCATGTCACCATTTGCTCCTTCCTCTTCCATTTGCCGCGTTTGTGTCATCTTTTGTCTTCCAGCGTTGAATGTCTGGTGTCAGGAAAGAGTTTCATCACATCAGTCCATGTTTGTCCTTCCGTCTCTTTCACCCGCTGACTTTTTGGCACACAAATCCACAGCGATTACAGTAAGCCTGCAGGGGCCATTCTGCGCCACCGGCCCTTTCCTCCACACCTGTTTCAGAACAGACGTGTTACATTAGAGCTTTAAGTCATTCCCTCTTCGCTAATGAGCAAAGCGTCCCACCGAACCGAACATCGAGCATCGGGCCCCCTCCCACTAGGGATAAAAGCAAGAGAGAGACATGACCAAAGTCGTCTCCTCTTTGACAAACTTGAAAAGCTTCCCTGGTGTGTAAGCTGAGCAATTGGACACTTAGAAAAGAGGGAAGGGCTTTCAGTTGGACTAGCCTCGCAATCTACCACGTCCTCCCCTGCCTCCAACCCCCCTTCCAAGTTTCCACTTATGACACGGAGGAGAAAGGAAGAAGAAAGAGAGAGAGGCCCTCAGCGTGCGAACATCACCTCTCGGAGCGTGGGTTGAGCGGGATTGTTCAAAGTGACTTCGCTTCACATAGCTCCTTCAGGAGAACATCTCCGGCTCTTCACAGCCATCACATCTGACAAGCAGCGGGCTCCTGTTAAAAGCACTGTCGAATTAGATGTACAAAACAAACCGTGTGACATCACACGGGCAACGGTGCCGCGCTAGCGGTGCACTTGCTGGAGGGCGTATGTGTGGTGCTTCGTTTGAAAGATTTGAAAGTGCCACACCGCTGGTCTCCAAGCATGCGTGGGGTGTGTTTAATTTGACTGAGGGGGTAAGGCAAATATAGGGTGCAGCGGAAGGAAGTATGTTTAATGAAGGGGAAAGACGGGCTGTTGTGTGACAGCCCTCCAGAAGCAAGGGCTCACAAAAGCTCTGTAGAGGCGCAGAGACAAAGCAGCAAGCTTTTGATTCTGCCATACAACTGACACTTCTTGTGCGGCAAAAGTGTCTTTGTAAGACATTCTGTGTTATTGGATTAAAATTGTAGTGTATGTTTCTCACAAGAGCACAGAGATATACTTTCGAACGATTGAATTCAATATTTTAGCCGCTACACTAGTGAATGTTTTAATGTGTAGATTCATTTTTGACAGTATAGGCACTATAGTGGTGTCTCAATATGATAGTATTGACAATAACCCTGATACTAATGACCGAGACTATTGCTATATATATATATATATATATATATATATATATATTGTGTTAATACTACATATATGAAAATATAGAAACAATAAAGTCCTTATCAGGTTTAATTATTGATCGGAAATATGCTATTTAATTGTGATTTTTGCCAGCGATTTAAGAAACATCCGCCTTCCACCATTCAAGGAGACAACATGGCCACCGAGTGACACGACTTCTGTAAGCAGACTTTGGTTCTTTCACTGGCATATAGTGATAGCCCTGATAGGCAAATAACTTAAAAGTTAAAAAAGCGAGAGATTCATCCAGGTCCTTAAACACAAATACTGCTAAAGAAATAAAACATTTTTCCTCAACTTGCCCCTGTGACAACTTGCCCTTGTCTCCCCCGGTACTTCTTTACGTTTACATTTATGCATTTGGCAGACGCTTTTGTCCAAAGTGACTTACATTATACTATACATTTGTTTCTAAGTATGTGCAATCTCCCTTGGAATTCGAACCCCCGACCTTGGCATTGCTAGTGCCATGCTCTTACCACTGAGCTACAGGAAAGCTTTAACACAGTTTTAACACAAAAAGCACACCGTATTTTCTATTCTTGGACTTGCTATAGAATTGTCCCTGCATTCATCTGTGATACTTAGAGGCCCTTCAGCATGGCATTAGTGTGAGTGGGCAATGGTCATTTTGACATGATCCCACTATTACAGATCTGAACTGAGCCAAGGTCACAGTTGTGTCAGATGTCTGAGCCAAGAGAAAACCTTGACATTTTGCTCAGGGACTCAGCTGAACCATGGTTTAGTCAGTCTTAGTTTCCTCCCGCTATTTAATTACTATATTAAGGGGTTATTTTTCAACAAACGTGTTTTATTCTCAGGAAAATAATTCACTCCTGCAAAAATCTAAATGAGAATGTGTGTCATTAATACACACTGCAAAAAATGTCATTCTTCCTAAGCGTTTTTCTCTTGTTTTCTGTAAAAAATATTTACAACTTCTTAAATTACGATACATTTACATAACAAGGCAAGTGACCCAAGATATTTGGTCTTGTTTTATGAAAGAATAATATATAAACTAGGTCAAGTTTATGCTTAAAACTAAATTCTACATTAAATATACAGTAAGTTACTGGCAAACCCGCTGCGAAATTACAGCAAAGTTTTACAGTGTATCAATGTATTTCAATTATAGACCTTTTTTTAGACCGAGTGGATATTTTATATTAAAAGTGTGATATTGCTGCAAAATGGCCTCATGTAAATAATAGAGGTTCCTGGGGAGCAACAGCCTTGACACCATTTTAATAATCTCCTTTGTGTGCTTAAGAGGGTGGGATTGTGTTTAGCTTTGGTCCCATTAGTAAAAATCGTATGATTTATGCAGTTGCCGGTAGACTAATATCTTTAAAATTTTGCCTGGGACGACGATTCATCTTTAAGAATGATGAGAGGAGGTTGCTCTCTATGCAAAACGCATTAAGGCTAAATGAGGAGTCTATTACTCAAATCTGGCTGATAATCTGTTAGGCCCCGCCAACTAAGCAGATTTAGATATGTCACCATGATGATGAGCCCCATCTCTTCTGAACATCAAGAAAAAAAGAAACCAAAATTTCCCCTAGACACACATCACTTATCAGCATATCTGTTATCGTCACTGAAATGGTCTGCAGGGTTCAACGTGTGCAAGAAACACTCAGGAGACTGATGACAACAGCCATGTTTGTGTGGGAAAAGCCTGTTTATCATGGGTTAATTTGCACGCGGGGTTTATACCTCTTACCACGCACGTGACTGACCTGTTCATGGTGAGGAAGAGATGATCACGTTTATCTCTCCTGCTCTTTTGTCTCATTCAAATGAAAGTAATTCATGCTAGTGGCTAAAAATAAAGATGGCAAACATATGTATTAAATACATTTTAATTTAATTTGTAAGGGCCTTAATTCTTATTCAAGGTTCATGGTAAACCTTTAATAAAAGGTGCTTTAAACTGGAACTTGACAGCCAGTGATCACCATGCATGTAAATACTATGAAACTGTTTTAGTCCAAATTTAGAATGTGGGTTTTAGTCGCATGGACTGTCTACATACTGTCACACGAAGTATACTATATGAATAAGACGAATATTATTATTAATAAGGTCAAACTCTCTCGCTTCATCTATAAACAAAAGGTAAATGCCGATATATTCAGGGTTGACTGCAAAATGGCGAAACCGTGTTTGAATATGCTCAGAGGCTAAATTTTGCAAAGTTTTGCAGACAGCATGAGGTAATGAGCGATTTCTTGGCATGGAATCCAGACTAATTAAACACACAGAAGCACATCTTTATGATAAAAATGACGTAAGACAGATCAATTTGCCTTTTGTCACGAGAGAAAGTAGAGGTTGGTCGGATGGCCGATATTCATTTGGCTGCTGTCATTATTTTATCTCGTTTAATTGGACAGTTGATGGACGCTTTTCAGAATGGAATGACCATATTTGGACATTTATTTCCGGCGTCCTCATTTCCTGTAGCCGCCACACGAACAGAATTATGTGAGTTTTATCCTCTTTATGAACCATTACTCGAATATCAAATAATTTTGTAGCCTTCAGGTTTGAAGTGAAAACCCGTTGCATTTGCCAGTGGCTCTTTTGACAGCTGTCATTGCGCAAGTGCGAGGTTCTGTATTCAGCAGAAGATTTGCAGATTTTGAACTATTATTCTCATGCAGGTATTCTTGGTTGCCAATGTTCAATTCTCTCAAAATTTGTTTTGTATCTTTAGAAAAGATTGCCGAAAATTGTTATTTCCGGTGTTGTCATCATCATCATCATCATCGTGGTCATCATAGAGTCATAGGTAAGGGTGTTTCTGCTAAAACCCATACAATACTCTAATAAATTGGCCTTTATGTCATGTCTCTGTGCCAGTTTACCCTGAATAATGAGAATTAACCGAATTTCCTGACAGGCTGTTTTTATGTCATTGTGTAATTTGGCAAGTGCTTGTTCACGATTGAATTGAATGACTGAAATTTGATCGAATTACAATTTGATGTTTTGTGCAGATTTTCTACACAGTCAAGGTGTTTGGCAGGCAACGGAGGTAAAAGCGCGGCCTCTCAAACCTTGGAAAATGGGCGACCTGTACAAGGCAGATCTTGTTTTGAACGGCCGTTTGGTACTAATTAATGGACTGCGGCCCATTCCTGGCCTGAAGTTAAACATAAACGGCGTGAATTAAACATGCACATATCTCATCTTGGCACTACTTAAACTCAAGCACACAAAACCCAATGGAATGACTGTGACCGCGACTGCCATTGGGTGCTAAATGCATGCCGATGTGCACTTCACTTCACCCCACCCCCTGCGTGTAAATTGCCACCTTCAGAGGCTGCCAATGGCATTAGCACCCAACAAGATCACCTCGGCTGACAATAGTTAATTTGCGCTAATGACGCTTTATTCCACCCATTACATTAAATCATTTCATTCCGCTGCTCAACCTTTCTGCGTGCCAGTGCGATTCTCTTCCCGGCGCAATGTCATTTAAATAATAGAAACATGATCTGCAAAATATTACAGCCACATTACGTGATCTGAACAGTATTTACCTGACCCCTGGCTGGAGTGATGGGCCCATTAAAACGCGTCAAAGTGGTCATTTCAATCCTGAAACCATCTACGGATGCTTTTGAAGAGTAACGTTTTTCTCAACTTTTGCCAACATGCTTTTCCCTTGGGAAAGAGCGAGGGTTTATTGCGCACAAATTCCAAAATAGTTTCAGACTTTATCTTCGACTTGGTAATAGATTGAGGCCGGTCAGCCCTGCAGCGCTAGGTATCTTTCATTGAAATGACAAGATAGTAATAAATTCTCCAAAGGGATGGGGATTTTCAGCACGGTTACATCACTCTTAATCGGATAGAGGCGTGTAATTGGTACCGTATAAGCATGAATAAGTTTTAAGAATATTACACATATTACACTAGAGGAGAGAGTGTAGTCTAATATTGCTTTAAGATAAAGTACACCAATGGGGAGCATTACCTTTTTAATGCTAATTTGTACCACTTGTCTTTCTGGGAATGATCTCCTTGTACTACTTTTATCCAGTATTTAATTTAGTTAACTAAAAAGAGTAAGGCGAAGAATTTGTGCAAGGTTTCTGCTGTTCAGATGAAGACCTTTCTTTTCTCGGTTCGCTGTGCATTATTTTTGTTTATTGTGTTAGCTGATTGTCTAAATAAAATAGGCCTTGGGTTAAATAAACAACACGGGTAAAAGGTCTCTCCATAACTACTGTACCTTACCTAATGTATAGGATACTGTAAACCACCAGGGCCGTGTTGCTGGAGATGGAAGTGCATTGCTTTTCTTCTGTTTTTGGGGGGGGAATCTTTGTTAAGAAAAATGCGTACGCTGACTTTACGTGGTGTGGGTTTCTTGCCTATACTTGAGTATCAATATGTTAGTATTCGTGTGTTAAAATATTGACTCTTTTACATAGAGCCAAGGTAAATGGAAAAAACCTTTTCTTGGCAAAACTGGCTCTCACAACCTGAGTAAGCAGGACTTCGCCCTGGTCAACAGCGAGGCTTCAATCTCATTAGCAGTTGATTAATGAGCGAGACTGTACCATCATATTAAACATAGCAGCACATTCGCAAAGAGGCAATTTTACAATTGGTCAAGAGTTATGGGTGCATATGTGGAGGGATCAGTTTGAATAAGGCAACGTTCATTCGTTATCTTTAATTGTTCCTGAGGAAGCTTTTAGTCTGGGTGAAATATGATTCTATTAGAAAACGATGCTTTCCCATTTAGAGCAAACAGACATGAATTATCTCATTTGGACCCTTTTCAGGACTGTGCTGCTGTGTGGGGGTTTAAGAGCCTTCGCGGTGTGTGTGGCAGTCTGGCAGAGAGAGGAGATTGCTCCCCTGCAGTTGAAATAGAAGTGAAAGCTGAAGGACAGCAAAAAGTCTTTTTACATTTGTGACCTCTAAAGAGACATATACTCTGTTTTCTCGGTGGTAAAGACAATGTGGTTGCTGCGAGCTAGTAGTATTACAAAAGCAAGGAGTTTGTAGTAATCCACCCGGTGTCTTAAAAGTTTCGTGGTGTCATGTACGATAGACTTTTTTGCAAAACACTGGTTTAGTTTCAGTTTATTACCACTGCACAAACGGTACAGCGAAGAGAAAATTTGCAACTAAATCCAAACGTTAAACAAACATCTTTAAAAACATTAAATTGTTTAGTGATAGTTCACCCCAAAATAAAAACATTGTCATAATTTACTCAACCTTTCCACAGAACACAAAAGAATATATTTAGAAGAAAGTTGGTAACCGAACATCATTGGTCCCCATTCAGATATATTGTGATGACACAAAACCAATGCAAGTCAATGGGGGCCAGTTAACAACATTCTTCAAAATATCTTCTTTTGTGATCTGTGGGAGAAAGAAAGTCGTACATGGTTGAAATGACAAGAGGGCGAGTAAATGATGACACTATTTGGCTCGCTATTAACAAACCATTAACTACGACTTTGGCCTCAATAAACTTGTAATCTGGTGCTTATTAATAGTTAATAGGTAGTTGTGATGTTTAGGTATTGGGTAGGATTAGGGATGTAGAGTATCGCTGCATGAAAATAGGCGTATCTGAAACTCCTATATACACAGGATCATGCAGAATAAGTGCTTTATAAGTACTAATAAACAGCCAATATGATAATAATATGCATTAACAACTAGTTAATAGTGAGAATTGTTCCCTATACTGAAGTGTACCCTGTATTTGTATTTTTGGGTGAACTATCCCTTTTATTGTTTGAACATTTTCTTGAAATTTGGTCATGCAAGTGTTTTTGTTATTTATTAAAAACAATAGGGCATGGCAGTTAAATCCCATATAATATTTTGCTAAAAAAAGCTTTAATCATACATTTAAAATATGAATAATACTAAATTGGACATTAACAGATTATATGTGAATAAAATAAATTATACATGTAAAAATGTTAACCTGAAGAATAAAATGTAATCTGCTACCTATAGTATTTTATCTGAAGAAACACATGCCTGTAGGCTACTTTTCAAGTTAACAATGTGTTTCTTCAATAAACTTAAACTTAATGCAATTGTCTTTATGTGTGTAAAGGGTCCTTTAAAAAATGTGAGGATGAAAATATCACTTGTTTTTTTCTTAATTTTTATTATGCATCAATATTTTGTTAATGATTTTTTTTATCATTTGTTTTCATTGAAGAACATCCAAATTGTTTTTCAGAATGTTTTTTACTCTTAGCAATTGAATTGAATAAATAATTCATACAAATTATGCTTTGTGCAAGGTAGAGAACACATTATGTTTATTACAATATTTTCTTTATTACTGAATTATGTATTATAATTCAAATCTTTACTGCCAAGATGTTTCAGTGGTTTTATAAAAATGACCCAAGTGCAACTTTACAAAAGGGTCTATATGCCAGATACTAGTTTTCAGGAGTTTTTAGGAAGTCTTTTCGCTTTCAAATGATGCCTTTAATTTAAAGAATAATGTGAAATTTTTCTACAATTAGTTTGGAGTCAGGTTATTTCACATAGAGTAGTGTTGCTCTATTTGCGTGGCGACCTGTAATAAAGCACCTATTTGTGAAAGGAGAAGAGACCTTTTAACATTTTCTGTTTATCACTGTTCTCCATTAGGGTGAATTTTCATATCAGGAAGTCCCTGACATAATTGACTCATATTTATAAACAACCGTCAGAATGAAAAACATTGGCCATATTTTGGGTGATTTAGGAAAAAAATGCTAATTTAATGACAAATCCATCATTTTTCCAGAGCTGACATTGGCCAAATGTAAATGTCATACCGAGCCTGACATTTTATTTTTACTGTCATATTTATCTCTGACAATCTTGCATTTATGGATTTGATATAAGCTGAAGCTCTACTTTTCGCAATAATAAAAATGGACACGTACTATGATCAGCCTCTTATTTCGTCATGGGAGGCCTTGTCTTCCAGCCGAGTTACATTAACCATGAATGGCTTCCTCAAATATACTTTAGTAATACACAACATTGAGAGAGGTGTTATTAAATTTGCTTGACCAGAGTGCGAGTCAGAGTACCGCTCGCGTAAAAACCCTGTCGCTTCATTACATTTACCGATATATCAAATGATTTACCCTGAAATGGGACAGTGTTACAGTAACGATTAACCATTAACATTATCGCTTGTAAGACTCTTGACACCCAAGGAGTTAAGCAGCTTTTTGCATGGGTGACATGTGAGTGAAACATAATAAAGGTAATTTACTGCAAGGCAAATTCCATAGCTAAAGGGTTCCCATGTTAAATAGCTCTGTGACCTTTAGCGGCTGATTACATAAAGGAGACACAATCAGATTAGAGCAGGGAGGGAAAGGTCAAGCGCATTCGTAGTGGTGGCCATTTCGGTCTACCTGGAGAAGCATCGTCTCGGTGTGCCGGCCGAAAAAGCAGCCGTCGGCTGGGGGCGAGGAGGTACTTAGCCTTTGTGCCCCGAGAGCCGTTTACGTAAAGGCCAGCATCTGACATGCTCATGCGTCCCATTGCTTTTATGTCCCGACGGACGGGACCAGACGTGAGCAACCTGAATGACCCGCGCTGAGGGACGTTGAAATCGTCGTGGTGAAGTCATGTGAAAATCTGAATGTCAGCCATCTGATTTCAGTAGAGTGATCCTGGATATGTTGTTATCCTTTGTGTGAGCTCCTTTGCCTGTACCATTAGCTGCTAACACAAAGATCCATAAACTAATCAGCACCAATATAGTTACCCGTCTGTACATATAGATTCTACATGCTGCAGGAGACTCATGCTGCCTTACATTGTCTCCATCCAGAACCTTGCATTACAAAAGAAGATATTTGGACGACTGTCGGAAAGCAAAAAGTTCTGGGGCACCTTTGACCACCATTTTAGTTTTGTCTTATGTGGTAGTCAATGGTGGCCAAGAAGTGTTTGGTTACAAGCATTCTTCCAAATATAGAACAAAGAAATGTACACAGATTTGGAAAAACTCTAGGGCAATGGAGAGGGTAAATGAAGACAGAATTTTAGTTTTGGGTAAACTGGTCCTTTAGGGGATTTGCACAATGTAGTCACAGATAAAGTAAAAGAGCTACGGGAACATCCCGTCCTTGATTTGAAGGATTAGCTCACCCAAAAACGTTCATGTCATTTCAACACTGTACGACTTTCTTTCGACTGCAGAGCAAAAAATACATTTTGAAAAATGTTGGTGACCAAACAATATTGACCCCATTGATTTCCGTTGTGTGACAAAACTACAGAGACATTTTTTCGAAATATCTTTTGTGTTCCACAGAAGAAGAGTCATTCATGTATGCCGGTTTTAAATGACATAAGGTTGGATAAATGAATACAGATTTTTTGGTGTGTGTAAACTATCACTTTAGGAGATGTTGTAAATACACAACAATTTAAGTGTTGGTGCATTATAAGTAAGAACTCAGATCTCGTCTCAGATTAGGCTCAATTTCACAAAAAGCACTTGGTGTCATTTTATCCGACGTGTTATCAGTATTTCCACAGAACCAATAAATGAAATGTGTGTTGTGCGAGTCACCTTGCATAACAATCCCCGCCAAGGTACAAGCCACCAATTTGTATAATAACCGCACACTGTATGACTGGTGTCTAGATTTCAGTCATCTAATGCACAGGGCCATTTGATTTTCCTGAACGCTCCTGCGTGCATACCCAAGTGCATATCACTTACATGAAGTGTAAAACAAACAACAAATACTGAGTTAAGGCTCTTAGCATCTCCATTTCGATGGGATAATGACATCAGCTAGCATTCAGCCGGAGAAGCACTATGCAGCCGGCACATTGTTAAAAAAGACAGAAGGAAAAAAGGCACGACAGTGTGTGTGTTCACAAAAAACTGCCTCAGTTTTATAGATATGATAGAGTAATTTTTTTGCAGAGTGCAGTTACAGACCCAGTGGAGGGTCAGTGAATGGTAGAAAAATGGCAGCTTGGAAAGAGCGGCGTTATCAAGTGGCTTTTCTCCACTTGTTGACAGCAGAATGGATCTGGGTGGCCCTGTTATTGTTATTATAATCTCATAGCGCAACCTCCATCGCGCTAGTGAGTCTGGCAGGCTGGGGAGATGGCGAGTGATGAGACACTATCTGTGTGTGTGTGTCTGTGAGCTAACTAGAGTGCGTACGTTTCACCGTGTCTACAGTATGTGTGTGTGGGCATGTGTGCGTGTGGAGGGCGGCAAGGCAGTTTGTCTTAGGCGCGGATCGACGCTGGCTGGCCTGTCAGCTGGTTTTATGGCGGGCCCATTAAGGGGCTGACATGGTTAATGCTGATTGCGGCAGGCGCAGCGAGGACCTGACAGTAACGGTGTGCTGAGTGACGCAGATGATGTTAACAAGCCGGGGGAAGCGACTGGGGCCTGTGTTTACAATGTGGGGGTGCTAAAGCTGTCGCGATAACCACCAGCCTTCTCGACACACACACACACACACACACAGAGGTTGGCACAAAGTACACCAGCGGATAATTAGGCAGCCTACAAACAAAAGAGGCGGGCGTCATTTCTTACCCTTCCAGACCGCGGAGAGCTGCAGTGGCCCGTCACTTACTGAGCGAAGATAGCTCTGTATCGCATGCAATTTCGCCGGCTTTGGGATGCTGTTGAAACACAGACTTTACATCTTGACTACTCTATCCAGTTCGGTTTTGATTCAATTGTCTGTTAACTGTGGCGAGGTAATGCAGTGCACGTTGTGCATTTACAGACACATCATGGTATTATAATGTGTTTTTGACATGCACAAAATTAAAGATTCTTTGCTGGGCTGTATGGTCCCTTAAAGGGACAGTTCAGCCAAAAATATAGATATTTTTTCAGTTATTCACCCTCATGTCATTCAAAACCTGTATTTACATATTTTCACTCAAAAGAAGATCATTTTTAGAAATGTCTCAGTGGTGTTTTGACCATACAATGCAAATCAATGGGGGACAGTGTTTTTTGGTTACCAACGTTTTTCAAAATCTATTTTTCACGTTTTTTAAAGAAAATCATGCAGGTTTGGAATGACGCGAGGATGAGTAAACAATGAAAGAATTTACTTTGTTGGGGGACTATCCCATTAACATCCAAACGACCTTTTATGTTGCACAACAGAATCTTTGTGGTGGAAAACATATATTTTTTCAATGAACCCAATAATGTTCTTCTATGGCCTTTTTAGCGTTTTGATTTTTAAATATTTGTTTTTGGGGGATTGTTTGATGTATAATGTACATACATTGAATAAGAACACCATCAGCACCTTCAATGTACCATGGCCCCACCACAATCCTTTTTCTGTATTGTTTCATTATTTTGCTTTGATTCGACTAACACGCATGTACAGGATAAAACGTGCTCATCGTTTGTCATCTGTTTTTATGCCTTTGCCTCCGCATCTGAATGCCAATTGAATTAAAGAAACACGGCGATATTAGATTTGATATGTGCGGTCTGTATAGCCCGCAGTGTTCCCGCGCAGATGACAAAATGACACAATTTCCTCAATGGTCTAAAGAAACATGCTCAAAAACAATTAGTGTTGAGAACTCACATTTCAAATTAAGCTGTGGGGCCATTGCATATATAAGTCCTCTTGTCAGCTCAGTGAAGTGACAGCTAATGAGCTTCATTAATATGCTAAACAGGCCTTTTTCCCCTGGTTTTGCTCGTGCTCTGTCCACTGCAAAGTGACCAGCTCTGGAATATTTCTAATTGCAAGTCAATTATGTCATTGAGCCCATTTAGAACTTCATTTGTATGCAAATTTCGGGTTACGGGGCTGCGGGAGGGTTCGCCGTTCGACAACAGTAAGTGTATAAATAGTACACGATCTTAGTCTGGGCCGACCGTGCTGATTCGTACGGACACGAAGAGGCTTTACGTCCGGGTGTCCGGACAACTGGGCCCCGCTGAAGCCGAAACCGGGCTTGTTTGCGAAATTCCTGATCACCCTGCTTGCTGGGAATTAATCAGATGCTCTTCGCCTCATGGAATGATCATTAATTGAACTTACAAGGGAGAGTTGCACCCAGTAAATGATTTCTCAATGCATCATCTGTCTTTGATCTCTATGTAGTCAATAGGTTTAGTGGGGTGTAAAACAGCCATCAATAAAAACCTGATGAAGACGTACTGTAAGTAAATGATTAGGGGAAGTCGGAGCCTCCTGTTTTGACAGTTGTGGGTCTGTGGACTTGTGCGTCACCGGCTGTGAACCTAACGGGCTACTGTGTGTTTGTGCATGTCTAGCAAGACGACAGCGAGATGGCTGTCCGCTATGGAAATGACAATGTGCGCCTTTCTCTTCCCAGAGTGCAACCTGCCTTTTCTGCCTGTCAGCTACTGCCACTGTACAGAGTAAACCAACACACACACTGTTACACACCGAGTTGCACACACACGGTAATAGGTGCATATGCTTTTTGTGTACAAGCCTGAGGTGTTAGATTTCTGGACCAACTAAGGTTTGGTGAGTCAACCTGCGGTCCGACAGGCCCCTGAAAGATTATCAAGCTTCATTTTATTAGTGGTGACTACGGTTCCACACAAGAAGTAAGGTTGTAAATTAGCTGCCAGGCCGGCATCAATACTTGGGAGAATCCAGTGACATTGTGAAGTCTGCCACCCATCAGCAGTTAATGAATGGATGAAGTGAAGACCATTTTTAGTAAATTCATTACTGTATTGGACTTGACAGGGCAGATTAATAATTGGTTTGTCACATTTTTACCTCCGAATGATTAATAGGCCTATTGATTAGCGACTTGGGCAGTGTGCGGATGATATGGAGAAAAATGCACGCACAAGCACTTGAGTGCTGAAAGAGTGACCAGCAGTGAAAAACACTGCATCAACTTAATCACATCCTCCTACAGCTATCTGTACAAATGACACTGCAGGAACGGCTATTGCGGCAGTCACCCTACCAACTTTATCAGGACAGGGTGGATGTTATTGTGGTAAAAATTTGATTTTTGCAAACCCTTTATTGGAAGAGCGAGGGACGAGACGGTAATGAGGGATAGGAAATGTCCCAGGAAATTCACACTTGCATTGCCTGGTTGTAATTTTAAATCAAATGCTTAAAGCTGGATATTGTAACTTTACTAACTTAAAGGGAAAGCTCACCCAAAAATCTAAATTCTGTCTTAATTTACTCACTCCCATATCATTTGAATGACTTTCTTTTCCAGAACACGAGATAAGAAGGTATTTTGAAGAATGTTGGTTACTGACATTGGTATAGACACAAAACCAATGCAAGTCAATGGGTACCATCGGTACCCAACATTCTTCAAACTATAAAGAGGGCGAGTAAATATGACAGAATTTGGATCCTTTTAACTCTGTTTGAAACATAAAATGGGAGGTTACTTAAAGGGACACTCCACACCCAGAAATACTGTCATTCCCACCCCCCGAGTTGCAAACTTGTATACATTTCTTTCTTCTGCTGAACACAAAGAAAGATATTTGGAGAAATGTTTGCTATAGACGTTTCAGGGAAAAAAAAATTTAATGGACTTATCTTTACATGGGTTAAAGTCAAGTGACGTCACACTGACATTTACTCTGAAGTCGCACGTGACATCTCAAATTATAAATCATTATTATAAAGCTTACTGTTGCGAATCGTACATGCTTTAACCTAAAAAAGGTCTAAGAATTGCAGTTTTATGTTAAGCAGCCTTTCGTCAGTCAAAATCATTTTGATAGAATAAGTCAATGAAAGATCATGGATGGATTCTACAGAGCAGACGAATAGATGGAGCCAGTTATTAAAACTCAATGTTATTAGTCATGGTCATACAATGAATAGTCTGACATTTACACGTGCATAATACATTTCAAAGATTTACATTTGATAATATTTGCTCTCTTAAATGTATATTGTTGATGGATTTATGAAACACATGAGGCAGAATCAAGAGATAACATATTATCTGTAATCCATGAATGGTGCTTCAAAAACGTTTGTCACACTGGCATGTTTGTTCATTCGTAAGAGATCTGTCATTTTACTAGAATTCAAACTGTAGAAAAAACGTTTTAGTAAAGGATTGAGATATCACAGATTTCCACCGCAAATAATCTGTGTTTTACAAAAGCACGTCCAATTCTGAACACGTGCCACATTGTGGCATCTCCGGTCGCATCGACTTTACACGTGAAAAAGCGCTCGGCTCAATTTCACTGCAGCCGAGATTAAGAAAACCATGCGCTGCTTGTGACAATGGGGCATTACCATATGAATATGACCATAGCATCTCAGTCTCTTTAGCCCATCAATCTCTGCTGGCTCTTGTAGAGGAGTCAGATAACCTCCAGGAGATCCCCTCTTAACCTCAATTCTGCAGGATGGATTAAGAAATACCCGTGAGCGGAGTGTTTGAGAAGAACGGCGGCCGTGCCATTATTCTTCCCCGAAACGAGTTATAATACAATTAATCTTGTCCGGGAGGAAAAATATGGCACCTAAGTGAATTTTACATGAAGCCCCTCCCACTGCTTATCGCCGGGCTGCTTTCCTGGATGTGGAGTAATTGTGTTCTGACAGAAACTATGACTGTAGGTGAACTTCAGTGGAGACAGCTTTGAGAACACTTGTCACGTCTACGGAAAGATACGGGGTGGGGGGTTGTGTACAGCCCAAGGGGAAAATATGAACGGTTGAAATATCGAAAATGTGACTTAAAAGCAAGTCGAGCTTTAATGTTCTTCAAATGCACACGGAGAAAACCTTTAGGTTTGGCAATTTGTCTGGAAATGTTTCACAGCAGTTTTCTTCTTTTTTGTCCATCTAAATTACAGAACAGTACACTGTAAAAATGTTCTTAGTGAATGGCTACGTCAACGTGTTCTGTAAATTTTAAGGAATAGCTTACCTTAAAAATAAAAATCCTGTCATCATTTACTCACCTTCTTGTTATTTTAAACCTGTATGACTTTCTTTCTTCTGTAGAACACCAAAGAAGATATTTTAAAAAATGTTGGCAAGAAAAACCGTCGGTCCCCATTTACTTGCATTGGTTTTGTGTCCATACAATAGAAGTCAATGGAGAACCTTTTTTCAAAATATCTTCTTTTGTGTTCTGCAGAAGAAAGAAAGTCATACAGGTTAAAGTACATTTTCATTTTGAAGGTGAACTATTCCTTTAAGAAGCAATCTGATCCCACAAGTGATCATTTTTTGTGTGCAAATTTTAACATTTAGATGTCACTAGAAAATTTTGCCAAGGCCTGAATATTTATTACAATTTATATTACAATATTGTATCATAATATCTATTATTTTTACAATTTAAATATATGTTGTTTGAATTCCAGTAAAAGCGTTGGTGGTTCTGATTAATAACAGATCAAATACACAAATACACAGTATGTTTTAATTTACAATGTACACTTTGGATTGCTTTACCATGTTTAATAGTTCCTAAGAAATGTAATTTTTTGTGTGTGTTTTGCTTCATAAATTTGGCCAGTTAAAGTCTTGTTTATCAGTTTCTATTTCACACTGGACATCCGCTGTGTGTATTTCTTTGCGAAGCGGAAGTGAGTCACTTCCTGCTGTCCAGGTGCAGAACACACAGCTGTGTAAGCATCTCGCAGTGCTCGTGAAGCTGCGCGTTAAAAACCTTACCACATGTCGTAAACTCTACCCCCGCAAAAACCACAGACAAGGAGAATAATCTGGCTATCATGAGCTCACGCTCCCCAGATAATGTCTGGATATGTGCTGCGAGTGTCTAAATTAACTTTCCCACTGGGAACCAGAATTTCCACTCGTGTGACGCACCGGCGTTATTTATAAACGCTTGCACAGGGGGTTATTTTGTTTATGCAGATTGTGCATAATTTTTTCCAGGTAATCAAATCATACATATTTTTATTGATTTTTGTTTTTGCTTCATTTACTTTCTATATGTGTGCTTGCTGGATTTTTCTCTCTCCTCTACCGTATAAGTTCAGGATTTGCCTAGTAAAAGGACAAAAAGAGGGTTTTTACCCGAGTTAAAATTCCAGAACATGATTTATTTAAATAAGTCTGTTTAATATACTTATATATTGCACGACATTTGTAATCGAGGTGTGTTGGACAGTGTGTGTGACATAAAGCACGGTCTGATCCGGGGGTCCGGGAGAGTAGGGGGACGTCAGCGCTGAGGAAAGAAGGGGGGAGAACACAGGTGAAATTGATTCTCGGTGTCTATATTTCATGTTGAAAATTGGCTCGTACATCCAGCGGTTTGATCTATGGGGGCCGTCGTCCTATGAAAAAACCTTAGTAAATGTGTAATTTCTCCCTTGATGGAACACAGACGAAAGGCGATCCTTCTTATTCCTCTTTCTCTCTCTCTCTCTCTCTCTCTCCCTCCCCTGTTCTTTTGCCTTTTTCTGCAGACAGTTCTCCTCCTGCAGGATTACGGCACATACCCCCCGAACCACCACCCCTCTCTTCCTCTCCTTTTCATGGTCCTTGATGTCTCCATTTCATTACGGCCCCTCCATTTATCAACTCTTTTCGGGTGAGGAGTGACTTTCCCCGATGCCTGTTTTTTGGTATAGGGCTGTGATCGTACGCGTGTATCCTTTGCTGCGGTAGCGGGGGTTCATATCTGTGCGGATGACACGGGAGGCTCTCGGCTGACGGAGCTGTGTAATATTCTCTGCAGGTGTCTTGTTTGTTTGGCACTGGAGAAGTGGCCCCGGGCAGATGGGCCGCCCTGCATACTCACTGATAGATGTGAATAAAGATGGAGTGCTCTAGGTATACATCGAAAAGAAAGGCAAAATAAATGGGGCAGACAGCGGAGCAATGCACGGCCACTGATGTGTAAATGATAAAGAGCCCCCAAGCATCTATCCGAGGCTCGGTTGAAAGCAAGAGATAGAGAGAGTGTGAGATGAAAAAATGGGTGAGTGCATTACAATCAAGGGATGGTAATGTTAATAATAATAATGTGAAATTAGTTCTCTCTATCAGTGGCTGAGTGGGCAGGGCTTTTAATCATGGCGTAAAAGGTGCGAATGCGCTTTATCATCATTGAACTGTGTCCGGGGCTAATTGTGGCCATATTTCACTGTCCGGGAGCCCGGGGTGGCCAACGATCTGGCCTGCTGGAGCTCCGGCGTGATTGAACGCAGATAAAGTCCCAGTCACAGGAGGGCTCAGCTGCGAGCCAACCCGGGAGACAGACACTAAGTGAAACAGAGAGCTCCCTCGTCCTCAACCCCACCCAACAGCTCACTCCCACCCCCCAAACGCACTTTCTGCGTCCCCTCGTACTTCCATCTCTCTCCCTTTGCATTTACTAAACTAGAGGGGAGCCCCGGATCGCCCCTAAAGATGAGCATCGGGGAGGTGGTGCCACGTCCTCAGAGTCTGATTCTCAATTATCATTTGTGAGGGGAAGTGTTACCAGACAGATGCTTGCTGTCTGATAATCATGACTCAGAAGAATGATTTATGATCGGCACTTACATAGTGTTTGAGCACTTACTGATGAAAGAATAGTAGAAATCTGTCCTCGGTAACAGCTTTATATCAACCTATTTCTTCAGAGATAGAACTTTGTCTATCAAGACGTGATTGATGAACAAGTCGAAAAAAGAAAACTTGCGCAAAGAAGGTTTTATCAACATTAAGATTGTATATTGAGGCACAGACTTTGCTGTATCTGACATGCATTGATTCTGGAAGTTTGAGGTAACATTTTGAGGCAAAATGTTGGTGTCCCATAGCCAAAGAAAAAAATGATAATAAATACAAATAAAATAGATTAAACGTATAACATAGAAAACTTACCAAAAATACATTTACACATACAATTTACCTTTTTATGAGCCTTCCCAGCAGTGTTTTGTCAACATCTTTTCAAAATATTTATATTTATTAAACCATCATAAGTGTGGGTAGTTGACAAATAAAAAGTGTCTGTTACAACCAAACTTCAGGAAACAAACCGTAGATAACATATTATTTATTTTTTATTAGTAATATTAATATTTATATTATAAAATAGCATAAGAGATATTTATCTTCATTTTTAGTTTTTTGTAAATGTTGCCTGTCACACCGTGGATAGACGGTTTAGTTGTCAACTACACACATTGCTGCTCTGCTTCTGAAACTTCGTATCTCCATATTTTGTGATTTTTATATTTAGCCATAAATCATTATTATTTATCACACCTTATGTTTGTCACTGGGTTTTGCAAATATTTGACCAATAAAAACTATTAAGAAGTGCTTGGCAACTTCAACAAGAGAGTATTAAATCATTTAAAACGTACAGTGTTTTTTCCAGGGAATGTGGACATTTCAGGTTTTGGAAGGACAGCAGGGATATGAAACAGATTCATTATTATTATTATATAATTATTAGCGAACAGATTAATCCAAATGAATGACTTTTTTTTACTCTTTTCGGTCCCACTCCCTGAGAAACTGTGAATGTTGTTGTCAGATCTGATGTGTAAGCTCTGGTTCTATGGGTGTCATATCTTTCCTCTGTGGCACAATTTTACTTCTGGCTTTTAGCCCCATCACACACTTCCATCATTTATTCCCACTTCTCTTTTTTTAAGCCGGTTCCTACTCTTCCTCAGTCACCTTGAAGTTGGATGTAGGGCACCTACAGGGAAGAAACTTTTAATTAAAGTTAAAGCTTCACCAACAGAGCAGACAGAGACCTGGGGAGGCGGGGTTTCAGTATGCCGGCCCAACCCTGACCTTGCCATCATGGCGTCAAGAAACCATACAAAGAAATTGTACTCAAAATAGACAGGATTTTTTAATAACAAAAACATTTATTAATCGTGAAAGGGCTTTTCTTCCCGCACACATTTTATGTGGAGACATTTTGGTGTACGAAGCTTTCTTCACAATCTCCTTCCCGTTTTTCAAATATGGTCTTAATTCAGAAAAAGATGTTCTTCACAAAATGACTTCTCAGGAATTCAGTATTTCTTTGAAAGTTTCATTAAGGTAGGGTTTTGCATACACTCATAACATTTACATTTATTCATTTGGCAGACACTTTTACATAGCAACTTGCAAATGAAGAAGTGTCTTCATAAAGCACGATGTGCATTCATCATCATGTTAAATTCGCTCATATTGTTCTTTCAAAGGAATGTGCCTGCACTTTTAGTGAGTGATGGGACACATTCAGTATCAAGTCATCATTTCAGATGGCGGGATGCAGGTGTTTGTGTGTCCCCGCGCGCATGTGTTCTGTTTTTACTGCAGCCGCATCCCCGAGGAGGATCTGGTTACACACACAAACTGCAGGAGAGGCACCTGATACGGCAACATGCAGCAAACATTGCATCCCAAAGTAAAACGGATCATCCAAAGAGCCCCTAACACAATTAGGAGTGAGGCCGTCATAGGTGCCGAGCACCAACAAAACACGTCGAGTGGCAGCATAAAATGCTGTTGCTATTTAGGGGGGAAAACAGTTTGGAGAGGGACATCTATCCCTCGGTGGAGTCCAATCTCATTTGGGTGATGGGTGCGTCACTCAAGCAGGAATGGAAGTGCAAATTCTACGATGTAATGGCAAGATTGAATCAGATTGAATTAGATTTTTGTTTGTCCAAAGCAAGTAAACAGACGGCTAACGTTTGACTTGAATCGTATTATTGGTAAGTTAAGTTTAACAACCCTCCATCTAAAAACAAATATTATCGTAAACATTATTCTGTTGTTGTTATTGCAGGGAATTAAAAGTGAAATGGCAGATACATAAAAAAATGGTACAGTAGGAAACATAGATAGATAGTCGTAGAGGAAGAGAGAGAATCGTCTTGCTCTGCTTCTGGAAGCCGTTTATATGGAGATAAATGACGGCACTCTATGTGGAGCATCAACTACCCTATTAAACATGTTCCATAAATGTGCCTCATCAATGCGAGCTGTCATAACTCACTTTACAACATTGATTTTAATCATGCGAAATGTAAACATACATATTATCAATATCAATGCGGAAAATAACGTTGTAATATGCTATTACAGACTGGCATTGATTTTTTTATCCAGCATAATCATACCCAATTGATTTAATAAGGCCGTTATGGGCCGTGCTCTAGGAATATTAGAGACACAATTTTCATAAATTTAATGCACGTTTTATGAGGGAAACAAACGATGAACAAAGAGGGTGAAGTCAAGCTTTGTAAGAACGAATGTGAACAGCCGGTTTGTGTGTTTGATGGCTTATTTAAGTTGATGTAAATTATTGTCAATGGCAGCAAAAAAAATCCTATATTAAAATGTCGAAAAATAAGGGACGCACGCGCCTGGTCCGAAGTAACTTCCGGTCACTATAATTAATTTAGATTCATATTTATTCATATTCATATTTCATTGTATAGTTAATGTATTACATTATGTTGTTTCCACTGAAACAGTCTATATCTTGATCAGTTGATCTAAAAATACTGTATATCAGAGCTCTATATACAGTGTATATATACATACTGTATGTATGCACACATTGTACTAAATATCTGATCATTTCTGATCTGTGTAAATATTTCAGACTCTTTATCGGAACACCTCTGATCCTTGAACGTATAGCTGACTGAATATCTGATTAGTTCTGAAGGAACGAGAGAGATAGAAAGTAAGTAAAAAGAAATAAGAGCAGAAAGATGGAGAGGAAATAAAACACTGCAAAATGTAAGTACTCATAAGATCATCTTAAAGAACGAGGTCATGATGACTTGGAATGATAAACTTAACTGTGGAGCTTCCAATTCATCCACCCTCTTTATTCACTCCGCTGCAATGACAGCGGAGTGTATGTCTGCCTATGCCTTATGTGTTCATATTTAAAGTGTCAGCACATTCCTTGCTCAAAATCATCATCGCTTTAGCTCCAGTGCCAACCACATGACTCATCGGCCCCCTCGCTTAAACCCCACGTTTCCGACCCCTCTCCTCTCGTGCCACGGAAGCCATCTCTCCTCACGGTTCCCCTCGTCACGCTGACAACGGATTGATTTTCCCCGCTCCTGTGCCGTGTTATCAGATTGTGTCGGACACACGCCCGTGCCGCGCTCCCATTCAGAGCCGCACTAATGAGGACAAACTACCCCCTGAGCCACCATGGATCCACACGGCACGAAACAAAATGGCCGCATTGAAATGAGAGGACAGAAAGGTCATCTCGCCGTGTCCATTCTCATATTACAGCGGTGTCTCCAAATGACTTTTTTGCTATTGTAATTGTGTGGTGTGGCCCACCGGCACATAAAAGTCGCCGCGTGTCTATCTCTCACGCTATTGGGGCTCTAATGTAATCACTTTAATAGCCCGGCCCTGATGGGAAAGAGCTCGATGTATAGCATTATAGAAATATTTATTTGCCAGCAGAAATAACTGGATGCTAACTTGATTAAGATATGCAGTAAGTCATTGGTAGGGGCAGGCTTTATGTCCGCATTAGACGAACTGGGGTCGGCGCTGAGTCTTACTGTGATTCACGCTCTAAACTGCCTCCCGCAACACCAGGAGCTTCTCGGAGGAAACCTAAATTCTTCATTATGCAGGTTAAAATGGGTAAAATGGACCAATAGCTTCATTATTCTTGTTTTGCTGCTATATGTGTGTAAGATGTCTTTAAAAAAACGGGGAAAACAGTTGAGGAAACACATTTTGCTGGCTTTGGTCATGTGGCGATAAAGATGGCAGATGCTGTTTGGAAATAGTAAATAGTGTTGTGTTACTTTTTGTACATAAAAATATATATTTTTTGCGTCTGGGAGACGTATATTTGCACAGGGACAGTATGTAATTTTTTCTCTGTAATGTAAATGTTCTGTGTGAATCACAATATGCATCTATTCATTTGAGGGTTATCCAAACTATACCCCAGGCTATTGGCCTATTGTGAGTAGCTGTGCCATATGAATATCGCTTTATTGTAAAAGCAGTTGTGACCGTAACTATTGTTTGCATATGAACATTCAAATAACACTTCATGATGGAGGATGCATAATGCCAGGAATCAATGATATAAAATAAGGGTGTTTCTCAGGGATGACATAAACATGTTTTTGGTGCTTCAAACAAAAGTTCAAGGTTCTCAATGGTCCAGTGTATTTAATTTAGCGTCATCTAGTGGTGAGGTAGCAAATTGCAACCAACAGCTCATTCCACCCCCCCCCATCCCTTTCGAAACACTACCGCGGCTGACACTGGACTAAGATGTCACGTTTTCGCTTTTTTGCCATAATGTTTATACTAAACGCGCTCTGCAGAGCAGGTTGTCCGTTGAGGGCTACTGTAGAAACAACATGGTGAATTCCATGTAAGGGTACCCGCTGTGTATGTAGATAGTAATAGCTCATAACTTAGGTAATAAAAACATAACGCTTCATTATGCAAGGTCTTCTCTGAAGACACAGTTATGTATATTATACTGCATTTCTGTCAATAAGTCCTCCAAAAATTACACACTGCACCTTTAAAACAATAATTTCTTTCTTATCTTTTCACAGAAAAAGAACACTTTAAGAGATCTTTTTTACACATTCAATATATTTGGTTAATATTTCATTTTGTCCACTGGAAAAAATTCATGGAGAGTTATAGAGAGATTTTGCAAAGAACACGTAGAAAATGCGAGTCAAAGGAGCATGACCGTGTATGCAAACAAATGACTTAACCAGTAAATGCAATGCACTGGTCTTTTTTAGGCTCCGTGATTGTTTTCTCTATCTCTCTCCAGCTGTTGACCTGACAGAAATCATAGAGCTATCAGAGATGCTGGTCACTGGAAATGTGTTCATTTGCGGAGCGATGGTGCAGCACCTGAGCTCTGCTGAAGGGAAGGATGAGAGGATGAAGGCAGCGAGAGAGGGAGAGAGAGAGAGACGGATCGCTAGTCATCTCTGGACCAGCAGGTCCATATTTAAACTGTCCCTTTGTTTTATAGCCATGCATGTGAACCAGTGGCTCGGTGTTTAGGGACCATATATCAGTGTTAAAATGGCAGATTACTGTTAATGAATGGTATTTGTGTTCAGCGGGTATGTCAGAAAGGCGGAGTGACCAGAAAAAACAATGCACCTTCCCCCTCTTGTGCTTTTGTTCACCATCTCTGTCGTCTTATGAGCCCAGATCTTCCCTCTCTTCCTCACATCTCATTTAGTGGCTGATATTTAACTGTCCTTAATTCTTCTTGGGCTGCTTGGGCTTAGGAGAGCTGCATGTGTAATCCACTCCCCACAAGTTCTTATGGAGCCAGACTCCCCTGGCTGCCTCACAGGACGCTACTGCTTACGTTAGGGATTATAACAAATTAGAAAATGTAGTGCCGTTAGTGATGCTGTGATTTTATATGCATGTATTCCGTTCTTTGTAGCCGCTTGGTACTGTATTTGTAAGTGGTAAGTGTAGTTGTTGCGCTTGCATGTGAAGATTGAAGTTTTCGTTATTTCTTCCCGTGATGAATCTCAAGGAAGGATATGATGAAATGGAGTAGACGGTGCCAGGGCATATTTCCTACAATGCTATTTACACTGTTTTTCACAATCAGCGGTTGAGAAACATCAGTTCTGGGCAGAGCTCTTGAAATGAGTCATCTGAAGTGAAATGAGTCATTACGGTGTCAAAGTGAATAGCAGCAAAATGAATAACTTCTAAAGTTACAATTTACCCCAAAACTAAAATGGATTTATTTACCCTCATGTCATTTCAAACCGGTATGACTTTCCTTCTTTTGCAGAACACAAAAAAAAAGATATTTAGAAAAATGTTGGTAACCAAACAAAATTGCCCCATTGACTTCCATTATATAGACACAAAACCACTTTGGCATTTCTTTGAATACCTAATTTGTGTTTAACAGAGAGTTGTATGAATGTTGTAAACAACATGAGGGTAAATAAATGAAGATTTTTCTGTGAACTATCTCTAAGATTTGCTGTGGTGATAAAACCTCAAATATTGCGTATTTCTGCCTTCAACTTGTGCTCTTTTTCTCAATGTGTTGTTTAGTAAAAACATAAAAATATGTAAATATGTTGTGAATTATCCAGTCAAGTGTGGTATCTATGTAAAGCAAAGTATTTCTGCTTTCGGGTTCATCTACTCTGCACAACGTCATTACAGCGGTAAGCCATAGAGAGTGTTAAAACAAACCTCTTTCTTCTTAGCAACGGCCTGCCACAGCGCCTCTTTTTGCACCCTAAGATTCCAGATTTTGAAATAGTTGTAATATTGTCCCATTCTAACAAACCATACATCAATGTAAAGCTTATTCATTCAGCTTTTATATGGTGTGTAAATCTCAATTTTGAAAAATTGACCCTTATGACTGGTTTTATGGTCCAGATTCGTTTGATAAGATTCAACTTTCTCCAGATAAATGTTCTCAAATAATTTGCAAGGATCTGTCAGCAAGAGTCACATGATCATACTCAATGCATTTGGGAACATGGCCTTTTGTTTAAGAATGCATACTACAGTCCGGAACGTCCATTCTAGCCTGCCCTGTCCCGCAGTGCCCTTCAAGGGTGCAAAAGTGCCATTTGGAGACTGAAATGTTCTTCATGGCCTTGTGTTACCTTTGCACAAAGGGCTTGAAGATGCTTTTGATGCATTGCTTAAGATAACCACCAGCAGGTGTCACTCATCCATAACTAAATGTTC
Source organism: Barbatula barbatula (assembly GCF_947034865.1). Lineage (NCBI taxonomy): Eukaryota > Metazoa > Chordata > Actinopteri > Cypriniformes > Nemacheilidae > Barbatula > Barbatula barbatula. The sequence continues at coordinate 23,799,284 of NC_136764.1, forward strand.
CAAGCAATCGAGCAGCTCAGGAAGCACAGCCTCAAAAATAGAGCAGTTGTTGTCAGGGGAGGATCAGAAACCGGATATAAATGAACTCTATTAAATGCGGAACCATAACAAGATAAATATTATTGTTGATATTCACTGTTGCATTAGCTTAGTGTTGATGGAACACATTGTTGTGCATCCTTCGCCTCTGGCCACGTTCCCTAACCCGTTGTTTTTAATCGAGATGACTTGATAAGTGCGATTTACACCATTTTGAATCAAAGTAATGTTCTGTCCCTGCCATTTTCATAATCTATTTTCACTGAGGGGAAATGTTGTGAACTAACTGCGAAGGAATTTCCCATGAGGGCTTTTTTTAATGAGACGAAAGGGAGATAGGAGGATGTTTGTGATTGAGACGTTTTTTGTGTCGCGGTCAAAGATTCAGACAAAACAACCGCTGACGTAGAGCCCCATCCCTACCTGCTGCCCTTTGCCTGCATGTTGGAGGCTGTTGTTGTAGGCATGGGTCCACATGGCCATGTGGGCGGGTCTGTCAGGCAGGACGCACCGGGCCACAGGAAGAGGAAACCCATTACCTAGACTAACTCTGAGTCACCTTGCTGCACTTTCACCCTCTGACATTGGACTAACAATTGACTGGATCCTCCCCCTGTTTTCACTCTCCTGCCAATGAGATCACTCGACCCAGGTGGCTACATTACTTCAGCCAAAATCCCACTGACGGCTTTTTCTTGTCAAAAAAAGGCTTTCCTTTGACCAAGAGTAAACTGGTTTTGCCATGGATTTCCGTACACTTCTTTGTGGAAGCTTTGGCCACGTAACATTTGTTTATGTTGTTGCCACTGAAAACGTCTATAAATGGACAAATATAGGAAAGCTAGACTCAAACAATCACTGTTTGGTATGCAAAAAGAAAGTCACTTTTTTAATATAAAACGTTGTATCCTAATGGGAGTTAATGGAAGATCGTTCAGCTTTAATCTAGGCATGAGACAATATTCATTTTTCACTTCACTACTTTTTTGTAATATTATGGTAGTCAGACATTTTCTATATCAAAACGATATAAGCATGTTTTCTCAAGGCAAGCCTTTAAAAAGGTACATTCTTCTCATAGGCTTTGTTCATTGTTGGGCATGTTACTCTGAAAAAGTAATGAATTACTAGTTATTAATTACATGTTCAATAGTGTAATTAGATTACCGTACAAATGACTCGCTCCAAGAAGTATTAAATGACTAATTACGAATTACTTTCTATATCCTACATCAACCTTGATGAGTTAAGTGATTCAAGGATAGACATGAAACAGCCATTTTAATTCATTCAAATAAATGATATAAAACGAAATAAAGCAGTAATGTTAACTGAACTAAGTGTGACACATACATTAAAGCACGGATTTTAAAGTTCCACTATTGCACACACATATATTACACACAGTTCTTAGTTTAATTACATCATAGTAACTGTAAATTACAGATAAAATAAGAGTAATCCCTTACAAAGTAATTAAATTACAGTAACTTATTACTTAGTAACTAGTTACATCCAACACTGGTTTTGTTTACGTTTGGTCTCCAGTTGTATATGATTACTTTCTTCAGCCGGACACAACTTGAGTCTTGGCAATAGCATTAGATAGTGTCTCGCTTTTGGAAAGCACAAAAAAGCACATCGCAGTATCCGTCATATAAGTAATCAGAACAACCCTTAGAAGTCATTTGAAAGCAAACCGATCCATTTGTGAGTAATATCGGAAATGTATATTTTGATCGTATTTGTAAGGAACTGTGATTTTAGAGAAATCATACCCGTTTGTTTTGTCATTGTTAGTGCCGATAAACTGCATCATCAAATACGATTGCAAAGCTACGTTCATCTTTTTTCTTTAAAATAAGGCACCTTAAATAAGGCTGAAATTACCAGAAATCACATTTCTACATTAGATAAATAAACACATTTAAATCAAGATTAGGCCATCTGATCTAAATGAAAGGGACAGTTCACCGAAAAATACAAATTCCATTATCATTTACATCATTTACGTCCTCATTTCCTGCTGTGGTAGTCAATGGTGACTAAGACCGGTTTGGTCATATGCATTCTTCCAAATACCTTTCTCTGTGCTCATCAGAACAAAGACATTTAGACAGATTTGGAACAACTTGAGGGTGAGTAAATGAAGACAGAATTTTCATTTTTGGGTGAACTATTTAAAGCAAGGAATACCTCTATAGCGCTGACTTGCCTGTAATGAGCTCAAGCAGATACAAAAATGTGATCATTCCGCTGACATCTGACCTGTGTGACCTGACTTAAAGTCAGCTAGTTTGTGCTGGCAGCATGTGGGCGGTTGGCCGTGAGACCCGGATGCATCTGCCTGATGAGCAGCTGATTGGAGGATCCATAGCTCCAAACACCAACAGATACAAACTTACAGCACCTGCTTCCTCTGGAACATGCTTGTTTGTGTTTCTGACTTCCTGCTGTCTTGTGCCGGCCACATCCAACTGACCAGTGCAATTAAACTTCCTCGCCCCTCTTCTCTCATCTTTTCTGCTCTCTCCTCATCTTTTCTCCACTCGTCTCATCACGTCTCGTCTCATCTCACTTCTCCTGTCCTCTCCTCTACTCTCCCCTCCCAGTTGATCGGATAAGCTTGATCGTTTTAATTGAAAGTCAGAGGAGGCCACTCTTGTGGTTTCATTATTAATTTAAACACTCAGGGTAACTTAAAGTGCAATTTTCACCCACATGTGAAACAAAAAAATCAATGGAAACAACAGCAGTAAGCATCAAGGTTAATTACAGTTGCTGGAGACACAAGTGTGCACAATGTTTTTTTCAGTTTCTTTGCTGTCTCACTTTAAGTGTTTTGACAGTGTTTCTCTGTAACCAGATGCAGAGGGTAAACAGTCATAGGGCAGCAACACCAAAGATTAAAGATGAGTGCTGTGCAGTATGACTTTGGGATGTTTTTTTTCTTTTCTTTAGTTGAGATGTATTATTTTATGGTGCAGTCTCTTTGCTGAAGAGAAATGTCAAGCTTGCCCTCTCAGCGAAACATGGACAGGCTTGCTTAGGAGCAATAGCCTGAATTACTTATTTTTTGTTATTGTACTGAAACCCATTTTATTCCAAAAACATAATAAAATAAAAAAATTTAAAAGTTCTTCGATGTCATAAAATAACCTTTTTCTGTCTAAATGAACCATTGACATCCCAAGAAACTTTCTGTTTTACAAAAGGTTCTTTTTGGCGAAAAACAGTTCTTCAGATTATGAAACGATAAGCAAGAGATGGTTCTTTAAAGAACCTTTGACTGAATGGTTCTTCGTGAAGCCAAAATGGTTCTACTATGGCATCGCCAGGAGTGTACATATTATTTTTAAGAGTGTACATATCTGTGACCTTCAGATTAATTGTATTAATACACTATCATACTGTATACAACAAAATACAACGATATAGTATGTTATAGGTTAAGATTAACTGTAGGATCTACTTAGTTAACTAAGAAACTTGTCTTTAAGAAACAGCAAACATATCCGTAAACAACATTTTACAGTAACGTCATTTATTTCTGGACAAAGCTTTTTTTTCACGATTCACATTTTTTCACACTTTTTTTATTTCACATACATTTTATCTGTATAGATTCCAAAGTTACATTAACTGTTGTTTTTGCGTTGCACAAATTTTGTAGTAAATATCACGAGTTTCTTATCATTCAAGGCAGACAGGATGTCAACAGTGTGATCGGCTGAAAACAGGGATTGACACAGATGTACAAGCATACACACACACACACACACACACACACGTACACGACCAAAAATTAAAAAGATTACATATCAAGTAAATATATCACTGTGGAGTATACAATCGATTGCTTAGAATGGCATTTGGTTTTAAAGTTAAATTATATGAAAAACATTCTAAAACAATTATGTAGATATTTTTATTAGACGCGCGCGACCCTGACCCCCAGATAAATTACAAAGTAGTTCTGGCATAAAACTCTAGATGGCGCAGTCCTAAACTCTAAACCAATCTGACATAATAACTTTATTACACAGTGCAGCTGATTGGGTCCCTCCGTATCAGCAGCCAATGAGATTGCTGCTCGACATTGAAATCTTGGCTAGTGATTGTCATAGCAGTGCAGCGCGTTTCAGAAACCCTCCTCCTTCCCCAGCTCCACCAGTACAGATCTGCTACAAGGTGATCACGTAAGCTATGGGGGTTTATTTATATATACTGCATGTTATATGTGCAGATGCAGCATTCCTTATGCACACCGCAGCAGTTGTGGATGTATTGGCAGTAGCAAGTCTCCGTACTTGCTCCGCCGAAGCAGCAGCAGCAGCAGCATCGTAGCAGATTTATTCCGCCAAGACCAAATACATTTATATATTATATTCACTACCATGCTAAACCCTCCGAGAGTTGTCACGACAGAACTTTCCGTTTGTGTTTGGCTAGTGTCTAATAATATAATTATTTATATTTAATACAATTTTTGTTAATATTAATTTGTATTATTATATGACCGTGTTATAATTGTATTAAATGAACGATTTGTTGAATTTTTTTGTATGTTAATCTGACTAAATAAACAATTTGTTCTGTCGCATTGAAAGAAACCGTATGGTGCTTTATCATCTAGTGGTTGAGCTTGGTATTGCAATCTAAATTTAAAATATTTGAGACACAATTTTAGCCAAGTAACGGTTCTTCTCGTTTTTTTATTGTTATCAGAAATAATCTACAGGCGCTCTATTGTTTGTGAATGTGTACTGGAAGTTCAGTTGGGGTCACAAAAGTGCGCATGCACAGTATCGTTTGTTTATGTTGTTAAGATAAAACCATTTACACAAATCTATTTTGTTATCTATGATTCTCTGATTTCTTTGTACTTTTTTAGCTATGCAAGTTTTTTTTCTGTAGCATGTGCACCGCACAGAATGGCAAGCACTATACTTTTGTGCACTCCTTAAGAGAAGTAGTGTGTTTACATAAGCTGTGGTTGACCACTCTGTTTCTAATTACTGCAGCCTTTCTCCAGTGCTATACCCGTGCTCTCAACCAATTAGTGTGCTTCATCCCATAATAAAATTATGGAAATGGTAGACAATTATTCAAACGGGTTCAGCATTACCATATTTTGAAATTTGACTTAATTATGACCGGCGACTTGGCCAAACAACAGAGCAGCCCAAAATGAAGGGGAGAAAAAACGCAAGACTTTTAAAGCAGCCTCATAAAGTTGTTATTAAGAGGCCGGAGATGGCCCTAATGATGTGTTTGGAAATTAGGCCGATCAAACATTTAATGCAAAGTTCTCCTGTAGGCAAAAGGGCCCTAAATGAGTCAATTAGACCGCCATTATTCCCACTGCCAGGCCACAAGTGGAAGCTGATATGCATAAAGTGTTTATCAAGACGGACGTCTACTTAAAAGGATCCACTAAAGTACAAAGACAGTTAACTACAAGGAGTGCGGCTACTGTGCTCAGTTTTTGTGCTTGTGTGCTTGTGGGGGTAGGGGTTTGCTAGTGGTCCTCAATCAAGAAGTAATTCAGTATTATCTGCATAATGGTGTATCATAAATTAGAATAACCCGATTAACATGCAAAACTCTCAGATTTGCCTAAAATAATGCACACGCATATATTAAGACCTCCGTGCAAATTAGAAGAATTACACGGGTGGAGGATGGAGGAGGTGGTCTTCCAAAATTACAACAACGATTTTCCTTTAGCTCTCCTTATGCGTGTGTTCTCTTTAGTGGGTATCACAGGCAGAATTTTCGAAATCACCAAGACAGTAGCAAAAAAACATTTAGGTAGCGCTGGATGTGGTATAGCGACAGGCAGAGATCAGACCGTGGATGAGGTTATCAAGGCATGCTAGATTTGCTTTAATTAACACACATCCTCATTCCTCCTGTCCGTTCAGCGGCAGCGCACCTATTCGCCCTTCCTCGTGTGTGTGTGTGTCAGAGAAAGAGAGGAAGGTGCTGGAAGATGGAGACAGGAGGGTTGTTACATGCCTGCCATTTGCAAATGGTTATTAATTGTGTGCGGCGATGAGGTGCGGGGTTGCACGCGGGGGCTCGCGGCCGCTGCACGGGGGCGATCGGGCCGGCCGGTGGCGTCGGCCTACTCTTCTATGCACATAGCTCTTCATCAAGCCGTAGCCGTCACCGCTCCACAGACAATTACAGTCCTCTGATTGCTATCAGACAGGGAGGGGATTTTTACAAATTAGGGGATAAATAGAGTTTTCCACATGCCTAATGGCAGAGGCTGGGGAGCAGTAATGAAAAACTATACATCACAATCAGGCAGACAATCCTATTCATGGCAACGCATTATGCTCACTATTCATAATAATGGTATGCTGACAGAGACGGGCCCGACCAGGACAGCACAATAGAGTAATGGGGAAGATGCTGCCAGCCCAGGGCACTAGAACCCCATCCCCTCAACGAGCCCCGTCCCGTCGCCCTATGGAAATGTTACCTCACTGTTTTTTCATTACGCTCATATGGGGATGTTTCTGTTTGATTCAAGGATGATTTATCATTTCGCAGCTGTGTGGCATGTGTATGCTGCTTAATAATTTATGGGAAAACTCCCTGTCACGTGACTCGGCCGCTACTGTACTAAAATTGCGGCTGTTTATCGATGTGACTTAACAGCCTTAAGGTTCGCATGTAATTTTAGTTAGATGACAGCGCAGCGTCACGTTTAATTGGAAATGCGCAGACGTAGTAGCTGTCACTTTTTAGCATGACAATGAAGAAATCAATTAATCAATAACCAAGATGAATGTTTGTGATTTAGTAATGTGCAGGGTTCCAATATGTCTTGAGGAAGGTATTTTAAAAGGACATCCCGTAACTTGATCATAGATTTTGTACATTCATTTCAAAACCTTATATTTGAGGCATTGTATGTGTTCGGAAAGGAATCTGTTTTTTTAGTCAGATGTGTGCACATACACATACACAAAAGTCACAAACGCTTTCATTTACCAACGCAACCAAGCTGGCAAGAACCAATTTTCAAGTGATTTAAACCCATAGCAGGTCTAGGCTCTTTATCTCAGAAGATCCAAAAACCAACACAGGAGCCCTGTCCTACAATTACAGCACAGAATTCACCAGCACTGAAACACCAACAAAGTGTTTTTGGCAATGTAAAGTGTGTGTTAGCTCTTTAAATCAACATTTTTTTGACATCTGCATGAATCCAGTGAATGCTGACTCAGTGTTTTGTATATTTAACATCTTAAATCACCAATTAATGGGTAGTTGACAGACTAATATGCAAATTTGTCCTACGGTGTGACGGCAAAACACTAAACAAAGATGACTCTCTCTAAATGAGACTTTTTTATAATAAATCTAAATAAATAATGTTATATTTAAACAGTTAGGACGAATGTACGATTTTTTTCGTCAACTACCCGAATACATTTTTAAATAGATTTTTGTTATTTTTATTCTACCACACATTCTGTCACTTGAGACGTTATCAGTTTTTCATGGATAGTGATTGGAACTTTTATCATGGTGAATGCGGTATTGTCACGGTATTGAATTTTATTACAAAAATAGATTGAAAAACTTTTTTTAAAAAATATTACAATTATCTTAAAATTATTTAAATGTAAAAAAAAATGTATAGACCATTTTGCATGATACAGAACAAACAAGAACAACAGAACATATGAACACATTTAAGACCTTAGAAATGTGAAATAAAAATATACATTTCATTAGAATGTATATGTGAATAATATACTTAAACAGGAAGTGTTTCTGGACCAGTGTCTTACAAAACGGTCCATAAAGTAACCAGCTGTCAAAGATTGAAACGGTGAAGAATCGTGTAACTGTCAACCAGTATCTTTTTGGGCTGGCATCTTTTAGTCCAGATAAAAATGTGTATTCTTGAAAACGAAACAATTTAGATGATAAGGCATTTCCAATTATTCACAGTATTTTAAGTTTGTACGATAACAATATTATGCATGTTCATTATTTCAATACATCCTCTGCACATTTGCATCCTAACAAGCAAACAGACCCGGACGAAAGTACACCTGGCATTCTGGGTAGTGAGCGAGCGAGCGAGAGAGTTAGTTAGTTAGTTAATGTGTGCTGTGAGAATCTCCACATCAGGTCCATTCTGTGATTAAAACACCATCCTGCTGGGCCCACGATGACTGCGCTAACAAACTTCTGTGGAAGCGTTTCATTACCATCTTTATAATCACTCTCACTGCAGATAAGAACAAGTCAGCGAGCGGCTCCCCCAGGGGAAATGAGGGACCTTCAGCAGCACTAACACGCGTATATACACAATCATGTGTGAACAGGAGTTGTCCGGCGTGTGTCTCTCTCTTTTCTGACACACCCACGCACTCTCACGTATCACTGCCTCATTAGTCCAGATGTGCCAGGATTAACAGCAGCCATGACATTTGGTTGCTTGTAAGGGACCAGTCTATAAAAACAAGCAAACGAGAGGATCTGGAACCCTAACTCCTTCTTCCCCACCTCCTTCTCCCACCTATCATTTTATCTCATTAAATATGTATATCTCATCTCCGGGCCCTCCGTACATCTTGGTTTCATTTGCATGTAGTAAATTCCAGATGATGACATGGCTGAGGAATGTGCGTGAGGGTGGCACTGGCTTGCTAATGGACCCACTTCACCTGAGATCTCGGCACGGGAAACATGCCACCGATAAGACCATAGAATCAGACATTACAGGCTGTTATGCAACCTTTGCGAGAACAAGACTCAGTTTACATCCATTTTTGTTTATAGATGGACAGCGCTACATGTATATGATTGTGAGTCACTCGAATCACATTTGTATGTACAGTTAGGTCCATATATATTTGGACACAGGCACAATTTTCATACTTCTAGCTCTGTATGCCACCAGAATAAAATTAAAATGATACAATCAAGATGAATTTGAAGTGCAGACTTTCAGCTTTAATTCAAGGGGTTGAACAAAAATATCAAATAAACATTTTAGGAACTGCAGCCATTTTTATACACAGTCCCCCCATTTTCAGGGGCTCAAATGTAATTGGACAAATTAATATAATTGTAAATAAAATGTACATTTTCTATATTTTGTTGAGAATCCTTTGCAGGCAATGACTGCCTGAATTCTAGAGCCCATGGACATCACCAAAGACTGGATTTCCTGCTTTGTGATGCTTTGCCAGGCCTTAACTGCAGCTGTCTTCAATTGTTGTTTGTTTGTGGGTCTTTCTGCCTTTAGTTTTGTCTTTAGCAAGTGAAATGCACGCTCGATCGGGTTGAGATCAGGTGATTGACTCGGCCATTGCAGAATATTCCACTTCTTGTCTTTAAAAAACTCCTGGGTTGCTTTTGCAGTGTGTTTTGGATCATTGTCCATCTGTACCGTGAAGCGCCGTCCAATCAACTTTGCTGCATTCGGCTTAATCTGGGCAGACAGTATATTCCTATACACTTCAGAATCCATCCGGCTGCTTCTGTCTTCTGTCACATCATCAATAAACACCAGTGATCCAGTGCCACTGGAAGCCATGCATGCCCATGTCATCACACTGCCTCCACCATGTTTTACAGATGAAGTAGTATGCTTTGGGTCATGAGCTGTCCCAAGCCTTCTCCATACTTTTTTCTTCCCATCATTTTGGTACAGGTTGATCTTAGTTTCATCCGTCCAAAGAATGCTTTTCCAGAACTGGTCAGGCTTTTTCATGTGTTTTTTTGGCAAAGTCTAATCTGGCCTTTCTATTCTTGATGCTTATTAATGGTTTGCACCTTGTGGTGAACCCTCTGTATTTGCTCTCGTGGAGTCTTCTCTTGATTGTAGACTTTGACAATGACACTCCTACCTCCTGGAGGGTCTCCTTCACTTGGCTGGAAGTTGTGAATGGGTTTTTCTTTACCAAGAAGGGAAACCTGCGATCATCAACCACTGTTGTCTTCCGTGGACGTCCAGGCCTTTTTATGTTGCTGAGCTCACCAGTCCATTCTTTTTTTCTCAGAATGTACCAAACAGTTGATTTGGCCACTCCTACTGTTCCGGCTATCTCTCTGATGGATTTGTTTTGTTTTTTAAGCCTAATGATGGCCTGTTTGACCTGCATGTTGAGCTCCTTTGAACGCATGATGAAGGTTCACAGCAATAGATTCAAAATGCAAATACCACACTTAGAATCAACTTCATACCTTTTACCTGCTTAATTGATGAAGAAATAACAAAGGAATAGCCCACAGCTGTCCATAAAACAGCTTTTGATTCAATTGTCCAATTACTTTTGGTCCCTTGAAAAAGGGGGGTAGCTACTCTTAATAGCTGTAATTCCTAAACCCTTCTTCCAATTTGTATGTATGTAAATACGCTCAAATTAAACCTGAGAGTGTGCACTTTCAGCCCATATCCATTATATCACTATAGCTTGAATAGGTTTAGGTAAAAACCTAACAAAAATAAAAATTGTGCCTGTCCAAATATATATGGACCTAACTGTATAATAAAGGGATTGTTTACACAAAAATGAAAATAATTTTATCATTTACTCACCCTAGTTTCATCACTCCTGTATCTTTCATTAGCAGATAACAAAAGAAGATATTTTAAAATAACAACATTGACCCTCATTGACTTCTATTGCATGGACACAAAACCACAAAAATACATTTCTCAAAATATCTTCTTTTTTGTTTCATATCCTGACTTCGAATGACATCAGGTTGAATAAATGGCGCAAGGATTTTTTATTTTTGGGTGAAGGTTTCATCTTAATAACATAAACAAACGCTTTTGTGCCCCAAATGAATTTCCGGCACACATTCACTAACAATAGAGCGCCTGTAGATTTTTTCTGATAACAAGCAAAAGAAACCGAGACCAACCGTTACATGGCTAAACTTGTCTCTCCAATATTTCAACTTACGATACCAAGCTCAACCTCTAGATGTCAATGTACCATATGTTTTGTTTGAATGGACCCATCAGAAAACCACAAAAGTGGTCACAGAAGGCACATGAGATGAAAGTTACTACCAGGTGTAAACAGCGATGTGTCTCGGTTGGCCGTTTGTCATCGGCTCACTCGAGACGAATTTAATTCCAGGTGTAAACAGGGCCAAATACTTTGAGAAATCAGCTGGTCAGATTCACGAGTGAAATCTGCATGATGATATTCACAGCTGACCCCGGGTAGAAGGAAGTTCCAAAGCAAAGGTCTTTAGGTCATCCAGATCAATTCATTGTGTATGTGTCTCGTTTCCCTTTTACACCCTGTTTTCTGTGCTGTTTTTTTCCTTGGCAGGCACAACTAACATAACTGTAATATACTGGACAGAAAAGGTATTCTATCCCCAACACAGATCCCACATTCGTGATCTCTTGTAAGCTGCAGACGTTTGGATGTTCTGGTCTGACAGGTGTTGAAGTGAAGCCAGTAAAGGAGAGAGTTCTTAATGGATTGTGCAGTAAGCTGGCAGGTAACATCAACGCGCCCCCTCTCGAGGTACAATCCCAGCAGTCTGGTCCCAGTTAAAGTACATTAAGCAAAATGGAGTGTGTTAGTCCGATGCGGAGCTGCGGGTAAATTGCCAGCTCTGAGATGCGGCCCGGGTGCGATCCAATAAGGGGCACAGGCAACCCCTGTAATTGAGCCTCTGTTGCTGCGTGGCAAAGTGCATTGTGCCTCTCTGGCAGGCCTACTTGTCTGGCTTTGTTCACTGGACCTGGAGATCAATCACTTTGTATCAAGTTTAAAGGAAGTGTTGGAGGTGAGCACTAAGACACTTGTGCACACACACACTTGCATACTGACACCACACACACCAAGGCGACGAGCATCCAGGCGAAGCATCGATCGATGGCAGACCAGAGAATCAGCAACGGGGAGACGAAAAAAAAACAATCACCTATCAGATTGAAACTGACTTCTCCTTGTATCTTTAAGGTCCTGCTACAATAGATTGGACAGGAAATCCAATGGCAAGCAGAAACAAAAAAAATGTAGAAGAAAAAAGTGATTGCTAATACGCTTCAGCCGGAGCCATTTTAATCTGTGACAGTGGAGGGATCTGGTGAAAGCCATTATCACGTACTCTCTGCCTCAGATAAAAAGCCTCTAATCTGTTTGCTAGAGGTATTGAACAAATGCATTTGTAGAGGGAAGAAACGAAAGGGTGATGGAAGGAGGGCGTGTGTGTGTGTGTGTTTAAAGAATGTGAGGACTGATGAAAAATGAGACGAGGATGTTGGGAAAACTTTACTTAAAAAATAATACTTTGGCTGAAGTTAATTCAATTGGGGACAGTGGTTCTGCACATTGGAAATGGGTTTTCTTAACATTGAAATGAATGTTAGGCTTATCAAACTAGCACGACTTTTACAGTTAGCAAGGAGCTAGAAATAGCACCCTCCAAATAATATGATTAATCAAATATATTCATAATATCAAGATTTTTTCCAACATATGCAATTGAATATACAGTATATATATAGATATATAGTTGCGCAATATGTAGATTTGTTCTTAATATTGCAAATGTGCATAGTGTAAATTCATATCTCATTGGTTTGGATGTATGTTGCATTTTTTTAATTAAATTTATTTTAGTGTAAGTGATTTGACAGACTTAAAACATTATTATACGGCAAGTCATATTGTAGATTACATATATTAATAAGTAATTGCATATTGCATCTTTGTTCAATATCATGCAGCTCTATAGGCAGTAAAGTAAACTTTCAATGTAAAACTTTTCAGTCCATCTCAGAAATTTCTAGTGATGTGTTGAACTGAAATTTTTCAGTTAAAATTTTGTCGTATTCACGTGTTGAAAATAAGCCACAAATGATTTCTGAACATCAGTCAGTTGATAAATGTAGATCAAGTAACTCCACATTTTTTCAGTAGAGCATTGATTTTTTTGTACAGCGTGGCTAAATAAAGGGCTACATACAGAAACTTACAGCATTTTGTAATGAATTCAATAAACATAATTCAACATTTTAAATGGATTGAATGCAGTAAATAATGAAATCTGAAGTTAAGAATGAACTATAATGTCGGATTAATGTTAATACAAATGCTTCGTTGTTCTGTTGAAGCAACTTGTGTAAGCAGGAAAGATTATTTTGTTGAATGTTGTCTCTTGAAAGGGAACAGAGTCAGGAGAAATGAAGAATCCTTCAGATGATGTATTTCAATGAAGACTTTTAACACGGCTGTTAAATGTGCTCAATTTTGTAAAAGGGCAAAACTCCAGGGATTCTTCAAAGGTGCCTCTTTGTATTATTAGGACATTATAAACGAACTAGGAAATGGAGTTTCACATCAGTGCTTTAAACAAATGATTGACACTTAAGGAGACTGTTTAATGTTCAAGCGTCACTGTGTCACTAAACTTATTCCCCAAGTAAAAGCGTTCAGTGCTAAAGCTGTGCAGTCTGTAAACAATGTCGACCGCGGGCACCGAACATCGTAAAAGCCTGACCTCTACTGATTCCCCTCATGGACCCTAACAATCTCCGGCTCTTGACCCCTGACCCTCACCGCGGACGCAAACCCCAAACCTCGATCAAGCCATCACGATCTGATTTATCTGAAGCCCCCCTCGTAACCACAATCACAGATCAGTACACCAGCCCGGTGTAACCCCTCCAACCCCACCCTGCTTGCTTCACTCCCCCATTGCAATTGACTGTTCCATTTGTCACACAGATTTTTTAGCCCCTGGCTACTAGTTAACCTGCACTCTGAAACCCTTCTGTGAAATGCTAAAGATTGCAGAACCGTAAAAGAGGGGCGACATGATGTGCAATATGTCAAACAGAAGGACACTTTCAGTCTTTCTCTCCCTTGCTGCCAGTGCACAGCAAAGGCCCAAGGGCATCATCCACCTCCAGTCGCTAACCCTTGTATAAGTTTCCAATTCCAGCTGCCTGAGATTATGGCGCTTTTTTATTATTTATTTTATTTTATCGTCAAATTATTACAACGCTGATAAGATGGAGATGATGATGTCCCAGTATGTCAGACCTTGACCTCTCTGCTGGTAATGGAGCTCACAGTGGCCACTCTTGCAGTTACATCTGATCTGTGTGTGTCGTACATGGGTGTTTCTCTGGACACTTGGCCCGGTGAACCGTTTGAAAATAGACTCTTAAAATGATTTTACACACTCAATAGCTTATTTAATTTGTCTAATAGCAACAGTGTCTGTGTATGGACACACATCACAAGTGCATTGTCACACAAATGTTTTATGATAAGAGTGTAAATACATTTTATTAGAATTCGTCATGCCAAGTTAATGTAGCATTTTATGTACCCTTTATAAAGTCATGTTAACATTTTATATGTTTTAATAACTTTTCAGCCTGAAATAACCCCATATTCAAATATTTGACTCATATTTATGTAGATTTTTCTTAAATATCACACCTATATATCATGCTTTATCTTAGGCTTCTCACTATTACTATTATATCCTTATGTGTACACCGACTTTGGTAAACTTTTTCAGATAAAAAAAACCCAGTATTTATTCTGCATATTTTTAATTTTCATTGTTGATTTAACTGAATTTTCATTTTTAGTTAAAAAAATTGGGGTCTTGTTTAACATTATACATAAACACATTTTAAAAGTAGCAAACATATGCAGTTAACACTGTAATAGTTTCCAAGACAGTTTTAAACTGACCACCCTGTTGATAAAAAACTGCACATGCTGTTTAGATCCTAAACAACTAGCTCCTAGCTCAGGACCACCTCTTTACTAGCGTAGGACCATCTTAAACCAGCTCACGACCAGCTAAAGACCATCACATGACCAGCCTAAACCAGCTCAAACCAAACCAGCATATGCTGTTTTTTGTTCAACAGTTGCTTTTGAAGAAATGAACAAATTGTTTGTTTATTTTTTACAGGCCTACTATAAAAGATGTTTAGTTTACATTACATTAACATCCACACATACCGATTGGACACTTGTGAGCTTAATCATACCATGTCCACGTTTAAATCTTAAACTACATAAATGTGACAAAATAATGTTCTAAATATCAAACACATTTTCTTCACAATCTCTCTCAATCTCTTTTCCTTAGGGTAGGTGGCAGCGCTCATAGAGATGGAGATTGGGTTTTAGTTAAATGTCATTGGAGGTTAAAGGATAGCTCAGGGCTAGTCCACTCTGCTGCCTGTCACTTCTTCACTTCACAGTCAATATGAAGCTCTTGGGTCGGCGGGAGGGTCCTAATAAGGAAACATCTCTAAAACCAGCTGATCGCCGGAGGCCGTGAGCTCGAGCAGCTCCACCATCCACAACTCAGTGTCAAGTCTTTGATTTTAGGTGTTGAATTCATCTTGTAGGGAATCATCTTTTATAAGATTGCCATGTAAAATCCACCTCCATTTTGTTCAAAACTCTAGCTTGTTTTGCCCATCTGCTGTGTGAGACCGAGACCCAGCTCGCATGCCTGCTCTGACATGTCCATGTAAATGTCCTCACGTATGAATGAATATGAATGACATGGGTTGGCTGTCCATCCCCTGCTGTTCTGCTGTCACTCAGCCTCAGGTGAGACTTCTCCGGCTGGTATCAGGAGCAGCGACGGGCCGCGGGCCCCTTCTGCTATCAGATCACACGGATCACTAATTCAGCACCGCTGACAGATATGCCCCCTGTGAAAGCACTGCCGGCCGGTGGAGGATGGCAGGTGCCATTAAACGCGTGCTGACTGAGGGCTGGGCCGCTGGACAGAGGAAAGGTCAGCGTTTTCCATTCCAAACATCCAGCTGATTCATGGACATGAGAAAGAGTTTAATCCTGGAGGCTTGGAGAAGCTGAATCAAAGTATAATGGAGTTCAAATGGGAGATTGTGGAAAACTCTATTTGATACTTTCTTACGCAACAGCCAAAGATAGCAGAAGAGTTGATTCACCTGTCACAGAGAAAGGCTCTGGGTTTGTCTGGTTAAGGTGGCCCTGTTAGTTCCTGCTTAGATGCTCTAACAATGTCAACTTCTTAAAAGTTTTTCTTAAAGTGAGCTATGTATCATATAACTATGTATGTATAACTTGCAAACAGCACATATAAAACATTTTGCACAGTTGTTGTCAGAAGTGATGTTTGCACAAGATTTGGTTGTAATGCTTCCTTGGGGTTGTTTACATCACCAAAATATGAATTTTAAAATGAACAAAACATTAAACTTATTGTTAAAAGGTATTGGTCAAGATTATGTAGGAAACTACAGCATATCAGGAGATAAAAGTTTTGCACAACAAGCTTGAACGAAACTTCGTGGAATTAATTCTTGGAAACGTCTTTAATGTATCATCATTTGTAATTGATCTTATTTGTATAGAATGTAAAAAGTGCATCTTTAAGGTTTATGCAACATTTCATACTCTTATACAAAGTCTATTAAAAAGTAAGAAAAACAATCATTAGATTTCAAACCCATGTCACAGCCCAAGACAGGGGCCTGATCAGTTACATGGCATTAACAGCCCAGGTTCCTCAGTATCTCTATGGTCCTATGAGCAACCCCGGCAGATGCATTTCTAGAGAGTCCTTTCTGCATTTTTTGCCAGCCCCGTAAATGCTACAGAGACAAATCGCAATGCTAACAGATAGCCGTCTCCAGATATTACAGCCCTCCCTGTCTCTCATTTTGAATGCGGATCCTTGAGGATCTGCAAGTTTACATTAGAAGTTTGCTTGTTAGGTAATACTTATAAAAATCAGAAGTATTTACTAGATAAATGTCCTCCTCAGGTATCACAATCACCTCCACAAGTGGCCTGTTAGAGTAAAAAAAGACAGGAAGAACATACCCACAAGCACACTTTATAGTCTCCGTGCTGTAGCTCTCACCACATGGCAGCGAACACTGGGAGAGATAAATGAATATCCCCGTACACATAAACAACATCACACAGGGCCTGACTCCACTCCTCCCCACTAATTCCTATTCATTTAACCGCCACATGGGCATGCCGCACAGCCAGAGAGACATTCATTATTTAGCTGCTTTTGTTTATGAATAGCTTACTGGTTCAGGCCCAAGCCTGCTCGCAACAGGCCTCGTAAATCACAACCGTCACGTCGTTTTTCCACAAGCGCGTGTTGGTGTGTGTTTACGCGCACCCGTTTGTGTGCTGAGCTCGAGGTTGGTTTGTCGTCAATTTACCTTTGTGCTTCTCTTCCCCCTGTTTAATTAATAATGAGGACAAATATTTGTTTGTTCCGGGGGCGAGAGAAAGAGATCGAGGGAAAGGTGGGGAGAGAGAAGCTTGATCCCCCTCTGGACAAAATTAAAGTCAGTGCTCTCTGTCAGGTTTCTCGCTGGCTGTTTCCTACAACGCCTGCCTCCGCAGGGCCAGAGAGAAGATAAGGAAGACGGAGGGAGGGAGGGAGAGGTGCGATGGAACAGCCGGAGGTTGAGGGTAAACGTGAATGAGCATCAACAACATCCCTGCCGCCGCACGGCAGACCAGCGGTGACTCCCTCTGTCCTTATTTATCACTGCCCGCCCAGAAGAAGATTTAGCCCAGTCGTTTTTTCCAAACGAAGTAAAAGTACACAGAGCAAACCCGGGCTGTTTAACACAGTCGCGGCTATAAATAATATCTCCCCATCTACATTTGTCAACGTGACACTTTTGCCTTTATTGAGTTACACTTGGGGGATTTGTCTTGTTTCCTCCCCCGTTGGCACATTCACACGCTCTCGTCCTGCTGACTAAAGCCAAGTCTCAACAGCCAAGTCGAGAAACTTCATTTGATTGCGTTTGTGTTATTTGGTCGGTCTGTTTCATAACAAAGAAGCTTCTTTCTCCATTCAGCTTTCAATGACTTTTTCTGTGATGTTTATATCCTAACTGCAAACAAATCTCACCTTTCATAGTCTAGTGTGTGGACAGCCAACTGATGTAATTGAATGGATTTAAGTCTAAAAGGGGGTGTTTAAGAGATATGAAAGACTCTATGTGGATGACCGACAGAAATAAGAAGCTGAAAATGATCCGCCTGCGATTATATGAAAACGGTCGCTGTCCTTGGTGCTGAATGATCAGCAACTCTTCTTTAGGAGACTGTCCACCAAAATCCTGTCTTTATCTACATGTTGTTAAAAACCTGTTCATGACACTTTCTTCTGTGGAGCATGAGAGAAGATATTTTGAGAAATGTCCATACAATGGAAGTCAATTAGGATAAATTTTTCGGTAACCAACATTCTTTAAAATATCTTCCTTTGTGTTCTGCACAGAAGGTTATGCAAGTTTAAATATATATGAGGATGAATAAATTATTATTCACTGATTTTAAGTTTTGTGTGAACTACACCCTTAATCTGGAAAAAAATGTATTGTGTCTTATAATAATTTTTTATAAGGGCATATAAACATCTATATTTTAACAGGCCAAAAGTTTTCTATTATTTTAAATCTTTCTCCCTGAAGAAAAAAACCTGCACCCCCCTCCCCGCACACATCTTTGCGTAAACCCTGTTGCCTTTTAATCATACTTTGCACCATAGCTCTTATGCATAACCTATGTGGTATGATGCACAACCCCGGGCCTAACTTCCTGACACAAGTGAAATATAAAAACCACAATTCACGCCTTGCTTTTATTCCTTTCAATTTGTTTTGCTTAAAAAACAAACAGCCTGTGAGCGGGTGAATAAATAAAAGTAGCAGAATGAATGGAGGTGTGTAGGGATCTGGGGGCTCTTAGGAGCAGAGGCATGTAGAGGGGAGGGGGGGCTCTCCCAAGCATGGTTTGTCTCCAGGCATAGTGTTCATCATGGTGTCTACCCTGGATAAGGGACCATCCATCAGACTGTATGTAACATGGGGGTGGAAAGGCCCTGTCAGTGCGCAGCAGGATCGGTGGGGTTGTTGTGTTTTGTTTGACACAGAGATGGACTGATTTATACTGGACTTTGACACTTCTTGGACTATGAGTTCCACTCAATGGTTTCTCACACTGGTTTTGAAGGATGTCTGAGATATAAGCACAGTCTACTGCTTTAAAGGTGCCGTGTGTAATTATTTGGAGGATCTACTGACAGAAATGCAATATAATATCCATAACTGTGTCTTCAAATGTGTATAAAAACCTTACATAATGACGTGTTATGTTTTTATTTTCTTAGAATGAGCTTTTTCTATCTACATACACTGCAGGTGCCATTGCATGGAATTCACCATGTTGTTTCTGAAGTAGCCCTATATGGACAAAACTGCTCTACAGATCTCCTTTGGGAAAGAAGAGAAAACATGACGACATCTTAGCCCTGTGTCAGCCACCGTAGCAAT
The DNA here is from genome assembly GCF_947034865.1 of Barbatula barbatula. Taxonomy (NCBI): domain Eukaryota; kingdom Metazoa; phylum Chordata; class Actinopteri; order Cypriniformes; family Nemacheilidae; genus Barbatula; species Barbatula barbatula. Next base: position 23,818,680 of record NC_136764.1, read on the forward strand.
TCGCAACCTCACCACTAGATGCCGCTAAATTTCATACACTGGACCTTTACGTGCACTGAAATAAAATGTCATAAAATGTATATTCTTCATTTAATATAGGCTGTATCTTTAGGAACAGCTTTTTTGACAGGGAAATATTTCCAATAAAAAATGTTTGAATCTCCCAGTATGACAAAGTCATGCATATGGTGAACTGCTGATGCAATTGCTGATTTAGGATTAAATTTAGTATCTACTAAGTATTTGACCTCTGCTTTTCCTCAAAACATGTACAGGGATTATTCTACAAAAATGTAAAAAAATTATAATACAAAAATATTGAAAATGGTTCAATTTTTGTACCCTATGGGGCGGTTTCCCTGACAGGGCTTACACCTAGTCCAGATTTATTCAAATGTTAGAGCCGTTTGGATCGAAAACAACTTGCACTTGCATATCGTCAAATATATATCAGTGCGATTGATTTTTAAATTGATGCACAGTAATGTTTGTTTGTAAATTATGTTTTTAATAACGCCTTAAATAATCTTCATTTAGCTAAAGCCTAGTCCTGGTTTAGGTTTATCCCTATCTGGGAAACCACCCTAAATGCAACAGCAGATCTCAAGTTGAGTTGTGATATACATTACAAGAGAATCCATTCAGTAAATTACAGATAAAGAACTCTGCGTGCTTTTAAAAGTGGGCTATAATGAAACTTTATGAAGTGTTCGATGAGAGGGGTTTACTGACATTCTAGTTTACTGAGACGAATATTCCAGGGTCATGAATTTTCAGAGTGTCAGCGAAAAAATCTGTCATCCTAACACGATGAGATTTCAACCAGATTGTATCCATCTAGTTTGCAATCTTGCCAAGCTTCTTAGAAAACCCAAAGGACATTGAATTATAACAATGGGGAGACTGAAAACCTAAGTTTCATTTTAACAAGACTTTTTTGAAATCCAGCTGAGAAGAGCAGAAATGACCTCTTGCGGGGGAAGTTTGTCTATGGTTCTGGATATCTTTTGACAATTTTTTTGTTCTAAACTATGTTTCTTGTTTAGTAAACAGTTCAATCCAACGTGATTTTGTATTTGATTCTGTATAGTTTTTGTATCCGTCAGTTCTGTCATCCAGTTGTGTGCCTTCTCCTATCACTGCTATCACGGTTGATCCCATTAAATCAAGGATCCACCCTGCGTCTGAAATTGTCGACTTCCATACTATATTGAGTCATGAGTAGCATGTCCGAAACCTCAGCATGCAAAAAACAGTAGGCGAGAACAGTGTTAATGTCGTTGACGAAGACTATGACGAAAAATATTCGTCAACGAACCTTTCTCACGGACGAAAACGAAATAAAAAATGAAATAAAAAGTCAGATATGATGACGAAGACTGTGACGAAATGTAACTGACACTTTAGTCAACTAATAAAAATGAGACAAATGAGAAAATGTTAGGGAGGGACGAATGAAGAAGAGATCCAACCTTTTTTTGTGGGACAAGCTGGGAAGAAATCCAATCAGAGCGAATCTTTGAGGGTAGGTTGATCTATGCAAAAGCAGTAGAGCCATTTTAAAAAGCCGCGGCAAATGCAGGGGCAACAGCTACACAAACGCAGTACCACAAGAGGAGAACAAAGACGAGTTTGCAGAACTTCGAGGCCATTTTCACAACAGTCAGGTTGTTTACACTATATTCAGTGGCACAGTCTTAGTTACACAGCTTTGGCTGATTTATGCATGTAAACCGTGTCGCTGGGAAAAACACTACCAACTTGAAGCCACATTTACAATCGACTCATCCAGAAATACACGCAAAGGATAAAACCCTTTGTTTCCGCTAAACTTGGAATAAAATAAAAGATACCCACCTCTAAACTGTATTGATGAGAGGATTGTCTTGCTGAATTATGAGTATAAATATTCAATGTCCTCAAATTGGCATTACAGCAAATACATATTTTATTCTACATTTGAGAATTGCACTAAAATCTTGTTGACTGCACAGAGTAGAAAGGCATTGTAAGGAATTCTAAGGCATTGTAGCCTAGCAGTTATATAACTTCTCTTGAGGTACGTGAACATTAACAGTAGTGAATTTTCTGTATTTAGATACCTTGTGCAATGACATAACAACTAATAGTTTTATTATTTTTGATAATTGCACTTTATTTTTCTTAGTTGCAGGTAGTTGTTAATAGTCATAGGTCAAAGAACATGCAGTTTAGGTCACATGACAATAAAATATAGTATTCATAATAATATGATGTTTTTGAAAAGACAGGAAACTAGAGATTTGAGATCAATACATGGTAGACTCAAACCAGCGTCCCTATGTGCTAACAGCTGTTATATTGGAAATGTTTGCCATCCATAGCACACATGGCACCACAGCTCAGGCAGCATTGTTTTAGTGTTTCATTTGTATATTTTATTACGTGATTTAACCGTGATACACAACCTTATTCCTAAAACCTTCTTTCTTTTAAATCGCTTGTAAAATCACACCAGCAGAACATTAATGTATGTATAAATTTGTCTTATGTTTGAACAGGCAACATAATTGCAGGCATCACTTCTACAATGAACGCTACAGCCTTTGAAAAAGATGAAGTGTAATGAGAATGAGAGATTTGTAATACACTGTCCACAATACCTCAGATACACGCTGCACAGGCACAGTAACATATCACTGTGAATAAACATATAAAGGCCAATGGCACCGGTCCTTATTATCAGCCGCTCTGACTGATTATTCTCAAAGAATTCTTTTTATAATGCGATCAATTAATTTAGACATCTGTGTATCCTATGCCGCCCGCCACTGCTCAGAAATGCATCTGTAATTCCAATGAGGTGCTTTATCTCCAAACCTCTTAATTTTCTAGTTAGGGCACTTCTCATCCCTGTCCTGTCATAACACTCACACATAAAAATGAATGCTGACTCAGGGGTTATCAGCAGTTTGTTTACAATCAATACCCAACATTTTTCCAACCAAATGAGCGGTAACAGTGTGTGTCTAAGTGCTAAATTCCGACATGGGACTGTATGTTGTACTCAGAAAGCATCTGAGCATGTATGAAAGTCTTTGCGATTCTCTGCACCTTGTACTTTTAACTACACACAGTCTCTCCTGAGATGCATTGATCAGAGGTCTTCTTTACATGGAGACTGTATGGAGACCCAAGAGGGAGCTTTTAGCACTGGATTATAGAGCAGTGGACAGCGCTGGCCTGGAGAGCCATCCCAATAAAGAAGACATGCTTTATGACGGGCTAAACGTGCTGCTGGCACAATTTAACCGCTCAATACCTCATCTCGCACAAATTACTCTGTGTTGACGAGCCGAAGAGAGCAATACCCACACACAACAACACAAATATCTCTCATACTGAAGAGGGCAAATGAGTAAAAGAACAAGACCTTACAAAGAGGTTACAGAAGACAACTATAATCAACTTGTCCAGCAGCTAATTCATTTTCTTTTGTTACAGTATATGTCTTATTCCTACGATTGAACATCCTTATAATGGCTTTACTGAAAATCTCTTTAGTTCATGTCATGAACGGTGCAGGAACGTGAACAAGATGACCCAAGTGCAGACAGCGGGTAAGGGGTTAACAAAAGATTTTATTACAAAAGACAAAATACAAAACAAAAACCCACAAGGGGGTAAAATAACAGGGCAAGGGTAAGGACAGGAAGGGTAACAGGGACTTAGACTAGACTAGACTGCCACTAACCAAGAGAAACGTTACATGACAGTTGAAATCCTATTAATGTCATTAACATAAGTATCATTAATTCCAGAAATGTGTCACTGTCACCATTTACTTTTAAGTAAGTATTTGGAAGAACGTTCGCAATTTTCACTACCAACATTCACTACCATAGTAGAAAATTCAGTTGAACACAAAATTTGATATTTTAAAGAATTAAGCAACGCTAAAAGTTAGGGCACCTTTAACAACCATTTACATTTTTCCTACTTTGGTAGTCTATGGTGTCCCAGAACTGAAAATTGCTAATATTCTCCCAAAGATATTTCTTTTATATATTTATACTTCTTTTGTATTACTGGAACATATTAATGTGTTTATTAGAAGGGGGCGCCTCAATGCTTTTGTCCATGTTGTGTAAATAAGCTCTCACCTTCTTTTTTAAAATTTTATCAATAATATATTTTAAATATTTATGTTGTGTGGTTCTTCTGGCTAAGCATCGTTCTGAAGCGGTCTAAAAAATGAATTTAAAACATTTACACAGATTTTTAAGATCATGAGAAATGTTTTAGCGAAGTAAACCTAAACATTGATTATTGATTATTGATAATTAAATTGCATACATTTTCCTTTACTACAGTATTTTCAATAAAGCTGCTTTCCAGGAATGCACATTGTGAAAATGTAATCGAATGATGCACATTGATAATATACGTTTTGGCAGGTAATAACACGCACAAGCCTTCACTGGATGTGTCTAAACACTCATTCTGCAGGCCACCGCTCTAAACCTTACAGGATGGCTTTATTTGAGCAGAGTTGACAGACTGTACGCCTGACTGTTTAGTCTGTAATTAAACATTACAAAGAGCTGTGGCCCCAGAGACAGGCTCACCAATTAAGAGCTTGAAAAGCATCCCGTTTCTTTCCCTGTCACCTAGATTTAGATTTTACACAACACATCTTAACCACCCTCAATGCCAGGATTATTCCAAATATAATGTGATGATTTTAATGTTACATGCTAGTTGACAGGCTGGAAAACTAACACTGCACGTACAGCTTCCAATGTGGGACTAGTCTGTGATTTTTCAGTATTCAGACACATGTAAAAGCTACAGCCATGAGAAGACATGAAGGCCTTTGCCTCCGCAATTAGGCTGGCGGCGGTGTTGTGGCCTGCCCCGATGGCTCGGCCGTCTAAAACAACATGCTCCAATTAACACCCCCATAACGCGGACGGCGCGGACCCCCTTTCCCTCCCTTGCCCCCTTAGAAGTGCGGAATCAAAGAGCCAGGAGGCGCCCTCGCCAAGGACGTAATTGGGCTGGCCTTTGACCTCCGCACCTTAAATCAGCCCGTTCGGTTCTGCCCGAACACTCCCCCGTGCTAACTAGCTCTCGTTCCAAACCACTCATTAGACATAAATACCCCAAGATGGTGTAAGATGGACACACATGTTGCCGTGTGGAGGGTTCGTCATCATCATCTGCTTCTATCATTTTCAAAATCTAATGGGAAAAATAAGCCAGGAATTGATAACCATAATATGTACATCTGGGGTTTGGTACTATCTCCAAAAGAAATGCGTGGGGTGCGATTAGCGAATCCTTTTCTGACATACGAACAATCGGTCATTAAAATATGAATATATGTGACTGCTGTATGGATGTTTGGAAAGGAACTGCAACCATATCATTATGTCACTGGATTTTCAGAGGATGGGTTATGAAGCGGGACAGGCTGAGAACGTCCCGCTGTATCATTAAATTCCAGGACACAGCGGGCACTTATTGAGCCGCCTTATTTGCATTGACGCCAACTGTGAAAAAAAAATATGATTTTGATTTCTGGTGCAGGCATCTGAATGAAGAATAAAATAGCTAAAACTATGCAACCAAGCATAGCCAGAGGCTTTATTTCCGCTGTGATAAGAACAAGCTTAATTTATCTCCTCACCATGCATAGGAATGGCTCTTCATTTTATGAGAATGACTTCCATAAAAAGGATGTAGGTTGGTCTCATGGGAGACCGTTCGGCACATACGATCATCGTTATGCGCTGGCGGTGAGGACATTCATATCGCTGTCATTTACATATATGATTATTACATCATAGCGCAACACGAACGTAAGAATAAGAGAGTCGTAAAAAGGCTTGGTTATTTTTTGCGTGGCTTGCTTCTCGTTGGTTTATTCTGAATAACCGGTGGAGTGAAAATCTCAGGGGTGCGGCACAGAGCCGAAGATCATTTAGTGTTGTCGTCCACTGCCCGGGAACATGGAATAAAGCCAATGTGTGATGCCACAGGGCCTTTACAGTAGGAGGGATTATTTATGGTGACATTTAATTTCCCTGTCTGGACGTTTTCTTTAAATTTCACAGGGAGATGGGGGTGGATGACAGCATGGGGTTCTCGTGCCCGGTGTGGCGGGACACGAAAGAGGCGGAATTAGCAGAAATGAATTATTCCAAGGCCAGTGAAGTTATCCAAAGTGTAATCGAGCCATGGCGGCTGGGGAAACCGAGGGGGCCATGCGAAAGTGCTCCATCAAACGACTGTGGCAGGTGCTTCACTGCGGCAGGCATGTTAATGAACAGAGCAGCCCTACATTCACCAGCCACTTCTTAACACTGAAGTAGCTCTCTTCAGCCTTAGCCGCCTAGCACGCTCTTGCCAAAATGACCCTAAATGGGCTCAGCCTCTCAGTATGTAGTAGGACCACGTTTAAACCTCCCACAAGTCACACTTCTTCAGCCCCTATGTCCTACTCTCTTGTGCGGCTTCGCCCATGAGGCTATCAGGTGGAGCACCAAAGTCAGAGCGATGGGTTGAACAAGGATCCAAACAGTGGATGTTCTGCCATTCTTTGCTAAAATTATCTAGCCCACTGTCACTCGAGCAGAGGGGCCAGTGCTGTTCCCGTGACATCTACTGTGTATGGAGGTTATGAGGTGACCTGTTGTGGTTTGACATCAGATGTAGGAGCTGGTTACAGTTGAAATGTGCCAGTGGATTGGTGGCAGAACGTCAAACAGTTTTTAAGCCATGTGGGCATTCAATGCAACTTGAATGCAACATTTTTAACTGAGACTAGTTAGAACAAAAGAGAGACCACTCCAGTGTGCCTTCGATTAGTACAATTATGTTTTTCGGCCATTTCAGTCCAGTGTCTGTTAAATTTCAACAAAATCAAACCTCTGGGGTGACATAAAGTCACCCAACAGTAGTCTGAAAGACTAAGAGAATGCAAAGATGCATGAAAGTCATAAAGACAAGGCTTGTTGCATCATGTACTACATTAACCATTTCGCTTAGAAATTCATCACAATACTGAAGTCGACCACAACTTCCGGTTCACTTGACTTAATATCTGCTTTTTAAACGTGACGTGACTCACCACCACACTGTATATGGAAAGTAACAGGCCGTTTTTGGGTCCCGCTCTATCAGATGCCATACACAAACAACAAAAAATGCTGATTTACACTGATGGTTTGCTTTGTTAAAAAAACAGCATATGCTAGTAAGGCAGATTTTGAAAGATGGTAGCTGGTTTGTGCTGGTTTAAGCTGGTCCTGAGCTGGTTTAGGACCATCTTAAACCAGCTCAGGACCAGCTTAAACCAGCACAAACCAGCTTAAACCGGCACAAACAGCTACCATGCTTCAAAACATGCCTACTTTGTTCAACAGGGAAGCTATAGAAAAAAGATCTTCATAAAAACCTAAGATGCCGAGACAGTGGTTCATTTTTACAATGTATGGAAATATTGATCAAAGTTTCCATGAGACTGTTATGTGTGTACACCATGAGTTTATAGAAGTTTCACGTAAATGTGCGGTAAAAAGTGCTCATAAATGGCTGTTTAAGTAGTCGCCTCACTTGAAATGAGTGGAGGCTTGGACCCAGAAACAATATTTCTGGATCCTGACACCTGCCTTTATTATCTGATATATTTAACTATATAACTATAGCGTCTGTTTCCACTTGAAAGACTGGAATGGCAAAAGTGAGATGAAAAAAGTTCACGTCTAAATGATTATGATGAGAAAGAGCAAGAAAACGGTGTCAAACGATTTCTCCCGGCACTGTCACACCAGCAGAGTGTGAGAGCCATGTCAGCTATACCTGAGAGCAGTTAAGTGCAAATACACACACATCATGAAACCTGACCTTCTCATTTGCCTGCCATATTTCCTCCGCAGTTTAGGCCTTTTCAGCCGGAGTGATGCATGAATTTCAAAAGGGCACATCAGAGAAAGATTTGTGCAATGCGGCGGCCATATTCCACTCATTAATGGAGCCATCATCTCCATTTTTTGCCCCAGAACCAACTTAGCAGTGATTTTAATTTGCCTTTTCCATTATTGTCAAATAGCCACAGTCTTTATCTTTCCTTGCTGACTTTCTGCTTAACCTTGAGCCGACCACCTGAGCCACTAATGACTCGAGCTTGTTGAATAGGGAGAGTGGGGTGGGAAAGAGGACATGACACATGTACAAATTAAAAGAGAGGGGGGGGGGGGGCTTTAAACAGGGTTCAATTGTCTTCTATCTTCAGCCTATGTCCTCTTAATCCTCATGCCCAAGCGCAAATGAATCTGGAAACATCACCTTATCAGGCATGCCTTTCAAATACCCCCTCATCGACTGTTTCACACACACAAACGCACACACACTGGAAATAAACAGGTACAAATGCACATGCATACACATACGCACACCCATGCACACAATTATGCCTTGCGCTGGTTTATCCGGATAGAGATTGATTTGCATAATGTGGCCTGAGCTGTGTGTGCGTGAAGCGGGCGGGTCAGGCTATCGGCCCTATTCCTGCCAGTGTTCATGTGACCCGTGCTGTGATCTTTCCTCTTATTTCGCCTGCCATTATGCCTGCTGGGCTCTTGATCATGGGCAGCGAGAGTGAGCGAGTTTTGCCCGTGATGGTGGTTTATACCGATCATAACAGAGTTGTTATGACAACAATATACAATTCCATATAATAGTTACATTTATGTGTTCTGTTCTGATGCTGGATATATTTAGCACATTTTTAACACACAAATAATAAGCAAGAAAAATCACAGATGAGATCTCTCTATTAGAGTTTCTGAATAGATTTAAATAATGTTACAAAGTAAGCTTAGGTTACAATCAAATGTCAATTTGAAGTTTATTTGAAGTCTTTGACTATTTTGATTCTTAAATGCAAACTATCAAAACATTAAAGTGTCGCCTGACCAATGGTGAGGAACATAAGAATAAATTAAATCGTCAAAAATCATGTAATTTTTTCGCATGATTGTTTTGATTATTTGGATGTTTCAATAATTTGTTTTGCTGTTGATGATGATTGTCAGATTATAGGTCTGCTGCAAACACCTTTAGATGTATGATTTCACCTACAACTACATTGGTGCTTCAGACTAATTCTGTGAAATGATAGTTTTGTCACGTAAAAATGAAGTTCTTGTAAATTTGTAGTCTTTTTTGTAATTTGATGGTTTTTAAGTTAAATTCTGTAAAATTACCACGTTTTTACATTATACAATGAAAAATCTGTAAAATAACAGTTTATTTTACAGTGTGTGATCTTGCTGTAATTGTCTTATTGTTAAGTTACCTGGGCTTCCATCTCCTGTTCAGATTCAGGTACACCATGAACATTCAGAGGCAGTAGCCTTCCTTTAGTCAGTTGAGGTAGAGAGTAGCCCCAAGTTTGAAAGGTCCCAAGAACAGCAACAAGCTCAGGCACTATTGGAAAAATATGCCAATGTGTAAAGTCATGATGATGGAGATTTGGGTTGTACTGATTTACTCCAACATACTATGCCTTTATCGGATGATGTATCAGTACGCCAGCGTTACCGCCACCTCCCTCCTTCTCAGTATGACTTAGTTAAGAGTCATATTCGAGAATTGGTGAAGCGTGATATTGTTAAGCCTAGGTGTAGCCCGTTCCATGGACGTGTGGTACTTGGGACATGTGATATCAGCAGCTGGGGTGGCAATGGATCCCGAGAAGATTTGGGTTATGGCTGAGTGGGGTAGGTTTAGCTAGCCAAAAAAGAGCTGCAGCTATAAAGCAGTATTTGTACAATTGGGACGATACTTGTGAAAAATCATTTAAGGATCTAAAGGAGCTGATCATTCAGGCTCCTGTGTTAGGATTGCGGATTTCATGCGTCCATTTATCATGGAAACAGCTGCAGGTCATTTCGGATTAGAGGCAGGCTAGGAGTATTGCAGGCTGTAGACCCATGCATTAAAGCTTTTTTGCAATGGTGAGGCAGGGGAAACACCCTGCACTTGCTGAGCGGAAGATCTTGCCCAAGGATGTTCAGCAGTTGGTAAAGCAGTGGTCTTGGATAAGAGAAGTGGACAAGGTCTTTTATAGGACTGTTCAGGTACCCTCTAGAGACATGGTGTGGCACGATTAAATGGTGTAAGGAGTGTGAACTTTGCACTGTTGTCAATACCTTGCAACCTAAGGTGAGAACATATTCTGGATGCCTTCTAGCTAGTAGACCTTGAGAGATCATTGCAATTGACTTTACCATTTTGGATAGAGCTAGTAATGCACAGGAAAATGTTTAAGTTGTAACGGATGTCTTACTTTGACCGCAATTCCTCCATAACTCAACCTAATACTACGGTTCATCAGTCAACCCAAAACCATTGACCATTAAACATGAGAAGCCAGCTCGTTTAACATTGGAAAAAGGTCAGAATGCATGAAAGAACACTGTGCTAGGCTTTAATGGACTAGTTTTGATGCACTTATGTATTTTGTTGCCCATGTTGTTATAATCGCTTGCAATGTTTCCTCATCTTTAAGCCGCTTTGGATAAAAGCGTCTGTTAAATGACTAAATGTAATGTAAATGTAAGAACTTTAAATCACCCCTTTAAAGGAGCAATTTGTAGATTTAGCGGCATCTAGTGGTGAGGTTGTGAATTGCAAACAACGGCTCACTGCACCCCTCCCTTTAGAAGCACTACACTGGCTGACACCAAACAAATATAATTTGACGGAGATAACGTATTTACGAAACGTGCTCTCTAGAGCTGTTGGTCCGTTTCCTGTAAAAACAACATGGTGAATTCAATGCAAGTGTATGTAGATAGAAATAGCTAATTTTAAGGTAATAAAAACATAATGCTTCATTATGTAAGGTCTTTAAACACATCTTAAGACAGTCATGTATATTAAATTACAATTCTGTCAATAGACCCTCCAAACAAATTACACACCAGGTGTCAGGGATGTGGTAGAGAAGAACCCAATTGCAGGCAGACACGGGGATGACGGGGTTAACAAGAGTTTATTATAAGATAAACACAAAACAAAAACTCACAAGGGGGTAAAACAAGACAAGATAAATAATAATAATCAGGACACGGACTAACTAGACCAGGGGTGGCGAACCTGTTCAGCATGATGAGCCAAAAAAAAATCCCTCATCACTCCAAAGAGCCACACAACAGATGTGTCTCACAATAACATTCAATTACAAAGTATTACTTATTACAATTACAAATTACATAACACATAATGGTTTTAATAGATTTTAATGGTTGTCAATGTTTGTCATATTATCAGGCTATCAGCCTACCTAAATGGTTACATGACTCAGTGGGACACCTGGCACTCCTTGGTTTCCACAATCTTTGTTAAGTCTGGCTTGTATTCAGTTGTGGCTACTCGTAGTAACTCTTTTATGTGCGTGTCAGTCAGGACAGAGCGATGCTTTGATTTCACTTGTTTTAGTGTGGAAAAAAGTGATTCACACACGTAAGTTGACCCAAACATTGACAATAGTTTGACTGCAGCCTGTTTGACATTGGGATATTTCTCATTCGGCATAATCTTCCAAAACTCCACGGTTCCTTCCCTCAGAACACTTTTCAGTCTGTCATCCTCAGAAAGTTCAATCATTTCAAGCTGAGATGCTGCTTCATCTTCCACTAAAGGGGCTTTTAAACAGTCTGATTCAGCAGTGAATGGGTTGATAAGAAATTACATTTGTGGTCTTCTTTGGCGTAGGCCAGAGAATCTGTCCTCAAAACTCTGTTCGAGATTTTCAAGCAGTGTTGCATACCGTGCAGTACTCACATATACAACTTCTGCTGCATGTCCACTTGCCTTCAACAAGGATGGAAAATGTGTTAACTGCCTCTTTCGTAGATGAGTCTTGAACAGCTTGAGTTTGTTGACAAATGTGAAAATACTCTGCACCAGGTCAGACACCATCTTTGACTTTCCTTGCAGATCCACATTGAGGCCATTCAGATAATGCAGCATGTCGACCAAAAAAGCCAAGTCCGAAATCCACTGGGGATCACGTAGCTCAGGATAGTCCTTATGTTTCTCTGCGAGGAACAGCTTCACTGGATTTAAAAGCTCAAAAAAAACGAGAATGCACATTACCTCTTGAAAGCCATCTTACAGAACAGTGAAGAAGCAGATCAGATGGAAGATCTTCATCAAGCTCAGCAATGAGATTTTTGAACTGCCTGTGATTGAGAGCATGTGTGCGTATAAAATTGACAATTTCCAGCACAGGTTTCATGATGAGGCTTATCTTGAACATCGCAAGACTCATCCAAAGCAATGCTGAAATACCGGCACTTCTTAATATAAATGGGTTTCAACTGAGTCGTTAATGTCCGATATTCCCTCTTCAACTGTGTGCCGTGACAGCTGAAGGTCCTTTACTGAACGTTTAACATTTTCATTTTCGGGACAAAGAATAGCAACAACATCATTAAGGCACTTTTTAAGAAACTCTCCTTCACGATATGGTTTTTTTTGCACGAGCAATGTTCCATGCCAGCTGATAAGTGTCACTGTCTCTGAATGCTTGGTAAATTTCCGAAAAAGCTGACTTTGCTTCTCTGACTGACGTTTCAAAGTGTTTACCTTGTGCTTGCGAAGTTTACTGCCTTTGGGAAATTCCCGGGCCACCGTAGAATGGAGTGATGTGTAATGGCGCTCAAGATTTGAAGCCTTAAAATGCGACAACGACGTCTGGCATATCAAGCAGAATGGTTTTCCATTTCGTTCTACAAAAAAATATAAATCCTCCCATTCAGATAAAAATGTTCTGTGCTCATCTTCATATTTGCGCTTAGCTGTATGCTTCTTTGATTCTGCCATGATAATTCCTACTAACGTACTTCACTTAACAGACAGCGGCAGCTCCTGTCAGTCAATAATAGGCTAGACACGTTAAATTGCGCCTTCATTACGCGAGAGTTGAGGTTCTGTTAATTATTACAAACAATTATACGAATAATATATTATTTAAAAAAAGTACAATTACATTCAGAAAATACGTTTAAATGAATTCCTATTTATTTTTAAATAAAATTCAAAAAAAGTTGAATGAATTGTGAAATTCAGTTGGGCCAGATTTCCAAGAAGGTTAGGGCCAGTCATTTCAGCGGTGAAGCAGCTAGTAAAGACAAATCAAAATGTCTTATTGCAATTTTTTACACATTCATAATCATTACTTTTGCTGGTTCTTTGGGGCAGCTTTTTAGGTTTATCGCGTTTTGGAAAAGAGCTCTTTACGTAGCCTACAAACACCGTTTCACCAAGGCACAGCGGCCCCTCAGCACATAAGAAATAAAGAGAAAAACCACGAACTTACTAATTACGAAACTTTGATGTGAAACAGTCACAAATTCTTCTGCAATCAAACCTTTTCAGTACGAGTTATGAAGGAAGAGAACAGCAATGACAGTTTTCAGCTCGTCCTCCTCTTTGCTGTGTTGTGACTGAAATAGTGCGTGCAGGAGCACACACGCATACAAATAAAAATGATCATATATCATTTTACCAAACGGTTTTGCGCATGCAGCTTCTGCGCGCACAATTTCGATTTTTACGTGTGAATGTGCGTTTTTGACGGGACCATGGGCTGGGCCAATTGAATAGTACTGGCCTACACAGAACATGTGGAGACTGAACCGAGCCGCAAAAAAGCAGTCAAAGAGCCGCACAATCAAGACGGCTTTACAAGTCATCTCAAGTCAACAGTTTTACATTTTGGCTATTGGTCAGTTGCTGGGCTGAAGTAATGTAAATCCTTTAAGTTTAAAATAGTCATAGAGAACAGACATTTTGGCTGTACTTAAAATGTAAGAATGCAAATCAAGTTGAACAAACTAACTTGACATCCAAGAGAGACTTTCCTTTTTAACAATTGTCTTACCTGCTGCATTTTGTGGAAATGAAAGCATTTATGTGAGCGAGGTGGCGTGTGTGTGGGTGTTTGCCCCGTCTGCCTGATGCAGTGACACAGCACTAGCTGGTTAATTAGAATTGTGTCACTGAGTAAATGCTCTGTGACCTGCACCCCTCACATGCAATCGCCAGGCGTCCCCTTGACCCTTTCAGCTTCACAAGCAGAGACCCCTGACAGACCTGCCAGTCTCCACGGGCGCATGCGCTTGTGTGTCTGTTGTGGGGGTCAAAGTCAAAGATGAAGATGGGACCACGGAGAGAGAGACAGCGAGAGGGAGTGAGGGAAAGAGCCCTTGTTAGCTATCTTCCTGGAGGGCCCTCGAGCTCAGCTTCTGGTGCTTCGGCCAGCCAGGTGTCAGCATCCCACTCCTGAGCTATGGTAATGGGGCCTGGATGAACTCTTCAAGGGCCTAAAAAGCCTCTTGTTCAGGAAGCATTTTACTGTGGAGAGCGCGGGAGACAAGGCCCACTCGTGCCGCTGCCCTATCTGGAGGTACAGGTGATTCAGGGCATTCCCTGGAGCTTCACTCATCACTGCCTCCAGTTATTACTGCCCTCTTTCATGTCTGCGAGGTTGCTTGAAGTGCTCTTAACTGCTGGGTTTACAGCTTTACAGGTTTCTCAGGAGGAGTACGTTTACGGCAGCGTTTGGACCACTGGTATTATTATTATTTATCGGGAGATGTTATGTTCACATTTCTAGCTATTGTATGTCCCAGCCACTCATTCATTTATCAGTTGTTTAAATGACTTCATTTGTCTTATTGTCCATTTTATTGTTTTATTCATAGTGGAGAACTAATCGGTAATTGGATCAGAATATGAGGTGACCAGATGCAAACCAAAATCTCAGGTGAGCCCCCTTTGCATCACTTCATTTATGATATTAGACACTTTTATCCAATTTGGTTTATAGGTCATTTAACATAAGCTGTACATCTTTCGTTTGTGTGTTCTTCAAATAAATAAACTTAACTGGTTAATTTTTATTTTTCTTATTTCTTCTAAACTATGTTATTTTATTTTTTATTCTTAACTGGTTACTTTTATTTTTCTTATTTCTTAACTGTTTTATCAAATGGATATTTTTAATTTCTTCTATGTAAAGCACTTTGAATTGCCATTGTGTATGAAATGTGCTATACAAATAAACTTGCCTTGCCTTGCCTAAATGAACAAAGAGCATTGACTGAGAAACAAACATTGAACTTACAAAAAGCACAGGTTTTGATAAATATATATTAATAATAATAATAATAATAATGTTAATTAAAAGAAAGTTGTATACAAATTCAGGCCTGTTAGGAAAAACACTTAAATAAGTAAGAAGATAAAGTAAATGCATTCAATGATATCAACTCAATCAATACATTTATAATATGTTGTATAATAAAAGGAAAAAACGGTCTTTTCACATTAGATATACTTTTTAAAAAGTCGCGTTGGATAAAAGTGTCCAAATTAGTTATTAAAAATATTTTCTAAAATGACTCCTAGTTATTGTATTTATTTATTTGTCCTGTAAATATTGTGAAATGACACATGATTATAAGATATTTACTGGTAAGCAGATTTGATGTTAAGGATTCATTAATGCAGTTATTACTATCACTGTTTATTAGCAGAGATCAAGTTAGACATTTGCAGAGAGAACGCTTTTTGTTGTTAATGTTTGTATGAAGGTTTGGACCACAGTCATAAGTAGCACTGGTATATTTGTACCAATTGATAACAAAACATTGTATGGGTCAAACTGTTCGATTTTGCTTTTATGCCCAAAATCATTAAGGTATTAGGAAAGATCATGTTCCTTGAAGATATTTCATAAATTTCCTCCTGTAAATATAGAACTTTATTTTTGTGAGTGTGTTTTCAATCTTTGACATGTTCTTTCTCAGTAAATATTAAAGATATCAAGATGATGCACATAATACCACAGAACGTTCTTTACACTTTGTGGGATGATTTTATGGTAATTCACCAAAAATGACCTTAGCTGGGTTTTCACATGCTGGGTCATATTTGATCCCCCACGTGTGCAAAAAATGCTGTCTGTCGGTAAAACACAGTGTTAAACATGCTCGCTGTGATTGAAATATAAAGCTAACAACACTTATTGCAAGAGTTTTGAGCTCTGTATTGATGTGCTGGATTCAACCTGTGAGCCATCTGCTGACTCTCTCTGTGTGTGTCCTATCTAAAGCTTTGTCTGATCGTATAGCAGCTCTCGAATTAGACTCTCTAATTTAGTCCCGAGAGCACAAACGGCCACAATTTTTGAATGTTGTGGCGTGTTTGCAACCCACGCTCCGTTACTCCATCCTATTCCTTCTTTATCCTCTCAAACCGACTCTCCCCTCCCTCCCTCTCCCTCACTCGCTCTCCATCTCGCCTCTTCTCAGTCTAGTGACACCACCTTGCCGACTAATTAGAATTCTGTCACTAAGTAAATGCATTGTGACCAGTGGGTGACAGCTGTGCCTCCCTGCCATTTGGTTTGGGAGAGAGAGAGAGAGAGAGAGAGAGAGAGAGAGAAAGAGAGAAAGAGAGGGGGAGACAATCAGCCGCATGGCAGGCTTGCGAAGGCAATGGCAGCCTTCCTTTTAGTGGAAGAGGTGCAGCTCTCGCCACTGACCTGACAGTCATTTAAATTACAGCCAGTGAAGGGAAGCCCAGCCAAGCCGCTGGAATAATGCACTGACTGACTGACTACTGTTTGCCCTGACAACGATGCGCAGTCTCTTCCTTTTCAATTAAGAAAGCAAGTCGGGACGAGGGGAGCTCGGGGGTCCGTGTCTCCCCCTGCTCAACCTTCACTCATCCTCAGAACAGCGTGTCCCGTTCTCGCTCGCTCCTGCCCCGGTCCCGTGTCTTCGCGTCTCTCCGCACTTCTGTCTTGCTGTGTCTCTGTCTCTCCTCCACTCGGAGCAGGAAGTTGTTGATCCAGTGATACACAAATGAGGGTTCATCTGACAGGCGCATTACCTGCAGACTGCTGCGCCGACGCTGAGCCCATATACGCCTTATTAGCTTACAACGGGGAACCGGGATGTTGTCGTCTTGATGTTCTCCTCTTACTAACAGCAAAAAGAATTGGTAGAAAACAAGAAGGAAAAGCCAACAACATTTTATCGGTGTATAATTTGTACATACAGTACATAATCTGTGCAGCCTACAGTAACTAAACACTGAATGAATCATTCTATTGATTTTTTTCATTTATTAATGAGTCTCTAGAACATGATTTTAAGAAACATTATATCACTATCTTGAATATTTAGTTCAGAAAAACATTTAGCTGGTAGGGTAGCATCTATCCAAAAACATATAAACAATACTAAATATTTTAGAAAACACAATGACAAACTGTTTGCTAAATTTAATCTGAATAGCAGTAGTCATATTCTTGTGTGGTCTAGTTATCATAAGCATGTCCATTATTGGCAAATTGGCTGTTTATTAGTATTTATTAAGCATGACCATACTCTACATCTCTAATCCTAACCAATACCTAAACCTAACAACTACCTTACTTCCTATTAATAAGTAACAAATTAACAGTTTATTGGGGAAAAAGCGAGAATTTCGACCTATATTGAAGTGTGACCGATTTATTTCATTCGATGTCATTAATTATGGCTACAGGCCACGGAATAGCTTCGGCACATGAAATAGGTAAAAAGAAATAAATAGCAATGAATGCATTGTACTAATAATGCACCGTTTTGTGAGAAGTCAGAAGAGTGGTGTATTATCTGCGTTCCTCCGCATGTATTCCTGCTGCTGTAGGCCTGGTTCATTATTCAGAGCTGGCGGGTGTAGAGATCGCCCTAATGCCGGCTGATTGGCCCAGTGGTGGTCTGTGCCAGGGTTTGGCATGGCTGACAGCTTGCGACATGGCAGTGGATTACAGAGTGTCAGTGTCTGGCTGCCATGCAGATGTCCCCACTAAAACCTGTCATTAGGATGGAGGGGTTTACACAGTCTTGGGGACACAGAGGATGTGGCCACTTTTCCTGACCGGACAGGGAGAGTGAGAGAGAACACGAGTAAGGATGTGCATATTGTTGAACATATATCAAATTGAGCCATAATAATTTAAATTATGATCATTGAATGGAATGGCTTATATTAAAAGCAGTAACATTAGATCAAATGTTTCTAGTTTGAATAGTATATTGCAAAATCATGTCATGATAAAACATGTTACATTTTTACATGAACGTAAACAAAAGAACATTAATAAAAAACAAGCAAAAAACAAAAGGTTTATAGTATTTCTTAAAGGGATACACTGAAAAAGCAATCCTGTATAAACTGAACATTTCCGGGAGCTAGTGCAGCAGTAAAAGCAGTAAAATAACGTTTTTCTTGAAATGTAAAAAAACAGTCAAATTCACTAAGATTACATGTATGAATCGTGCAGATTACCCAATAATAACCAGTCTTTCATCATTTATTCACACTCTCGTCATTTCAAACCTGTATGACTTTCTTTCTTTTGCAGAACACAACAGATGTTTTAAAGAACGTTCGGACATTGGACACCATTGACTTCCATTAAATGGACACAAAAACACTCAAAATATATTTTGCTTTCCACAGAAGAAAGAATCCTAAAGGTTTCGAACAACATGAGGGTGATTAAATGATGACTTCATTTTTTATCTTTGTGCAAAGAAAGCGTATTGGTCGTCATCTATAACATAAAAATATATTTTTCAGTTATAAGTATCAGCCACATTTTCTATATTGATGTAGTTGTCTAGAAGCATCATGAGTGCAACTCAATAGATTTTGTTTAGCATAGCTCAGATTTTTTTTTATCAGGCTTAACATTAATATACAGCGGCGTGTGCTTTGAGCACCTCAGATGTTAGCTGTATGCATGTTTGCCACTGAGCGCAGTGTGCTGACCAGAGAGTACAAGACATGCGAGATAAGACGTGAACAGGACTGCACCTGAGTGACAAACAGCGGGAGGCTCGTCCCTCTGAAATATTCATGGCTATTTCAGGGGAGATGGGAGTTAATTTAGGCCTCTTGGTACACTGGGGGTAATTAAAAGAGATGATCAATAGTCTGCCCTCCCACCACCTCTTGTGTCTGATAACAACTGCCTCCCAAACAAAGGATGGAAGAGATGTTAAGAAACACACTGAAGAGGAAAAAACTGAGAGAGAGAGAGATAAATGGCAATACGGTTTTTGTTTAAGGCTCTAAGGAGTATCTGCACCGAAATGGTTATTATCTGGACTAGACACGTGCCATTTATCATCAAGGGAGCTTTGTTGTAATCAAGTTTATGAATAAGGAGGCTTTCAACAGGCCAGAGATTCGATCATCCCCATCATCACAGCAGATTATATTTATATATAATTTTTTCCATGCAGTATATATTAATGCATCGATGTTTATATTTTACTAGATGGATCAATACAAGGATTTTGTATCGTGCATGCAACTCCACTCCATGTTTAATATTGTTATTCATACGTTTCCTAACGCTAAGGCCTTCTGGAGAGCCAGATGGTTTTTGCATCTAAATCTTCATATTAAGGGCATTCTTAATAATCACTTATCCACATCTGATCCTCTGTGATGGTGTGAAGAAATTGAGTACTAAGCAGGAGTCAGAACAAGTACCTGCCGTTCTTGTAAACTGGACTCCATCATCAATATTGTAGAGGAATCTATAGCACGGGAATAGCTAACTAATTAGAGTTGGCTTTAAATAATTTATCTCCTTAACTTTTATTGATTTGTCAGGTCTGTGGAAGGAGTTGAGCTGTAAAATTGACTACCCTCAAACAGACATGGCCGTCTGTGGCTTTACAGGCACGTCTCTCTATCTCTCCCTGTGTCTGTTTCTTATACACATGCTTACACACTTACAGTATCTTTATCCTTTAAACAACACCAAGATGATGCTTCACCATATATATATATATATATATTTCATTGATCATTATAATTTGGGATCAGAATACTTCTAATCGTTTATATAGATTAGATACGGCTCTGATTCATCACAACAGGATTGTCCTTGACAAATCCCTGTCCATTTTACTTTATGTAAATAAATTATTTCAACACATTTTTTTATTTGTCACAACAGGATATTTCCATGTCGAAACATGAAGTATGTAAGTCCATTTAAGCTGTGTTAAAATATAATTGTTGTAACTGGGTAACTGGATCCCAGCATGCTTTGCGTGAGACTGCATTTTTTTAATTAAGTGTTATTTTCCAGTAAAGAGAAACAAATCAGGTGAAAAAGACTTTTTGAGGTACCATTTAGATTTATTTTTTGTGTTTATGCTGTCTGACACATTTATAACTGAAATTTTTGTTTACTTAATGTCCTGAAACAGATCAATTCAAATCTTAAGTCACATTAACTGAAAACCGTAAATCTATGGGCTTGTTAAGCCTGACATCACACACCACCATATATGGAAGGTCATCTACTTTTTTAGGGTCCAAATGCTCAGTAAGATGCTATAGACAAACAACAAAATAATTAAATAATATACGTTCATGGCGAGCTGTAAAATATTGGAAAACCGCGATCCTAACCTTTATCTTCATAACGAAATCCCACATTGCCAGTCTGCGATTTATTTATCATAATTGATGCAAATATTAATGTCAAAGATTCAGTGATCCTGGAGAATGCGTATACTGTGAGTTAATACATGTTTCGCTTAAATATGCAATATGAGTAAACAGAGCTGAACAGCTATTAGCCTCGCTTGAAATGAACAGATGCTTGGTCACCACTCAACAAACGAATGCAAAAATCATATTCCGCTAACAAACCTAAAAATGCCAACTTGAACATCGATCTAAAATGCTGAGTAAGTTTAATATGTGCAACCTATATAATTAATTTATTAATATTAATATTAATCTAACATATTTTTTTCAATGTAGGTCAAAATTATGGCACGTCTCTCTGCTAGCGTGTTGTGAATTCCGTTGCCATTGGATATGATCAGTTATGAGAACGTGCCAATAATTCTGTCTGATCTGAGCAGTTGACCGGATAATCTGATATTTGGTTTAAAGGAAATTGTTTAATTGTTTAATCGTGGCTGAATTATTTGCAGATGAGTGGAAGTCATCCAGCTGTACAAGGTTTAGTTAGCAGACAGGAAAGCTAATGATGCCTATGGGGAGAGGTTTGTATGATTGTTTATTTGATCAGTTTTGTCCGATACAAAATGTACTCAAATTTATTTTCATTTATAAAACAAAATCAGTATGACACGCGTCCTGTGACCTATGACTTAACCTGGATTTGTTGAGACGTGCATGTTATTGCATAGGTTTTCAACTAAGGTTTAAGGGGACCAAGTAAAGAGTAGATTTTTGTTCTAGCCAAGAGGTTCTTTAAACATTTTCATTGCCTGGACAGGTTTAATCTAGTATTTTTCTCAATATAAAATGGGAAAAAATATCAAATTGTATTCTCTTTGCAGAAGACATTTATATTTCCACATTTTCCAAAGGCTTTTACTAGAGCAACTTACGATGCATTTAAGGCCCATGACCTGTGAGGTGTTAACACCAATTGACAAACACAGCAGACAAGACAAAGAACTTGTGAAAAAAAATTGCTCAAATTGACTCGGATGAGACACAATCCCACATTTTTAAACAAGAAAATCACATCTCTAAAATTCTGTGACGGAGACTTGAGCATGTATGGCCTCTCCAGACATGAGCCGGAGAGGGAGGCTGAGAGCTGCATGCGGGGACGGCCATCGATGTTGGTTTGTGAAACTGTTCCTGTGATGTGTTCAATATGTGTACATTTCCAGAGATATTGAATGGTGCAGCTGTCTGGCCAGGCCTGGTATGGTGTGGAATAAGAATGGCCTGACCTATGGCACTTCAAATGAAATTGCCTCACAATGAGTGCTGGCCTACATTGATTATACCCTTAGTGTTTACTGCCACACTGGCCACTCTGGCTTTAAACAAGTGGAAGTGTCTGACTCTGGACTGGACCGGCTACTGATAGCTGCCCCCATTATGACGGCCACTGCTCAAAAGAAATTGAGCAATTGACATGTCATGTCAGAGCACTGACAGCGTGGCAGGCTATAATTCATCCAATACTAGCTAAAACAAAATTTACAATTATATATATATATATATATATATATATATATATATATATATATAGCCTATATAAACTGTATACACAGTATATGCAATCTCCAATAAAACAAATATATCCTTATACCCTGCACTGTAAGTTGTTGTCAAGTTCATAAATGAATTGCATGTTATTGAAAGACTATAGTGGAATATCTGTACTGCGATCTTAATGAAATTCTCAAAAGAAAAAGTTGAAAAACTGAACATAACCATCAAAAAAAGTTGAACAAATCAATGTACAAAAGCTTCAAATTGAAAAAAAAAACACAAAAAACTCTAAGAGCATGAAACCAAAGCTGTAACTCACAGTGTGGTCACCACATACAATAAATGGTTTTGAACAGTATACATACACTTAAAAACTAATGTGGTGAGTGACATAGACAAAATACATCTATTATAAGAGGAATCAAAGGTAAAATGACAAGGCAAGAAATAAAACTCCAAAACAAATGGCTTGTCAAAACCAAGCAAGATCAGCTTTTTTATAATGAATAATTTTTATTTTGTGAAATTTTGTGTGAAAGAAATAGCAATGCTATAAGCGATTTGTCTGTAGTTGTCATCAATTTTAGATTAAAATACTTTTGAAAAAAGAAGAAAACCCAAATCATACACCAAGAAAGGCAATTTCTTTATTTGATTCAGCTTCTACTTTACTTTACGAACAGTTGGATGTTATAGACAAAGATAAGCAATGCAGTGTAAAATGAATCAGTATAAATTGACCCACCGTACTGTTCACAAATTTTCATGAAACGAGTAAATAATGACACCTGCAACACTACAAATTAACCTGCACACAAAAACATGTCCGTGATCACCTCGACCCAAAAGGAATCAAAAACAAAGAGCCGCAACCAAACAATTCCATCAAAGCTCCATGTCAATCAAGCATGATGGAAACACTGCACTTTATGTTATTTTTCAAGAGGCCATGGTCAGGGTTCGATAAGCTCATATTAGTGTTGGCGTGGCAGACCGGAGCGGAATGTGACTGCAGACGTTCTCTGTCCTCTCTGTCTCTCTCTCTTTCTCACTGCATGTCAGGTGACGTGGGGCCGGCAGACACAATAGATGTGTTGGGGGCATCCAGGCTGAAGAGATGCTAAGAAAAGCTGATAAATGGCAGCTTGAACCTCTCGAGCTGCACCCATGCAGCACTTCGGTTCACAGCGGGAGAACACGCCAGCCTGAACGGACACCCTGTTGCTTCAGCTTAGCCTGGAGAGAGAGAGCGAGGGCGATAGATAGATAGAGAGAGAGAGAGAGAGAGAGAGAGAGAGAGATCCACGCCGTTTACACCCACACATGCAAGAATGCACACAGCACACACATAAACACACATCACATAGTCTGTTGTCCATCTGATGTACAACAGCAGCAGCTCAATGAAAGAGAACTTATTGAATTGTGCTCTGCATGATCAGTGTCATCAAAGACGCTTATATTTATATTTATTAATTTCGGATCAATTGTCTGAAACTATCACATAAATCTTTATGGCTTCATAGGTTATTTATTAGATTAATATAAGAGTTTTATAGATTGTTTTACAGAATTAATTAATGTGATCCAAATTAATGAATTATTATTATTTTTAACATTTATTCAAATGGAGAATTGGGATTTTTTAAACATTACAATGATCCCAGGTGGACATTTTAAAGAATCTCAAATCTAGGATCACGGATTTTGCTGATTTTTTTTATTGTTATTTTTATTGTATTTTAATGAATGAATTGGGATGTTTTAAATATTACAATTATCCCAGTGTCTGAAATCTAAGAATTACTTAATAATGTTAATGACTTTTATTCTAAAATGTGGACAAGTAGTAATACATAATAAGCAACCTTTTGACTGGTACTCTGTTCATATACTGTTCAATGACACGAGATCAAAAGGTTTGACCTGGGCAAGCCTTTTGTGCAAACTCGATCTAAACATTCTGTATTGACTGCACATTCTAATTACAAACCATTGGCTAAAGAACACGCATTAGACATATAGTTTTTGCATAATTGATCTGTTGATAATGAAAGAGTTTCATGTTGAGTCTGGGCTCACATGTGCAGACAGAGAGTAAAGCCAAGCTCTTAATATTTAACACACATCTCTCTCTCCACCAATAATTAGCATGTCATCTGTAAGCACCAAAGACATCCGCGACCGGCGTGGTATACACGAGACACGCTCTGCTAATGTGACAAAATGACAAATAAACACAGTAAAAGCTGATCGAGCATCATGTTACATCAGGAGAGATTTAATACCACTGTGGTGGAAACAGGAAGTCCACATATGGTCGTAAAACAGCATTTCCACTGAAGCGTGTAAAAAAGAACACCGGGACTTGCCTTGTGGTGCCGCTCGCATGAGAAATGAAGTTACCTGGCTTTCCCCGAGCTTTGAAGGTCAAGGAGAAGCTCCTGCATATTCATGGCTCGGACCGGTGCAGGATCGATGGGTTTTAATTGTTTTTTCCTGGCCGGGGAAGGAAGTGCCACCAGCCATCGATCGCCTGGAGACGGGGCCACTTACATGTCAGTCGAGCGCGGGGGGCGGTCGCCCAGCTGTGTGGCAGACAAGAGGGAAATGTGACAAGACATTGTGAAGACATGAAGCAGACCAGCCATGTTTTCTCGTACGGCTGCGGATCGGAGTGTGTGCGTGTGCCGAGCACCCTTATCTGATGTCATGAGGGTGATGGAGGAGAGGGGTGGGATGGGATGGGTGCATTATGGAGTGTGCCTGGTTCATTATGTGATGTGTGTGGTAGTGTATTATCACACTGCCTTCTTCAGTGGGCCTCAATGCATCCGAACTTACCAGGGAGGGATACAGCCCCTTCAAGCTCTTGCACTTCTTCATATGGAAAGGAGCCCTATGTCATTGGATAAACTAAATAGGTATGAAGTATAAGCATTTAGCATACACAACGTTGAGAATTAAGAGGTAATTGTAATTATTTTGAAATGCCACAGAATGACTTTTATATTCACAGTGGCATTCAAATTTTTTTATGGAAATTCACATTGAAAGCTATGTTAAGGTTTGCCTCTGTATTGTAATGTCTGTTGGATACATACAATTCCACGTTACTTTACGTGATTTGAAGACCAAGTGAAATTTACAGTGAAATCATACTCGGCAGCTTAAAATAAAAATCACTATAAGCGTACCGTTGTGAATTAGTTTTTGCGATCTTTCAAAGATTTTTTACAAAACCAAAGGTAAATAGGACAAACAATGTTAAAACGATTCGACATAGAACACCAGAAGCCATTGCCGCCCTTGGGGAGGATTTAAAGAAACATAATTGGAGTGAGGGTTATGTTAATGAAGATCCTAATAGAGCCTATGATGCTTTCTTAACCATACTGATTGAAAAATATGAAAAACATTGTTTTTTCAAGAAGTTTGTAAGGAAGCGCAAAAATCTGGATAAACCATGGATTACAAATGGAATAGAGAAGGCGTGTAAAAGGAAGAATGCATTATATAGGAAATTTATTGCAACAAGGAGAAAACAAGCTGAAAATAATTATAAAATATACAAAAATAAATTAGAAAGTATTATAAGATTTAGTAAAAAGGACTATTATCACACATTATTGAACAAGTATAAGAGTAATACTAAAAAAAACATGGTAAGTACTTAACAGTATAATTAAAAAGAATAGAGGAAAAGTAGATTACCCAAATTATTTTGTAAATGAAGATTCAGGAATTATAAATAAAGTGAATGACATTGTCAATACATTTAATGAGTATTTTGTAAATGTTGGTTATAAGTTAGCACAAGAGATTGTGGAGCAAAGAAATGAGGACAAGCCAGATGAAGTAAATATCTCTAGTAATAAACATTCAATATTTATTAAGGGAACTCATGAAATGGAAATACTTGATATTGTTAATAATTGTAAGAATAAAAATTCAACTGATTGTAATGATATTGACATGTCTTTAGTAAAACATATTATAGAATATATAGCAAAACCATTTACACATATTTGTAATCAATCATTTTTAACAGGTATATTTCCAAATAATATGAAAACAGCTAAAATGATTCCTATTTTTAAAAGTGGTGATAGACATCTTTTCTCCAATTACAGACCCATTTCTCTGCTTTCCCAGTTCTCTAAAATGTTAGAGAAACTTTTTGTGCGTAGGCTTGATAACTTCATAGACAAACATAAACTATTGAGTGAACATCAGTATGGCTTTAGAGCAAATAGGTCAACCTCAATGGCAGTGATGGAAATGGTGGAAGAGATTTCCACTTCAATGGATAGTAATGAATATAATGTGGGGGTGTTCCTGGATTAAAAAAAAGGTTTTGACACCATTGACCATGGTCTATTAATGAGGAAACTGGAAAGATATGGTATAAGAGGCAAAGCCTATTCTTGGTTAAAAAGTAACCTTGATGAGAGATATCAATTTTTACAAATAAATGATGTTAGATCAGATTTAATGAAAGTCATTTGTGGAGATCCACAGGGTTCGGTGTTAGGCCCTTTAATGTTTGTACTGTATATAAATGATATTTGTAAAGTGTCGAAAATATAAAAAATGGTTTTGTTTGCTGATGACACAAACTTATATTGTTCAGGAAAAAATTTGGAACAGCTTCCGAATACAGTGGAACTTGAACTGATGATCTTAAAAAATGGTTGAATGATAATAGATTGTCACTGATTTTAAGTAAAACAAAGTTCATAATATTTGGTAATCGAAAGAGTAATAATAAAGTTAAAATTAGGATTAACAATGAGGAAATAGATAGAGTATATGAAAATACATTTCTAGGCGTTATAATAGATCATAAATTATGTTGGAAACCACATATTATTCATGTAAAAAGAAAAATGTCACAATCCATTGCAATATTACATAAAACTAAACATATTCTGAATTAAAATTCAATATATATTTTGTATTGTGCCCTCATAGTTCCATACATGACCTATTGTGTGGAGGTTTGGGGACACACATATAAAACCAATATAAATCCAATATATATGTTACAAAAAAGAGCAATAAGGATTATAAAACACGTTGACTATCACAAACCAACAAATCAATTGTTTAGTAATTTAAAAGCTTTAAACCTTTTTAAAAGGTTTATTATAATTTGTTTCCAAACTGTATCCAGAGGCTGTTTGAAATAAGAGAAAGCCAGTATAAACTAAGAGGAATGCATATGTTTAAAAAAATAAGGGCAAGAACTTATACAAAAAAATAGATGCATAACTGTCAAAGGGGTAAATCTATGGAATAATTTGCATAAGGATCTAAAATTGTGTAATTCATTTTATAAATTCAAGAAAATGTTTAAAAATAAGGTGGTAAATAATTATTTATTATACTCAATGTGTATAAAGTTTTTTCTTTATGCACTTATTATGGTATCTGAAATGTGTACCATGTTGTTTTATTCATTTTTAAAAAAAATGTTTTAAAATGTTATGTTATGTTATGTTATGTTATGTTATGTTATGTTATGTTATGTTATGTTATGTTATGTTATGTTATGTTATGTTATGTTATGTTATGTTATGTTATGTTAATTAGGGTAAAAAAGGAGACAGTTTTGAACACTGAAAAGTGAAGTTTGAATGAGTATAAAAAAATGTGCAAAGATAAATCACTTATAAAAAACACTAAAATATTATATCAAAAAAATGATTTTTCAATTCATGCTGTCATTAAACTTGTGTGTCAGCTTTAAACCTATTCAACTTCAGTGCTGGGGCAGTATTCGCCAGACCTTTCAGAATGGCGTATCACTCCCAAAGATAAACATCCTTCTGTGCATCATATCCACAGGTTTTTCACAGGATTACAATAACACAGAGTATGCTAAATAAAAATATATCGTAATATATTAAAACCATGCAAAACGTTTAAAAAACAATTGTGTTTTTCCCTATTGTGATGTCTATCCGAATGAAAAAGCTTCTGGAATAAAGAACTCCATCAAGAACTGATTGTTGAACGTTGAATCTTTCAGTGACATGTTGTTGGAGGGAGCGGCAGAAACGAGTCCCCGAATGCATTGCCTTTACGCCATAACTTGGGACGGTAAGAACATTTTTTTGAGGGGGCGAGGTTTAAGTTTTTAATTGAAGATTATGAGGGCACATGAATAAAAAAAGTATAAAGTGCACAGATAAATAATTTATATAAACAATATTCTACAATATTCTATAAAACAATAAGAATAGTACATTTAGATTTCATAGTGACTTGAACTTTATTTAAAATATAACATATGTATACTAAACAAGTAACTTTATAGAACAAGATACATTTTAATTTTAGGTGAACTTTGTACCAAGTGTTGAGAACCCATTTAAAGAAACGTGCAGTCGAGGAAAAAATGTCTTGCTTATATTAGCAGAAAATGCTAACTGGAGAAAAAAAGTAAAATAACCGAAAATATGTATTTTGCTGTATCTTTTCAGACCTCAAATACTGCAAAGAAAACAAGATCATATTCATTTTTAAGCAATACAACAGTAATACATCTACATGTAGGCTATTAATGAAAAGTTATAACAGTTTTATAACAGTGTCGTCATGTTGTCAGTTCCTCACATTTCTGTTGGAGGACGTAATGTCACTCCTGAGGTTTGATTTTGTGGGAAATGAGTTGTAATACATCTTGAAATGCTGATCAGAAATGAACATTTGCAGTGGTGTCTTCATTTTTTCTGAGGCTGTAGTTGCCAAGACAGCCAGACAAGTCCATTTTCAATGAGCCAGTTGTAGGAAGTTCAATAACAGTTCCCCCTGAATATTTTGAGCAAAGGTGAGTGAGTGTTTTAATGCATTTCTACAGAGGCCAAGCACCATGCTTTCAAGGTGGATTGTAGGATTGACAGTGGAAGGGTAAAAGTGATTCATATGCCTCAAAACGGTGGTGCTCTGGTGTTGTATATTGATATTTGACTTTGACATTTATGCATTTGGCAGCTTGCATTATACTAAACATTTTTCTAGTATGTACCATTCCTGGGATTAAACCCTGACCTTGGCGTTGCTAGCGCCTTGCTCTTACCACTGAGCCCCAGGATGTCTTATATTGCACAAATACATAGAAAAACATCTCCAGAAATCAGAAGAGTTCTTCTTATATTTTGTAATCATTTAAACAGTATTTGTATAACTTGTGTGTTTGCATGAATTACACTAATAAACTGGGATTTCATTTTTATTTAAATGACAAAAAGCTTTTTCCTTTTGATTTACTCCTGTCAAAACCTTTTGGCTGTCAAAACCGACAGCATTTTATCTAGAGAGGTCCATGTAGATTAAAGGATAAATTGAAGCGGTTGACATTATTCAACTTCAGAGCTTGAAGGGGCAATGGCTATTTGGCGTGAAGTCACACCTGCAATCTGTAGAACACTGCTCTCATTTTGTCAGGGTAAAGGTTGGCCGTAAGCTTACAGTATATCAATCTCGTGCCAGACTTGGGCCTGGTCTCAATCAGGTCCAGGTTAAAAGGGAAATGCAATGTTTTGCTTGCTGCCAGAGGTCATAAGGAACTGGAGACCAAAATATTTGACATTAGATCTAACATTTGATGCAATTGAAAGCTGTTTTAACTTTGTATACGTTATTTCTACAGGGTCAAATCCAGTCTAATGCAAATATTCATATTCTTCAAGTTGCACTCTGTAATATTCAGGTTGCATCATAGGGGCTGATATGTGATCACCTGACCAGCCGCATATGTTTCACTTTATCAGGTTGCTCCTCTGTTGTTTCACACTTTCACTCGCAGAATAAATCATGTTTGAGTGCAAATAGAGCATAATAAAGGCATCATTGTGCAAGAGCAAAATATTATCGATTGCAGATTTAATAATAAATTAAATAAAGTTCCAAAGGAAAGGACCTCAAGTTGAATTCTACAATTTCTCAGCCTTCTTCTCGTCTCATACAATCCCGCTTCACCCGCGAAAGTGATAATCAGCATCTAGTCAAGCAAGGCAGAGAAACTTTAAAGTGAAGAGAGGAGAAGGAGATTGCTGGAGCTACTGAGGAATAACATACCAGGCCGCTGTGCTGCTGTCAAATCACAGCAGATTTTCACTAATAGATTCTCCCCCAGACACTCAATACCGTTCAAAGGCGATCCTCCTTTATCCCAAAGCATCAAATATTTAAACACTCGTATTAGTGCTGGTGTCATCTCCTCAACCTGGAGCTTATGGCACCAATCTCTTTAGCACCTTTTCTCTCTCGCGCTCGCACGATCTCTCTTTCTCCTTCCCATTCCGCTTATGATATCCACAATGTTATCTCCAGCAGCCTCCACATATCCCTCTTATCATTTTATATTTGCAATACTTAAATCGTTTCTCCCCCCTCCTCTTTTTTGAGGGGGCTATGCCTTTTTTCCCCTGCCTTCTATTTTCTTTTCATTCTTTTTGTCAGCCACTGGGCCTTTCAATTTTGGAGGCGAGGCTTACAGATTGCCAGGGAAAAAGAGGAGAGCCGGCAGGAGAGGGGAGGGCGACGGAGGGAGAGAAAAGCCAGGGCGACAGCGCCGCGCTTGACTGATGCCTTTCAAGAGGGGCAGTCTAGCTTGTCAAATCGCTGGCTGTGTGAAAATAAATGAATTGGCATATCTATTCAGCTTACCGCAAGATGTCATGCAACACAGTTTCATATTCCTCGATAAGATGCAGTAAAGCAATTGTCAGAGAGAGTGCCGGCTTTTTTGTACATAGATATTTTGTTTGCTTGCTGAGGAGAGGGGCTCGGATGAGAGGAATCGACCAGAGGTGGAGGAAGAGTTGTTGTCGTGGGCTGACTGTGACACTTTTGTGACTGTTGTTGGATGTGAGAGTCCGGCGGGGATAGAATGCCCTCTTTTGTTACCTTTGATGAATTTCTGAGGTGCTGTGTTGGTTTTCGACTTTGTATGGCTGGCAGGATCTCTCAGGTGCAGACAGGGGAGAGCAGAAGTGCGATCTGTAATGGACACAGCCACCTATGCGGCTACCTCCTACAGGCTTGAGAAAAGATGCCCAGGATTGATAAAAGGGGTTTAGTTGTCGCCATGACGACGGCAAAACCCGCAAAACATCCTCGCTGTGATCTCCGTGGAATGCACATTGAACGAATTATGTCATCAAAATAAATAAACCTAATAGAATCATAGGTACGTTGCATATATTCTGTGCATTTAGTTTTTGTTTGCGAATTTATGTAGACATCAGAACAGGGCTTTGATGATCCGACTGCATCCCGTGACGGAATGCCGGAATGCCTCTGCTCCGTTTCAAAGGAAAGTCACACATGTGCTTTTCCAAGCTGCTGATTTGACAGGGTTCGGTTGACATCCTCTTGGTTGCATTCACCTGGAACAAGTTGGACAAACTTTCGCTATTTACATGTGTCCACATTTGGACACGTGGCGTCCTCTTTGGCACATATTGCAAAACAAAATACATATTTACATGCCGAGATGAGAGCGGGGATGGTAATGTCTCGCTGTACCCATCGGCTGGCCCGCTTGTCTGGTTTCCAGTGCCATGTGATGGTGTCAGGAGCTGCCACCCGGTGAAGGCCCGTGTGTCTTTTTCCCTCGGGGGGATGGCTTGTTTTCTCCCAGATTGGAGGAAGAGGTGGCAGGCGTGCATTCTGACTGGGCGTCCCTGCCAACATGGCATAATGCTCATCATGGCCGCGCCACGTCACTCACAACTAATAATGAGTCTTTCTCTCTCTCTCTCTCTCTCTCTCTCTCTCTCTCTCTCTCTCTCTCTCTCTCTCTCTCTCTTTCTCTCCTTCTCTCTTTCTCGCTCTGGCTCTCGTCATGCTTATCTCCCCATGACACTCTTCGGCTTTCCTAATTTGAATGCTGTTTCTATCTTTGCCGTACTTCTTCACCGTTAGCCTCTTCGTCTCCTCAATCAGGCTCTTTCATACAAAAACTATTTTCTGCTGCTCTCACCCGGTCTCTTTGTTGCTGCACCATTAGTTTAGTGTCCAGCCAAGTGTGACAGGCTGAAGTAATGCTGCTCTCATATGAACATTGCAGGTTGACTGTATACGCGTGTATGTGCAGGGGAGCTTTCCATTAGCACATCTAATGTTCTGACAAGCAGGCACAGCCTCCTAAAACATTCACTCTGATCGGCGTCCCCCAAATCGCACAAGGGAGTGAAACGGTGTCATAATCAGCCCGGTCCATGCACTGTCACTCCTGCCTCTGATGGGCCCGCCACATGCGGGCAGACACGCCGCCCTCCCCGCTCACTACTATTGCTCACTGATGGGGAAGGGCCAGCTGATGATGAATTGGCCATTTTGACCGGACTGTGAAACACTGAGCTATGAGTGTCTATTTGTCATAAGCGTCACCTCTCTTTGTGTTTCTCTGTGCTTGAAATCTACAGAAATACTCACGTGATATCGGGAGCATCAGGGAATGCAGACCTTGTGTTACAATAAAAAACATTTTTGTTGAAGTATTAGTTTTTAGTTACTTTTGCATGACTTATGCTTTAAAATGTTGCCATTTTTTTCACCAGTCTCTCTCTCTCTCTCTCTCTTTGAATTATTCACTCATAGATTGACACAAAAAATAAAACACATTAAGAGTTTATTTGCAAAAACAGATCCACACTTCTGTGTGGGTGTGTGTGTTATGATGTTTTATTGTAGTGTATTGTGTTAGTTAGGTGTATTTTTTAAGTTGTTTTCACTGAATGAGAACAACACAACTGCAGTTTCATTGATAATAACTGAAATGCACAGTAAAAAACATGATTTTACAAAATATTCAAATCTGCTAATGAACAATAAATTTTTTACTATAATAGTTATAATAATTTTAACAAAGAAGAATCTTCTGGAGGCTTTCAACTATAATTGCACTGTAAAACAAATGTGTCTCCTTGATTCAACCAAGTAAGCTTAACTGAACTTTCTTAGGTAAATTTTAAGTTGAACTAACTAAAATAATACAATTTAACTAAAGTTTCCTGTACCTTTTCCGTCTAAAACTTACTTAAACAAATTAGGTTTAAATTACTAAATTTATATCTGTAATTTTTTGTAATTTTATCTAAACTCAATATTTATTTATTTCATCAGTCTTTTTGTTGTCATACATAAATTAAATATCGACTTAATCCACTTACGTCAAAACACAATAAGCAGATAATGCGAGACATCTCAGTTAATGATCATTGAATGATGCAATAAACAACACGGCAGGACTTCCACAGCCTAAGCACATGCACCACTCTTCTTAACAATGTTAACCCCAAAACTCAAAAGTACACCAAACTCTTTTAAATCCCAAAGATAAATGAACATTAAACACTTTCCTGAAAAACCCATAAGATAACACTAAATTTCAAAATTTACTGCGTTCTTTTCTGAGTGTAAGCTACTTGATAAATCGAATATGTAGCTTAAATCAATCGAGTTCTACAAATCTAAAACCGTATTCAGATAGAGTTCTGCGTACTATTAAGTTTAACATTATATATAAAGTGAACTTAACTTTTTTCTAATTAAGTTAAATGAACTTATTTACATAAAGTGAAATTCACTAAATATAAAAATAGACACTATTTGAAAACCAGTACTTATTTAAAAATAAATCACAGCTTGTAAAACAACCATGTGAAAATATGCTACATGTAACACGTTACTCTCAACGTTAATATCAGAGGTGGAGCGTTATCTTTTTTAATCAGGTTTTCTGAACACCAAGAAAACAGAGGCAAATCAGTGTTCAAACATTTGGGAGCGAAACGTAAGGCACATTTGATCAGTGTTAGTTCAAGCAGCTACCTTTGAAACCGGATCAAATAACGCCTTGTTTGCTGTGATCAGAGGCCACGTTCAGGATTTCTCTTCTTCTTTTTTTCCTTACGGTGAGCGCTGTCTTTAATTTGACACAGAGAATGCTTGTTAGGTAAGATCACAGCGGTCGATTCCGAGGTTGTCAGCATCGCTCAGACTAGGTGCTCCAGGATGCGGCGTGCAAAAGAAATCAGTCCCAGAGACTGTTAATGGACAATGTGACGGATACGCAGTGTATAAAATAACTTTTTTGCCAGTGAAATATTACCTACTTAATGAAATGGCCAGCCACTTCCAGAGATAGTGCTTTCACCGTGATGGAGCGCAGGTCATGGATAAAACAGCATGACACCTTAAGTCCCGAACAGCCCAATTTCTCAAAATAATTATTATGCCCCAGTTACTTAAAAAGCATCAGCACATTGGTGGCCTCCCATTTCAATAGCGGAACAGAAAGACATATTGCGTCTTAAGTAAGAGGCGAATCAGATAAATGTACATCAGGCCAGCCGGAGGCACAAACACATGGAGCCAAAAGGTAAAATATTACCAACACAGCTCTGCAGAATATGGTGGAGATGAGCAGGAAGAGTACACAGGGAATGATACAGTCTCTGAGCTGTCTGTGTGATCCAAAGCTCTCCGGTTAGCATTTCAGCCTCTTGGTGAAAGCAACGGATTTATTATTATACACTGTGCACTTTTAAAAATAGTGGCGCATGCTAGATGTTTTTGAGCAAAAAAAGACAGATGTATGGGAACATATGATAACCCCTTGCAAAGCTGTGAATGAACGAAAGAATGAATCCCATTCTAAACTGGCTGATTTTGTAGTTCAGAGAGCAAAGAAATCAAGTTTTTAAGGCACGTGATTTGAAGTTCACCTGCATTTATCCTTTGGTGTCATGCGATCTGCCCGGTTGTGATGTATGATGTGATGTTTCTCTGCTCTAGGGTTTGGCGTTAAAAAAACTCCCCCCACGGCCCTAATGAGTATTTTTCAATTACATCTGTCATGAGGCAATAATACTATGATATATAGTGTGATATTAAATTCATGCTAATCTATTATTGTTTCCAGAGTAGAGAGAGGTAATGATTCGTACTGTATTGTTTTTTATCTTACCGTTGTAGTTAATTACAGTGCTGGTCAGCTGACCTCACGGTCATATGCAAAAATCGCGCAAACATTTGCTCGGTACATTTTTACAGACACATTTTTTTGTATCGCTAAAGAAACATGAAAATAAGTGGGAGGTTTTTAAACACAAATCATTGTGATCAAGTCAAATTGTTTTGGGTGTGTGTGTGTAAATACAGTATAGCATCTTGAGTTGATAAGGTTCGGGTAGGTGATATTGTGGTCCTGTAGACAGGAAAAGAAGCGAGACGTGGTCGTAGCTCTCCACAGACATGACACTTAGAGTAATAGAGCTGGCTTGATTGGCTTTTTGCTTTGTCAGAGCTGTCACGACAGTGCGTTTAAAAGGGCAGGTTGTGAAACCATCACGTTCCCTCCTGCTGAAAATACACCAAGTGGCTTCACGTCAATGCAGCCCAGTTTTGACAATAAGATTCCAATGCAAACACATTGAACACTCTGAAAGATCCCTGCATAGATATTATTGCCCTGTGCTATTTCCTTGCTGTCTTGCTGTCCGACACATTAATACAAATTTACATAATTTCTGGTTTCGTGGTCTGTTTTGCTTTTACTTTTTGTCAATGTGATTTGCATAATTGTTCATGTTTTGATTATGCTGATGGCTTATGCTTAATAGTGCCGGAGCCCAAAGAACACATTTAAATGGCGTCTTTATTATTTTAAACTGTTAAATCATCTAGTTTCAATTTCATGTAAAATGTTTTGGTAAATAACACAGAAGCTTGTTTGTTTAATGTAAAAGTTACGATCCGTTTTGAGTTTAAGAGAACCGATTTCACGTTGAAAGCATTTTTGTTTTTGAAGCGATGCACCGATATATTTCGGAATTGGTTGATAAAAGCTATTTTTTTCACTCTATAGGACGATAGTTTAAACACAATATTAATAATCAATATTATTAGTCATTATGTGAACTAATAACATTCAGAAAGTTAAGAAACACGAACTTAATGTTCTGAATATCGGCAGAAATCACTCTGATCTTAGTATCGGTGCATCTCTAACCAAAATAAAGCAGTTTGAGCCCTTTCTACATACAGCAGTGCACATTTATATCATAACCTTGAGCCTTTGGTTTGAGTAAAATCTTTATCTATTTCTCCTGTTTTCCTGATATTTCTTTTGTTCACCCACATTCATAAAACTCAGGGGAACTTAAAGAATGATTGATAAATGGGAAATCAAGGGCATGGTTTACATGTGATGTTCATTATTTACAAACAAGTGTATAACACCCAACAAACTCATTTCAAACATCGACACATGAGGAAGAAAGATATTCATCTGTTTCCATTGTATAAATTAGACTTTAGTACGTCTGTAGGTGCTGCATGCACATGTTTACGGCTTCCCCTCGTCCCAATGCAGATCTTTAAAAGAGTGGCAGGTGGGTGGGTGGGGGTTCGGCACGGCCCAGCGGCCCGCCACCCAGCTTCAGTCGCTCTGCCCCTGCTCCCCATTCATCAAGCCCTCACAGACCACTGGCCAAGCACGTCTTCCTATCATTACCCCTTTCACAATGCGATCCATGCCGCTAACCCTGCCTTCATTCCCCAGGATTAATAATATCTCTTTCAACCTTCACACAGTGATAAATAGGCACAACGAGAACAAAAGGAGCCAAAGGAGTGTGAGAGAAAAGAGAGAGACAGAGTGAGACGGAAGATGGAAAAGTGAAATTTTCTAACAGAATAATTAAAGGTTGTTGAAGTGCGGCCAGGTAGTGGTCTGGAGTAACTTACCGAGTCAGTCATCATGCGCAAGGCACACCGCACAACTCTGCAGCTAAAGTGTTGCGAATATCAAGAAAATGGCTATTTAAAGAAATATGAAATAATTGTTTGATTCCTCGTCCGGCCATTGTGATGATACGTATTTAATTCATAGGCTGTATAATGATAAATATTGCTTCCTTGAAATGTCATTTACCGGAACAGAGTTCACCAGTTTAGTGACTGTGGCCTTTTTAATTGAATAAAATACACATGAAATAAAAGACAATATCATGTGATTTATTAGCGTGGCAGGAACTGAACAGTATGGTATTATGAAATCATTATGCTAATTCATAGAATATCAATGTACGAGTTTGATATTTGTGTAATTAAAAACTGTCAAATGTATTTTGGCCTTGTACATTAGTGGAGTGTGTGATGATTTATTAAAAATGTTTTTATCCTCCTTTCTGTTTCATAGTTGCATGGTTTCTATTATCTCAAATTGTTATTTGCTTCGTATAATATTGAAATTTGAATGTTGGGCATTCTGTTAAACTCCCCCAAACTGTAACGTTTCTCCTTCGCGTGCTTACATAAAACAATCATGTGAGCGAATTACATATTTAATGAGTGAAGTTAATTGACACTAAAGCATGTTTACTAATTAAAATTGCTTATATTGACCCATTGCACTAATCAGAACTGCCTGTTGATTTGTGGGAGGTGTGAATTTGTCAACGTGAAAACGGGCGCTTAACACCATTCGGTTGCATGTGCAATTTGGTACGTTTGAGAAATGAAATAGAAGAAGAATGCGCTACAGCCAGACCGTGATGACAAGAGGGTGTGGCTATTAAAACAAAGGCACGCGAGCGCGCTAATGAAAGTTTGAGCGAAAGAGCAACGGTGGGCGCCTTTGGCCTGACGGTGTCTCCTCACCCAC
Organism: Barbatula barbatula; assembly: GCF_947034865.1. Classification (NCBI taxonomy): domain Eukaryota; kingdom Metazoa; phylum Chordata; class Actinopteri; order Cypriniformes; family Nemacheilidae; genus Barbatula; species Barbatula barbatula. Next base: position 23,856,493 of record NC_136764.1, read on the forward strand.
CTCTTTCTGCTTCTCTCCCTCGGCGTGATTTAAGAGTTGCTCTCTTGACTGTGACAGTGCGGTATTTCTGTCACCCGGATTATAACTCGCTGTGATTATTCAACTCCAATAGCGCTGGCCCCCCAACTGCATTTAGCCCAAACGTAATATCCCTCTTGCATACATTATCCATCTTCCTTATTATCCCAAATCATTTCAGAATTAAATTCCAGCCCTTCCAATATGGGCACTGGGAGTTGACTGCTTTATAGTGTAGTCAAAGGTTAAGATAGCAATCAAAGTAACCTCAGCCATGTACCCAGACACTTTAATATTTGCAATGCTGATAATTGTGAAAGGACATAATATTTTTCCGTTTGCCCTTATTACCCCAAAGGCAACACACATTTCGACAACAGGGAGAGAAGAGCCAGTACATTGCAGATATATTGAACATCTTGGCAAAATGAACACAACCACAAGCTGTTTTATAGCCGAGAATGTGTTGATATTGCTGGGGATAATAATCTCACAGATGGAGACATTTTTCAGCATTTTGAAATCGAGATTCAGAATGGTTACTAGTGCTTGATCACTAACTTCTCTTTTGTGTTGTCCAGACAAAAAACTATATTTGTAAACAACAATTTGGATTGCAACCAAATAAAAGAAATCATGACAACTTGTCCATCTTGTTTCGCAGATGGACCGTTTCAGAATGTTCAGCAAACAAGAAAAAGCCTTCCCATACTTGAGTGATCTCTTGGGAAACTCTTGACAGACAAGCGTGGCAGAGTGCACTGCAAAGTGATGTTTTAACTGAACCCATCATGAAAACTTAACATCACCGGCTTACATTCAAATTAAGATACACCCGGGCTTTAAAAGGAACTGACGTTCCAGATTGTTGGGACTGTGTGTATGCTGGGAGCTGTTATGCATCAATCTATCAGGGGACCTCATTTGTATTCAGATTCGCCTTGAGGCCTCGGGAACTTTGGTGTGAAACAGTTGCATTTGCGACCTTTAAAATTCACCGCGGACACTGCGGCGCGCAATAAATCCGCCGTTTTTTAGTCCTCTTGATATGTAATTCCTGAGCTGTCAGCCGCACTTCAAATCCTTCAAAGGCCGCTGAAATGTATGTAGATTAGGTTTGTTGTTCAGGAAGGAAGGCCCCAGGCTCCAAGACCACGCAAAGACACAGAGGATGACCGAGCTAAATGAAAATCAAATGTAGAGTCTCATAAGCAAAATGTTATTGATTGAAGATTTCATAATAAACTTTTTAACGTTCACGTTTTAATCCCAGGCTACACCGTGTGTCTACACCATTTCGGATCGTTGTCTCCACGATCCTGTCTGATCTTAGCCTACAAAGTTAAAATCGAATAAATGTATACAATATATCAGGAACCTCTGGAGGCTTTAATCTTTTCTTGTTTCATAATTTTAAGACAAAAAAAATCTAACGCGTTAGATATAAATACCCAAATATTTGATGAAGGATAAATAACTTAGGACCCTTTACGGTGAGTTTTAAGAAATGCTCTTTGCAGGAGCCAACATCCTTTTTTTTAAATGCTCTGATCAATAAACATCCTAAAACAATAACTTTATGTATTTTCATGTTCACGTTTACAGCTCTCAGCGTGCTGCCAGAAAACTTCCCCCTGTCATAACACACCGCTGTGATTTCTCAGAGGGGATATGAGCCTCTGATTATCAGACAAAGCAGAAAACACTCCCTCCGCTGATCTCCAGTGGCTGCTCCCTCACGCGTGTAAATACAGCTTTGCTTAATTACTCACACCATTAGTTTATTGCTTTTATATATTTGTTGGCTATTAGCTGGCGAGGCTGAGTTGAAGTCCATCCAGTGAGTGCCTCATTACAATCAACACACAAACACACCGACACGCGCAAGCACAGGGACGTGGTAATAGCAGCGCTCAGCACATATACAGCTGTGACAGTCAACGGCCCTGATAATGTATTTACAAGCTCATAAAACTACGGCAAGTTTACTGTCAGCCTGCTCTGATAGGGTTGCTACGAATAATGATTTGTTGGGGGATTTTTTGGAGGATGTCAGTGACTAATGGGCCTGTGGCACGAGGTGTAATTCGACATGTAGTTATTAGAAGAATGCTGAGGACTGTTTAATATGGGACAGAACGTGAAATATGGTTGTGAACGCTTGGACTGAAGTGTTTATGAAAAATACAATATACCAACTTGCGGATGCTGTGTGGAATTGACATTTTGAAATTGATATGTACATCCCGTACATATGTTGCATTGAAACTAGCTTGAGGTTGATAATGTTCAGTTTTATATGCTTGTAGAAATCATTATGTGGGTTTACGTTTAACATGCTGATTATTACTGTAAATATCCACGATGTTCAATGGTAAACATTAATCGAACATTCCAAATTTTAAATTTTTCAGCATTTCTAGATGTATTTCAACAAAATCAAATCTGATAAGAAGTGATATAAAGTCATCCAGCAGCAATGTAAAAGACTGACATCATGACAAGACGACGCATAAAAACTGTAATAAAATCCAACTTTTCCTAAATACATGTACAAATATGACTCTTGTGTTGCTTAAAAGTGAAATATGAACTTGTTTTCTTTGCAGTATTTGAGTTCTGAAAAAAGGCAGAGCAACTTTTCTGTTAATTTGACCTCTTTCTCTAGTTTTCTGCAAATATATTTTTATACTAAACATGGGTGTTACGTCCCCATTAAATAAACAGGAAACTGGCATAACATGGGTGACACAAATACGATCTATTTTACACAATGACCCCTCAGTAGTCGACAGTGTGTGTGTCACGGTGTGTTTCTCTGGCTGTTCTTTGAGTGTGTGGGAGTGTGTGTGTGGGCTGTGGAGTGGTCACCCCGCGCTGTGACCTTCCTGTATGTGTGTGATGTTATCGTATATTGAGGAGCTGTGCGGCAGTCTTTTCGCTTGTTAAGTGGATTGTCCAGCCTCTGTGTTGATCAGCAGAATGCTAATATGTCACTGGGCTCAATTGAATTTCTCCTGGAAGCTGTGGAGGAAGCAAACAGGGTCATATAGTGAGAGACTTACTCTCAGACTCGGTCCACTGCCGACTGAACTTACACTACCAACACCAAGACGCATGCGTGTGTACACGTTTGCTTGTTTCAAATTTGTTACAGTATACTTTTACTGTACGACTGATAGAGCTTACTTGATGTGTTTGCTTAAAATGTCTAACAGTGGATATGTATTATATGAAAATGATAGCCCCCCCTGAACCATCATCAATTTCATTTACAACATGCACACTTCACATAAATAAATTCACTGTGATCCCTTCTTTTGCGTTTTATTGTTAGCTACATTTAACAGGCCCATACGCTTATGTAATGTAAAGAACATCCTGTGACAATATAACATTGCGCAAAATTAATGGTTGAACTTAAATGTTCCCAATCTTATAATTCGATTTTGAGATTTATAATTATTTTTTTCAGATATTCTAGACATATGTGATATTTCATGAAGTTTTTTTCTTTGCACATAACATTTATCGAAAAGTGCCATTTAATAAGTTGTCTGTGTAACTAAATTTAAAATGTATTATAGGGTAAAACAACAAATATCAAAGTGTCTTATTTTCATTTCACACCCTGATTAAATGATCACCATCAAAAAAAAACACATTCATATTTTTATCATGCTCATATTTTTACATTTAAAGTCTGGGTCTGGTAAAACAATAAAAATCTACACATCAGACATTTGAAAAGTTGGAATTATAAATGACGTAAACATGGTGAAAAGTTTCCAAGACAGTTTTAAATTGTGACCTTCATATTACAAAAAGAAAAAAGTTGAAACCATGTTAGTTTTAATCAAAATCACCCCTTGGGACATAAATGTGCTCATAGCTGAAGATACACCATTACGTTTCTGTCATTTTGGAAAATGGGGGGCATGTAAGACTAGTCAGAACAGTCGATTGGAGACCACACAAAAAAATTACTTAACCTGCTTTTCCTACTGTACGTGTGTGTTCAAAAAGTATTTTTAAGACATGCAACATTTTCCCAAAAGCATCTAAACCCCCCCATGCCTGCTCTCTGGGTATGATTTGTTTTAAATGGGCTTTTGTGCATTTATTAGCATAATTGATCTCTTCTTAAAACAGTCTGTGCATTTAAATAACCATTATGTGTAATTAATTGGCAATCTTATGAGTGTGTCAGTGTTTGCACTTGCAACTAAACTCAGCCTCACGCAAGCTGCATATTCAGAAATAAATTCAGCCGTACACATTATAGTGGCACTGCGGGCAAAGGTAGAATGCAGACTATGATAGATTGAGCTTAAAAATGGATGAAAGCAGTATGACAGAGTTTTGTGATATGACTGAGAATGTCATTGTCTTACTATTCCCAAATGTAATGGTTCTGTGCATAACCTTTCACAGTTATCAACATCATGATGTCTTGATCACACTGTAGGTCTGAGCTCCAGCATGAATGGTACTGCATATCAGTTCTTTGCAGGTGCTTGGGAGAGGTCCGTGACCACAGAGACTCCAGGCATCAGTGTGAAATATGAGGCGTAGGGGAGAGCTGATAAGAACACAATCAGTACATTTATACCAGATTCGTAGCGTTTAGCCTAACCATTAGCCCTCATTTAACCCTTCATGACATCCAGATAAAGTGACTGTGGCCCAAGAGATACTGTCGGTCGTGTAGATGTATTGGTTTATCGTGAATAACGTCAAGGTACGTCCTGTTTTATTGTGCAATAGAACAAAAAGTACTTTATATATGCATTTTTATGTGAATATATATGAATTCTCCCTTTTGCATGGTGCTTTCATTTAAAACGGTGTAATGTCAGGTTAGCTGTAGCTTGCGCAGATAATGCATGTTGAATCCTCTGGCAATCCAGAAATTGCAAAACCTTTTTTAAGCAATTAAACAATGATTTCTCATAGAAGTTTACTTTAGCTCACCACTGTTAAATTATAGATAGTTTTTGCTAAAAAGTAGATACATTTTTACAGTTTAAGGTTATACTTCAGTGTAGGGGGCAATTCTCACTATTTAGTTGTTATTAGCGTCCATATTATTGGCTGTTTATTAATACTTATAAAGCACTGTCCATACGGTACATCCCTAATCCTACACAATACTTAATCCTAACAACTACCTTACTAACTATTAATAAGCAACAAATGAACAGTTTATTGGTGTAAAAGTCGTAGTTAATGGTTTGTTAATAGCGAGAATTGTCCCCTATACTGAAGTGTGACCCAGTTTAAATCTCCTAAAATAAAGTCGGAGAACATGGTTAATGCCTGCTGGCTGGCACTGACTGGCGAATTTAACCTGTCTCTTAAAACACGTCTCAGCTATTTTTCATTTACATTTTTACTATTATTCAGACAACAGAGCCTACTCAGTAAATCAAAAAGTATTTATAATGATTTTAAACAATGACTAATGAATAATGATTCTTATACTGTTAAAGGTAACCTTCCGTTTTACTTAGAAGGCTTACAATGGGTACAGGGTTTAAGACTAGACTAAAATATTGTCTGGACATGACTGAAATATACTGTCTGAACGTGAAATCGAATTCAGGAAACATTGCAATTTTGGAAAAAAGAAAAATCATCAGTACCAGGTCTCCTCCTGCCCTTTTTCTACCATGTGTGTATCCAATAAAGAGGCAAAAGGGCCTTAAACATTTATTTCATTTAGACATTTAGAACACTGTGTAAAGAACTGCCTGGTTTAAATCCTATTGGAATATCTGTTCACAAGCAGAGCCAACACCACCAGTCCTCTCAATTCATTTTAAGCTAATTAAAAAGTACAGTATATTAACAGTATATTAACCATACAGCCATGCATCAATGCAACATACAGCACTTCATTGCAAGTTCCTGAGAGAGACAGATCAAGAGACTAAAGGAACAGAAGATGAGCTTTGAGTGTGGTGACTATCAGCACGTGCACATATGAAACACACACACATTGATGTCAGAAAGAAGGTATGGTACCGACTGCACAGAACACACACACTGGAAATGGGAGTGTGTTCCAGTTAATTGGGTGACCCCTGGGGCCAGGCTAGTGATTCTCCCTCGTGGACATTAATATTGCATGAACCTTTCAAAGCTATGGTGACACTGCGTGTCTCTCTCTCCGTGCCACCCTTCAACCAACTGCCCTGCCCACTGCTCCCCCCAACTGCTACAGACAGCAAAGTATACACACACCCTATGTACACGGACTCTGGCCTTCATTTTCAAAGCTTGTCCCACATGCTAGTCTAGACAAGTCTGGCGTACAATAAAATCTTTGTACGGCTCATCACAGCGCCATGTATCCGATAGTAACAACGATGTACCAAGTTCACGTCAAGGTATTACCATGGTTTTATTTTTAAGAAGATGTGGTATACCATAGGTCTTTTTGCCTATTTAGCGTAACCTTAAAATCATGAATAAAAAGAACGCAGAGAAAGATAATAAAATGTTTTGGGATGCCTATTTGTTTGACGCTCTATAAAGTGTTTTTGTGTCTCTCAGACGTTTTGTAGCTCTTTGAATGTCCCAGCTCTATAAATCCGGCGTTTTTCCAGCTCTGGACGGTGAGTGTTTCATGGTTGATCATCCTAGATTTATTTCCAAATATACTGAGGTGAAATGTACTGTCCCCTCAGACGGCAAGTTGTTTTAGTGGGATTTACTCTCTGTTAAGAAGAGTTATGTACATTCAGCGTTTTATACCGCAAGTCGTGGAAACAAAGCTGCTTTCTTCAGAGTTCTGAAGGGCTTTCTGAATCCACCTATCAATCTAAGTGCCATCGAACAAATTCACTCTGGCTGTAGAGATGCCACACGCTTTTTTAAAACGGCCGGTTCTCCTTCTTCAAAGAGCCTGATGGATTTCACCTTCTCCCGTAGGGAAAACAAAGCCAAATAGGATCACCTTAATGTCTCCATTTTTTCTCCTTGACAACAAGGTTGAGGTCGTCTCAGATTTGTCTTCTGACAAAAAGAACACATTAATGGAGAAACATGACTGAGATCTATAATAGATCTCTTGATATCATAACTCTAAGCTGGAACAATTACCAGCCTAATTTTCATCACACTTTAACTTGCTTGTTTGACAGTCCACGTTTCCAATCTCACGGCCTGCTCCTGTTTCTCTTTTCCTGACGCGCACACACACATACACACAAATGTACGTAGTGACCTTTGGCATTTAACAGGCAAAGGCCAGGAACCACATATTACCCTGAGATGCTGCTGGTGCTGATCGGTGGTGGCCTGAAGCAAGGCATATGTCTTCTAACAGCGGACGACAGATACAGGTGTCAGTATCCAGGGTTTATTCCCTATGGCCGTGGGCTACAACTGGAGCATCAAACCCACCTCCCCCCAACCACACATACACACCCGTATATCGCACATTCCTTTTACCAGCTCTGTTCGTTTTTACAGTTCATTCCTCTCTGGTTAATTGTTGCATTTTCACTTAGATATTTTCTTTGTCCATCTTGATGCTCTATTCCACCCCCTCCTTCATCCCTCACCACCCCCCCACTCTTCCCTCTGCCTGCAGGCTGCTGTGTGGATGCCAGGACCCATGCTAATCATGGGTGACACATCATTGAGGGGAGAGGGCTGTTTGCTGTCAGCAGTGTTTTTGGTTCATAATTATTTCACGAGTGTCACGTCAGTGTCAGGCTCTGGGCGAGCGTAGAGAGACAGCCGGCCTGCGGAGAGGAGGAGTGGGTGGGGGGGGGCGAGTGTCACAAGACCTCACTGTTAGCCACTTTCTGCCCAACACCTCCACTGCTCTACTGCCTGGACTGAAAGAATAAAAGCACGATGAGAGAAAAAGAGACATGAGAGATGCCTTTTATGAGGTTAAAACTTTGAGGTTAATAATACAATGTCATTTACCTGGTCACATGTGGCTTAAAACACTTATTTTTTTAGAAATTGTTTTCTGTTTCGTTGCAATTATTATACTGCTTATGCCAGACTTGACTTTTTGTTCCATTGACTTCCATTCATACGCATGCAAATGCGTCAGACCGGAAACGCAAGCCCGTCCGACGATATTTCGCTGCGTAGCAAAGGTTACGTTTGGAGAACTCTGACATGCGAATTCGCGTCATGAGTGCGTGAGACCAATGGAACATCAAAACATTGTGACCATCGTGAAAAGTTAACGTTTATGTTTACATTTGTTCATTTATCAGACACTTTCAACCAAGCAACTTACAAATGAATGAGCATAAAAAATAGTCATAGTCGTGCGTCTATTGGTGCATATGTCGACGACCTATTTGCCATTGTCTTTTGCGGTAAACTGCATGAACATGAGGAATGTATCGAGGGCTTTTAGGCTGATGCTGTGTTGCTGTCAGATCAAAAACCTTTAACAGCGTTGCTATGTACTGTTAGCTAGCTCTGCCTTTAAACGTGCTATGCATTGCAAGCATGACATAGCAAGCTTTATCATAGCTTAGACCACACAAATAATAATGCTAATTAATAAAATTATTTAAGTACATATAAGCAGCACAATGGCTCCAGATAAACAATGGCGCTCAAAACTGCTCCGTTACAAAGCTAATATTACAACAACAAAATATCTTGGATGTAAAAAAACAGCAAAACCAATGTTACTAACATACTGATCTGAATCAAAGCAACCTCCTCGGGGCAATTTTTAGACAATCTTTCTCTCTCTCTCTGCTGGAAAGTATCTCCATAGATATCTATGACTATCTCCGCTAAAAGCCTTAGTAATGCGGGTCCTAACACGTCTCTGCTAAAAAAGATTTTATAATATGAAAGCAGGTCCTGACTTTTATCCTTTTTTATCCTTAAAATCTGCAGACCCTTTATTTTATGTAATAAACAAGACATCGCTCTTTATACTGTCTTTCTAATGCCCGCATGATCTCTTCCCTGCATCAACATGAGTAGACACGCTGTCACAGCCAATGACATCTTTTGTACGGTTGTGGCCACAGTCATGTTTCGAAAGGGAGGGGTGAGAGGAGGACTGAGAGATTAGTTGCAATTCTCAAACTAACAGCTAGTTGCCGGCTGCTATAAATCCCACTCTAAAACTTAATTTTTATTGCTACATTTTAACTTAACATCCTTGAAATGTTAGTTTGAAGTATGATTCACAGTGTTTTTAACACTATATGAAAATAACGCAAATTTTTACATTTTATAGTTATTTGTCATGATTCTGGCGCATCTTGGCAGGTTTCTCTTTGTCTAGTGGCAGGATCATGACAGAACCTCATGTTTAATGTGTAGAGAGTGATTCTTGGCCCTTATGGCTTGCCATACACTCTCCGCTCTCGGCTCTGTTTCCGTCCTCTCCTTTCCTCATTATCGCTTGTTAATTAGTTCATGTGCCCCTTGTATTTTCTGTCCTGTGCTGGTTCATTGTGGTTGTTTGGTGAGTTCGTGTGTCTAGTCTAGTCGTTCATGTTAAAAGTTAGTCTTTGTAGTCTTGTTTAAGTGTAGTTAGTATGAAATTGTCTTGTTATTATTTTCTCCTGCTTTGTTATGTTAACCCTCGTGGGTTTTGTTTTGTTTTTTTATTAAAATCTTGTGTTAACCCCTTACCCGCTGTCTGCGTCTGGGTAAACAAAACAAGAGGCTGAAGTGGGAGGAGCCAGAGTGGCGGTAATGGATGATCTTTCGTTATAGAAAAAGAGCAGCAGTAATTTTTCACTATAGTTCTTAATTCTCTATCAATAATATGGAGCTTGACATTTAATATATATACGGTATGATATAAAGCTATGTTACCAATCCTTTTTCAAATTTCATATTTGACTTCCGATTCTTGTATGGATGGTAACACTTCAGAATATAGTTATTAACATGCCTATTATTGGCATATTGGCTGTTTATAAGAACTTATAAAGCACGTATTCTGCATCCTTAATCCTACCCAATCCCTAAACCTAACAACTACCTTACTAAATATTAATAAGCAACAAAGTAAGAGTTTTTTTGGGGAAAAGTCGTAGTTAATTGTTGGTGAATATGGTTTAGCAAAAGATCCTGGCGCCATGCGATTTTGCAACTGCCACATTTCTACCGCCAAAATTATTTTGTGAAATTATTATTTTATTATTTATATTACATATTATATATTCTTTTTATTATATCTCAATTTGCGTGAAACTATAGGAAATTGCCTGTATTAAACGGAACACATTCCCCTAGACTTCCGGAAGTCTTCTCCAGTGGACGCTGACGAGTTGGTCATGAAGGCATGTGATGACGTGGGAGACCGGTGCTTTGGATGTTGCTGCGGTGGGTAAAACAGTATCTATCTGTATTTTTTGTTGTACCACGCTGATGGTACCAGATGATAGAAAAGTCTATTCAAATATAATGTAAATAAGAAAATTGTATTGTGTGGACAAACAATTTAGCATATATTGCACTTGGCATTCAGTTTTCGCAATTCATTTGTATACAAGTCAAATAACCCTATCTGCTTTCATGTTATTGTAACTGCGTTACTATAACATACCTTAATAGTGCATTTTTAATATTTAGGCTTCTTTAAATCCTCAGATGTAGCTGCAGTGTATTTTATGGATCATTTATTCAGGGTGCTTTTATATATTGTTCACTTAACAGCTCACTTATATGCTGTTGTTGTTGTTTTGAAGAATCTTTATGCAACTTATTTCCATAAAAAAATAGTTTAGGGAGTACAGGCTGTCAAAGCCAATAAGCCAAAATATAAGAACCATTAAAGTAGCTAACATGGAATCATGCACTAAATTCCACTTCTTTATTTGACGAACAACATTTAAGATGGCCCAAATTTTATTCATTATTCACTCTTAGGTCAAATAATTATGCATGTCAGAAATCTAATATGCCACCAACAGAGCTTGAGCTACTGGGGTTAATGATGTGAAATATTTTGAGGACCCAAGATGTAGCCGGACCCACACCAATACAGTAGTATTGATGTAACAGACCCAGAGTTCTTAGGCGGATTACACGTTTCCTTTAAAAACGCATAACATTTGTTGCGGTTACGCCTGGTATTTACACTACTCCAGAGTTTTCAACCACCGAAAACTTAGACTTTTAACATGGATTACCTCATCTAACATTATCCACGCAAATATGTCCATGCTTTTCCTCGCCATCATATTCATTTTGTACTGGTCGGTCTGCAACTAGTTACTTCCTGTCATCAACAGCCAACTGTTTTTGCATTTGTTTGCGCATACCCAGCGTGGCTGAATGGACATGTGACAACGGACTAATGTAAACACCACCTTAGCTTTTGGACGTCAGTCACATCAAACGTGTCATGTGACAGAGCATCAATGTGTCATACTGGATATGTGTATTCTTTTTGGACCTTGACAGCCTGCGGTCACTGTAAACTGTTATTGTGTGAAGAAAGATTCTTCAAAATCTTGTCTAAAAAAACAACCGCAAACAGGTTTACACCAACACAAGCGTGAGTAAATAATGACAGAATTTTCTGAACCAGGTGAATGTGATTCAAAAAGCAATGGAATGGTAAAAGAGATGCAAAAAAGAAAAAACGAAAGACGACAAACCCATACTGATGGACAAAGACGGCAGGTATATGGTGCATCCAGTGGAAATGAGGAAGAACAAAGGGGAAGAGGAGGAGATGTTGCACCCTGTTTTTTCACTTTTCTCTCTGGTGTCAAAGACGTCAGTGGCTGAGGAGGAGGGAAGCAATCAATGATTTAAACAATAATGCAGCTCTCTGTATTCCCTGTCACACTCTCGCCTGCTTGCCGCTTCGAGGACTGTCACACACTGTCTCCGCCTCGACAGCTTATCTCCCGCATGCTGCTACTCCATCTTGTAGCTGTCGCCAGTGCCCTCACTCACTCTCTCCAATCCCCCCTTTCTCTCCACCGTTCTCCCTATCTCACTTTCTCTCTCCCATGCAGACTCTGTTACTCACATGATGCCTTCAGTCCTGGTTAATACACTGTGTCCCTTTCTCGCACTGTCTCTCCATTCCCTCTTCTGCTCCTCGTGGAGTGGCAGGACCAACAGCCCAGCACAGTTTTAATGGATTGTTTTCAGAAGGTAAATGTTGAATCGCTGTGGCTGATGCAGCTAGCCTTCCGTGTAAACAAGGAGGTCTCTAATACTAGGCTGTCCTTTACCTTTTTCAGAAACAGTTATCCCCTTGATTTAAATTCAGTCCATCAGATCAGACTGAATGAAAGAAGTGTTTATATACACCATTCTATGGTATTTTGGCTGTTATTTGGGAGCTTAAACAAATTGTAACCATTTTATTTCTTTTGGTGTCCAAAAAAACCAATGATCATAGCATTGGATAAAAACATCTGCTAAATGTAATAATTTCCAAGCCTAAATGTCTTACATGAAAAGCCATGTATACTACTTGGTATGTCAGGAATTATGATTGTTGGCCTCATATGAATGAGTAGATATTTAGACTCATTTCCACATGATTTTGAGTCTCAGCATCAGCATACAAATTGTTATATAACTAGCCCATTCATTTTACAAAAAGTTTACATTTTAAGACATGGTTGAAACTGAGGCCTCAATTACACGCATAAAAAGACCAAGGATATTATTTATTATCCTATGTCATGATAGAAAAGTGAAAATTTGTAGCATTTTAGCTGGGTATAGCGCAATGTTTTACTAATCTTAAGGCACAGTGACATTAACTCTGTGCTTTTGCTTTGTAGCATTTGCAGTCTGGCTTTTTTGGCAACTTACTTTATTTGAAAATACTTATTTGTATCCTTGATCTTTTAAAATATTTGAACCCTCAGTCCTGATATTTAAATGCCACACTGCAGGAAGCCGAGTTTACAAGACATACTATAATAAAATATTAGTTATGTATAGTGTGTGTGGCTTTCAAAAGCATATTTTAAATGTGAATAGAAAAGGTTTCCTTAGGTAACCAGGTAGTGTCGTACTGATATCTACCAACAGGGGCTAACAGGTCCTCGCAACCGAACCTTAACCCCTTTGTTAAATAGTAAGAGTGAATGTCTCTCTCTCTCTCTCTCTCTCTCTCTCTTCTCTCTCTCTCCACTCTCTCTCTCACTTGTTTTCCATGGACCCTCCACTGTCTGCATACCCATTTCCCTTTGCCATTTCACACACTCTGGCTCTAGCTTAAAGGTATCAGCTTAAATTAAACCAACGGGACAAACAAATTACATCTGTCACCTCTGGTTTGCATGGACTTGACAGGAATTCAATAAAGTCCGCCATGTTTGTTCGGTGGACTTCTAATCACACTTCAGCGATGGCTGCTCCAATCAGGGACTCGGACAGCAGACTCGCTATTCCTCTGACAAGCCAGTGGAGTCACTGCTAAAGTTCAAAGGTTACAAAGGAACCCTGTCTGTAACCTACGTGTGGAAAAGGAAATCCTATGAATCAATGTTTCAATAGCAAATCCTCCACCAGACGTGTGGCAGCGAATCTCCAGAGAGCGCTAATCTCAGCGTCATCAGTCAGAGCGCTGAAGTTCAGCTACGGAAGGGGTCAAGGGTCAAGCCCATAGGCCTGCTGACAGCCCGGCCCTGCAGCTCCCAGCATGCAGCTGGTTTAAGGCTATCAGTGGGACAGCTGGAGTGAGAGGAGCTCATTATGGGCTTTTGGCTGCAGATGCTGGAACCACTGGGAGCAGATGCGCAGAATAGCACTGAAGCTGCGGCAGGTCCGTAATGGAGCCGTGATGCCGAGCGCAGGTGATACGTGTCCTGTGAACTCAGGGGGAGCGGAAAGCTTTTGGAGGCCCACCGCTGCTGTCGCAGATAACGGCCCAGATCACAGGCTTCTTTTAAACGCAACCCCCCACTCAACAGGGAAGCCCAAAACTCTGAACTAATTGGCACGGTGGGTCATTTGAAATATATCTTGTTGTTCTATGGTATTCTTATAGATCGTATAAACTGTGATAGTTGAACCTGAAAGTGTCCATTGGCCTGTTTGACACTCCAGTGTGGACCTCTAGGCTTATGTCATCATCATTTAGCTAGGGTTGGGAAATGGGTCTTTCATGGCCGCTGTGAGCTATAATGACATGAATCAACACACTAGTCCGACAGGTGCAACAGATTGTCTCTCTTTAATCTCTCACAAACACCAACCTGCATTGTACTGCGCTGTAGTCAGGTCATGGGTCAAAAGGTTACTAGTCTATATAAATAATTGTTTTAGCATTGCCTGTCTTTGACGCTGATTATCCCGTTTATTCAAACATAATGGAATGATAAATACTAATTTTGCTCGTGACCTGTCTTAACTCAAATGGCAACGCTATACAAAAGAGGCAATTACAATGGATTAAAATAAAGATGGACTTGAGTGCGGTTAAAGCAGTTTGAATTGATTATTGAAGAATGGTAATAGGTGATCAATAGTTTATACGCAATCTTATGCGGTAATAAGGGGCATTAATAACACGGGGGAAAGGTGCATGTCAAATGTAATGAAACTGAATGGCCCGCATTGACTATTCCGATTTGGCAATTTCGTACCCAGAGATCCAGTCTCTCACTCTTCACTTCCTGCTTTCTAGGGTCAAAGTATGTGTGTACATCCAGCGCTGCAGATGCCCTCTTTAAAAATACATGGACGGTAAACATCCCTTTTCCTCCATCTGCCCTTAACATACCCGCATGCTGCCTCATCCGTAATGTCCCTCCCCATCTGCCCTTGTTTGATGAGGCCAGTTAAATGGTGGGAGAGGAAATGGAAATTTGGGGCAAAGCCCCCTGTTTTTCCAGGTGGACTAATATGTTGTGTGTCAACATCAAGGCTCTGTCCACAGCACTGTCTCTATCAGAGCTCTATCTCAAGCGGTCAGACCCATGGCAGAGGTACTGATAACAGGACCCCATGACGCTGCTCCATAATGAAGCCCATTTTGACCGCTCATCCTGGGGTGAAAGGATGGGTGTTTGTGACGGTCATCAGTCCAGGCTTTGTTTGCGCTGGTCAACATTTATTCTCAGCATTCAGAGGAGAATCCTTGATAATCGTTTTTACTTGATTTAATATATATATATATATATATATATATATATATATAAAACGGCATACAGTTTTCCGGATTTCCTGGTTTGGTGTTTGTTGTGTAAAATGATGTTTGTAATTATCCTCTTAGCATTTACAGGTCAGGGTCACATTTACCTATATCTATCTAGAACAGTCTACCGCATATAATATGTCTGTCCAAACATGTTCTTGAAGTCTAATTCAACACAAACTCCAAATATCTGGTAGTTTGTTCTATGTGACATTACACACAAGTGACAAAATGAGATACAATTGCATCATTAAACAAACAAGCCCCCAGGATTACAGCAAAAACACTGGCACAAGGACAAACCTTTAAACAGGACATCCATCAATCTAACAAGATCAATTTTCCAAAGGTCTCCGGATCACGGATAAAGGAACGAGGGGTTAATCTCTAGAAATCATGTCCTTATTAATAACAATTTTTCAAACTTCTAACGCATGTGAAAGAGTAACTAAAAATTTAATCAAAAGTGATGGCCGATTTTGGTCATCTCCAAATGAAAGTGTGACGTCTTGGTTGCCTTCAGTGATATTTTCGTGTTTTGACTCGATCTGGTAATAATATTTCTTTAAGCGTCTTTAGCGATGCGATCAACAAATTATACGGCGCTACCAAGTCATAAAAATCAAACTAGGAAAGCAACAGCATCTGATATTTCTGGAACAATTCATTGTGCAATTACTGTTAATTTGTCCTGACGAAATCATGTGAAAGCACTTGTCTGTTGAACTTAACGCTGTATGAGAATATTCATGTCTTTGACTTTCAACACTTAGAAGATAATTATTGTTATTACCATCACGGTTGAGATCACTCCACAAGGACATGTCAAGACGGCTAAAATTCACACATGCGCGCGCGCCACTCGACGGAGCAAAGCGAAAAAAATGCCTTACCACCTTCAAAATGCTAATCAATTATGTCTTACTGCGTTTCCTGCCGGGAACACCGTGTTTTATTTGTATAATTACTCCGCCTCCGCTGTCTTTCAAATTAATATATTTATAACCCATGTGACTTCATTGATTTAGCCATAAGGTTGTATCATATAAACAGATCTAAGCTTTCTAAACAGAACAACAGGCTTTAGTGTAAAACATAGCTGTGCTGACAGCGTGTATGATTGGCTGCGCAGGGGTTGGAAAAGGCCGCTTGGCAGACATAAAAGACAAGCTTTTCCTTTCAGAGCCAAATAAAGGGACACAAAGTGGACATCACATTGAATCATGCTCACAGTCAGAGGTGGCAGCTCTGCGTGCCGTGGAGCAATCTCCCTCGCTCAGGGCGTGCTTATAATCCTAGCGGAAACCGCGGAGCTGATGCGACACAAAGCCCCTTGTTTCGCTCTTGGATGTACAGGTTTGGTTTAACAAGATATTAGAGAGCTGGAAAATCACCAGGCGCATAAACCCTTCAGCGACGCGGAAATACTCTTGTTTTTAGCTATCTTAGTAGACTGTTTCCTCAAATAGAGTTATTCAAGGACAGCCCGTTTTTTAAATACAGCCTCCGACACCCTTTGCCAGGCGACCTTAAAGCATTTGCGACAGACATCTGATAAGGCAATTAGTGTAATATATTGTCTTGATTTGATTCATATTAGCCTCACTTGATTTACTGCGCACCGTCTGCAGAAGAGCTAAGATGCAGACGGCATGAGTTGATTTAAATGGCTTTCTATGGGCGCTGGAAGTGTATCCCAGAGTCCTGTCAGAAGGTGCTGTGCCGTGGTTGTTGGCGACGAGGCGGTGCCATGAACTGCCATCCAAAGTGGCAGCTGATAATCCAAATGCAATATGACGGCCGACCATAGAAGTGTCTCATCAGATAAAGCCTCACCTCACTATCTGCTATTGCTCTTTTTAACTCGGCGCCAATGGGGTCATTTGGCATCAAAGTTTGAGTTGATTTGTAGTTTTCTTCCTTAATTATTTGTAGAGTATTGCATAAAAACACACACATTTAGATTTTAGGCAACGAAATGGTGCTAACGCAAATCTCGGGTCCTTGACCAAACAGGGTCGATTCAGATTTACATCACACTGTCATATTAATTATGTATGGAAGGATGAATTTATGGCCCTTTCTGGCAAGCTTTTAAATCGGAATGGCCAAATATTGAGATTCTAGCGCTGTGCTTTTAAATCACTCCTTGATTTGTCTCTGTTTGTCAGTGTGTCTGTGCTTCAGGTCATGAGTGGCATTTGCTTGTGTGGCCCCTAATTGCTGAGTCTCAGTCAGACGGATGAGTGTTGATGCCTGGCACTGAAAATAGGGTTGTGTGTTTGTTTATTTGTGTGTGTGACAGTAACACCGCTGATAAAATAATTGTTACAGGAACATGGATCGCAAAACATTATCACTCAAGCTAAGAATAGAATTTGCTGTATTATACCTTATATACCCTCTCATACTGTGCCTGGCATTTAAACTTTTAGTTTTATAATATACATGTTGTTATGTAGGTTTTTATATATTATAGAAATTATAATTGCACCAATTTTTTTTTTAAATAGGACTTAATAAGGGTTAAAGGTATAGTTCACCCAAAAAGGAAATTTCTGTCATCATTTTCTCACCCTATTGTCATTTCAAACCTGTATGACTTTCTTTCCTTCTGCAGAACACAAAAGAAGATATTTTGAAGAGTGTTGGTAACCAAACAATGGCGATACACTTCTATTGTATAGACACGAAACCAATGGAAGTCAATGGGTGTCATAGTTTGGTTATCAACATTATTTAAAATTTTGTGTTCTGCAGAAGAAAGCAAGTCATACAGGTATGAAATGACAAACGGGTATGTGATGACTGAATCGTCATTTTTGGCTGAACTATCCCTTTAAAGGAAACAGATTCACTTGTAATTGTTAATAAAAAATGGGATGCAGATTGGTTGGCGTCGAAATCCGATGTCAGCCACTATGCATATGGTCCTGTTATAGAGCCACGTCACTTATTTCCTCCTCCGCACGGCCAGATCTACCGTTCGGTTTCTTAACAACGCTGGCTGTATCATTTCCCAACTAATGGAGCAGCAAATGGGATAACAAGGCCCTCTAGATTTGTGGGCTGTCTCTGAAATTAGCACATTTACGAGCTCTGTCTAAATTAAACAAATCATTGATTTTATGTGAGGAAGTTATAGCACCATATTCTGTAGCTGAGTCTTGGAGGAACTTGAGAGCGATCGGGCTTGTCTGCTTGCATCTTCGTACCTGATGCTATTTCCTGTTGAGAGAGAAGAGTAACAGCCCCCCTCCTTCTCCCCCAGGTACCGCACCACCAAGGGGAAACAAAGCCGCAGCTCCTCAAACGAGCGAGAGCTACGTGTCCCCCTGTTGGAGTACGACACACGCCGGGCCCTGCCTTTAGTTAAATATGAAAGCGGCGCGCCTGCGTGCGTGTGTGTGTTTGGAGAGAGTGTCTACCAGGACTCACAGAATCAGCTGCAGAGCCATTTTTAGAGCTCTCTCTTTTCTTTTTCTCTCCCCGTTGCCTTTGATCACATAGCACTGTCTACAGTATGAATGCCTCTGTTCTTTTGTGTGTGTGTGTGTGTGTGTGTGTGTGTGTGTGTGTATATATAGAGACATTGCAGTAGACTCTGGTGATCCGCTGAGCGTGATGGCTGTCCTCCGGTTCAGATTTAGATAAGACGAGGGGCCTTGTACAGTTCTGGTTAAAACAAGCCGCTCAGCCCGGTTCAGCTCCCCGTGCTGGGGAAAGAGTTCAGAGTAAGAGAAATTTAATGAGTATTTTTCGCAGGAGTCTCACAGCCTTTCCGCCGTTGTCTTTTGTAAGCTTTTAACTCTACAACATTTGTCAATGGATCATTATCAAATCATCCTGATGTGTCTGTTTCTGAAGTGCTGCTGTTATGTGTCAGATTATGTTTGTTTTTCCCAGGTGAAGTTTGATCCACATGTTCTGATTCTGTTATCTTATTACCATCTGTCATTTCCATTTCCTGTTTTGCTTTTCCATCCTCAGTTTTCTTCGTTCAATCTTTCCTTCTCTCGTCCTTTTTTAATTCATTTATTTTTACAGGCTCAGCGACGAAGGCGTATCTTGGGTTAAGAATGCAGCATTTAATTTCCCAGCTCTTAGCGTGAGCACTTCTAAAGCTAAGTGACAGAAATGAATAGCCATGTGATGCACGGGGCTGACATATGCTAATGAGGAATGCGTGCTAAGGCTCTATTGTGTGGGACATCTCACTATAAGTCGTCTGGTACCCGTTTCACTGCAACCACAGATGTACAGGTAATAATTAAGACCTGACTGATGTGTCGAAAAAGATGTCTCTGTTATTACAACGGTCATCCTCCTCCAAACACCATGTGCCCCAATTACTTCCTTGCCCTGAATTTAAGAGACAGACAAAATCACTCAATATAATTGTGATGTTTAACAGAAGATTTGAGCTTTTTTAATCAATCAAAAATAAATGTTTTAGTTAAATACATTTAGAAAACATTTAAACAAAATAACACTTGTAAAATGAGGATAACATTTCAGTGCCTTTTATCCATATTTCCCCTATATTTATATAGCCTACTGGCAAAGTAGGTTGCCTCTAAAACTTGCATTAAAACTTACATCAAACCGGTAATGTTTCTATCATCAAGAGATCATTTACACTCGGATGAAGCTCTCTGGCTGCCTCAACTTTTATATCAACTGTAGCGTAGACTTATAAATGTCCCAGCTTTACTTATAATGGATTCAATCAAGCCACAGTAATATGTTTTGTTATTTGATACAGTCCAGAGAGAATGTAAAATAATTTCAATCGAATCAGGGGGCTCTGGAAATGGAGGAGAGGATTTCTGCTTAAGCCCGGTAAAAAGAGCTGTCATCAAAGCACTTCACCAATCCACACCAGTCCATTTAGAGACATGTTAAGAGACTGAGGCCTGAAATTTGATTTTGAATGGAAAGGGACCTTGGACATGGATGGGTCTTTTCCTCCTCTGTTTCCCTGATGCTTTAACGGAGGTCATTAGCAATACAAGAGAGTGCTAATGTAATGCAGTAATGCACATATGTATGCTGCTGCCTTACCATCACCCCAACATTACACTCTCCCAACCATTACTGTGTGGCCGTCTTAACTAAACTTAAAGTGAGGTTTAGTATAAATAAAAATAAAAACATACTTTAGGTTATATATGTGAAGTTGCGCTTTTTTGCTCGTTTGAAACGGCGTGCAGTTCCAGCTGTGTCCAGCAGGTGGACTTTATTGTCTGCGTGTTGTGTCAGGTGGACGCCAAAGTCACATATAGGATCCTTACTCTTTAAAAAAACATATCAATGTATAATTTATCTCAGATAAAGCTTTCATAAACGTCCGCAAAGCGTTAAATTTCAGGTCAATTCGCGCGTTTAAAACAACGTGTTCAGTACTTTTTTTCTCCGTTAGACAAATGTTCCCAAGATACGCAACAGCTCTTTCCACACATCAGCAGCAAATACATTACTGAAACTTTTGACATCATATATAAAGAACTTAAAAAGTGAAGTACGACATACGGAAAAATAAAGGCAGGCTAAACTGTGCGCGTATGAAGAGAATGAACGCAGCCACGGGACGCTCGAGACTTACCTATTTCTGTAAAGATCTCGCACATTGTTAGCACGTCTTTTGTTTTGCCGTGGACTTCATTTCCCAAGTCGTCTAAACGGTGAAGAGAGAGGATAATTCATTCCGTGCTCACAAATCAGCCCATGAGATCCCCCACGGGAGCGTGGAAAGGGGGGTCAGGGTCTCAGCCGAGCAGAGAGAATGAATGTCAGTCAATGAGCGAACCTGGCGCTGAGCGGCAGCACTGCACCTCCAACACCGTTTCCACCTCTGATCAAATCTCTGCCTATCGTCTCTAGTTTGCCACTGAACTCAGATTCGCTCTCATCGGTACATGCAACTGATACAACTCTCAACACGCGACGCGACCCGGGAACTGTGTATCACGCGCGGCGACCGTCTCGCGTTCTTTGCCCGAGGTGCGACTCTACTTGGCTTCTCCGCTGCTTTCGCTCGCCGGTTTCCAAAAGTTTCGTCTGTGGGCATAAAAGGACAACGTAAACCTCCCAAAGGATTTTAAACAACGTAAGTGCTCCGCTTGTCTTGACAGAGATTGTTTTTGTGATCCGGAACTTGCCGCGTCTAACATTTACACGTAAAACCTGTGATCTGTGTAAACGCGCCCTAACGTGGCCATCTCTTTCTTCAGGCGTTGTTATTATCGTTGCTTGTCATGTTTTTGTAGGGAAACAGAGTTAAGCGCAAAACGAGGATGCGCGACTTTATGAATATCCCCTTGGCGCATTTCTGGTTCTCGTATCAGATGTTTCGCGATGACTTGATTGCGGCGCTTATTTTAGTGACTGTCTTTAAGGAGCGCTGACGCTTTGAGCGTGGACAAGTTGCCGAACTCCCAAACATTGTTTCTAGCTTACTTTGGTTTGACTTTCGCATCAGTTCTTCGCGTTAAAGTTGGTCGAAATTTTATTTTGACCTCTGCGAACTGGAACGTGCGCATCCATTCGTCCGAGAGGGTTGCAAACTCGCGCAGAGGTATGTAACGTGCAACTGTGTAATTATTGCTATCGTATGGAGATCAATCGTATGGCAACAAGGACATGAAATGCTTTGTTTTGTAACATGCCGGCGAACACAAAGTGTGTAAACAAAGGCAGCTATTTTTTCCAGCTGAGTTTAACTCGGTTTGCTCTCTCTTTGGTGTTGATTCGTGGGAATTTGGACAAGTCGGTGGAATACTGTTATTTTGGGGTTAATACAACTAAACGTGTTGTTGTGTGTTAAACTTGATGTTATGATGCCCGTGATGATGTATGCCTGTCTGTGGTCGCCCACGAATATATATATATATATATATATATATATATATATATATATATATATATATATATATATATATATATATATATATATTTACATAGAGAGATTTAATGCCGTTGTCTGATGTTTAGTAGTTAACATTATTAAAGTAGTAACATACGAATCTTATTGATGTTTTACCACCTGCCTGAATAGTTTATCTGCTTTCCTATACGGTCTTCTAAGTAATTTGTGACTGGTAGTGGACGTGAGAACTGCTCCTGTGCGAGGAGATTTTACTATAGCATTTATAGTCCTCTCCATTTATGGTCTGCAATCAGACCTGGAATTAATGCGCACGAGACCAATGTTGCGGGTCATTTATATTTTCTACTAAAGCCACAATAGACTGTTGGCCTGCGCAACACTCTTGTTTTTTCCTCTTAACGCATATACGTGTTCATTGAAAAAGAAATGTTTAGGTCTAAATGAATCTGTCAACGGCCATTGCTAAATAAGAAAACTAGGCCTATCCAAAGCAACTACAACGCTTGTATAGACGAAGGTTGATCAAATCCTTTCATCAAGGAAACACCTGTTTATTATGGGTCACTACAGTCTGCACTACAGAAATTATTGTGTTTCTCCCCGTGTCATAAATTAATATCATTTTTAAGGAAAAACTCTATCCGTGGTGTTTAAAGCCTACAGAGTTTTTGTGCCATAGGTCGAGTTGCTTACTCAGACTTTTTTGATAGTCTAAAACAAAATTTGTATAAAATAACACATTGAAACAAATGCGTTGTTTAAAAAATAACAATGCATTGTTTTATTTGAAAAAAGACAAACAATGGCATTAAAACACTTGTCACTATATCTTTTTTATTTTGCGTAATATTATGTTTACGTTTTATAGATTTATTGAATCACATAATTTCAGATAAGTGTTAGAGTGGAGCTGCTCACTATAGCTTGTATTTCTGTCTTCTTAGCAGTCACATTAATTATTTAGATTTTGGATAACAGGACACACGCGTTATTAAATACATAGATTCGTTCATTTAACACCTCTCAATTTGTGAACCTTGAATTGTACATTGCAAAAGGTAATTTATGAGCTCATTCTTTTTTATTATTTTTATTGTTCATTTTTTAACGTTTATCAATAATGTTTATTAAGCACGAGACTACTTTAAGCTGTATAATTGTGAATGTATTGTAATGACTTGTTGGTAAAGTTATATTTCAGGCTGTATTTAAACTAAAAAACGGATGCAATGTTCCCAATTGATGCAATCAAATAAAATTCGTTTAATACGCATTTTTACAGCTCAGAAACGCACTATAGCCCACTTATCTATACGCGCTTTCTTTCAGACAGCGATGCAGTCCAAACCATCCATCACGGTTACACTCTTTATTTAGTTGATATTTCACCGTAGACGTTTCGTCCTAAATCTCAATTATTACATTTGATTTTTCATTGCGCTGTGTTGGATGGGCACTTAAATATTTAAACAGTAACATTAAGTTTAATGTGTTCTTAATCTTAGAAATATTATGTAATGAAATTATGGCCCTCAAAGGTTACACTGTCTTCTAAAATAAACGCATTAATTGATAGTTGAACTGGAACAAATAGAGCCAAACTCGTTTGAGAGATTCATTTGGGCTAACTCATGAGAAAAATGTCAGGGAAAGCACAGGTACGGAACCTCGTATGTAATATTTAGCTACTTATATAAATATAATGTAGTGCATATCGAGTTCGTGTTATGAGTAATTCGTTTAAATTCTAATTATACTGGAAAACCTTATTTACAAATCTTTTATATGTATAAATAGTTTACGCGAATTAAACTCGTATTTCTTATTTTCATCGATAATTATATAATCATATCAACTTTTGTCTGAATGTCATGAACAGATAAAAACACCGCACCCTGTTGCTCCTTTGAATCTAACGCTCTTAAAGAGCAATTCATTTATTAATTCTGATTTAATCTCACGATAGCTGAAGTTTTTTTTCCCCGTATCAGTTTTGAAACAAGACACAGTCCCGATTGTGAAAGCTGGCGAGAGACAGGCAGCGCTTGACTAGAGGACCGAAGAAAAGTAACAGATGATTTATTCGTCAGCGTTTCGATTTTCAGCCCTGCTTTTTCTTTTCTATCCTTTCAGCGCCGATGTCAGTTGTTATTGCTTCTCATTGATCCCCTTGCAAAGTGAGAAGTGAACTAAAATTAATGTCGATTCCAGTGGCCGGATCAATGGCCAGAGTTATTTTAATCTGGATTTGTGCGCTGCGTGGAATTAAACAAAATCGGAGAGCGAGCAAAAGCGGAATCAAACATTTTCATTCCTGTTAGCAATCTGGAGTGATGCGAGCATCCTTTTCCAAACAGACTGAGGATGAAGGCAGCGACGCTGAGCGTTAAACGGCCGTGTGAAAGTGCTGCGGCTCCAACTTAAAATAATATTCATGCGTGCAGAAGTGAATGGGAAAGTCTTGCTGGTCTGTGTCCCAAAGACAAATCCATCCGACACAGCGCGGTATAATAAATGAAGCATGCGTTTGTCAAACGCACCGGCTCGATTACCCTTTTGTCTGTTCCGTGTTATCGACAAGCGTGCTGTTTCCCAACGAATTAAACTAGAATTAACCCCGTTAACTCGCATGCGCCCGCCCCGGCGCATGTTTATGTTTTCACGTGCTAATAAACACTTCACTGAAAGCTCATTTGTCATGCAGATGGTGGCATGGTATGGTAATTAAAATCATCTACAAATAATAACACTCGTTGAGCACGGCGGAAGGCGAATTTCCTTTAAGCATTTATTTGAAAGCATCCTAAAGCCTCTGGAAATATTTAGACGCGCGTGTGACAAGTGTCTGGGCGGCTGTATAAAGATGAAAATGATCAGGTGTAGTCCTTGCATTGCCTAACTTCACCATGTCCTCTTCCATTATGTTTTGAAGCGTGCAGACACGCCTATTCATGTACCTTTTTATTTAGTTTCGAGGCGGAACATTTGAAATTTTATGGTGAGTGAGATACTTTGTTAGGTAATGCGCCCCAACCGCAGTAATGCCTTTGTATAAAATCTTGTGATGCAGTGAGGTTTTGAATATTTATGATGGGTTTCGTCCTCTCGCACTAAATCTCTGCTTTATATTGTATATAAAGAATGAATTATTATAATTTAATATAAATAATAATAACAATATACCCTTTGTTATTTGATGATTTATTTTATATTTGCCTATCTAACTGGCAGTCATGTTTTATGTCCCGTGGGTTCATGCGCTCGTGTCTACTTACCTTAAAAATGACTTTTCACGGATGCGAATTGATTTATTAATAGAAATTTATATTTTATATTGTCTAAGTCGTGGCCGCAACACCAACTGGGGGTTGACCTGGCGCGTTCTTTTTATTTTGCAACCTAAATATTTTAACAAAAAATTATATTTGGGCTAGTTAATGTCTATCATTTAAGTTTGTTAACTCGTATTATGAATAAAATTCGAATTCTACATTTCACTGCACCAGTGAGTACAAAAGGCTGAACTGACTAAAAATACTGTAACAGTAATGCTAGCTTCTTGTAATTTGTCTTTTTTTATTTACCCTATTGACCATTTTTTGGTGAATTTTAGTGCTGTAGAATAAGTTAATTTTACACCCTCTCCCACAAGGCATTACCAGTGCATTTGCCGGGATCAATAAGAGGCATATATCTATATCTGCTTGTCCGAATGCTGCATGTTGTCTTCCAGCACTATAGTGAGAGACAGCTCACCTGACAATTGAAGATGTTAGAAATGCTGTTGCTTTTATTTGTTTATTTTTAATTTAAGCAACATCTATAAAAAAATATGTAGTCTAATATCTTGTTTAACAAAATGGAATGTTGCATGAAACACGAAAAAAAATTCTACACTGTAATAAAATCATCTTGAATGTTGTGAATCTGATTCTGGAAAACCATGCTAAAATGAGTCTTGTGTTTTATAGGACAAGTTGTTGTCAGTAGGTTTAGTATCAGGCTGCTCTTTTGTTGTGCTTTTGTGTTATATATTATTGAAGAGCCTCTAGTGTGCGCAGCAGTGTTCAAACCAGGCAAAATCAAAACAATGTAAAGTCCACTCTCTCTCTCTCTCTCTCTCTCTCTCTCTCTCTCTCTCTCTCTCTCTCTCTCTCTCTCTCTCTCTCTCTCTCTCTCTCTCAGCATACAATGGCAGGCAGCAGTGGACAGCTGTATGGGTGGAGGGTGGTGGCGGCGTGGCTTCTTTGCAGTCCAGTGCTGGCTCTGAGCACAGAGGATCCAGACACCTTGCAAATAATCTGGGCTTAGTGAGGAATTAGTTGGCTCAGGTGGGTGGGATGAGACAAACAGTCCATCAGCCCCTGAAATGAATAGGGCAGGCAGGACAGGAAACTTTGAAAATCATTTTGTTCACAATGAATCAATGTTCCCCAGAGCCCACCGCAAAGCTTTATTTGAAAAGCAAATCCTCGCTTATTTCAACAGCCCGTGCCGTGTGGCACATTTTGTATGGCGAGAGTAAATTGTGCACATTTTTTGTCTGGGAAAAAAGTTGCGAAAGTTTAGAGGCAGGCCCTCGGTATACTTATGCAGACGATAAGATCCAATAAAGCAGTGATTGATTACCACTATTTATTGCAGAGTTTTATTGTGTGTCATACACTGTGGGGAATTTATTTGTTGATAGTGAACTGGAGTGTTGAGGCACAGCTTGTACTATCATTATTGATTTAGTTAGCTGTATGTCCAAGTGTCATTATCCTTCACTGTGTTCTAACTCTGTCATTAAATCTCACTTTCGCGTCTCCAGAATGCGGGCGTTCATTTTTTTTGTCTCATACCGCAGCTGCTGCACATTATTGAATTGTTCTGTGCAGATTTCATATTGCGAGGGCTTTGATTCTAATTCTGCAGGCTATATTATCTGTGTGGTCCTAAGTTGCAGGCCAGCCGACGGTGAATGACTGTATTTTCAATAATATCGACTGTCTTCCGTCCTTCGGTCCAAAAGCATTTCCTGCGGAATACTAAGTGAGCTGTCCACTGCCGTAGGAGCGTGGCCCAGTCAGTACACGGGGCACTTTAACCCTCACATAACCATCCCCTGACTGACAGGCTGAGAAGAGGCCAGAGCGTCATGCTTCAGAACCTGGTTGTGGATAAACATAAGTTTACCCTCCAGGGTGATTTAAAAACTTAACAAGCTGCAGTGCTCGGAAGACACTTCAGGCAATTGCGTTCGGGAAGTTTTTCAAGAGCAAAGTAGTTAAAGAGTGCTCCATGCGAAGTTCTTTGCTAGTGTCATTTCCTCCGACGTCGTCCGAGGGCTCTCGATTTAAGCAGCTGCACATGTTACAGCCTTCATACAACGTTTTGACAGCGTTGGAAGCGTTTCAGTGAAAGTAAAAAAAGCGTGTGAAATCATTGGCACGGCTTAATTTGGAGCCGCAATTAGCACGAAATCCTTTAGTCGTGCAGATTCTTGTAACCGTTGCCGTTTTTGTCTGCTCAGACGGTTCTAGCCGAGAGTGGCTTTGAGAATGTGTGCTTTCTGAGGCTATTGAATGACAGTTTCTGCCCTGTCCTGTAATAAAATGTAAGAGTGGCACTTTCACGGTTGTCAACAATCTCTAAATATACTGACAGACAGGCAGAGGAGCTGCGTTTTGAGTGACACCCTCCTCCGAAACTTTTGCATTTTCTCTTGCGGCATGGGCAGGCAGTCACATTTGACAGTGGTTTGTTTTCTCTGAGATTGGATTCATTTGCGCTGTTCCCCAGAGCTGCGGAAAGAAAATGTATTGTTGACAACTTCTTATTTGTCTTTGTTGTGTCTCGCAGATATTCCTTTCAGTTTCCTTACATCAGTAACTTTCTGAAAGAAGAGATGTCGCACGTCAGTGTAACTGACACTGGGATAGCATAACAGTGTAATTTGAAAATGCGATGCTAAATTTATCCTGGATCGCTGTAACAATTCAGTGACAGATTTATTTACTCCGTAATCTGTCTCCATTTCTAACGGGTGACAAACGTATCGTAATGAAATTTAATGTAAATGTCTTGAATTAATTTATTATTCCAGCATAATTCTTTAATATTGTAATAATGTATATATTACACAGTTATAATGAAATACCATCCATTTTGGGGTCCTTTGAATTTTCGGATCTTGAATTGACTTCAAAATAGTTGATAAACAAAGCTAAAAGCATCAGGCAATGAGACATTGTGGTTCCCTCCTTTTGACCTCTCCATCTCTCTCTCTCTTTTTCTCGCTCGCTCACACTCTTTGGCGTGTCAGTTTGTGTCAGGCTGACTCCCCGCCCTCTCCGGTTTCTCTGGGATACTGGGTCCTCAGTTTGTGCGTGCCTTCGTGCGTGTGTAGCTGGGGCACCAGGCAGACCGGCCAGCCACAGCAATGATTAGCACGTCTGTACAACACTCAGTCTAGTTATGCCCCCTCTCCTGTGCGCCATTGGGGGGATATCCTGTGTCCTTTTATTGGATTGTCAGTTTCGCACTGCCTGAGTGCGCGGATGGTAATGATAATAAAATTGAAATATCCAGGTACTTATCACTGTATTACCTCGCTATCAAGACCCGGCCGCACTCATTTTTTAGAGGTTATCCGAGGGGAGAGATTCGATACAGTGGCGAAGCTCTGATGAGCGGGAGAGAAAATACGTCGGCGGGGGCTTTTGATGTCGCTACGTTTTCAGGGTGCTATTTTCCCACATTCACTGGGAGAAAAGACAAAACGTAATGTGATTCTCGGGCACCACGCCAGCATCAAGCGGTGTACTGTAACCCATTTTCCACAGACAGGAAACGGCGCGCATTCCCTTAGCATGTATGTGATAATGTAAAGCTCTTTTTACTGCCCCGCGGTATGTGTGTGCAGATCGAGTTTTAAAATTGATTCGAATGAGTGTTCTGGACAGCTGATATCTGTAAAAATGCCCTGATAAATTCCCCAGGAGTTTCTTTGATGCAGTCTGATATTCTGTGTGGCATTTGAAATGGCCCTACCGTGACACCGGTCTAAAGGCCCATCCATTCGAATTACTCTGAACTGTGGGACCTGTTCTCCAGATCGGATTAAATCCTGTTTACCCTGTGCTTAACCGACATATTGCCCTTTTGTATTTTACAATGTTTCACAATTATCTTTACCCCTATTTAATGATGCAAATTGTAAAAAATTGTCAGTTTCACCTACTGTAGCTCAATTGGAAAAGCATTGCATTAGCAACACAAAGGTCATGGGTTTGATTCCCAAGATACTAATGAAATTTGCTAAATATGAACAAAACTTGAATGGACAATCTTAGCGGTTCAGATCGATATTTTCAGCAGAATTATTTGTGAATTTCCTGTCAGTTAAGTGTCTGTTTAACTTGTAATAGAAGACCACGTTCAGGTCACCCACAAGGGATCGAGAGTGACATACAGACACACGTGCACGCAAATAGACACAGATTCACTAAAACGCTTCTCATTAAATCTGCTCACACTTTTGCCAATCTGTGAACGTTATCCTCTGGGGCTTTTCGGGCTGTTTGGCTGCAGCTGGGGTCAAGGGGTGAAGTGCGGCTAATTTATTCATTCAGTCAAATTTCCTGTGCAGATGGCAGGCTGATACCATATCAGTATGAGAATCCCATCGGAGGCAGAGGACCAGGGTGTTCACACGAGCAGGGCTGCGTTCTTATCTGATCAGCGCTCTGCTCTTATCTGCCTCAGACGCCGTTCTGCTCCGCACACAGGGAGATGGAGTAAGAGGCTTATATGTGATCTGAACCTCAGATCTGCGGAAGGAAACTTTCTGTTTGGAGAGGGGAAAAGTAGGCAGGAGTTTCTGAGTGGTAATGTAACTTCTGTTCTTCTCGACTTTCTTTAGGTGGAGAACCACTGAGGATGAGCCATCAGTGACCCGATTCTGACCTAGCGTTGACCAAAGAACAGTTTGCACCATTCTGCCCATATCCTTTACCCCCTCTCTCTTCTCTCCACCCCTTCCCCACACCCCTCTGTTTTCACCCCTAACCCCCCCACCCAACCCCAGCCCAATCACCAAAATGGACTTGCACCGGGCGGCTTTCAAAATGGAGAGCTCCTCCTACCTGCCCAACCCATTGGCATCCCCAGCACTGATGGTGTTGGCATCGACGGCGGAGGCCAGCCGTGACGCCTCCATCCCCTGCCAGCAGCCTCGCCCGTTTGGCGTGCCAGTGTCTGTGGAGAAGGACGTTCACCTCCCCTTCAACAACGGCTCCTACACCTTCGCCTCCATGTACCATCGGCAGGGCGCCGTACCGCCAGGCTTCCCCAACAGGGACTTTCCACATTCCCTCCTTCATCTCCACCACCAGTTCGCCCCACCCAATCTGGACTGCTCCCCCATAAGCATGCTCAACCACAGTGGTGTTGGAGCCTTCAGGCCCTTCACCTCCCCACCAGAGGACCGTGATGGAGGAGGAGGATATCAGTCCGCCTTCACCCCTGCCAAACGGCTAAAGGGTTGCCTGGAGGCCGATGCCTCTCCGCACCTGCGATACTCGGACGCAGAAGGGAAAGAGTATGACTTCGGTGGCGGTCAGATTCCCTCAAGTTCGCCAAGTGCTCTCAAAGCAGTGGAAGACGCTGGGAAGAAGATCTTCGCGTTGTCAGGCCTGCTGTCGGACCGGGAGACCTCGTCCAGCCCTGAAGATCGTATTGAGCGCTGTGAGTACCCTTTTACTTTTATACAAAGTGTGCTATTAAGGTAAAGTGACTGGAGTAGATAATAACATCAGCTATTTACATTCGGTCACTTCTTGCGTTTAACTGATCAGATAAAGAGAGTCCCTATCACTTAAGTTGAACCACTTTAGGAGGTCAAGATGGATGAAGTACCCCTTTAGATCTCAAAACCTTTTTAGTTTGAGTGAACAAATCTTATAATATATTTGTTTGTATTCATCTTTGTTTTTCTGTATTTATTGTTTATTTTTTGCTGGCATTATTTGCTGGCTGTTTTTATGTCAGATACTTTCTCTAATGTGTGACACATGCCCACTAGGTTTAACTATACAAGAAAAAAAGGAAGGAAAAATAAGCTTTAAAGAAACTAAATCATTTATCCAGTGTATTTAACAGAATAAGTTGAATTATTAGAAACAAAAAGCTCAAAGCAGTATGTTATTTCAACAAATATTGTTACTGGGCTTATCCTATACATTTCTTGCAGTGATATTTTATCCCTGTAATGTAGAGCGTGTGTCACACGTCACATGTCAAACTGTTGGGTGAATGTTTAGAGAGTGTGCCCTACTGGTCCTGCCGTGCAGATAAATTCCACAGATAAAACTCATAAATGAAATGGAGGTTTCTCTAGGGCGACAGTGTGTGTGTGCTTGTGAAGGTGAGGAAATGGGAAATGTGTGCACGGGTTCATAAGACCTCTGCCGATCGGAAGCCCAGTGGTATTACTGTAGTAATCCAACCTGACCCCTCTAACTCAAATACATTTCCAAATACAAGTCCTAGTGAAAACATAGCATGCACTGTTTTGCCAACCTGTTTTTGCCACTCTCCCATTACTGGATGTGAGACGTATTTATTATTTTATTATTTATTTGTTTTGCGGGTGAATTTGATTTGAGCAGAGCAAACTTGCTATGTGATCAGCCCAACCCAGACATATGTGATCACTTTTCTAAATGATAGATTTTAGATTACCGAAATTGTTATTATTTATTAATTTAGACCATTCTAATCATGTCCTTAAATCATTTATTTGGCATTTTAAGGATGAAAGTAAACATTATTGAAGCATTATTTCAACTGAGAATATGTTTGTCTTTACTGTGTAAATCCTCATTACTGTTGATTGTAAATGTAGGGTTTCAGGTCATGCTGGATTCTGCCTCTTCTGTTTCTTTATCTTTTGCTCTCCCACGTCTTTTCTTTTCTGTTTCTTGGTTTATGTCATTTTTCTTTAATCCCACTCTACTATACAGTTTACTCAACACATTAATTTGTTCTTCATCCCTTTTTATGTGCGCAAATTAAAATGTTGCATTTCTAATTCATCTAAATTATTTTCGTTTTCAGATTTTCTTTTTCCAAATTTTTTGAATAAAAGAATAGATGATAGAATAAAAATTAAATACAAATTAAAATAGATGGAAGAATTTTCTAATTAAATGAAAATCTTTTTCCTCACTCAATTTCTCTTTCTTTTGAGTGTAATAAAGAGGCCCAAACAGCAGGAAAAAGGTGAGAGGGCTGTAAGAAAGGTAGAGGGAAAGATGGAAGCACCCTTGATCGAACAGATGAGAGACAAGGGCGGCGAGCTGAGACTGATCCGATAAAAACAGCAGCGCGCAGGCTGGGAGGAGCGTGAATGACACCCAACAAGAAACGGTAGAGGAAGGCGAGAGTGAGCGATAGGAAGAGAGGCAGACTAGAGGAAACCGTGTCCAGTATCTCATCTAGAATTTCCCCTCCGAGGGGGTCTCGTTTGAGAGCGCTCTTTAAGACTTCCACCGCCGCGCTTTTGAACCGCCGGCCGTACAGGAAGCGGCGATACAGTGCTGGCCTGTTCTGGTAGAGGGATTTTAACACCTTCACCCTCAACTCAGATTAAGCACAGATAGCGGCTCTCGAGGGCCTATCCAGGTATAATCCGAGTCTCTCAATGGGCTGTAATCTGACATTCATACTATCAGATAAGAAGAGCAACGGCTTCTCTTGCAGAAATGAGAGGGGATTAGGATGGCGGAAAGGATGGGAATGCTTCGGTCTCCTCTCTGTGGAGAGTGGGAGAGTTTTAAAATACAATGATTTAGAGGCACTTTTGCCTTCTCAGTCTCTGCCTCTCTCGATCTCTTTCTCTCTCTTTTGAAGCTGAATCTAATTAGATTAAACCGTAGGCCCACCAAGGGCTCTAATGCAATTGAATTTCCAGCAGTGTTGTAGAAGAGACTTAAATTGGGTTCCCCTTGACTGGGTATCATGCTACTGGCTGTCAGGAGCTCTGTCCTCTCTCTGGGTGTTAAGCTCCAAATCTGCACTGTACTGCAGTCGCTGTGAGTCTCAGCCTGTATGCTGATGAGCAGTAAAGCCCGGCATGAAGTCATGACACAGTTCCTGTCGACAGTCTCTGTTGGTAAATCCTATATATAGCTCACGGTTTGTCCACAGAGTTACATTATTACATCTTTTTTCAGTTCATGTGCAACTATGCGTTGTTTAGAGTTTGTTTAAAATGTGGTCGCTTGATATTGTCCACAACTATTGTAGAAACAAATTTATTAAATATATAGACAGGAAAGTTCACTGTACAAATGTTTACGCTTTAAGTTAGATGAATTATTATATTGTATATAAATACATTTAAATAGCTCAACTTATTTTGATGAGTAGCAGAAATGTAGAGACATTGACAAAATTTTAAATAAATTGGAATTACTTTTAAAAAACAATTTGAAGTTAAAATGTTTCACAGGCCGTAAAATGTTTCATGGTGTTTCCTTTTAATATTTTAATTTTGATAAATTATAATGACTATACACTAGTAATTATTTAATATTAAATTCTATTATATTGAGTATTGTGTGTGTGTGTTCAGGTGTGTTGACGTGTTCATTTCCCGGTATGTGTGCGTGACATCTGGAGCTTGCTTGTTTCTTCTCTCGCACACATTAGCACGAACCGCGCACTGAACCTGACCCAACACAAGCTTGTGTGTGTGAGAAGTGTGAAATAAACAAAGAGAGACCAAGACAGTGTCTTCCAAACTCTGTGTGAGAGGAAGAAAAAATAAGACACGAGGAGAGAAAAGGTCTTCGTAGGAGAAATGGCTTGGAAAGGAAAGAGCGAGATGAAAGAAAGATAAAAATAATAAAAGGCAGGGGATGAGCAATCAGGAGCGCTGTGAGCTGAAACGCAGACTGCAGCTGCCTTCCTGAGCAGCTGAAATAAAGGGGAAAAAATTCTTAAGACAACAGAGCGCACGGGCTTCCTTCCTGACGTGACCGGCTCGTGAGCCATGTGGGCCTGTCTTCATAAATCCCTGCTGATTTATGGGCAACTGGGTGGCTGGCAGGTCCACGCTTAACCCCCACCGCCCCAGCGGCGAGTCACCCGGCTTTGAGTCGCCCGTCCTACCCCATCGAGCTGCACGTTTCTAGGCGTTCTCGTTCCGAACTTCAAATTATTTCTACTCGGGTCGATATAGAGCGCAGATTATAGCGCACATCAACACATGTTAAAAGATTCTCCTGGTCCTCCCTGACGAGTCAGAGCGTCAGTCACAAGGATATATTGTTACAACGGCAAACCTGGCAGGGCTTGTCCTTTAATTTACACGGCTGCTGAGCAGTAGCACGGAGATGTATTGTGTTAGCTTGCATAGTTATTTTTGCCTTGCATCTCCCTGTCTCTGCCGAGCTTTGTTGTCGCCCGTCAGCCGCTGGGCTCGAGCCTTTAATTATTCGCCAGTTTCTGTTTCTATCTCCAGCTCTCTCTTCCTCCTCACTCCCTACACCGCCTGCGTGATTGATTCTTGTTTTCATGTTTTCGATTGGGCCGCGCAGATCTGTCAGAGTGTGTAGTTATTCCGCCGTCTTTTCCCTTTCAAAAGCTCCAAAGAGCCGTGCACACTGACAGCTGTTAAAACACACAGTTGGTTTTTTTTTGTAGGAGAGCAGATGTCAGTTGCGTGTTTGTGTGTGTTTTTCTTTTGGTTGTATTGAAACTTTGGGAAACGGTTGCGGTGGAAGTGGCAAATCGCAAGTGCCAAGCTCTGGGGGCATCATAATAAAAACTGGTATTATAGAACAAAAAAAAACACACAAGGTATTGGAGAAATATATTTTAAGACAGAACATTTATTTGTTTTCATGTCGGTAGTCATGTTTTCTATGTGCTGCTTAAAATGCGATATTCTCCAACTTGCCAAATTAAACGGGCAAACAATACAGCCACGTTGGGTGTTTATGCCCCAGTGCATTCTGGGAAATAGCGAATAAGACTGAGCATTTTTTTAGCTTATGACTATTTGAACATTAGCAGTTAAACCACATGAAATGTGACAGTGAAAAGGTATACAAAGCAGACACTGGTGTCGCCATTTTCTGGCAGGTGAAGAGTTAAGATCGACATTGTCATTCCAGTAAAAATCCCCCATCCTACCGTTCTGGTTCCTGCGCTCTCTCTCTCTTTCTCTGTCACGGTCTAGTGGTGAGGTTAAGTTAAGTAAGAGTGTTCTAATAATTAGGCTGCAGGATGGCTGCTCGTCTGTGCTTACCCAGATGTTAAAAGGCTTGTCCTCTCATGTTGCCTCCCTGTCAGTACCCCCACCCTGCATCCATCCATCCCTCCCTGTCTTTTGTGTCCTTTGCTTTCTTTACTGATCCTGTATTGCTTCTCTCAGCTGAAGCAACATTTTATCTTCTTCTTAAAAGACAAAAAATTGGTTCACAATCATATCTCTATTATTTTGGAAGGACACACGTGGCATTACATTGAGTTCTGTTGGATACCTGAATCATACGCAATCTCCATTAAGTCCCCTAAACTAACCTGTAAGCAATACAGTTTCATATTGAACTACAGAAGAGCTGTACTTCTTGTCAGTTACACCCCTCCCAGTCACTTTTGGCAAAAGACAGCAGGTGTCAGTGCAGCGGGCTGTGGCTGTGTGCAGCCGCTACGTAAGGGAGCTCCGGGCCGGGCCATTGTTGCGGCATGATGCAGATCAAGGATTAGCGCTTCCTGCCCAAGCTTTGTTGGCAGGGCCACTTGAATTGCATGGACACAGGCTGGTGTGTGTGTGCGGACCGCTAGAGCCACTGTTAGGGAAATGAACAGGGGAAATGAGATTAGAGCATGCATCCTCTGCAGACAAACACCTGGAATGACAGTGAAGTGACGTAATATTCATGTAGTGTACGGTGGCTCTTTATTGCCTGACGAACAAAGCGCTTGTTTGCTATGAAATTGTTTATTGCTTTGGTTTATTTGTGGCACAAGAATATTACTTCCATTCACGGATGTGTGCTATTGGCAGATGTGTGCATGGAGCTGTATGGCTGTTCTGTCATACAAACATATGCACCAGACTCTCATGCTCCAGGTCAGACCCGTTCCCATGGCCTGGATGTGGGTCCTGCGGTGATGTCACACTTTGCTATAAAAGCGAGCCGAAAGCAGTCCGCCGAGTCCCATAGAACCGCACAGCTGGTACCAGTTCCGTTCTGCAGACGCCCCAGGGTCACAATACCGCAGCAGCCGTCCATCAGTGCATCCGTGAGTTTAGTTCTGGGCCACTGGTGACCAGGAAGAACCTTCGATCACACTTGAACTCCCCTCCTTTACATCCCAGACTAATGCAGATGTGCCGAAAACATCTTCCCCAGAGTCCTTTAAATAGGTAGGGGATGAAACTTCACTCTCGCTAACAGGTTCACCACCCAGAGCACGGCAGACCCGCCCCAGCCAGCCGGCTCGAACCCCCGTCTCTTGATCCTCTCTCACTCCTTCACTCATCCCCCCGTAATCTAATCTTCTCTCCGTGTGCGGGTGCAGTCTTCTGTGACAGACTTGTTTCCAAAAAGCAGGCTTGGCTAAAGGACACACATATTATATATATATATTTATTGCTTCCCTAAATGTAAATTATTGAACAGGAGTGATTACAGGCTGAGATGCTGGCAGCACAGGGAGTTTTAAGACGGCTGTCAAGGATAAAAACAAAGGTTTGCATGAGAAATGTCTTTAATGTAAGCGTTGCTCCTCTCTCGGTTTTGGAACAGCAGTTAACCACCTCGAGCAGTTTTTTAAGCTGTTGCTTGTTTTCAGGCGCTAACAAACCTCCCAGATCCGCTTTATTACTTCTGAGGGGCCGCGTATGTGTGATC
This sequence comes from Barbatula barbatula, assembly GCF_947034865.1. Lineage (NCBI taxonomy): Eukaryota > Metazoa > Chordata > Actinopteri > Cypriniformes > Nemacheilidae > Barbatula > Barbatula barbatula. The sequence continues at coordinate 23,893,442 of NC_136764.1, forward strand.
ATCGCTCATTACCAATCGTTGAGACCCGGGGCGGAAAAGGCAGTGAGAATCTGCATGGAGACACGGCGCGCTCTTCCAGAATGCCAATAGCCCTCGCACATTAGAAAGTGTTGCCATTTTGTTCCTTCTTCCCGTCACTCTCTGTCCAGGCTCTTGGGGAGGCCTGATTAATTATTTAGCAGCATGTATCATCTATTTACCTTAGTAATCCATCTGTCAGCACGCCTATTGATCCAATCCTGCATTCTAATTGTGCATCCTCTCGCAGCAGCTAGCTCATATTTAAATTCAATGGCTGTCACTGCGCCTGAGTGTCTGCCACTCGGTCGGCTATCGCGGTATGGAGAAAGTGAGAGTGTATCACTCGCAAGCCTCTCAGGTGTGACCGCATCAGTGTTTTCGAAGCGACACGTTGGAAAGAAAGTGTTTGGGAACGAAACGAGGTTGTGAGAGAACAGGGTGTGAGAAGTGAGAGCTTCGAAAAAACATAAGACCGCTTGTATGCATCTTTTGTTTCGATTATTGTGGTCACTGTATCATATTTCAGTCTTTTCTTGGTTTCATTCCTGTTTCCTCTTACTTTATTAGACTGTACGAAACCTATGCAGCTGCCTAGTTGGTCAGTGACTAAATAGACAGCAGCATGTATAGTTTGCCTTCACACAATAACATCACACCTTATGATTTAAAACCAATTAGGTACATTTGGAAAAATCTAAATCTGTCATTATTACCCTCGTGTAATTTCAAACCTGTATGGCTTTCTTCTGCAGAACACAAATGAAACTATTTTGAAGAAAGCCGTTGGTCCCCGTTGACTTGCATTGGTTTTTTGTCCATACAATTGAAGCGAATGGCGACAACAATTTTTGCTTACCAACATTCTTCTAAATGGATTCATTTGTGTTTTGTCATACAGGTTGAATATGCCAAGAGGTTGAGTAAATAATAAAGACATTGTCATTTTCCCCATTAGTAGAAGATCTATAAGGCCTTCAAAATCTGACCAGGCATCTCGGTAGACAGCATGCCACAATGGCAACATTGCACTATGCCTTGTTGGCTTCTGTACACGACCGGCAGTATGTTTTTGTCTTTGGTGTCTCCAGTTCTCTGTCTTTCTGCGGGTGGTTGTGTGGTGGATGTAGGAGCTTGTTTGTTGTGGTGACAGAGAGGTGGCCCACTGATAAGAGCGCAGCGGCAGCTGGTTGCCGTGGCGGCGTCAGGTTAGTGAAAGGGCTGTTAAGGAAGCTAAAACCCTCATGCAGTTGTCAGTCTGCTCTGTCCGGCCAGACCCTGAAGCTGGTCTTTTACATGCCAATAAAGCAGGCCAGTCAGGGGTGGGCCGGTAGCCAGGCTGCCTGGGAGAAAACAGTTAAAGTAGGCACTTAAGAAATGCCCCCCGTACCCCCGACGTTGTGGTTCTCAGTTGTGTTCTAACAAGGCTTTTGACATAATTGAATATATGAGCCTAGAGTAGATAAGTGCGTGGAGTGCCAGCCAGTGCCTGTCTGAAAATTGGGTATGTGTGTACGATCAGGAACTGTATATTTGTGTTTTATTAATTTGCGCTTTGAAAACCGCTAGATTAATACCGTCGGGTGCCAGCTGGAAGCGTGCAAGCCTAAACCTCGCTTTGATGGCCTTCTTCTCTTCTGGGCTAATCTGAACAGATGCCGAGCTCCCACAGTGAGTGATGGTGCAAATGCAGCAATCAGTAAACACTCACTGAGTTAATGACACCAATCAATGGCCTTTTAAAACAGCTATTTGATAATTGCAATCATCAATGCCTCCTGTAGTATACATTACAAATGGGCCTCTCCGGTTCTGCTCCGCTCCCTCCCTCTTTCGCTGTCTCTCGTTCCTTCCTCCTTTTTACTCTTCCTTTCATTTTGTGAGCATAGATCCATGGTCATATTATCCTGTCAATTGGTGTTATGCTGTAATTGAACCATATGCATCTCAGGCTATCATTCAAGCGGCGTTGTAGCCTCTTTTAGTGTTGTGGCGTTATCTTTCGAGATTCAAATTATGTATTGAAAAGAATGAATCAAAATATAAGATTTTAAAATGCAATCATGGTTCACCTAAAAATGTTAATTCTGTCATATATTCTCCCTAATACCTGTATATGCCGTATCGGTGGAACACAAAAGAAGATATTTTGAGAAATGTCTCAGTGGTTTTGTGTCCATACAATGGAAGTCAGAGGGGGCCAATTTTTGCTTAGTTACTAATGTTCTTTAAAAATCTTCCTTTGTGTTCTCTTTGTGTCTGGAACTAATGGTGTGAGTTTAGAAAACCAATTTAGTCACACAGGTGACACAAAAATGACACACTTCAGCTTTTTAGTATAAAAAGACCAGAGACGATTGTCGATTTCTGCTTACTTTGTTGGCAGTTTGGCTATTGATTTATTGGTTCATTTTTGCATCTACCTAGTGTGAGTGATACAGTACTGTGTGGTGTCATAAACCGCATGCTCCGTATATATTTGTGCAATTCTTGACGGTGTTTATTGCAGCCTATGAGAGCAGTTTATTTTTGCCACACATCAAAGAGCACGGACCCTCCCGGGGGGTCAGAAATCTTCTTAACCAGAGACCCCCTCCACTTCACCCCTATCAAAGCTCCTAACTGCCCCCCTTCAGTCGGCCATTTTCAGCCGGTGGTTGTGCAGCACAGACCTGAGCCCTGACAATTTCAACACTGCAGAGCTGAAAATTGCCGCCATTGAAAATGGCACCAAAAGTGGCAAACGGGGGCTAATCTGAACTCCCACTTTTTTGAATGCCCCCCACCCCACCTGACATGAGCTGAGTGTGTGTATACATGCTTTTGTGAGGTAAACTGTGCTTCACACCTGCTGCTGTGTAATCCTGCAGTCATGTTGGCCCCTGGCTCCTGTGCTCGCGCGGCACTGCGGGTGCCATTTGGATACGGGCTGTCTAATACCACATCCCCACGGCAGAATGTGCGGCATCCACCACTCTGGGGAAATGGGGGTGGGGGGGCACAGTAGAGCCCACGAATGGGGTCTCAGGAGGGGGGGGTCTTAGAGAGCAAAAGAGAGCAAATCTGTCACTTCTCCCAAAGCAGCCACCCCTCTGACCTCCATTCAAAGATATATTGATTTTCCAGAGCTCTGTCTAAGAAGCGGCAGGCTGAGTGGGGTTTAGTGATAGTGCTTGTATAGCTTGGACACAGCATGATGCTCTCTTCTAGAAGTTAAACACATCTCTTTTCTGTCCTTCTTGCGGGGACATCAAACAAGTGAAAATAATCAAAAGGCACCAGCCTTCTCCGCTCCCCCTGTACAGATAGAAGAGGGCTGTCTCGGCAGGTCAACCATTTTTTGCACGCGTATGACAGTGTGTTTGCTCCGCGTGTGGGGCCTTGCCTTTAACTTTGCGCAGTTTTCAGTCCTGCATGTGCGTCCAGATTGCTTTGTGGGGCTTAGCCCGGGCGGATCTAGTCCCTCCATGCATGACTCCTTTTTGTTTACCGGTCCCCTCGAATGCACGGGGAGTCTGGCGAAATGCAAAGATCTTTGGAGCAGAGAAGAGGAAAACAGAGTGAGCATGTACAAACAAACAGTATCTGGGGAGCGGGACCTACGCCTCTCAGTGTGAGTATATCCTTCAGTACATCAGCCTAAGCAGAGAGAGAGATAGAGAGAGAAAAACTAAATTCATGGACTTGGTTTGGCTTATCAGTAACTCTGAAACATTTTTTTTTCAATTTACAATTATAATTATGTTTATAATAAAATGTAAAACATAGTCAGAAACAAATGTATAGTACAATGCAATGTAAGTCGCTTTGGATAAAAGCGTCTGCCAAATGCATAAATGTGAATGTATAACCATACAGATGAATTACAACGCATGAGAATCTTTCCGCACACATACTGTAGGTAAAAACATTTACACAGTTATTGCTGAATAAAACTCAATGAGGGCAAGAGAAAGCTTAGAAAGAGAGGGATTGGTCTTCCAACAGCACCAGAGAACAGAGGCGTGTTTTTTAGACAAGACTGTTTATTCAGTCAGGCTTCAGCAAACTCACCACCAATGACTTGCCGAGCCGGGGTGAACACGGAGGAATGTTTCACTTTGTTTTCTCAGATGTATTTGTATTTCACGGAATGATGCACAAAGAAATACAAGATTTGTTTTTTGCCTCGCCAGAATGCAAGTTTTGTTTTCCTCTCGTTTTTTTCCCCGGAAGGATTTTCAAGCAATCTGTTCCGAACTGTTACGACTCCAGCTGAATTCTTATAATGACAGTAAGAGGCTGTTACCATCAGCGTTGGAAGCAGACAATGAAATATACCGTGTGAATAGCAGAAGGGCCTGTAAAGTGGAGGTTTTAAAACCGTTCGTCTTTGCAGCAATGTCACAGCAACAACTGGAGGGATGTTATGAGCCCGAGCCTGTGGCAGGTGTCTGGGGAGAAACGACCTCACACGGCAACCTGGTGTTATATCCGTGGTAACAGGGCAATTGGGGTTGGGGCAGACGCCCGGGTGGGGCCCATGATGTCTGCGTTCCTAAAGCGGATTGCATGGTGGGAAATATTTTGGTCGGGTTTTGCTGTGCGGTCTTATTGTGGGGCGTGGAGCACAGGGAGGGATTCACCTGACCCTCAACCCTAGCTCTGGGCTGCTGAGAGATGTTGAAAGCTATTATACAAAATCATGATAAAACTGTTTGGCCTAAGTTTCTTTTGTTTAGTTTAGTCTAGTTTTACTAGCAACTGTATTAAAATAGCAAGAAAAAAATCATAATACACCAAAATAAAAAATATATAACAATAAAATAAAAAATCTAAAATGGATGCCTATATTATTCACAGACTAAAACATATGGGACAGTAAAATTATGATGACTATTATGTTAGGCTTGTAAGTACATCAGCTTTGTATATGTGTGAGTGTGTACTAGGATTTTCAAGTATGTCTACCCTCGGGGGTCTTTTTTTCGCCTTTGTGCCTGTTGTAGCATCTCTGCTGCTGTGTTAATAATATTCTGTCGATACAGCGACGTGATGAGCCGTCTGTCTGGTTTGGGCTCTTATACATCCATCATCTGCTCTTCCAGCCTCCAGCCGTCAATATCGGGGCCCAATGCTAATGGTGGCATTTAACAAGCGGATCTGACAAATTAACCACCGCCCGTCTACAAGGGTTAAATATTCATCATCCCAGCTTTAACCAGTCCTTGTGCTAACCCCCCGCGGCCCCTCGCTCGTAGTGCACCCATGAATCGGTCACGTGAGCACCCCGCGCTCAGCACTACATCATTCACACGTGCCCTGAACAAGACCCGGCTCGTTGTAAGGGAACTGAGGTTAAACATACTGTCTGCTTATGGCCAGGACCTGTGAAAAATGGTGACAGTTCTTCTATTTATTTATTTTTTTAAGTCTGGTACATTCTTCCTGCTTCAAATCATGCAGGCAGATCTTTGGACAGCCAGGGCATACGCTCACACATGTCCACACCGCATGCCCCATATGATCTCCGAAGCTCCCCTGCTTATGCTGAAGGTTTGTTACAATCAAAGTGTCCCATTGCCTCTCCGGCCAGGGTCACAACAGCTTGTGGCATGTGTGTGTGTGTGTGTGTCTGTCTGTATAAGTGTTTATTTGTGTGCACATCATGAAAGAGTACCCGGTTTCTACTGTCCACCCCTCCTCTCCCTTTTTCTGTATCTTGTATTCGGCCTGTCCATCAGTGGCCTTATAAATAATTCATTGCCCTCTCCCTGATGTCTTGTCACCTTCCCTTCTCATTCGCCACCTTGGCTCCTCTCACTTCCCAAGTGCTGTTCTCAGTGTAGCGGAACACCCCAGGAGCAAGCGAAGCCTGGACCACTCTCTCTCTCTCTCTCTCTCTCTCTCTCTCTCTCTCTTCCTTGGCTCCTCCCTCATCCCAGTCAATGGTCATTCAATCAGAAATGGCTTTCTTAGTGTCATCCATCTGTGGTTTGCATTTGTAGCCCAGTAATTAATAGTTGCTTTAAGATTCATGTAAAACTAGTTTTGTGCATGTGTGTGTGACGGACTCAAAAATCGGACCACAAAGTCAAAGCATGTGCAGTTTAGTATGGATTTTAAGTATCTTATGTTGTGGTTTTGGCTCATTCTCTGCTAATTTATTAGAAATTTCGCTGAAAATATCACTATATTGCCAGTGACTGAAGTTCATACGAGCTTCTCTACGGTAGGTTTGGGAGTCGATTGGTTAATCCACCACCAGTGGCACAGCATGCAACCACAAAAGTCTTAAACAGAGCCGTCACTTTACAACCCATACAACCCAGCTCTGATGTAGCATAACCACAACAGCAAACCCTCCTGCGGAAATGGGGCTGAAAATACTGCGAGTCTTCTTGCGGTTGTCTCATTGTTATTCCTCCCCGTGTCCTTCTGCAATTAAGAACCGAATTGTATGCGCACAAAAAAGGAAAAAGTGAAATAATACTGCCATTATATCATATTAATCACGTAGCTTTGAGGGCAATACAAATAACATCAAGAGGGAAGAGAAAACATAACTATGACAAATTAGTTCTCCTTCATAGAGCTTGTTTAACGTTCAGGGAATTGCTGATATCGAAGCCCCATTACGATTAGCCGTGTGCTCTTATGCATGCTGTCGGCGTGTGTGTATGTTGTTTGGAGAACAGAGGGATTCGGATGTGTTTGTAGGCGTGAGTAGCGGCCCTTTTGAGACTCACTTGGTCCTATAGACCATCTCTCTCTCTCGCTCTCTCTCTGACAGGACCTGTCTGCGGCACTCAGGGCCTGATCAAGCAGGGCGATTAATACGTTTTAAAAAATGTCCCCTCCACTCTCACCAACAGCCACACAACTGCTACTCTTTATTCCTCCAGCCATCCACACGCGCTCTGCAGCATCAGCAGCGAAGGAGCGCCCATGAGAAGAAGATCAATCAGACAACCCGCTGATGAATTAAAACCTTTAGCAGCCGGAGGAGCGAGAGGGGGGGGGGGGGGGGGGGTGGCAGGGGGTGCTGAAACACTGACAACTTTTGTACCCAACTTAAAATGCACATCTAAACGAAACCCATTTTTGTGTAATGTTGCTTTATTCGACTGCCAACACGGTAAAAAACAACTAGGCCAGTAGGATTTACTTGTCTGAAGTTTTGCACAAGTTTTGTTAAAGTAAAAATTAATTTTATTGTAAGTTTTTAACACCGTATTTAAACTTAATATTACTCCATTTTTCGTGTCAAGCTTTTTTTGTTGTAAAATTTCCTTTAAAAGGCTGTTTGCAAATTTTGTAATCATTTTTTAAACAGAATATAAATAGTAAAGGTGATATTTAAATAAGTAATTTTTCAGCGGTCTGACATTTTTCATTCCAGTCAAATAACACGTGTTGCAGCCGCTGGCCTTCCTCTCCCAAATGATATCACCAGTCTCTCTTTTTTTAATCCATCCCATGATAAATTAATTTCAACAGTGACAGCATTGTTACAGAGCCACCCGCTTGTTTCACGGCAATTCTGGCGACAGCTTTAAGACTTGTTGTATTTAAGGTGGTCTGTAATTACATGGCTTTAGCATATGTAGGGAGAGAGATATGATTCATCTGCCAAGTGGGAGCTGGCGAGAGCGTGAGAGAGAGATACGCTTCAGCAAGTAAAAAAGAGCCTCGTGTTGCCACAAAATGTCCCCCTTATTATGTCTCATTAAAGCCAAGACCGCGATAAGGCAATACAGCCCATGAATAAGATCTACGATCGCTTTGCTAAAAGCTACAGAATGAATGCAGACTGATATCTACGATGCTTTTGTACACCGGCCATTGAAAGCGAGAGGAAACTCGTCCGTTTTCCCCCGGTATAACCCCGTGGTGTGTATGAGCGATAGCAGATAGCGCCGAAGCCCCTCTGCGCTAATTAGAAGAGCTTTTAACAAGGACAAAAACATCTCTAGTGTGGGGGAACCTGACAGGCCCCGTTAATCCCAGGCCTATTGTCGGAGCTACAGGAAAGCCGTGTTGGACAATCACCCAGGGAGATCGTGATAAATCCAACGCAGGGCCCCGGCACTCGGGCTAATGGGTTATGAGCTACTGCGCCGCACACCGCCGGCGGGCGGCCGAGTGACGGATGCCGTTTCTCGCGCGCGGACACATCAACATCCGCAGCACGCACTCGACGCGCAAATACACGCAGCGTGAATACACACAATCACGCGCTCGGCCCCTGACGTAGACACCGATGTGATCATTAGTGGTAATTATCTTGAGTGCTAAATTACTACCTGCAGTTAGTGTTTGATTATTGTGAAGGAGAGCGCTAATCTATAAGCCCAGAGTCAGCGGCGCAGTGGAGTGCCACAGCTAGCCCTTCAAACACCTATATCTGTAAATTAGAGTAATAAGATGCTATTAGGGCTTAATGAGGCCGCGATGTAATTTACAGGGTGTTGAGGGGTATCTGTTCTCCAGGCGTGATGTCAGGAGATTGGAACGGGGTTCCACGATCTGTTTTTCATCTGTATGCGCGTCAACGTTAAGAAACACGTGGGTTCATTGGAACTGTGCCCCTGATGGCATCTGAACTATTTCTAGGGGATACCTGAAGACATTTTGCGTATGCTTTGCTGGTCATTAACAATACCTAGTGCGAACACATAATGGCTGTTTAACCAATAAAAGTGATTTTTGACAACACAGCATTTAAAGTATGGTGTTTTCAGTTTCCATACAAATGTGAATTTGGACATGCATGTTTTTGGAAACACAGCGACGATGTGTTATTTTGAGAGATTTTAAAAAGGATTTTCACTTTGACAGTGTATGTAAACCAGTGGTTCTCAAATTGGGGTGACTCTAGATGGATCCGGGGGGGGGACTTATTTTGTGGCATTTTATGAAATGTAGAAATTTATCGTAAATTTGATGTAATGAAATATCAAAAGAATATGTTTCAGCATTGAAAAACTGAATGTGTTTTTGGTTTAATTAAAATTCTACGTTTAAGATCACTATTTGGGTGAACACAAAAACAATCGTAAAAGTTTGAGAACCACTGACGTAAACACACACAGGTATCCATAACATGCACCAAGATGCTCCAGCAAGAATCTTTCTCTAATCCTCATTGGCTCCACTTAACCCCCCACCCCAAAGCCACCGCGCCTCTAATGACTCCTCTCATGCGGGTTAGCCGTTAGCAACAGGTACAGGTGAGCGCCTCGGACACAAAAACAGGTGCAGTCTTGCTTGAGTCAGTAAATGACTAGCTGTGGCCTATTGACTGTTTGCACAATGATGTCCAGGTCAGTGTCCAGTAGATTAGAACGTGGGGAGCGGTGAAGTATCCACACCTCCTCAGCACTGATAAATAACTCGCCAGCCATATGATTCACTAGGGTGGCCTCCTGCCGATTGGTAATTTGCTGAAATTAAAACTTAATCAAGCGTACTGCAGGACTGCTTGTGAATAATTTAGAAGGGATATGAGGAAGAGCCAGGCGGCTCCTGGGAGGGAGAGAGAGAGAGGGCAATATAAACATAAAGAGGAAAAGGTTTAAGTTAAAGCTTTCGACTTTTTGGGGAATCCTCCCTCGCCTTAGCTTTAGTATTCATCTTAGTCAAACAATTTCCTTCCGCTATTACTGTACCTCAATACATTTTAATACCTTATTTCAGTCGTATCTTCTTTGATTAATTTCTTAGCTCTGAAAGTGTTTCATTAATACAAAAGCCATTAGTCATGTGTAATGAAACACATATTTGCGAAATTTTAACGAATGGAATTTTAAATCAGGTGATGATGGGATAGTTTAAGTAAACACTATTTGTCTTTTAGTCCCAGACAGACTTTGGCAGGTTGACTTAACCCCAAACTGACCCCAAGTTAACTCATAAAGTTCATAGCCATTTCTGAAAAGAAAGGAATATGGCCATTTATTTTTGATGGGGTCATTTGAATGCAGGCCTATATAACATTATTGCGTCATTATTTTAAAAACTGAATTAGTTATTAGAATATATTTTTAGGAAATTATAATATTTTAATATGTAGTGTTAAACACATATTAAAGTAACACTGCCTACATTCAACACACGTTTGAGTCATTCCAGCTTCTTCTCTCTGTCTGCGTATTTCTGACTTCTTGTCGGGCCGATCGGCGAGAATGAACTCCATGTCCAGACGTGAATGTGAGAGCCAGGAGGCCTCTCTAATGGAAATGAAGCCGCTCTGAGGCGCTGCGCCTTTGTTGCGTTCCGCAGACTCACATTTTATTAAGTACCCTTTAGAGAGAGAGAGAAACACAAGAGGGTAAAAGTCACCCTGCTGCATGTTAATTAGCCCGCTGGAAGTCTGAGAGAAGAGAGGGGAGTTTGTTAAAGGAGAGAAGGGTGACTTTTTCTTCAGCCCACTCAAAGAGGAGGAGAAAACTTTACTTGCAAAAGAAAAACAGCTTTTCTCAGTTGCGCTTACATGGGAGAGGAAGAGAATGGAGGAAAATGACTGAGAAGAGAGTGCAGTGTGGTATTACCGCACTGACCCTGTACAAATGGTTTTATTTCCATGTAATTTACACGGCATGTCAGTTAAGTATCTTTCATTGCATGACAAATTACACACTGTGAGACGTTATGACAAACAAGTCATGACAGAACATGCATTTAACGTGCTGTTGTTTGAGCGAAACTTTTCAGTTGTCTGAAAGAGATTGAAACATTTAAATGGATTTTATTAGTAGCTGAGACTGCTATCGAATTATCCAAAATACTTAATACGCAAACCCAAGAAGCCAAATTTCCCCAATGACAGGAGTTTCAAATCTCTTGAGCTTTTTTTGTATTCTGCCTTACAAGGTTACATAAGATGAATGAAACCAGATTATACATTTTCAAATGTGAACACCTCAGCTAGCACCGTGAGATGCTTGGAAGGGTTATCACAGTGTTTCATGGCAGGGGTCACGGTGATGCTTGGGTGAGAGTGTTGGAACGTGTGTGTGAGACAGAGCTGTGGTGGGCTGAGGTACCGGGTGGGGGGTTTGTTGTCTAAAAAGGCTGAAAGAGAGCATGATGACTGCTCAATGGCACCACCCAGCCTGCCGTGAAATCAAAGAGCCCTGCCAACAACCAGTTCTAACCCTGACACTGTGTGTGTGCCAGTGGGGGGGGGGGTATTTAAGAGAGGGTACAGTCATGCAGGTCAGATCCGAACCTTCCTTACCCAATCTCTTCCCTTGACTGCTTGAGATTCTCAGGCCGCCCTTTATTAAAATGTGTCAGGAATATGGCAGGAGCTGTTTGCTAGTAGTTAAAAGTACTTTGCAAACATGCTTTACTGATCAGGCCAAAAGGGTGCTTTAATCTGTTAATGGCTACTGCTTTTAAAGCCCCCCACACTCCCATCCATTATGGGATGTTTGTTTACTTCTCTTCTTCGCTGTTTATTTCTCTCTTGCACTTAATTTTTTTCCTTATGTGTCAGGGCTTGCAATTTGTTATATTTATAATGTTCTGTATTTTAGGTCTTCTAGATCGGAGCAGCATTTATCAAATTCTCTTTCTTTTAGTCCTATTTTGTGACTTTTAAAGACTAAGAGTAAGAGTGAGTGACTGCAAATGAGAATAAGGGTGGGGGGTCCTGTCATTCCAGGTTTGCACCCTGAGGAACGTAGACCCTGGGAGGTCAAGAGACTATAACCACCGACCCTGTACACCCCACCTCCTCTTCCCTTTCTCCCCAAACCGAGGCCACCCCACCTTGGGTCACGCTGCGGGCTGATCTCTGCTCCGCTTTCTTTCTCACCCATTCACTACATTGTTATCGCTGAGAATTTAGTGCTAGGCAAACTCCCCCATGTCAATAAGAGTCCTCTGCTTCTGCCTAACTGACTTCATAATGCAGCTCATCCTAGCAGTTAGAGATGGACCACAGCATCATTACATTTATGTCATTCTTTCAGTATCCGCTCCTGACATCAGCTCATTCCAGCCAAGCAACGGGTTAATCACCATCCAGAAATGTTTCTTTTAGTTTATTAGTCTACTTTGCCTAGGCCTATGGGTTAGATTAAACTCAACTCTCGTTGTGCCTTGTACTGTAAACCTTTAAGCTTTAAAATGAGCGAATCTTCGGGTTGGATGTGTTGCAGTGGGGGAAGATGGAGAAAATGTATTTAATTCAGTAATACCTAGAAATATTGCTTTTAAGGAATGAATTAAATAATTGCATTACTATATATATATATATATATATATATATATATATAAATCACACTAATATATTTCATAAAGTATTGTGCATGTTCTCACACTGACTTGAATTTAAATATTTTAATTTATGTTATTTTTCTTTAAAAAATTATTCTTCTTTCTTTTCTATTTGACTTTTAATAAATAATAAGTGGATTCCGGTTTATTAGGAATAAAACAGAAAGTCCGGCAATGAAATCTTATATGAAATCCCCCCCAGCTGCGACATGGAAAAAGTTCATTTACGTTTCATATACTCAAAGGATCATTTTTGTCCTCTAGAGCAGTTGTCCAGGGTAGTCTGTGATTTAATGCCGTCCACAAACCTCTTAGCTGCAAAATAGGTGTCTTGAATTTAGCTTTACACAATAAAATACTGTCCGCGGTGTCTGTCTGCAATTAAGCTCCTTATTTCAGTCATTAACCTTCTATGATGCTTTTTCGAATTGAGCCATAAAATTGTATTTTTAATGGGTACAAATCAAAGATGTACCGTGAGTTAATTTAATTAAACTGCCATGGATGTGTTCGGCACCCGTCCAAAATATGAAGATAGCAATACTTTTGAAGTTGATTAAAATATGCGGTATTTCACATTATTTTACTTTATGGATAGAAGAGTAATTCATTGTCCGAGATGAGCTCCGTGCAGAGACACTTCATGACTGATGCTTTCAAAGACGTCTTTAAATCCCCGGTCAAGTGTGTGATTTGTTATTGGCTATTTCAATAATAATAATAACAATAATAATAATCATCTTGTTGACATTTTGCGTAGGCTTATTTATTTGTTTTTGGGCTATTTAATACGCATCTGAGAGAAATGTGGTAGGTTCCTCTCTTGCCGTGTACATTTATAATATCATTTTATTCTCAAACAATTCCTATCAGCCAGTGCAGGTGTTGTCTTCATCCCTAAACAGATCGAGTGGATACTTATGCATCAGTAATTTGAATTAGGCCCTGCAGGTCGCTTTCATTTTCGTAAAAGTTGTTACATTAAATGATGATCAGCGCTATTGCACAGCGCTATTCTTTGGCCTATTTTTATGAAGTATAAGATAATAATAATAATTATGTTTCTATTTATGAGCCACAAAATGTCTAAGAATGAGTCTAATAACATTTAATTTGATACATTTCGGCCTGTATAATAACCTGTATAATTTCCCTATTATCTTCACACATTCACATTCGTTATGCGTTCATTATTCACAGTTTTCCGAGGTTAATTCCCAATTTCGTAGTTTTTTTGTTTTTTAAAGACTGTGTCGTGCTTACTCGCCCCGTGTAATTTGTCCCGTGAAGGCCACCGCGAAAGGGTCTTTTTCCCATTTATTTGTTTATGGCCTTTTTAAGTTACTGATTGGTTTCCATCCATTCAGCGCTGGATGAGGAAAAACACAGCGCGCGAAACACTCATCCATTTCACATCACAGATGGTCTTTTCAATGGCCCGGCGCTCCTTTCTCCGTGTCCCGCATTTTGCTCCGCGTTGTTTCTTTGTGTCTAACTTTCTCTTTCCAACGCCTTTGTAAAAGTGCCCCTCCTGCTCATCTGCCCCTCTTTTCACCCCCGCCTCCTCCGCGCATTTATTCCTCCTCCTCTCTCTCTCTCTCTCTCTCTCTCTCTCTCTCTCTCTCTCTTTCTCACTCTCCCTGTAACTGTTAGCCGCAGATAGAGGAATATCACCTCGCGTATCAGTGTCATGTGGACCGGAAGCGGACCAGCCGGGGCACGAAACTTATTCTTGTTTTATGTTAGGATCAGTTTTCCGTGCTTACGGGAGTTTTACTTTCAAATAGCGGACGAATAAATTCCCTTTACTTTTAGAGCGTGGTTACTATTAAAATGTGTTAAATGTTTTCATTTGCAATTTTGTGAGCATTATTTTACTTTTCTAAAAAGACCTAAAAATAATTATTTAGAGAGAGATGCAGGTCACTTTCCAGCTGTTTGTGGCATTTAATAAATGCGTCACCAGTAAGAGATAATACTTCATGGTTTTATGGTTAGGCTCTGGGAATAATAATACTCTTTCTCTCTCTCTGCTTCTATCTCTGAAGGTGTAATAAACTCACGGACTGTCTTTCTCAGTGGCAGGTTCTGGCTTTCTTAAGTAGGCGAAGCCACCTCTCCTTTTTAAGTCCTATTGAATGTGCCTATTGTTGGGGAGTGTAGCCATGTTAATGTCTTGTACCGTAAAAATCGCTGCTTCCATGGCTATTAGGTGCGCTGGTGAAGTACAGGGCAACAGAGAGGAGCAGAAGCCACATTACAAAAGCCAGCAGTGGTGGCCGCCGGCATCAAATGCTGCGATAATTGCATTGCTGTGAAGGGCTTCCCCTTTCTCTTCTCTGCATTTTCCCCCGTGTTTTTTTTTTGTGTGTGCGATTTGTCTCTTAAGCCGCCGTAACGTCTCGGACGGGGCTGCAGAATGTGGAAGCAAATTGGAGGCAGAGCGTGAACAATGCAACATGGGACACTGCTGGGGTGTTCTTTAGTGAAAATCTCCCCCGCTGGATGAAGAGACAGAGCGAGTATGAGATTTAGAGAGAGGGAAAGAAAATACAAACAGAGTAAATACGAAAGGGGGAAGAAAGTAAAAAAATCGAACAGAGGAGAACCAACTATTTAAACACTCAGTGTTCAGGCTTCCAAGTTTCCTCTCAAAAGTGATCATTTTAAAGCACTAAAGACTGAACCGCACAGACTCGCCTTGCCCTGTCGCCCTGTGTTTGTGTAGACAGCAATACAGTCCCTGCACTTTTCCAAGTGACAGGAACAGACTTTCGTTTTAGTGCCATGCTTGCAGAGAAACAGGTTGCGATTCTGAATATATAGTTGACTGAAAGTAAACAGATTAGAGAAGAGGAAGCTTAACTGTTCAAGGCCCCTTTTTGATGTTTAAGAGCCTAATTTGATTTTTCACCTCCCATTGTTTCAGTGTTTTGCTCCTCTAATCCACTTTAAAGTGGAGGCTGCTTTCATCCTGGCGGGGGGGTTCGGGGAGGAGGGGGCCGAGGGAAATAGTCACCAGCTACTGTTTCCCTTGTCCTCTCCCTTCCTTCTTTGTACACTAGCGGAAAAAAAGAGCAAGAGTTATTTTGTGAGGTAAAGGTAGCTAACGGACACCCCCCACCAACACCGCCACCACATTCGTCTCTTGTTTTTAAACACTCTAGTGTCTCAATAAAGCCCCCATGGCCACACAGCAATTGAGGCCTATTAGACCCTGGTGCTGTATTAGAAAGGAAAGAAAGAAAGGGGCGAGGGGGGGCAGAAGACACAGAGAGGGAGGTGGAAATTGCCAGCAGAAGTAGAAGTGAAATGACCAGCTTGGCAATGCTGGCTTAATGTGCCCTCCTCTGTGACCCTGAAAACGCACACACAAAACAGAGGACAGACATTATCCTGCCGCAGACCTGAAAAGAATCGTGATGAAACCCACCCTTTGTGTTTCTCGGTCCTATCCATACCATTGACTGCAGCATTTTCGTTAAGTCTGTTTAGGTAAAAGAGAGAGAGAGAGAGAGAGAGAGAGAGAGTATTTGCGTCCAATTCTTATGAACCATCAGTGAGTAAGTTTGTGTTCATTGGACCAGCCAAACAGTAGGTTTATTTTAACCTGGTTAAAAAAGTTTTGAAAAAAAAAAAAGTGAAAGTGACCTGTTTGTCAGTTATGGTGAACCATACCTGAAATGTGACCTCTGCATTTTACCCATCCAGAGAGTAGTCAACACACGCACAGCAAGTCATGAACACACGTACACCCAGAGCAGTGGGCCGCTATCACTGCAGCGCCCGGGGAGCAAGTAGGGGTAAGGTGCCTTGCTCAAGGGCACCTCAGTCGTTACCTGCCGGCCCTGAGAATCGAACTAAAAAAATTAAGGGGCAGTCGTGTTTCCCGAAAGACAATTTCTTAATGCTGTTTTTGTATTTAGATTTTAAGTGACCTGAAAATTGAAATGATGTTGTTGGATTGGCAACTAGAGAAGTCTTACAATGCAAACATTTAGTTTATTTATGTGTGTATTATTCACATTGTAAAAATGGTTTTGATGAGAAAAAACAATCCTTACTAAATAGGTAACATCTAAACGATAGATTTATTTAATATTACTTAATTTTTGAACAACAATGAGAAATAGATTCCTTTCAGTTTTTTCTTTACTTTCTTCAGATTAAAAGATGCATTAATATATATGTGTTATTTATTTTGTATAAAAAAATATTTTAGACTCCTAAAGAAAGAAAGAATGAAAGACAAAAATAACAGAAAGAAAAGAAAAATGGATAGTGGTAGTCCAGCAGCAGCGAGACAGTATCAGCCTGCTTGGCTGGGCAGACATCGCAGTGCCAGAGACCTTATTGCTTTTAAGTGGCCACCAGGCAGAGTCTGCGGCTTGAGCCGGCTACCTTTCAAAGTCACTTAATCCCACTCCAGTGCCTTCGATAGCCCTAATGATCCACACAGGAGACTCTCCACACCGCGCACCTGAACGCTCGCTGCTCTGCAGCCAGCGCGCTGACTTCACTGTCACTGTTTGTGTGTGTGTGTACTTACACACAAAGCTCTCCTTTCCTGATCTCTGGCCAAACGGCCTCGGGCCCACAGGAGACCCTGTTTTAGCCAGCTGGCTCAAGATTTCACTCTCACAAAAGTAAAGGTTCTGGGAAGACACACTTTCGTACATTCATATCTGACATGGTGCCTCCATTATATAATCCCAGGTACACGTGTATACATTTTTGTAATTCTATTATGTAAATGACAGAATGGTGTTTTGGGTGGTTAAACTAATTGAATCATTGTTTTGAGAGGCCATTTGTTCTGGATGTAGAGAAGCGTAACAGGTGGCGGTCCTTTTGCCCCCCTGCATCAGGCCCAGCTGGAGCGGTACGTAAGCGTGAGGGTGGCTGGGTGGATTTGGGGTGCGCGTTGGGGTACTGATGTGGACCGAGAGGGGGAGGAGTGAGAACTGGGCGGCAGTCGGGAAACAAGGCCTTTTGGGCAGAGGGGCGTTTGTGGATGACATCATCCGGAAGCAGAGTTCTTGTGCTCTCTCATCTCTCTGGGGGACCGTGGGGGACTCGCAAATTTAATACACAGGACAATTCATCCAGTATCTGCGAACTGCCACTGTGTGCTAGTGAAGCATGTTAAAATGCAGTCTGAAGAATACTCGGACGGAAACCGCTTCACTAAAGCCACCGCAGACAGCGGCACACAATTCCTCTTTGCAAAACGCACACACATACGCGCACCTCAACGCTCATCCTCCTACCCACTCACATAACACCATCTCCCATACTTTAATGGCTATTTCCTTTTCAATTCAGTGCACACAATACAAACATCAGTCAGGTCCCCAAACGCCTGTCAGAGCCGCTGAAGGGCCAGGAACGAATGGAGGCAAATGAAAAAGAAAAGAACGGCTGACGGTGACTTAGCACCCAGCTCTCGCCTCCTGTCTGACGGATAGAAAGAGAAAGGAGATGGGCACCGGTTTAACAATCTGCCTGCTTCGGGCCGTCCTGATGGAGCAAAAGTGTGCTCAGATTATAGGTCTTGGAGAAAGGGGGCGGGCCATTGGAGAGGCACAGCCACTGACATGATGGAAGCCTAATGGCAATAATTGCCGGTGCTTTGACAGGGCCTATATGATAGCGCAAAATAAACACCCTGTGTTTTTCAGGTCAAATTTACACCAAATTGCAGCACTGTGCTGAAACCCGCTGTTTGGCTGCCCTCTGTTTGGCTGCCGACATCTCGCTCTCTGATTTACTCAATCAAAGCTGCCTTTTTTTATCCCAGATAAACAGAGCAGAGCCGCGGCTTTTGGAAGGTTTGACAGGTGTAAAAAAGGGGTAGTTAAACAGGATATCCTCCCCCCACTTTCTCTTCTTTTTTCCCTTTTCATTACATTATTATTTCTGTTCGTTTTCATTCGTCAGAAAAAGCCTCAAAGTTTTGTTTCTCTCAAAATGGCAGTTTGGCACATTAATTGAAGGCACAAAAATCACAACGCTGGCACTATTCAATTAGACTGCGGAATCAGCCTCATTTTCTTCCATCTGTCTTTCTGAACCCTTAAGAAGCAGTTAAGTTGTTATTTCACAGAATCTATGAAATTCTGCCATGAAGATCTGTTCCTCTGGTTTTCCAAGGCCACTACTCAAGCCTTCGACTTTTACTTTCTGATAAGTAAGAGCCACTCTATTTCAAGCGAAAGAGATCTCAGCCATCCAGGGATTAATCCCCTAAAAGAGGTTCCACTCATGTGTTCCCAGGCAAGGCTTGGGGTTAGTATGGACCCTGACCCCTCCCTTAGAGCCCACTGCACCCATGTTCCCAAACTGCCCTCACTTTGTTCTCTTTGTACAAGTAGTAATTGCATGGCGTGAGGTGAAAGAAGTCCAAGGGGGCTGTAATGATTTTGAAAGGGGGAAGAGAGAGCAGTCGGTAGGGAGGGGGACAAGGAGAGCAGGGGAAGATTCAGTGAAGGAGGGGTTACGTTATTAAAACAACAGACCACTCAAGAGAAGGCAATCCCTGCACCTGATCGACCAGCATCATGTGTGCCAAAATGTTTCTCTCTGATCTCAGTTCAAAGACAGCAGGGAAGAGACTCAAAGCATTCAGAAGAGGGAGGGAAGGGGGGTTCGGATTGTTGGCTTACTACAAAAAGGCACATCTCTAGTCCCTGGAGTCCACAAATCATTCAAGCAAATACTGAGTAGTGGACACGCAGTGCTAAAGCCGGTCTTAAAGGGAAGGAGGCCTGCCATTAACCACGGGTTCCTGCTTGGCTCGCCACTATCTGTGCACATGTGCAACCTGGGGAAGTCCTGAAATGTCAGACACCCTTTGTCTGCGTGGAAGATAAAGTTGCCTTCGTGCGCACATCTGTCAACGTGATTTTGCTGATATCACAAGACAAGATTGCTGGTCTTCACCAAAGTTTTGACTCGTAAATTCATACGTGCCCAGTTTAGCGTCCATATGCGTGTGCAAGCCAGGTCGCTGGTGGCCTGTCCTTGGGCTCTGTGCTTTATAGTATTGGAAACGTTCTGTAGGGCCGCTTCTGAACAAAGCCTCCAGGGCTGATTGCCTTAACAGTAAAGCTAATAGTAGAGGAGTTCTTACGCGGCTCCTGTGCTCCGGTAAGAAGCCAGCTGCTTTCAAAGGCTCAGCCGACAGGCCTCACTGAAGCTCCCACAAGCCTAAGAAACTCTCTAAGTTCAGCTGAAGGAATCTCAGAGGTTAGTGATGAAAAGCTAAAAGGTTGATGTACAATCACGATGAAAAACTGGAACGGAGACTTGAACTCCACTTGGTTGTACATCAGTGTATTCCCCCTGTCCTCTTTCTAATTTTTGGTTTCAAGTTTAGCAATCTATCCCTGGATGCTTCAAGATTTGTTTAGCCAAAAGGAGAAAATAGCTGCATTTGTACAAATTGATGTCCTGGTTTGGCTTAAGGTACAGTAATGGAATGTTTTATGGCACTCTCTCAACCTCAATTTCCCCTCGCAGTATAGCAGGCTCGCCAAGGAGAATGCCCAGGCCGAACTGCAGCCATGTTTCCAATAAATTCTTCTAATGTGGCCACGGAGTAATTGTCGTTTCGTGGTGACGCCGGCACCACAACATGACAGCACCTCTACAAACATTACGACCAGTATTTTTGGGAGGTGGAATGCAGTGAACTTTCCACCAACACTTTTGGCTGACTCGAACAAAAGCTTAGGTCATTTTTCATAATGGCCCAGGTCGTAGGAATTGCGTTTAATATTTTTCCAGTTAATAAATCCCAATTTGTGTTGACGTTCCCATGAAATTTCCCAAAACAACGTAAAGCTACCTCTCGATTATCAAATGTCTCTGGTTGGTAACATTTTGTTGCAGGTGAAGTACGGAGCTTTTAGGGTATGTTTATTTGTATTTAACTTTTAACACTTGAGCACTTCCTGTTTGACCTGTCCCATGTGGGGAAGCCGTTTTAGCCCTTCCTTCCTCTTGCCCATCCTAATGAGTCGTGATGCCGCAGTAAATGGTCACCCCCTAATGACCCATTCAGCCTGAGTCAGGCAGCAGACGCAGCAACACGACCCCACAGATCAACTCATCTTCTTCTGTCTTTGTGTTAGGCTATTTCTTCTTTCTCTGTCTATACCTCTCTCATCTCTCTCTAACAGCCGTTGTTTATGAAGAGGGATTTATTAGTCTGTGTAGGGCTGTTAGGTGTTGGTGGCCCTTCGATGCTGAAGTGGTCTGTTGAGATAAGCTCAGTGACTGCTTGAATACACCTCAGTGGTCTGAGAATTCTCAAAGCTTTCCCTAAACCTGAGTTCCCTTTCATTCTCGTAAGGTTAGCGCAAGGTCAAACAAAAGTCTTCCACATCTGTGTGGAAACGTCTGTGAATGTACTATTTATAGATAGATCTCTGTAGTCTTTCTATGTCGGAATACAGTTTTTATTTTATTTATTGGTTTAATTAAACTCTTTCAAGTTTTATATATAGAAAATCTTTAAATATATAATTTGTATTATTTACATGAATAATTCTAAACTATTTAAAAAAGATTTAAGTTTCAAAAAGTGCAAGATGCAGACACAATGTATTGATGAAAGAGACTGCCTTTTCCCTTAGTATTGTTCAGATCTAGTTGTGTCTCAGGACCAGGCAGGCAGACAGACAGGTGTCTGGTGTTGGTAGTTAGCCTGGGGGGTAATTATCAGGCTGTGCTGAGCTGTAAACCTTCATTACCATCCGGAAGAGCTGGAACTTTTATGAAAGACAGCCGAGAGGACGGGGAAGTGGGTGGGCTGGGATAAGATGAACCCTCCCATCCCTGAAGCACGTCTGGAAATCCACACCATTCCACATATAAAACTAAGAGCGTAAGACAGCGAGAAGATCTCTTCATCTATTTGTTAAGAAATCATTTCTGTAATAGGAAATGTGTCATTATGAACAATCATATTTTTGTATCATAATTTTGTTATTATTTTGTATTGTTTTTGTAGTTTAGGTTGAAGGACCATCAAGTTCATTTAAACTTCCTGCATCGCCTCAAAAACACATCCTCATACCACACGCGTCACCAAGACTACACAGATCAAGTGAGGTCACAGCTGTGCTTGCTGCTTTGTAAAATGCATGTCTCCTCGCCCACTCCTACAGGAACAGATAAAAGCACTTACTGTAGCTTTCCAACTGTTCATTCTCTCTCTTTCTCTGTCTTTTCTTTGTCTCTCACTTTGCCATGGCACACACATAGACATACCTTACACAACTATTCATAAATTTCATCGAGGGCCTTCGATATTTTATTTGAGCGCGCTAATCATATTACCTGCCATATAATTTGCAGATAAGGAGTAATGGGCACAAATTTGGGGAATTATTGCTATATGGTCATGTTTAATGAGAGTTAGGATGTGTTCATCGGTTTTACGAAGTCAAAGAAACTTAGAATTAACAAACAATGAATGACAAACAACAACATTGCCATATTCAGTATTATCCTATAGCGGCCTCACAAGGAATGTGAATGCTTTTGTACATTTAATTCAAACTTAAATATGTCTGAATGTCATTATTGTCAATAATGTAATTTAGGTTAATAAATCAATCTATGTTGCATATGCAAGCATATAATGTAAAATCTTTCAAAATTCTTCTGAATTTACATTTTTTAAATGACTTTACATGAATGTCTTCTTTTAATGTCAAGTTCATGCAGGTGTCCTGGCAGATTTAGTTCTTCATATTAACTATGGACATGTTTAACAAGGTTTGTCAACCAGAGAAAAAGGTCTGAGTTGCCTTTTTTTACTTGATGATATATTATTTAAAATTTAACAAACTTATTTTGGTGATATCTTTCATATTATTACTATTATTATTATTACAATAAAGGCAACTTTTTGTTAAAAAATGTCTGTCCTTTTAACTTCAATTGTCTTTTTGTGACCACTGTATGTCAAACATTCAACGTCTATGTAAGAGAGCAAGAGAGAAAATGTGTATTCGACACCATCCCTTGAATATCAGGGCATGTGAGAGAGATAGATAGAAGCTGTGTCGGCAAAAGGAGAGCGATTGCTGATAAAGATCCGTGTTAACTCTGCGTAGCAGCAGACTGAATGGAGGGGAAAATTAGGCCTGATATAATACTCATGCATGTGGCTCATGCGGAGAGGGAGATGTGTGTCACCAGCCGTGCGCAGAGAACGTTTGAGGACTTGAAACAAAAATCCCTGCACTCGCATTTCTGCCTATTAGCCGTTGCGCAGCCCTCTGCGAGGCTGAGTGTGATGAGATATATATATCGCTCTGACATACACGTACCACACTGCGTGTTATTAAAAACCATGTTCATTTCGGAGGAGAGCTTAATCTTTATTTGGGAGCCGAGCAACAGCCAGCCAAAGTGTGCTGCGCTACAGATGTTTTTTGCAGATCATTTGACGTGAAAGTAATGCAGTTTCAGCTCGTACTTCAGACAAAGCTCAGATACCGTATTTAAGTGACGTGCCAGATGAACAGAAGCATTCCTGCATTTAAAAGTCATAACTTTGTAAATTGTTAAGCATAGCTTTCAATCGCATATAGCCTCAATCCATATGATTTATTTCCACAATGAGTACTGTTCACACCTGACCTCTACACGGTCAATGTATGTGTGAGTGTCTATTATGTCTTCTACTAATGTGTGTTTGGCTGTGGCGGACCCTGCTTGTGTGAGGCTTTGGCCACAGAAGACATTGTGGGGATTAAATGCAGGTTAATGGGCTGTTTGGAATGGTTAAGACTGAGCAAGAGTGAGATTGGTTGGAAATGGCTGCCCCAATGTGATTGATTCCCCAGTTAAAGAAGGCCCGAGGACAGGATCCATTAGCACTGCTGAGAGGGGAAAAAGACATAGAGCTAGCAAGGTGTTTAGCAAAGAGGAGAAAGGAACACGATTTGCTTAGTAATTTGTGCATTATGGCCAGTCGTTTTCATGTTAGGAGAAAGAAAAAGTCATCAACATGATGCAACAATTGCAATATGAGTATGGTTCCAAAATGAGATTTTTTTTAATATCATGTTTTTTGTCATGTCATCATGTTTTGTTGGTTAACTGTATTTTTTTATAATAAGGGCTTAAATCGGAACAAACCGACTGCAGTTTGATTGATATTAATTGGAATACATGTAACAAAATGTCCCTTGGTAAAATAAATATCTTGACAAAAGGTATGTATATAGATGGTATACAATATAAATATTTGACGTGACATTTGTGAATTTGTCTGTAGATGCTCTGGCTCTGGCGATATCGCAGCTTTTATTACAAAGTTAGTAGTAAAGACCCCCCTGCTGCATTTTGCTGGCAAATCAGCAGAGCTGTGAAAGAGATCTATAAAACAGGCCCCCAGTGGCAGATAAGAAAAAAAGAAGGCTAAAATCATGGCTGAACACACACATCGCCACTGACTGGCTGACCCCTGCCATCCATCTGACTGAGCTATGACACACACAATCGCCTCATCCTTCTTTCACGCCAGCCAAAGTGTAAGCAGTGACAAAAACAAAGAGCTGTTAGAAATGAAGAAAAGGGAATGGCTGAGCGTAGTGTCAGGTGAATAAGAGAGACTGGGGCTGTGTGTGTGTGTGGCTTGTTACACCAGTTAACTGTGCAGAATAACATGATGATTTGCCATCTGAGTCAGGCTGTTATATGGTTCCCCCATCAAAAAGAAACTCATGTGACTATTGTGCTAGCTTTAGTTCAAACACTACTGTATCCTCAGTGGTTTTTTTGTATCTAGTGTATGTGTGCATGTGTGTAGCTCTGTCCTCCCCCATATACTTGTGTGTGTGTGTTTGTGTATGTGTGTGAGAAATGTTCCCGGGTCCCCTCAGAGATCTCCAGTCCTCTCTGATAGTAAATCAGTAGCTGTGTTAATTGGTACGAAAACAACACTTTGGCAGTATATAATGTTTTATGTGTCTTTCATGTCCTTAATTGTAATACTAATGAGGGGTTGTATATCAGGGGAGGGCCCTTCTCTGCTCGGCTTGCTGTGTTGGATAAGCTCCTTAGTGGCATCACCGGAATATTCCGCCGCCACGGCGACTCAGGCAGAACACAATCGCACCCCCTCTCATTTGCAATCTGTAATTAGTATGCAAATGAGCCCAGGGGACCACACAAGTACTAGTGTATTACAAGGGTCTGATTATGACTCCTCGGGGTCCTCTGGCAAGACAGTGGAGTACTGAGGAGCACTTCTCCTCCCCACGCTCCAATGGATTCAGAGTGTTGCCTGTTTATAGGGCCCTCTCATTGGAGTCTGTACCTATCAGTCATTGCGTCTGCCCAATCTTTGTCATTTCCTGTGAATTAGAATGCCGTGGGTTTGAGCGTGACAGAATATGCATGGCATTACGACCTCATGTTTATGAGTTTTGGGTGTTTTTGTTGTGCGTTCAGTGAAAAACGTCTGAGGGCACCTACCGTGGTAATCCTAGTAAAGCTGCCTTGTGAGTGCCATGAATAAATGTGGTTATTCATGGCGTGAATATTTCAAACTGAAAATAAATTTGGTCAGATTTTTCTTGAACATGTGCTGGAATATTTACCGTGTTTCATAACCTGCCAACAAACCCCGGTGAAAGCAGACAGTTGGCAAATATATTGGCTGTCCATAATAGACAGGCTGCCCTTTGACCCCACAGCCCAAAAGTGTCAGTCTGAATCGTGATTCTGGCTAAACGTTGCCCTTGTGCCTGATTTTCCACATGACCTGACTTAAGGAGAACTGAGAGATGCAGGATCTATAACACCTTGGCTGCCCTCTCCCTTTGTTCATTTGAGCAGGCATGCTGGGATATTGGCTGCAGAGATTATTGGCATATTGATGGCTTCGGATGAGGCACAAGAGAGGCATAGTGGGCTCTGCCCAGCCATAGTCACTGTGATGAGATTAAGCACTCTCTAGCTTGAGTCAGTGGATAGTCAGTTGGTACAGGGTTGGGTGTGCGCGAGGGCAACGTTTGGTCAGCCAAACCACACCACTCTGTGGCAGAGGAAGCCCTGTAGTAGTATGGAGAGCTGCCAGTGTTGGTGTGAGGTGGCCAATCTGCCTCTTCTTCCTTCTCTCCCTGAGTGTAGACGCTATCCTCTTTTCTGCCTCATCATGACAGTGTAGATGCTCCAAATGCTACACTAGGGGCCCGTTCCACAAAGCAAATATTATTGCACGCCCAAATAATTTATGAGAAACACCCCCCCACTACCCCTCCTGTGATGAAGCTTCTCTCTGATGGCTCTCATAGAACGGGTATTTATGACAGAAGGTTTGTTCCCTGCCGCCATATTTCACACATTGAAAAGGGGATGGGAGGGCGGTAATGAAACGAACTACACTGTGGCTTGTACTGTGACAGCTGTAATTGTGGAGCACATTAAAAGGAGAGTGAGGAACACCTACTCCACCTTATATTTTCCTGAAAGGACAATGTGTCAAGGGAGAAGGTGGGGAGAAACGACAGGCCACAGCGTCTGATAGGCTGACACTTTTGATAAGCCTTGTTGTGTCCAATATATGATTTTCTGATCCTCTGATTATAGGTGTTGGGTTAAATCAGCAAAGTGCTTTGACGTCTATTTAATGTACAATCCTTTACAAAATGGCTGGGGGGGGGCTGTGATAAATGCACTTAGACTCTGAATGTGGATTGAGAGGTTTCCCAAGACTAGGTTTAAGGGGTTCAACCTATGTGTCACATGAATATCAATTAATCATCTCTTAAATTGGTTGCAGGTGCTATTAGTTTAGATGGGTCAAGCAAGCACCACTTTTTTACTCAATTAGCAGTGCACTGTGTAGCCCATGGAGACGGTTCAGGGAGGGTGAACTAACTCACTGGAGTTTATTATAGGTTCTTCATTCGGTGGTTCCAAGTCCTCTCATTTCCTTCATAGCTCGGTTGAGTTGTGTTTATTGTTTCTCCTCTCCTATTTGACTCCTCATCTAGTCTCTTTAGGGAGCGAGAACAAACCCACTATCCAATAGTAAATCTATGTGAGGCATCAGTGCTATCAGTACCCGCATTCACAGTGAGGTTAGTGAAGCTTAATGATGCTATTCTGCCACCCAGCAGCAGCTCAATGGCGAGCCTTTTCAAGGTGGACAGCTCTCCCTAAAAGGGTTAAAGCCCAAGGAGCTGGGCGCATACCCCCCTGGGAGAACCCCCACCCACCCCGCCCCGTTGAGGTGGCATTGTTTCCTTGGACAAACATTCCCACAGAAAGAGGAAAAAGCCATTTGGCTCCCCCAGCTTGTGCTTCTTTCACTGGTTGAGGGGTCTTTCCAGTCAACAGCTGGACATGACGTGACAAATTGGAGCTTTTGTCTTTGTCTCGAGGAGGTTGGGGGAATGGAAGAGAAAGTGTTGTGAGAGGGTGGGGGGACCTCTGACATTGAAAGGATGTGGGAGCCGTAGAATGCATTGTGAATTGCACAGTTTAAAGGGAAAATATGTTAAGGCTTTGTTTCCAATTGAAATGCTCGGCGAGGGATGAGTGAAAGAGCGATTTTCTGCAGGTCATCGAAGCTTCTCGGTAGAGTTTTTCAGACCACAGGTAAGCTGAAATGCTGATGTGCAGGAAAAAAGGTCTAACTCAGACCGGTTTTATGGAGCGGATTTGGTTACAAATGAATCTCAGCAAACCTTGTAAAGCAACCCAGAATAGCTAAACATCTCACCACTGTAATTATTTTCAGGATTCTGAGAGACTGTAAAAGAGCATCTGAATTCAGCTTTTGTAGGCACCAGTTAAATTATATAAACTGCCTTTTGAAACGTTTGAAAAACGAGGTAGGTGTATAAAGTCTCAAGAGTCATGGTGGGCTGGAAATGCTCAGTCGCCATTTTGTGACGCAACCCTCCTAGAATAGGAAAAGTGATCCCCCACCGATGACCCAGGGGTGAAAAAGCTCTGCATTTGACAGAGTCCACCTCTTAACTTGTTAACTTGCTAATTGGCCGGCAGTCACTTCATGAGCTGAACAATGGACTGCTAGCTGAGCGATGAGGCTCTCTCTTTGAGAGGCTGGGCGAAGGGGGCCAGGTGGCAGTACTGGGGAGCAGAAAAGGGGGCAGCTACCCTGGAGTGTTGTGTGTGAGGTCTGGCTGTGTTGCCAAGGGGACGGAAGGCTGATATATTATCTAGAAGAGTATCGGGCTGACCCAAGGAGGTGGGGGCAGATGGGGCACGATTGGCTGCATAGTCCTAGTTACCACCCCACCCATCCCCTTTTTGCCCTCTCTTCTCACTGTCTTTGACCCCCCACTTGCATTAGAAAGTGGGGCTTGTTTGCCCAGCGCGGGCCTGGCAGTGTGGAACCCTGAAATAGGGACTAAACGCAGGGATTCTTAGACAGAATATGTTAGGTAATTAGGAAGAGCTTACAGGGCCATTTCAACGACAGCTGCTCCCAGTGCAAACACGGGGCCGGCCAGAGGGAGCCGGTGTATTGTGATCTGTTTGTGGGAACAAGGTTGCCAAGTACAATAGGCCAGCATGTGCAGTGGCCAGCAGCCGGGATGCCAGGCGCCCAGAGTGTGTCTGTCTGTGGCAATGGCAGCACAAACAGTCATTACAACAGGACACAACAGAGACCGGTAGATTTGAACAATCTGTCATATAAATGCAGCACAATGTCTCTCAGAAGGGAGATGGGAGTCTATGCACACTCTCATATGGCATTTTGTTCAACACCAACACATTTCATAGATTTTAATTAGCTTTTGTTCAAAACAAAACATGGAGTAGTTCGGTCAGTTAAAGAACTGAAATTAAATAAATGGTTGTAAAGATCTTGCATATGTTCACCATGTTAAAATAACAGTCTCATTGTGGCCTGACCCGTCAGTCCTTCGTGTGACACTGCAGGGCCAGGGCAGGTGAACTCATGCCTAACCAAGTGCTTCTCCTATGGCTTGGCTCCTCAAGCGAGATGTATATTTTTCTGGCTCTTTTCTGTTTATCCACAGCTACTCCATCTGGAATACCATCAAAGGAAAAATATCCCTCCCTTTATTCAACCGAAAACCACCAAGGTTGCAAGAAAAACTTGCCAAGTCTTTTTTTCGCTGGCATGTTTACCTCTGAATATCCCAACTTTCATCATTTACTATTGCAAACTGTGTCGGTGTGTGTTTTCCTCACTTTGTTTCTGACTATCCCATATGTGAACTTTTTTATGTCTCTGCCTGGAGTTAAAAACAAGGCAAGTTTTGTCAGCTGTAATGAATAAAACGAAGGAACTGTTTAATTTGCCCCGTTTCATAGTGTCTATAATAGCCCCCTGATTCTGTGAGTATTTGTCTCATCCTAGCCGATTGCCAAAAAGTCACACTTGATCTGAGAACATCATCTCAGAGTTCCTGCTCCTCATTACAAGCCTGTGTGCTCCCACTAAGTAATGTGAATGCTGTGTGCAGGACTCCTAACAAACCCCCATTGTTAAACAGTACCTTCTCACCCGCACCATGAGTAAACCATTACATCAATAATCCGGCATCGTTCAAAAAGGGCTCAATTAAATCCATGGCACGACTCCCTGCAAAAAAATGCAGTTTTTACAAGTCTGGCACACGTAAACAGCAAAATGTGTGCACACGTGCACGGGCACGCTTGTATGTATATGCACACACAGATACATACGCACCTCTTGTTGAATGTGCTTTGGCTCCCCCATGCTTGGACTGATACCTTTCATGTGGGTCCCTGCTTTCCCTAAAAGCCCGCCTCATCTGAAGCCTAAACGCTGTGTTTTCTTTCTCCGGAGTTGCTGTGAGAAGAGGGGGGCCGCTCACATGCAGGAAGGGGTTACCCATGTCGGCAGGAACAGAATAACCACTCCATCAGGCCTTAGTGTCAAACAATACAAACATGATCTCTATATTTGGAGGCAAGCTGTGCTCTGCTTAGCTCACGCTTAAAAAAGGGGCCGAAAAAGTGCGGCTATCTTTTAAAACCATTGGCACAGAATGATAAAAGCCACAGCCATGAGCCTCGCTGTCATGGTCGCTAGAGCGCATGGCCGCAGGAACCTAATTTCTCCGCCTTTTGTCTCTACCTTGTGGGTGTATGTGTGCGAAGGGGGCTCGCCCTTGATGGGTGTGCCCCCCTCCACGTGTGCACCCGCTCCAGAGCCACCCCCCTGCCTGGCATCTGTTAAGCTGCTAAAGAGAAAGTTGTGTGCTGAGACCGGTGCGTCTTGCTGGGTGGATTTGAACAAGCACATGTCTGTTCTACCCCGGTGGCCTATGAAATGAGAAAATCAGCCACTGTGATGCCGACGGGAGCAGGGCTTGGGTGATAAATCTGTGAGAAGGGGCTTTTTTGCGTGTGTGCGTGTTTGAATGTTAGTACTCCATGTGTACTTGCATGTGTGTGTGTGTATAGGCAGAGAGGCAGTTCCAAGATTTGGGGATTTGATTTCACACCGCCAAAGATCTGTGTGTGGAAAGCCATCACCCTAAATGCACATCACATTAAAACATGTATGAGTTCATTCTTCCCTCTCAGTCATCTGCGTTTCTGTCTTCTATCAAATATTCAATAATTCATAGGCTCACAGGAAACACAGATTGTCAAGTTGGGAATTCTGAAATCATCACACAGATAAAAGCGAAATTAATTTAGGTTTGAGTACAAGTGTCACTTAAAAGGGGTGCTCAGTATTGTGTTGCAAGAATATTTCCCGGTCATATTTAACACCAAAAACCAAGCAATTTGAAAAAAAAGTTTGGACTGTGATATTATTTTATATTATATTTTTGATTTATTTCTATTTATATATTTCTATTATATTTCTGTTATTATTATTTGTGATATTGTCGGTATAATTTTTCGTACTGTAATGCAGAACAAGATCTTTAGACCATAGACAGTGGTTGTACGTTCATTATTTATCATTCAATGTTAAATAGTATTAAAAAATGAACAGTATTTAAGAATATTGTGAAAATATGCTATCATGGTACAGAACACAAAACAAATCTTAACGATTGTAATCGTTCATGCATTTAAGAGATTTTTCTGTGACCCAGACATTTTTGTCTGGATTCTTGGCAGTGTTTGTGAGGGTCTCCTATTAATGTTAAGCCTAAGTGATGTTTCCGTTTCATCTCTGACATTGTTGTGTTGAAGAATGTTACCCAGATAGATACAGATTTCGATGCAGCTGGGCGGTTTGGTTGAGGGAAACCAAAACACAGTATCAGACCTCTCATATGCCACCATGCTTTTGGAGATGGCTACTGTCAAATGTCACAGAGAAGCTGATAGCATCAGCTCAGGAGATATGGGAAGAGAAAAAGAGAGTGTTTCATCTCTTCTGATCTCCTGTCATCCTCAAAAGAAAACTGCCACTGAGTATGGGGGGCTGAAGAGCAGACACATTCACACCTGTACCGTGGGCTGTTTGCGCACCGTTCACCTGTAACTTCAGGGCACTTGAAGGACAGCTGCATACATAAATGAGACATAGGGATGGAAAATGCTATATGTTTCTGATTAATAGACATGATCATATCATTTGTGTGAGCCTCCTTGTTCATGTCAGCTGGTGTCTCACCACAGCCGTCGAAACCTGTTTGACGGGCAGCTCCATCACACAGCGCCAGGCGCTATGGAGCAGATGTCAGATATCAGAGTGATGTTACTCTGTTCTGTGGCAGAAGGGATCTCACAGGTGTGTGTGTGTGAGGTGGACCAGTTTATGAGATGTCACCGGCCTCTCATTACTCCTCCTGCTCTCTGCACTGTTAACCCCGGCAGCCTCACAAATAGAGTTGTCTCGGGGGGAAATGGGCCAGCACCTCTGCCAGCATCTGGTTGAGAGAGAGGAATGTGTAAACAGCCTCTGATCACTTTACAAATGCTGCTATGGTGCACAAATAGTCCAATGTCTAGTGGTTTTAAATGTGAAGTGAGCACCTGTAGTAAGGAAAAATCTGAAACTATGTATTTTTTCGCTCTTCCATTCAGCAGTAAGAATGAATAGGGAGTTTTGTTAAGGCCTTTTTCTTTTTAGAAACGGACGATAATAATCTCGACAATCTCAAACAAAAATATGCAAACATCGGATGCTCAGTATAAGCCAGAAATTTCTCTTCAATTTCTCTGTAGCTCTACATATGTACTGTATGGAACCAATCTGCTTTTGTCTCTTTTTTATTTTATTTGTTAACATTGTTAATATGTTAACATGTTAATATGTCAGATACACATAATTGAGAACTCCATTAAGAATTTTGGGCTATGAACGACTAACCTCTGAGCAATAACATTTTCATCTGTCTAATTGAATTACTTAGTCGCTGTATAAATAAGCAATCGTGACATTACCTCGGTTAAGGATTTTTGCACACCTCAAAGCTCAGACCCCACATGAATAGGAATCAGAGTTCATTTAACAAGCGTGCCCTTCCTGCCGACCCCTGCCTATACGTGTTAGTCAGAGAGCTAAGGAAGCAAGTACTCTTCATGTGGTATATTTACAGACCCAGTGGGAACTTCTGAACTGTTTTGCTTAAGGTCAGAACCGCAGTCTTGTTTCCTCAGTGCCAGGTTATATGTATATTTGTAACGTCATACAGTAATTCTTATCCTTTGCTACATTTGCAAAATGGTGCTGTGTTTAGTTTTCCCAGTCATTAACAAAAAAATACAAGCTCATGCCGACTACAGTGTGTGAACACTGAGGAACAACCCAGGAAATATTAAGACCTTGGCACAACAAAAGAGAGAAGATGCTGTATCAGCTGGGCAGAGCTCTTCACTGACTGGCTGAGATCCACAGGTTACATAAAGCTCATTTATTACACGGCTCGTTGGAATGCTCGATTCTGATTGGCCAGTCGCATTTGCAGGTTCGTTATTCCCAGATAACAACCTCTCAAAACTAATAACACACAGTAACCCGGATGCCGCAGATCATTTTGACGTTTATTTTGGGACATATTAAACATTTTAATAACATATATGACAATATATTTACAAATAATTCCTGTTCGTGACATTTCAACATCTTTTCTTACCTTAAAACCGAAAATTACTCGCGGAAGGTCTGCATTCTGTAAAAATGAGCTAATAAAATATTTGTTGCGAAATAAGCTTATTTCTGTGATACCGACCGGCTGGCTGTACATTATCCCTTACTTATAATGGCTAGAAGAGGACAGTCAGATGTTTATTATATATGTTTATAAACATATATTAAAATCGGCACCAAAAAAATAAATAAGCCATGGTGTAGTGTTAAAAGATGCATCTGAACGCCCCGCTGGCAGTTTAAAAGTTCTCTTCTAAGCGCCTTTACCGCTCTCCAAGTGTTCCCACCACGGTGGATCTCTTAAAACCTGATCCTGGCTGATTTTCAGGCCTTCCTGATCGATTTTCCTGGGTGAAAATAAAGGGATACAAAAGCATGTTAGACGCTCTGGAATCAGATCCAATCCATTAGAGAGATCAATACACTGAAGGCAAAAGGGAGAAAAAAGAGCCCTGAGTGTTGACAAAACCAAATAAATATAGATGCGCAAGAGAGGAGAAATTAGATTACTGTCAAAGAATCTAAGCACAACACTTTTAACCTCTAACCTAACAATGTGTGTTTACACCACAGCGCAAGGGCGCGGGAGGGTACACGGCCGTGAGACATGAACTGCCGACAGTATCCACGATGAGAATGTTGTTCACAGCTACATTTACTGTCTTTGGAAAACAAACATTTATTTACAGATGTTAAAGAAGTGTTTGAGATTAAAGAAATTTAGCTTTTTTACAAATTTTGGCATATTCTACATGTTTTTGATGTCTTAAGTTTAAAATGACACATTTCTATGGACGGTTGTTAATATGATCTTTTTCTTTTCTTTTGCATGTTTCTTCACCGTTGTCTGCACATTTCAGGTAAGTCCTTTTCATAATAAATTCACAATTTTGACGTCAGAAATTCTTTAGTAGAAGTTCATTCTGCTACAGCATTAAATAGTCAAACCAGTTTTAATATATCGTTTTTGTGACACCCTCTTGGGTGTCCAAGCATTTAATTGTAACCAAAGGAATGGATGGCGACATTTTGGAATGCAGACACCCCGTTACCCACCCTCCCCAAAAACACACACACAAACACCCTTCCACCTAAATGCTCTCATATAATGTAATGGCTGGAGTTCCTAAAGTCTGCTCTCCAGATGGCATCTTACCATGGTATGAACCAGACACCTGTCAAGTCCAGACCTCCAACTTTCAAACTTCAGATGCTCATTGACAGGGGAATATAGCACATGAAATCGGCAACCTTTTTTATTTTTGTGCATACTGAAACTAGAAATTTCGCATACAAACATCACCAAAATTCTTCGCCCTTCAACTTTGGCAGAGAGAGAGAGAGAGAGAGTGTGTTTGTTGAAGTCTCTATTGGACCGGTCTGCCCTCCTCTCTTCAGCGTCCAAGGTGCCACTCAGGTGATTCCCATTGATTTCCACTACAGAGCCGTGTCCTCTCCAGGTGTAAACAAGCTGGGTCATATTGATGGCACTTGACTGATCGGGCCTTTCTGGTAGCAGGGCTGTTCGATAGCCCTCTACTAAAAAGATCTCTGCGCTTGAAAACCAGGGCGTAAGAGGATCTTAGGGTAGAAAATGCTTTTTAAATGGGTAATTCATGAATGGTAATGTTTATATTGTAGGGCAGCTTTGTTTGGAGAATGCAGAGTGCAGAACACAAGACTTGTAGGAGAAACACAATAATTCTATACAGAGATGAGAAATATAATTTTTACAGATGATCGAAAATACTGCCAGTCAATACAAATATTGTGGAAATGCAAGTTTAACAGTAAATATTTATGTGTAAAATTAGTATGAAGAGAATGATATGGAATACAGTACAGTACTTTAAAATCTTACTAGGTTTGCGTAAATATCAAATTTTGTCAAGTAATAGTTTTATGCAGTTACTGTTATTTTTGGGGGGCAGTTGCAAGTGTTACACAGGGGATTTGTATTATTTGTCGACCAAAACTAATCCGAATGAATTGTCGATTGTAGTCTTCCTGTTACTCAGTGGTTAGAGCATGGCACTAGCAGTGCCAAGATTGAGGGTTCGTTCCCAGGGATTGCAAATACTCAAAGAGACAAATGTATAGTATAATGCAGTGTAAGTCACTTTGGATAAAAGCAGCTGCCAAATGAGTTAATGTAAGTGTAAATGCAAAGCTACCTAAGCACTTTTATATAGCATACTTTCTTATTTACTGGACTAGACAGTGGCAGGCTTTTATTTCTTTCACCTAACTGCTCATCGGCAGGCGAGCTGGTGAAAGCAAGGCGGAGGGTGAGAAAAAAGTGAAAAGCCATTAATGTTCAGTAATCATTGGGCCAAGTAATAGTTATCAGTGTTTTAGGGGCAATATTATTGCCATGTAACGAAGGGCTTGATTACTTTATTAGCCTCTTTAAGTCATTCTGCTATCGCTTACCAAGTCGACCCCGAAGACCCAACATCCCCCCTTCCCTATAACGCTCCCTGGTCTCTTCACCGTACCGCACCCTGTGATGAAATCAAATTATGGGGACTGTGTCTTTAAATCACAGACCCTGTACCCGATGTGACATAAAAAATGACCACGGGAGGGTTATTCAGAGTTCAGGCTGGATAATGAAACGGGCAGGAAGGTAATAGAGGCAGAAGAGGTGTTCTGAATACGGGGGATGTAAGGGGTGGGGGGGGGGTTAATAAAAGGGGTTCATTTAGAGGGTATCTCCTCAGTCTGACCTGCTCTCTCTCTCTCCTCTATGCTTCTCTGTTCTCACTGTGGAGGACTATTTACATGAAGGGGCCATGTTGGGTTACTTAACAGATCTTTGCTGGACGATGAGAGAATTGTGTTGGAAACAGACCGTGTGAGGGGCATCTTGACCTTGTGTCTTGAAGTCTATTAATTCTTACTTGCAACATGATACTTGTAAATTGTCAGTTTGGGGACAATGCACCCTGACTAGTGTTCCCTTGATTTGTGATTGGATGAGATTAAGACGTCTCTGACCAGGGGATGGACTTTTAAAAAGAGCAATTCAGTTTTAGTCATAACAAGCTGGCAAAGTTTATTTTGTTTGAGTTATGGTGTGGGAAACTACTTCTCTGCAGGTGCGCCGTCCCATCAAACACCTGTCATAGTTTGCAGTTTATTACCACATGTTTGGAGGTCCCTTGCTAACCTCTCATTACTCTGGACTGTTTCGACAAACAAAAACAACATTCCAGTTTTGACCCCAAACATGCCACCCCATGAGCTGTTTAAGACCCCCTAACCTTCAACTTGCCACACAGTGTGATAATGAGCTGTTGTCAAAGTTTAAGATTACATTTATTCTTTGTCAAAAGGGTCATTACGTTTCTATTAACCAAAAAACACCATTCCATTAAAGTTCCATTCTGTCTAAACAAAGCTAGCAAAAAATGCTAAAAAGCCAGATCTCCAACAAATTTAGGCAAATGTCTTCAGTAGATCTTGTTCACCCTTCATGACCTTGAGCCTCATGTCCGCCAAACACTAAACTGGGGTTTAATTTTCCTGCATCACCATGACCAAACCGAAATAAAAAGCTCATTACTGGGCCCTGTCGGCGAGGTGTTGTCAATTGTCTTTTATGATGGCTGCGGAAGGCAGGAAGGTGCATTTGATGTCTTTATTTAGAACTAGTCCCTCCGGCGCAGCTCTGCCTGTGAGCCGAAAGCCCACGCGGCTCGGGCAGCAGGCCTGCCAGCCGGGTGATTAGTAGTAAAATTTTAATGGGGATCCATACATATGTCTAGCTGTCATTTTTACGAGGACGTTTATACAGGCACGGTTTCGATCATCGTTCCCCCCAAGCCCAGCCAAGGACCCGGAGAAAACCCGAAACTTGCAGCACTAAGATTCACATCTTGCTGTTTAACCTCACATCAGTACGTAGGGGAGAAGGAGGGTGGGCGGCTGAGCTTTATGGCATTATAGACCGACGGTCCTCTTAGTATAATGGAGCAGTCAGACTGTAGTGAGGTTTGGGTGGTGTTTGAGGCAGAACCTGATATGATATTTATTGGCCAGAGTCCCCTAGAGACACAGGGCTTTATGTGTGTCTCATAAGAGGGGTCCAAGGTTCCTCTCTGGACATATTTACAGTAGGCCATATTTACAGGCTACTGCAATTAATACGTTTAATCATGTTTCATGTTCTCGGCCAACCAACAGATCTTTTGATGGTTGCCATTAATCCAGATCGGCCAAACTGACATTATAAGTGCATCTGCACCATTATGAAAGAGCACAGGTGTGATACCTTGGAAAAGCCGACTTTTCTGCAAAAGCTATTAATTTCAGTGTGCTATGAGATTTAAATCCATTCACATATGCTCACGTTTTGTTCCATTTATCTGCTTGTTGAGCATGTCAGATTAATTTCTGTTGCTTTATGATCACGGGTAGAATACTGAACAAAGTCCCTTTCACATCAATGGGAGTGGTTATCCTGTGTCCTTTTGCTATCTTGTGCATGTGCGGTCGTACATCCCGTACACTACAAGGTAAGTAAACATAATTTGAGGTCAGAAAGCCAAAGGTTTAGGAGAGGTTAGCCAGAGGTGAAGATCCATGTTGGATGAAAAAGAGGGGATGGGCGAGAACATTAATTTTGGATAACAAGTGCGCTAACAGAGTTACAAAACTGTCACACCTCCGTGGACCCGACCCAGGACCGATGGAGGGAGTTGACTAATGCTGCGTAATGGGAGAGGATGAGAGGGAAGGAGTCCTTTATATTGCGCCGGGATGGGGCGAAATGGTGGAGTGAGGTAAGCAGCACGCAGCCTTGCCTGCGAGGTGACCCCTTACAGGGCTTACATTGTGGCCCTAATGCAATTAACACCGGGGAGTGTGGGGTTAAGACAAGGTTGCCGCTGGTGCGGCCACGGCCTGGGGCTTGCAACAAGAGAATGAAATCGGCTTGGAATTGAATCGGGGAGAGAGAGGTGATAGCTCCCCAGGGAGGGCTGACACTAGGTACACGGAAAGCACAGAGGAGCCCGAGCGAAGCGAGCCAGGTCACTGTGACCAACACTGACTCCTCGTCAGTCGAAACACAATCCACACTACAGAAACCATGTTAAACAATCACACTCACCTGAGTGGGCTGCCGGGCTTCAGCCTCGTGCTGTATTTCCAGTAAAGACGCTCATGTGCAATGTACGCAGTACAGGGCATGACATTTGGAAGCAAAAATGGTTCAAATAAATGCATTACAGCCAAAACTGTGTAATAGCCCGGAATACTATATTAGATATTTGCTTCCACACAGCTCAGCAATAACCCAATATATCTTAGCAGAGCATTTCTCAAGCACAGTCTTCATTCCGATAAGTGAACGCAGCTCTGCCTTATGGTAGATAATCTCAGAGAGTGAGATATGATCACCACTGACCACTTAAACCGCGCAAGACCCTTTCACTGCCATAATAACCAGCAATTTTGTGGCTCACATCTATCAGTGTGTATATCGACCTGCCACCGCTTTGGACGCAGATGCTGGGGCTATTAGCCCCCTTTGTTTGTTTTGAATGAGAATAGAAAAGGAATTGGCTCATTTTGATCTTATTGTCGGTAACTCTACCTCCCTTGTGGCCGAGACAAAAACCAATCTTAATCTGGTTAAGGAGACAACATCAGCTTTTCTAATGCTTTTGAGGGACAAAAAAAATCTGGTGACAGATAATAATGTAAACGGAGGAAAGGTTCGGAAGGGCCGGCCATGGCTATAGATTCTACCGCTGTGGCTCCAGTCGACGCATTAGGGAGTCTTATGATCGCTTGGAAATTTATGGCAGATGTAAGTGTATTTGATTGATGGGGCTGTTTATGAGCGACCTATACAGCCATTTATTTCATTTGTAAAGAGCGGAGGAGAAAATTGTTATTCTTGTAGCTAGAGTTATAAATATTAAGTATATAAAGAAAAGTTTACATTTATATGTTAAAATGTAAGTTTCAGTTTGAAAAGTTTCAAAACCTAGTGAGTTGCATCATCTCTCGGCTAGTCCACCATCATCATTTTTTTTCTGAGCTCAATAATCCTTGAGATGGTGCCGTGAAGTTTGGCTGAAATGAGGTGTCTTGTGTGTGTTTGTGTGTGGTGTTCGTGTGTGGCCGGCTCATGTCCAGCCTCCAGCTCAGGAGAGAGAAACTCAATCCGCTCATTGCCACATCCTGTGTCCTCTGCAGCCCATCTGTAACAAGGTGATTCGACCTCTATCATATCATTTCGCTCGGATGTGTATTTGCGTACGCTTGTGTGTATTTGTGGTTGTTGCCGGACTGGCAGTCACATTGGTGGTTTCAAAGCATTGCAGTTTAGAAATATGTACATTCTCACCCTTAAACACACACACTCGCAGCCGGTGCTAAGTAGCTGTGAGTAATAGTCATGCTTTGGCAGGCAGCTGCTGGCTCTTGTTTACATGATAACTGATTACCCTAATTTTTAGAGGAAGCTGATAAATAGTGTTCCCCTCTGACAGCCTCTTTCACATCCAGAGCGATAATACCTTTTTGATTATTCAATAAATAACCCATAATTCGACATTGATTTGACTGTGAATGTGCCGTTTGGGGGGGACCATGGGGGGATGCTATTGACCATTTGTGGTGATGTCCATACCGACCACTGGTCACTAAAGGTCACAGCCCCGCACCCTGTGTCCACTTCATCCCTCGCTGACCTGATTAGTATCGGGTCCATCCTTTTGCCTCCCATCTTATTAGAAAATCTCACTCCTTGCCTAATGGCTTCCACTTAATAACTTTTGGAATTATCCCATAGCTTGTGATGAGTGCATTATAGTGACAGGTTTACTATTAGGTTTATTGAAATCTTTCTCTACCCATGGCTGTCTCGGCCAGCTGAATAATGGTTTGTTTTTGGAAGACGTCCTTGCAGGACTGATTCACTTAGTCTGTCATTTGGATTGTGTATCATTTTCCCCTGCGTTGCCATCGGTGGTCACTGATGCAGTTATTGGAGTCTTCCTGCTTCAGATATTGGAGTATTGATCAGTGAATGTTTTGTCTTCTGTCCATTCGCTTTTCATTTGTATGCAGAGCAGATGCCCTTGCGCGGGTGGCTGTGAGCCTTCAGATTCCCTCCAGCCTGTCAAACTCAAGCCCCTCCTTCTTTATGACATCACTTATTCTGTCAGTCACTGCCCGGGGTCTCTATAGGAAAAATCTGGGCCAAAAATGTCCTTCTACTTTTAGAAGTATACCAAGTGGCTTTCCACCACAGATGCAATTCTGCGCTGGATTTTTGCCTATTAAATACCTTCTCTCAATTGCCTATTATTTCCCCCAATAAAACTGCTGCAGACTGCATGATTTCTTTTTCCCTGAAAGTCTTTTTGTTTCGGAAAACATGCTTCAAATGCAACAAAAAAGGGCCCTAATGAAGTGAACCGTTTGATCTTCTAAATAAAAAACAGACCGGGCGATGGGGTACGGAGCTCGACAAATGCAGCGGTTCATCATAGGTGTGGAAAGCCAATCTTTTAAAAGAAATCGTAATTGTGCCTGCCAAAAAGCCCAAGCTGCCTCAATTCCTTCAGGCCATCATCAGCACTCTTATTATGTAATTTCTAAAAGCTAAATTCACTGAAGTACTGAACTGCATATACTATACTATACTAATGGACAGTATGGTCAGCATTTATTCTTGTTGCATTTGAATGAGAAATCAAACTCAGGGTCTCTCAGATATGCCGCCTCTGTTTTCTCACGGGAGCATGTTAGAAATAGTGATAGATGAAATGGGCCAGAACAGAGAGATGATTAAGAATTATGGTCATTATACCTCACTTTTGTGTATTGGGAGAAAATCGTTCCATTCGTAATTTATTTCCTCAATTACTATTAATAAAGAGATATTTCAGTGGGAGAGAATGGCGGAGGACAATTACACGTGAAGTGGTATTAACATTCCTGTTTGAACATTTCCAACCTCAATTCCTCGGTAAAACTAATAAGGGAGATGGCTCCCTTGACTTCTCCATGAAATTATTGTATTGGTGTGATATTCTAATCTATTAGCCTCCGTGTAATATATTGGCCCTGATAATTGGGCCTGCGGTGAAGACAGAACTCGGAGTTTAGACAGAGAGACAGAATTGGAAGTTCTATTTTAAAATAGGGTCAGAAGACAAGACGATAAGATTAAGAAATATAGAAAAATATACTGTTTTAGTGAAGAGTCAAAGGGTTTACTGTTATGCTAATGTTCAGCTCCAAGTTGTATTTTAGTGTGGTTCAGGATAATTTAACATTTGTAAAGATTTGAATTTGCTCATAAAAATACTTATGAATCCATACATATGTCTAGCTGTATATAGTTTAAAAAAATATTTTTTATAGTCATTTATAACAATTTTCAGTGCCTTAAATCTGGATTACTCTTGTTGATATGAATTATATTAAACATCAATATCAAATAGTATATTAATAAACCTAAATAATATCAAGTGTTATAGGAGTTTAAAGGAACACATTGCATCAATGAAGGGCTGTGGGGGTACATAAGGCGAACAAGGTTGAGAAACACTCATGTAAGTTAACGTTATTATGTTTATAAAACTATGAATTCTTCTTAAAGAACAAAAAATCCTAATTTGAAGCTAAATGAAACACAGTCTGGTTCCATGACATCATGTTGTATGAAACCTTAAAATATCATTCTTGTATTAAGTCAAGACCCTAAATAATAGCTATTATTTCCATTTGTTCCATGGTTTTGTGTGCACGCGTATTGTATGCGTGTACGTGTGTGTGTGTCATTAAGTTCTGTTGAACCGACTGGTTCTGTTTAGTACACTAGGCAGAGCACTAGTCCATGTTGGCTGTGGGACTGGCACACTTGGCATGCCTCCTGGTGCTCCATTAGACACTCACTTACAATCGTGCACACCCCCGGCCAACTGTACCCGCACCTGGGCATTAGGTCTACGAGGAGCCACTTCATTACCTGCCTTCCAGGTGTCCAAAGCCATTGTGCAGAAAGCAGACGGAGGCCCTACCCTCCATCATACGGAGTAATCATTGATTAAAGAAAAAGACGAGGAGACGGAGATCGTAAAGAGCTTGTAAAGCGTTCGGCATTCTAACCACCGCTGAGTCTATCAGGTATGGCGCCACGTGCCTTTTCCCAAGGCTACAAATATAATAGGCGGTTTACTCTTGCTTTTCCTCTTCTAGGAAATGTTTAATGGCTGCTTCATATAAAAAGCATTCGGTACTCATAAAAGGTTCCAGATTGACAGCATTGCGGCTGCAGCGCTCTCCTCTAGGCTTTCTTTGTCATGGGACGGCAGTGGTGGCACTTTAGCGTCGTCGTGGAGATAACATCTTGTGTTCCTGCCATGACTTAAGGCCATCGGTTGTACCCCCCACCTCGCCCACGATGACTCCCTCTTGCCGCACAATTATTTGCAGGGCAACCCCCTCAGCATGTGGCAACCTTTCTGCCAGCTGTGCTTTTCCACTTCAGAGGCTGGACGTCTCATTCCCACCTCTCTTGAAAAGACTACGGGCATGATGTAACTCCCATTGAATTTCAATTACTGCGCCCGCACTTAACCAAAAAACACAACCTTCACCCACACCATAAGACTTTCATCCACTTACGGGTAACCATTTTCAATTCTGATAAGTTGCCCGTGCACCCCCTCCCCTTCGATGGCAACGTTTAGACTTGCCAGGCGCAGGGGCTTATAAAAGCAAACTTCAATGAATGAACCCCACTGCAGGGTGCCTCCGGCCACGCCCGCATATCTGGTTTGATTTTGGAGAAATTACTGAATTCCTGCCTTTGGAAGGCACAGTGGAACATGCTAAATGCTCTATTAAATGCTGGGTGGGGTAGAGTTGGGGTTTAGAGATGGATGGGTAGTAGTGTATGCAGTTGATGACTTGTCTGGGACACCGTATTTACATTTATGCCTTTGTGCAGGTCATTTTATCCAATCTTGAGTGCATTTAAGGTATAAATTACTCATATGCAGTATGTGTGTTCTCTGGAAATCGAACCAGTGACTTTAGTGTTGCCAGCGCCAGTTGAGCTACAGGAATAGTCAGGAATTCCCTACTTCAGACTAAATGATGTTGGAACGCATATAACACAGACTCAGAGGCAGAATGGTGTGGGTAAACAGGCGTGTCATCTTTTTGCCCTTCCTGTCTCTGACCGCCAGCGTTTGTCTGATCGAGAATAAATGAGGCAGTCAGGTCAACAGCGAAGACACACATGCTAAAGAAATCCTCTATCCAAGCGTACAAAATTCTTCACATTTTTATAGCCAGAGCAGGAAACAAATGATGATTATTATATTTTTATTACATCAATCATTTAGTTGAATAAATAATCATGACCCTTTTTTATACGGTGCCCCAATATGTTTTTGCAAACCCAGCCTACCTTAAAATGCTA
Source organism: Barbatula barbatula (assembly GCF_947034865.1). Lineage (NCBI taxonomy): Eukaryota > Metazoa > Chordata > Actinopteri > Cypriniformes > Nemacheilidae > Barbatula > Barbatula barbatula. The sequence goes on from NC_136764.1 coordinate 23,936,296, forward strand.
TTGCATTATACCAGAATGTACCCGTGTAATTGCAAAATGACTCAAAAAATCGAAAGTCAGTTCTTAAAAACCTTTCCTTTGCATCTGATGCAATAAAACTTTAACACGTCAAAAGTGTCCAAATACATTGTTCCACTGTATATTCCCAGTGTTAGATGCTATGACCATTAAGAGAGGCTACCACCACCATCACTCCTCCATTCGGACTGACGCATGTCTCACTCATTTAATGTGTATGACTCACAGCCCCTTACCCAAAACAGCACAGGCATTTTCCTTCATTACACACAGGGCCAAAGTTCTCTATTTTGAGTCAAACACAATATTTCTAAGCGAGGCTTTACAAGGCTCTCATGTTCTCCCAGCTGGCAACAGCAGACAAAGAAAGCGGGAAAAGAACAAATAAAGGCTTCTCTAAAATAAACCTGAAGTGCCATGACAAATCAGAGGAATTAGATTGTTTTTAAAGCAAATTACGGAAGCAGCACAGGCATCATTTTTTGCACTCGTAAGACCGGGCTATTCAGCCACTCATGACATGTTTCATAGGGATTTCGCTGCTTTTGACCGTGATATAAAGCTGTCATAATTTATTTGAAACACTAAAGGAGAAGACCAACATTAATCACCCTTTCTTGTTTATTAAAGCAATAAAGATTTCACAGAGTGCTTTATCACCAGTGCCAGATTGGGAAAAGGCAGCCTTTTGTAGGGGACTAACAAAGACAAGAGCCCATTACACCATCGGAGAAAGAGAGAGAGAGAGAGAGAGAGCGAGAGAGAGAGAGTCTTGGAGAAGGGAAAGGATGAGGATCACAAGCTAGGCTTGTTCGGACAGGATCTTTATTGTGTTGTCAAAATGCATGACATCATCCTGACCTTTGATCCCAGGCACTGCATACTGCTGATTGGACATGCCCCTTCCTTATTGACGTCCTCTATACTGCTGAGCTAAAGAAGTTGAACACCTGAGCCGAAACAGAGGAGTGTTTAACAGCGCTCAGAGCGAGAGGACTGGATCTCTGGATCACACTCCTGACGATGCTTGTTCTCCTCTGTTTGGCGTTATCTCCACACAACAGCTCCATCCGGTGATCAATAATGTCATTAATAATATCTGGCATCTCTCGGTTGGCTTATGCAAATATTTACATAGTAGCCCATACAGTCAAGGACAGGGGAATAAGTGACCTGTTTAAATTTATAAGCCATACCTTTGACCTTGAAGAGAGTCATAGGGTTAGACTGCTTTTTATGTTAAAACCAATTGACAAGTGCGACCGGATAATGGCTAATGTAAGCTGAACTTTAGATCAGACACTTGCATTTTTGATCCACTTAAGTAGACAGAAGTTGTAAAGGCATATGTGGGAAAATCTTACGCTCATAAATTCCTCAAATCTCCATAATATAATCTTAATTATTATTTTTGCCCCGTATAACATAATTCTTGGGCGTAATGATTTTTTATGCCCCTGACATATTGTTTTGAGGGTTGACATAAAACTCTGATGACATGTGACATTTGGGAAAGGTCACCCTGCCCATCCTGCTCACGTCTGTCTTCATAACACTGGCACTCGTCATATTGGAGCTGGCATTGGCAATCTTTGTCTCACAGGAAACCCTCAACACCGTTCTTTTGGCTGGCCGTGGCTGTTGCCCGACTTTTTTATGCTGGTAGGAGGGAGGGTGAAAATTGTCAAGGGGGAAAGAGGAACCAGATCAGTCCCCCCCGGGGTTCCTGGGGGGACACAAACAGCATGTCTAAGCCGGGCTTCTGAAAACAGAATGACAGGCAGAGGCACTAATACTAATGTGGTAAATACGTCAGGAAAGACTTGAGAAGGGGGGTGAGGCACGGCGGAGGTCATTGAATGATAGGAATGGGAGAATTTGACAAGAGGGTATCTGCCTGAATTAAATGAAATTGTATCGTTGATTTTTTATGGAGGGGGGGCGGTTGGTCATTTAAAATCTGTCAGTAATGTTTATCTACATGCCTGATGCACAGCACATTAACATTGTAAGGCTTTTACAGCAAGGTTGAGGGTTTGAGTCCTAGGGAACATATAAAATTCTGTAGTTTAAATGCACTGTAAGTTGCTTGCGAGGTGTCTGCCGAATGTAAATGTTGAAAGAACATTGCAAGGCTCTATAATCAATAATAGTTATCTGTAACTTGAAAAGAAATGACAATTACAGCAAGATAAGAGAATCTAAGAAAGTCTTATTAGTTTTTTTTAAATAGTCAATCTCTTTGATATGCCTTCGTAAAGCATTTTCTATAGAAAAATCTGTTAACGCAGAAAAGAAATCTCTCATCAAGCAACTTCATAAGGTCTTTAGGAATTAAGATATTTTAACTTTTCCATCTTTTGGCTTGTAAACTGACTGCATTGTACATATTCCTACTTTCGTCATTCATCTTTGTCATTTTTTTATCGTTGCTGTCAGTTTTATCATTTCCACCTGCCTCGTCCAATTCCTTTTCTCTTTTATTTCTATTTGCATGGTTGTTTCATCATGCTGTGATTATATGCCTTCACTACCGTTGTTCAAAATTACCCTTTTCTGACAACTGTAGTCTATGGTTTTAAAATGGGTGACCTCTGATCTCGGTCTGTTAAGTGATGTTTTTTGAGTAGGGCATTGCATCACAGAGGACATGAGATGTACATTTTTATGCACGTGGGGGTCCCAGCTTTATGGTCGTAAATTGTAGTAGGGCTGTCCTCCCACTGCAATCCCATAGTGCAGTGGGCCAACCAGAGGCAAGGTGGAGCTATGGACAGACAAGATGCAACAGGGTAGGAACCAGAACTCACTGTCACTGGTATGATGTTTTCAGCTCTGAAGGGTGGAAGGCCACCGTGTGTGTAATGTATGGGCTATAACACTTGTGCTTATAGCCTGACAGCTTTAATGGTGATGGCCATATTATAGAGAGTGTGCAGAGAGTAAAAGGCCTGCTTAATGGCAAGTGCCTGTGACGATGGCAGATAGCAAGGACAGTTTGTCTGAGTGTGTGTCTTATCCCTCCCTCTGTTCTTCTTTCAGTTTTGTCATGTGCTCAAACACACGTAGTCCAATAGACACAGTTGCTCATATATATGTATTACTGAGCTCATTGTTGTGCATTCTGGGATTCACTGAGCACACCCATGATGCCTCAATAGGCTCCCTCTGTAGTCAGCTCAGTACATTCTGAAGCAAAGTGTGTGTGTGTGTGTGTGTGTGTTTGAGGGAGAGAGAGAGCTTGTGGGCCATACGTTTGAGCTAATGAGGAGCAGCTGCAGTCTAATGAATCAGGATGGGTTTAATGACTTCTGCTTAAAGCCAACGCTTCACCTAAAGAAACTCCAGCAGCAGAAGCCGCAACGGAGCAGTTGAGATTGAGTGACTTGTTTCTGGTTGTCTCTGTCCCTCCCATCCGTGTGCCCCATCTGCTCGGCTTCACATGCTCACTGTTATTTAATCCTGGTTTTGGTGCGGATGCCCATTTCAAAGCAGCAGTGTGAAAACCAGCTCGGAGCGTGTCTGCGGCACCATGACCTTGGTTTCCTGTAAGGAGACCCCAAGGCTGTTCTCTCTCACCCTTCTGAGCAGGGCAGGGAGCCCAGACTAGAGCAGCACCTGGCTGGCCGTTAGTCTGAGGAAGGGGCCCTTTGGTAATGTGGTTTTAAGGGAGCTAACGGCATGAGCCCACCACAGGTACGCCCTTTTCCTCCTATTGCTTAACAGACATCTCCTCTAGTACTGATTATGTACTGCACTATAGTTTGATGGAGTTCCTCAGGGCTGTGTCCTCCACACTTCAAAGTTTCGTAAACTAATCTCTTTAAAATATTTAAAACATATTGAAATCATTTTTACGGATCAAGTCTGGTTTTTCTCACCATCATGGGGCACTCTAGCAGGAACCCACCCTGGCCTTTAAGGCGCCCGTCAATCTGACTAACACTGCCCTTCAGTCTTGGCCTTTCATATATACTTGCGTTAGGAGTGACAGTTGCTGGCGAGCCTGAGCCTCCACTGTTTTCGAACAGTCTAATATTTCCCTGGCCTTTTCTCCCATTATCCCTGACCTTCAGTGGCGCTATGCACCAGTTGTTGACGCAGATGTCACAAAGCATTGTGGAGAAATGTCACCAGCAAAATGTCCCGTAGATGGATGAAACTGGAGACGTGCCGTGCAGCTTCCACATAAACTCGCAGGAAGAATAAGCAAAATAAGACGTTTCATAGATACAGATTGTGAGGAACTCCAGATAGAGACGAACTTTAGGCGGTGGCTTTGTAGTTTTTTATCATCCTCCAAATGGCATTTCTGTGGGCAGAACTGTGATTCACACTAAACGGACAATTGCCGCAATTCTTAAAGAGTAAATATTACAATGTCCTTAAAATCACATTTCATGCAGTTTGCAATGTTGCTGAGTGTGAATGTAAGCAGTCCGCCAAGTTCTAAAGCCGAAAGTGAACGAATAATAAAGTTATTGATTTGGCAAAAAAGAAGTCGACTCTGAATCAAGAGAACAAGACGTCTGTCGTTCTAATTTCATTTCCAGGTTGGATTTGCTTCACTCCGTGTAATGCTCACCGTGTAATGCCCACCTACGTCCCATTTGCGACACTCAAGGTAGACCATTCACAGCAGACTAGACCATCTGATCAATCAGAGTAGTCTGACAGAAACTAGGGGATTAGACAGATGAATCGCTGAACGGATCATTTGAGAGTCGGTCAAGAAGTAAGGTGATAATAATTGCCTTTTATTAGAAAGTGTTTTTACACCATGTATGTACGTAAACCTGTTGTGGGAATCCTCAAAGTTGGACCTTAAAAATCACAAAATATTTACTCTTTAAGTGCCTCAGGGTTGCCCCATTAAACCCTGCAGTGTGGGCAGCTGGTGCAGGTAATATGCAGTGATTGAGGGCGTAAGAGGGTTAGGCCAAAGAGTCTGACACTGTCAACAATCCGCGCACTTGAGTCTGGAGGAGAGTACATTCATCTCTCTTTGTAAATAAGAGTGTTGTGGGATTTCTGTTTCACACGGATCAGGTCACACACTCTCTGAGTGTCACATTTTACACTGGTGGAAAAAATTCCACTGTCTGTTTCAGATCTAACACTTTGGTTAGAGGTCAGAGATCAAAAATGATTTTGCCTGTTTGCTTATATACAAGCAGTGAATAGTGAATATGCACATATCTAACCAAACACAAATGTAGGATCAACTATTAAACAAATAATAAATAATTACAATTTTGAATCAAAGTCTACAGGACTACATAGCACTGCATACATGTTAACCACAGCAAATTGTCTGTCTTGTAAATAGCGTGAAGGGATTAAACAGCATTGCTCTTGACTCCTTAGCATTTATTTTCAAGAGAATTGTCTGCTAGTCTGGAGATGTCATAGTCCCTGTTCCTGATAAGCGGCATGTGATTGATTTTTTTGATTCTCTTCTGATGTCTGGTGTCCTCCGCACCGCTTCTCCTTTTAATCTAAGATTCTTTTGTTTGCAGCGTTGAGATTGGAACACACCTTGTATTATTTGCCAGTTTAATGCGACATGCTACGCCTGCTTTTTTGTGTTCCATCAGTGTGTTCAGATGCATATGAATGTCTTAGAAGTATTACCTGGATTATGGCAAAGCCTATTATGATTTAATGAAATTAGCCCTTCAGAAAATCTCCAGAGCTAGCACCACACTTCTCCCTCTCTGTCTGGCTTTGATCTCTAGGTGTTTATTTGTTATATTCTCGGGTGCCAATTCAATAATTATGCAGACAAACAGGCGAAAATAAGCAGTGCTGCAGAATTGGACCGTGAGGATTAGACATTTTTTTTTATGTGGCCTTTCAGTCTTTGCATACATACGAACATCTAAACAAATACACTTACATGATTTTCTGTACTGTTGGTTGCTCGACTGCTGTTTCCAATAGAATCATGAAATCCCTCTCTACACTCCCATTGGATCACCTCCCGATTCATTTATTGCATTAGGTCGCTAAAAATCGCCTACTCGCATTGAAAATCACTTTATTGCTGCAAATCTCTAAACGTGCGAACGCTCCTTAAAGGCACACACACACACACACACCATTGATTTATACGGGTGCCCCAGCTCACATACATACCTGTGTGTAGCAGACATTCAGGGAGGGAGGGCGACCTAAACACTCTTATCGGGTGACAGGAGTTCGAGGGAAGACCAACCCTCGTTTCTGTGCTAATCTTGTTTGTCATTGCTAAATAAGCTGGCTCCGCTAGGTGTGTAAGCGCCTAATGAATTTACAACCTGATATCAGGAGGCCTAAGACTGGCAGGGGTCATAAAACAGGAAGGGGAAAAAGCAGTAATTAACATTTATTAGCTGGCTTGTCATCTGTGCTGGTTGGTAGGGGAGTATGGATAATATTGCGGTGATCAATTAATTTTTAATCATCTCAGGAGAGATTATGGAGACTCCATATGAACTCCAGACTGGCTGGAGTCTGTCAATAAACAGGGCATGGGTCATTCTGCAATGCGTCAAGTGCACATGCGTGTGCGTGTAAACCTGACTACATACTTATCGACAAACACCTCTTGGCAAACACACCCTCCCTCCTGGAGAGGAATTGTAAAGTAAAACACAATTGCTGCGTCCCAATTCGCATACTATCCGTCCTAAACAGTATTCGAGAATTGAATTAGTATGTTCCAAATCACAGCGTGCTGAAATGAGTATTCTCAAAGTACCCGGACGGTCTACTGTTTCCGATCAAAATTTAAAGCGTGAATCCACGGACACTTAACGGCTGATTTTATCCACAACTCACAGCGAGAGGGCGGAGTTTAGTGACGCTGCATTAATAAAATTAAATAAAAGATGCTTCACTGAATTAATAAATGTAAGAATGCAGATAACATTACAGACGAAATAATGAATAAACAAATGCTTAAATGTAAGGAAGAGCTGAATTTGGTTTGTGACGGTATCACCGTGTCGTCTAGGCAACAAGGTTCCGTGTTAGTATGTCCCAGTGCGTGCATACAGTTTTGCTACACACTAAAATGTATATACTTTTACATGACAAAAACAGTACATACTTCAAGGGCATAGTGTAAGTAGGCGAATTGGGGCGCAACAATTCACACATCGTTTTAATGGTTTCTAGTCACATTTTAATCACTTTCTCCTTTCAAACATTGTGAAGCCCCCCCCCCTTGAAACACCCTAAAACCAGCAAGACACTTACACAAACATGCTTTTTCAATTGTGACAACACCCTCTCTGAGTTTTACAGAGCCGCTGTCAGGCCCGTGTGCTGTACTTTGATAGCAGGAAATGACTGTTGTTGAACATGGAGGCAGCTTTGGACCTTTCCCCCGCATTTAGTCTCCTGTGGCGTGTGAAGAAAGAGGCTAATGGGTAATAGATACCTGACTAATGCCCTACCGAAGAAATAGACATATAGGGGCAAAACGAAGGGGAGAGAAAACTTGCTCCTGAGTTATGGAGGTACACCCGGGGGGTTAATTTATCGCGGACACGTCTCCATGCCAAGCGGTAGCTGATAGTTAAAAGTTAATACATTTATTGCCAGTGAAGTGCTCATCCATCAGGAGCGGTTTGCTTCTGCGGCTTGGTGATGGCACGCTGTGGGCAGGACTGGATTTCCGCTGATAAATGGAGATAGAAGGAAAATGTTTCGCCGTATTTGTTTTGGGGGCGTGACAGCCTGAGTACCTATTTTAGATGATAGCGACGTATGGGCTCTGTTAAGGAAGTATTAGATAGTTGTATCATTCATGATCATTTATGATTGGTACAGTATTTAAATAGGCTTAAATATGACCATTAACGTACATGTATCTGCTGTCATTATAGTGAACTAGTGATCTAGTGAGTCATTACCTTTATATTTTTTACTTTATTTAAAATATGTTTTTTGTGGGATGTTTGTTATACAATGTTATGCAGTTATTCTGTCACAAAAATATTTTAAATCATTACCTCAGAGCTTTTCTGACACTTTTGTTGCCATTTTTTCCCTTCAACCCCCATCAATTTTCGACCTGGGTCTTTAGCATTCTTAAGTCTCTCTGTCTGTCTTAGTGCTGTAAAGTATCTGATTCGTCTGGAGGTTTGTAGTGTTAATAGCTCAAGGTCAGGGCCATAAACTGGAAGAGAGAGAGAGAAGGGCGAGAGACAGAGGAAGAGGCTGGTTGGGAAGGGTCTTAATGCAAGCGCCCATTCACAGGGTTTAACCCAAGATTCAGCTGTCAACAGCCTGCCACTGGTAAAGCTCGGCTATCAGCGTTTAGTCAAGTTTCTAACTTTAAGTGTTCATTCAGTCCTTGAGTGTTTTCTTTGAAAAATTTATCTCTCGCCTCCTGAGATCACTCGAGTGTTGACACGGACATGAAGATGGAGTCAGAATCTAAATGACACTGTATCCAGATGTCTTTAATTTTCAAGCAAGGGTCGTTTTCTCTCACCGCTGGCGCTCCCTACAGGTGAGTGGCTCTAACTGCATCCACAGACCGTCTGTGGTCATTTACGCCCACTGTAAGGGATCATAGTGGGCTGGTGTGTGAGTGTGAAGGGGGTCGATCGCCAAGCTTTGGACCAGCCACCACCCTTCACCGTTCCGCAGCTGTGGATCGAGCCGTGCCACCTTCCACGGCACAATGGGCCTTTTGACCGAAGAGGGGAGATTGACACAAAGAGCTCTGCTTGCTGTACACTCCGGCACAATGCTATTGTTATTATACAGCAGTGAAAGAAAAGACTTACTCCAGTATTTGTCATTCTCGAGTGTGAGATGATTGCATAAAAACAAGCTTTATGAAGACTTGGGGAATGCAGAATGTGTTTATGACCGATGGGAATGAGAGCGGCTCAGTGAGATGCAGTAAATGTTTCTTTGTTAAAACATTCTGTGTGTGAAAAGCAATGAGTGTAGGAATTCACACCTTCATTTACGTAATTTTCTGCGTTCCCCGTGTGCTTATATATAAAAATTTTCGACAAATTTGATAATGCCCCCAAAAAACCTGCCTGTATTGTGTATACAGTATGAATGTATATATGTTTGTGTACATGTGTGTGTGTGATAAACGTATCGTTATGTGGTTGGGAGTGCTGTGTAATTCAGACTCATTGAACCTCCTCTTCTCGCTCGTGCCTCACCGGCCCCGGTAGACCTGTTGATGGGGCCCTCTGTCAGCGCGCCACAGGAGTGATAAATGTCCCTTATCGGCATTGTCATTGTAATAGCCCCACAACAGGGCCCGAGATGGGCGACTGGGCCAGAGTTATCGCCCCGCTCCTGCAGGGAAAGAATACACATCAAGCTGCCAATCACCCGGCCCGAAAATTGCTCTGAGATTTGAGTCCCCAGACAGCCAGCAGACTGCTAAAGCTCCCTCCTTCCTTCGCTGTGCTATTACGCTGCTCCATTGCTTTATTTCACCCCGTTTTTAATGCTTAAACTCTTAAACACCACCATCACCTGTCAGTCCCCCACAAGGGTGTTTTTCCCCCTTCATCTTGTTCACTTGCTCATCCGAGATGGAACAAGGGCGGTGCAAATGATCTTACGCAGGGTTCAAAATTAAGACTCAGGAAAGCACGATGACATGACTTTAGAAGTTTAGAAAATAATTTGCATCAGATGTTTTTACAACGTAACAGATACAGTTAAAAAACTGTAATTGTACGGAACTAATTTTTGAAATACGGTAAAAAAATATTATTAGCGAAAAAGACTTTTTTGAGTTTTTAAAGGTTGAACCTCGGACAAATATTGTCCTATCCTAACAAGGCACACATAAATGAAAATCAAAATGTATTCAGATTTCGTGATTTCGAAAAATGTACCCATAAGTTTTGTTGTCCAGGGTCACATATGTATTACAAAATTACGATATATTTTAACAAAAATTATTGCGAAATACAGTTTCATGGTAGGTAAGAAATATTTACAGCCAATACATTTCCTCGGTTGGTAGGTAACAAAAAGTCAATTTCATGCTGGTGTGGCTCACCAGAGTTTTGGAGAGAAGAATTGGAGATAGTGTGTGTTTTTGTGTGTGTGTGAGGAAGAACGTGAGATGAAGGAAAAGTAGATGATAGAGGAGTGAAGAGGTTAGTGTGATCGGCTGCAGAATCATTCCAGTCTCTTAATTTTCTATTGATCTGTGTGCTCCTGCTCCGAGGATGGAGGATGAAGCCAGCTGGGTATCAAGCCTCCCTCCTCACCTGTTCGCTCTCTGGGGAGAGGTTGAGGCTGTTCCTTCTCTCGGCCTCTCTCGGTTTCGGCCTCCTCCTGTGCCTCATGGGTAGGCAGGCTCTGAGTGACTAATGTCCATAAGGTTAGGGGTTAAACAGCCACACACGCACTCAAACCCGCAAAACAGCCGAGGGCTAACATCCCCCTCTGCTGTTAGAACTCATAACACACTCTTTATGAAAGCAGATGGAGAAGTTGGTGGTGTTAGACCCTGGAGACAACCATGGATACGATCATCACGGTGTCCATCGGTGGCTGGCTAATGTTGGCGATGCAATCGGCCATGTCTGATTGAACAGTTCTTGGTGGGCCTGCAGGAGGCCCTTGAGGGTCCTGTGGTCTTTTTATATGGCGAAGCCCGAGGTTTCCCTGCTTTAAAACCTACTCCACCTGATAAACATCTCCCAGATCAGCCCTCATTCCCAATATGGCCTTTTATTAAACACGTCTGCCAGCACTGCCTTCTTAGAGGAGAATGAGAGCGCTTGTAAAAGAAAGTGTGAGGGAAATATGCCAGCTAAAGATACAGATACAGCAGATACAGATATGGCAGCATAGTGGAAGGATAAGTCGAGTGTCTCCGCTTGGTGACAAGTCCTGATAACAGGCTGAGAAGTGTAATGGGCTGCAGGTGAGCTGTCAATCCATCATACTAACATCCTGCAGGGAAGAACACTGACACCAGATCTGTTCCTGTTCTCATTCTGCCGGTGTTGCGGCAGAAGTCCTTGTTTGCATAATTTAAAACCGGCATCAGAAGCTTTATCAGAAGCATTTTGTCCATTGAAAGTGCAGGGGAACATGGCACACGTACCATAATACCATAAATCATCTTTTTTAAAGGGATGGTTTCAACACAAATGAAAATGATTTAATCATTTACTCACCCTCATGTCATTTTAAACCTGTATGACTGTATTCTGTAGAACACAATTTTATGGACACAAAACCGCTGAGACATTTCTCTAAATATCTTCTTTTGTGCTCCACAGAAGAAAGAGTCATATACAGGTTTTAAATGACATGGGGGTGAATAAATGATGACAGAATTTAGTGCACATGGCAAGACCTGGTCGCTCCTTAAAAACAACAGGTGCATAGTTTCGAAAAGTTGGGAAATACATCAGAAGTGAGGGAGAGACACCATGACTGACAGCAGCTTTACAGATGTGACAGGATAGAGTGATAGAGACCTGGAGGAGTCGGACAGTGTGCAGTCGTGCTGCTGTGTCGAGGATAAATCACAGCCCATTTGTACCAGGAGACATCTAACTAGCAGCGCTTCTATTAGCCTTCTGCTCCGCTGCTGTGACCCCTGCGCCGTATATCTGAGCTGTACCGCCTCTGACAGATGAGTACACAAACGAAAAAGAAATGCAAGCTGGGATAGATGGGCCTGTGCACGTTTGTGTGAGGGTAAAATAAGGTTTAACAGCTCAAACTAACTGAAATAAACATAGGCCGTTTCTCAGTATGCGTTCGTCACCGGTCTCGTGTCCTCATTCTACGTCATCAATATCCGTCAAAGTCCGGTTTTAATACTGAAGAACACAAGAACAGAGAACGCAGGAAAGTACCCGGATGTGTACCCGGAATCCGCTTGAATGATGTGTGGCATGTCCATCCAAGTTCGTTCTCCTGAGACTGCCTCGCAAGACCTGTCTCCACAAGAACAAGTTTGTTCTTTGCGTTCTTGGAATTACGGCCATTACGAGCAAATATGTAAATGAACAAGAAGGAATTGAGTTAAAGTGCTGGAAATGACACATTGTTAAAGGAAAATGTTGGAGTCTGTGAAACGGCATCAGAGATGGTAAGTAACGAAGTACAAATACTTCGTTACTGTACTTAAGTAGATTTTTTTGGTATCTGTACTTTACTTCGCTACTTATTTTTCCGACAACTTTTTACTTTCACTTCTTACACTTTTAACCAAATATCTGTACTTTCTACTTCTTACATTTTCAAACCAGACTTGTTACTTTAATCTGTATTATTTTTTGTCATGCGCGCTGTTTTTAAACAAGAAGCCTGTTGGTTTATCGGTTTTTAGGTGAGTCATTCCCAGACATCCCAAGTCTCCCGGAAGTTCCGGGAGTCTCCCGCATATTGATAGCGGCTCCCTGATGCCCGCAAATGAGTTAAAATATCCCGCAATCTAGAGCGAGTGATCAAGAGCGCGCATGCGAGACAGAGACTGTGCTTCAACACATGTAGCGCGCGCACAGCAGAGAGGGAGCGCGAGACCTTGCGTGTGTGTGTTTGTGCTAGTCTGCGTGTGTGTCTCGTGAAGCGCAGATAATACAGAGAGCATCCTGATTGGCCCGTTTCGGTAAATCAACCAATCAATTGTCAGTGTGGGCGGGATTTTATCTCTTCTCCCTAGTCCCGAACTGAATACTCTGTTCAGTGTATATCTGGGTTTAATGATTGTAAAGACATGTTGAGGTGAGTTCATCAAGTTTTATTTGATTTCATGCGCATATTATTCAGGTCGGATAACAACTAGCTACGTGAAAACACCTTAGACATATTTAAAATGGCAATGGAATGTAAATAAATGCAGTTTACATGAGAGAGAGAGAAAGAGAGAGAGAGAGAGAGAGAGAGAGAGAGGGAGAGGGGGGGAGAAGAGATTTTATTTGTCATTGTGCAGTAGTACCATACAACTAAATTTGCTTGTGCATCCTCTAAAACAATACTCACTTTCATATACACACTCACACAATAAATAAAGTATAAAAATATAAAACAATAACAGGGCATCCAACATTTGGCTACTCTGAAGTCCCATTGCATAAAAGCCCTTATCTATAAAGTGCAACTGTGCTGACTGGGTGGTAGGGGTGTATGATTGTTCAGTTCTATGATGGCTCTTGGGATAAAAGTATAAATAGAATAAGCAGCTTATATAAATAGTAAAATTAATCTACATATAAAATGAAAGCTTGCAAGAAAAGTAAAAGGCATATGATGTAGGAAATAGGCCTAGGCCTACTACATTTGCAGTGTGTGTAAATAGTTATTTTATTCATTCATTGTTGTTATATTCAACTGTATTTCGCTACACAAGTAAAGTGCAGTTCTGTGGTGAATTGTCATATCCTTGTCCTTCATTTTTTTATGGGGGGGGGGGTCTTCGGGACACCTCCCTGAAATGACTTTTTGCAGGTTGGGATGTCTGCATTCCTAATCACCCATGGCCATATATTCGGGAGATGTTTGAAATTGTCGGTGTTAAAAATATTTCCGTAATTATAGTCTATTTTCTATGTTTGCTAAGTCTGTAATGTTATCATGAATTCATATTTTGCTAGCGTGTTAGTTAGATGTTGTTCATTGTTCACACTTCGCATCTTTTTTGACCAGAAAAAGAACACACACATACACTCACCGGCAAACACACACAATAACTTAATGTAGTGTTGCTTGCCTGTTATTTGTTTTTAAGTTTTTCCCTCCAATTTTTTCAGTTTTGTTAAAGGGATGTTGCTAGTGCTGTTCGTGCTGTTGGCACACACTTTAATATTCAGTCTTTAGCACAAATTGTTTAAGCCAGCGAATAGGATTATCTAGAAAGTTGCCAATTTGAGCAGTAATGATTTATAATATTTTCACTAGGCCTATTAATCTGTAATCTGGTAAACTAGGTGAGGTGTGAATTATAATGATACTTTCACTCTTGTTTGCATTTCAGTATAATTAACAATGTAACTCACTTTTGTCTGCCTGTGTTCTCTATAGCAGTTGTTCATGGATACAGGCTAAAGCAGGTAGTAGTAATGGCTACTTTTTACTTAAGTATATTTTAGAGCTCATACTTTTTTACTTTTACTTGAGTAAAAAATTAAGTCAGTACTTCAACTTTTACCAGAGTATTTTTAAACATGAGTATCTGTACTTCTACTTAAGTAAGGGATGTGTGTACTTTTGCCATCTCTGAACGGCATGATACATTTATTTCTTCTGATCTCTTCCCTGAAGCACAGACAGGTGCTGTTTTAACTGCCCTGAGAGAGAGGGGGAGAAAGAGAGAGGATAAGCCTCTAAATGGTTTGTGGAATGGAGGTGTTAGCTCGTGTCAGCTCCTTGCTGTTGCTGACAAATGAGCCGGGGCTAGGAACAGGAAATCCCTGGCCCTAACGCCCAGAAGGGTGTGTGTGCGTTGTGTGTATGTGTGTGGCAGAGGGAGAGATAAATAGAGATGGCTGTGTTTCTGTGCTGCACAGTTAGGCTCACAGCTTCCGCTTTGGGCACGAGGTGCAGACATGCAGACACAGGAGAGACTCTGATGACAAATCAATCCGTGTCTCACTTTCCCCTTCCCTCACATCTACGTGTACACCAGAACTGAAGCCAGTGCAGGAGGAGATATCTGCATGAACCCTGCACGTGGCACCGAGGGTAAAATACAGACAACAGAGACAGAACTACCTTTGGGGCTGCTATCAGGTACATGAGAAAAGTGACTTTTCAAGCAGAAAATCAATTTAGCGTCAATCGGTACACCGAGCTGTTGCAAGCAAGATGACTGCATGTTCACCGGGTTCCATATTTAAATCACAAGGCCAGTTTCAGCACCACAACTACACGTCAGTGCCTGGCTCCATCGATCTGATCTACAGCAGAGGAGGCCAGCGGGTTAACATGTGTATAAAGGAATACGTCTCGGGCTCTCTGGGTCGGAGGAGGGTAAAAAGGTTAACCGTCACCCGCGTTCACAGAATCTCCCCAGGAGCGTATGTGCCGCATGTAGAGAGTGAGCTCAGCGGACAGGCCGTTTGGCGTATGTGAAGGCACTAGATATGATTGACGGTGACGGCCGGCAGCACTTTCTCTTGTAACTTTCAAATCATTAAGCCTTTAGTGTATCAGGCGGCTCTTTTACAACTTTGCCCGGGAAGCGTTTTTCATCTTGGCTGGTCCAAATTGCTGAAGCAGGATGTATTCAGATTATTAAACGGGGGTCACGCAGAGAATCAGAGGCTAACCGGGGCCGCAGGAAGCAGAAAGGTAACAATGTATGGTTACTGTTATACACAATACAGTGGCAGATTTACACTAAAAGCAATTCACAGCTATATAGTGGTGCGTAGGTGATATTTGGTTATAGAATCAGAAACATTAACACATATTTATGAGTTATACTTGATTGCTTGGTTTTACATATTTTGGTTAAATCGTATATGTCTATGAAAGATTCTGATTGGTTCTGACTGTTGTCATTGCAGACATGACACAGAAAGCACACCACATTGCACTTTGCCGGAATACGTGTCAGCCTGACACGCTAATGAGCTATTATCTATATTCATCCATAATATGAGGTTATACATGAATGTAAGAGAACTGACGTGGAGTGGACAGGCGCATTGTGTGAATTTGAGCCGTGTGTGTTTATGCATGTTTCTAGGACAGTGAGATGGTAAGCGATGACAGGCGGGGGTGTTAACACAGACAGAAGTGGGGGGCGGGTCGGGTATGACAGTTCCTGAGATGCGCTATTCAGATGGACCTGCAGCCCAGCCGTCTAAATTCAATTAACTCCGCTGGCTGCTGTTCTGTCACCATTAGTGGTAATTAGTTAAAACATCAGAGTATAAACAGTAAATTGGCTCTGGTAATTAATTCCCCCTCAATAACATATGAGAGCGAGGAGGGAGAGAGAGACGCACACCAACGGCAGCGTGCTGATGAAATGAAACCTGTAGAGGTTATTGGTGGCTTTGTGCTATCAATTATGGTTAGGCATTATTTAGGAAACGCCGCTTGTGTGTATGCGTACGAGCGCACTAATGGACAGGCATAAAGTAGGCACCACATGGCATCAGTTACAAGCCTGAGCACTCAACCCACTATATCTGCCATCTGGCCAGGCCTTTGTCTTTTAGATATAATAATGGGGTACTTTTGTTCTTTTTATTTGGTAAAAGCATATCTAAAACAACTTTTGAACTCTTTCTTTGGTTCAAACTAAACTAAATACTGTTATTGAGTAAGTTGATACAAATCTATTTAATTTACCACAGTAAGCTTATATAAATTGTTTAAAATTTGAGATTTTGCCAGAAGTGTTTTCATTTTGCCATAGCTATTTTAAGAGGTGGCTAGTTTATATGAATTTGTATGATGTGAAAAAACAATACTCAAGCCCCGCCCCTAACCCCACCCCTAAACATAACGTCACTTTATCGTAATAAATCGTACGAATTAGCAACCCCGTACAATATGATACGAATTTCCGTGAGATTGTGTCGGCATAGCACGTAAAGATATGTACGTTAAGTAACCTGCAATTTGATGTTTCAAATACAGATGCCGATAGAAAGGTAGTTTGCCTCCTTTGTAGTTTTTGCAATGTTTTTATATTTTCATTGGGCATATTACAGCACATATTCATTGCTTTACATCACACACTTTAAATGCACACTTGTGTATTTTTTTGCGCATTAGCATTCTTGCCTACTCAGGACTGGATGTGCTGAGCTCACACAAACATAAGCCGCCCACGCACTACAGAACTACTCTTTAGGGATATCCGGAGTGACCTCCGACCTCTTGGTCAGACCATTTTAGTCAGTATCCCAGTTCGCCCCCAATTCAGCCATGGGGGACGAGTAGCACTGTAGGTGTGTGTTAGCTCCCTCGCCACACATGTTATTGGACACTGGCCGTTGATGAATGGCCCTCAGTGAAAAGCCGTTGCCCACACGTCCAAAGCCCAGCAGGGATGTCTTCCTCAGGGACGCAACCCTGATCCATCTGCCCACTCAGCAAACACAGTCCACCTGTTCTGACCAACATTTCATAGAGCTGTGCAAATCCATCCATATTTAAGTAGAGATGCGCCCTTGAATGCCTCACAAAGCCACAGTCGTAATGGTTCTTACCCCTAGGGAGGAGCAGGGGATGTTGGGACTGAGGTTTCTAGGCTTGTTTAAGGGCTGCGGAGAGATAGAAAGTGAGCGAGTAAGAGCGAGAGAGAGAGATAGGCAGCCAAGCTGGCAGATCTAACCCTGCAGTGTCACCCTCATTTCCTGGGTCAGCGCCTGGGTAATGGTCTATTAATTTGCTCCATTTTCCCCTGTGAGGCAAAACTCAATCTCCAGCCGTTTCACTCTGCTGTGCCATCCACAAGGTGATTGATTGAATAAACAGCTGTCACTACTGTGAGTGCTCACACCCACCGACACAAATCCTATCCTGAGCACCATACACTTAAACCAAACACAGACACACACTAACCATTACAAACTCCATTCCCTCAAAGCAAACCCACACTAAATCAAGCCACAGTTTTCTCAAAGGTATGCCCTCGACATGAACACACTTCCTTAGCTTTGTAGCTGGCTTTAAGGGGTCATATGGCGTGAATACGTGTTTTTCTGTGTCCTTGGTGTGTTATTAGTTGCCCAATGCAAGACACGTAAAATTGCAAAAATTAAAGTGTCAGAACAAAGGATGCATTCTATTTAGAAGCAAATGCTCACCCAGAAACGAAACGCTTTATGTAACCATACCCCCACAAATCTACGTCAATTTGCGGTATGATTCCACTAAGACCGCCCAAATGTATAAGCAAGTATGGTGGGCGTACCTGTCAGTACAGTTGCTTTGGAACCTGATGTTCCAGATATCGTAAGAGGTGTTACATTTCCGTCACACGTTCGCAGTATTCGACCAATCATTACGCACCGGTTAACTGGCCAATAATAGCACATCTCGCTATTCAGAGCGATGAGCTTTATAAAAAAGCTGTGCGTTTCAAAGAAGCGGGGCAAAGAAGATATACAAACATTTACGGTATGTTGAAAATGCAGCGTTTTAGAAACCTTAAATCGTGTCTACACATTGCATTACATCTAAAACAAACGATAATATTTGTTTTAGCCACAGAAAGTGTCTTAAACTGCTTTAAAACCAGCAACCAGACTAGTAGACTGGGAGATATTTACCATCATGCCCTTTAAAAAGTCCTCAAAGTTGTTTGTTTACATACTGTAATGACGTCTCCGCCCCTGTAATGAACGTAGTTATTAATGTGGCCTTAATAACTGGCTCCCGTTTCCGCGCGGCTGCCGGCGCATGTCTGCACGCCCCGCACATACGCTGGATGCACGCATCAAGCCGACATCATCTTTAGGCAAACACTCCTCCCCGCCGATCCAGCTACTGAGAGAGAATGACAGAACGATTCAGACAGACAACCACTCCCCTCTTCCCTCTCCTCTCTCAGGTACTGATTGCATTTGCCTTTTTAACGTGACACCCGGCACGTGTGCGCTCCACGCGTGATGGGGAGCGTGTGGAGCTGCTGTTTAACAGCACAATGCATCACTGTCAACGCTGATCGCCCTCCGCGCGCGCGGTTAGTGCCGCCGTCAACGCCGCCGCACATCAGGTCCCAAACCAAGGATGACCTCGTTCCATTTCATCAGACGTCCTCTCGAATGAGGCGCGATGCCTCATTCCCCTCCTCTCTCATCCCATAGCCTCTTTTTTATCACCTTACCCTGAGTAATCAGCACAGAGACTGTCCGGCCTGCTTAGCTTGTCCTCTTCTCACTTACAATAAAGTGGAAGAGCTCACACACACACGCACAGAGTCCGGGCCGGTCGCATTATCACTCTAATTCCCCTCCTTTTGCGTATAAAGCACACATTTTCCATTATGGAGATGACTCGTGGCGGCTCACCTTGCTCCGATATAGGGAGGAGGGGAGGCAAAAAATGAGGGCTGACAGGCTCGCTGGATTTATTTGATTGCGCCTACAAGGTGGTGTCATTTTAAGAAGATGCAGAGCGTGCGTGCCGTTGCGTGCGAGCGTGCGCGAGGCCTTAAGGCAAGGAGATGAAAAGAAAAGGCTTTAAAATGAGGAGGAAAAAAAGCGGTCCGAATCAAATCAAATTCTTCTTATCGGGCGTTATTTGACGATGTTATCAGACAACGTAATGTGGTTACATTCGGTAAGAGCCTGAGAGATTTCACTGTTTACTGATGTTGGCGTGTTTAAGGGCAGGAGGGGAGTGGGAATGAGGCAGGCGTAAACACTTGATGCATGCTGGAAAAGCTGAGCATCCGATTATATCAATGACAACACAAAATCCATTCTCATGATTAGTAATATCATTCAGATTAGAGAAACGTTACTCCAAAAGATCATTGCTTTCGTTCTTATTTGATGATGAGTGAATACGTTTTTTTTATAACCAGGGGGCTGTTTGGTACAGTTGTGCTTTACACATGTGGGGCTTGTGAATTCAGCCACTCTCAGGTGAGCCTGGCAGGGTGTGTGGTGTGTGTGTTATGTAGGGCAGCATTTCTCTACCACCTCCTTCTACGGCTCGGCTCAGCATGGGCACGCTGTTAGTAAGGAGAGATTTCAAAAGGCACAAGCTCTCTCCTCGGGCCCATTAGTGGCAGCTTTGTTCTCTCGCCAATATGTTAAGAGCTTTCTGTTCTGTTCAACAATCGCACACACGCGTGGCACACACATCTACGTGGAACGCGCTCCTTCCTCCAAGCAAACCAGACTATTGAAGCCATTGAACGATTGAATTTGCTGCAATTATGAAAGTAATGTTTAAAAGGTCAATGTGAAACCCTCCTAAACAGCGAGGCAAGGTGTTGATACCATTGTAAATGCATCTAAAGGAATAATTATACAGGCCTTGTGATGTATGTTATATAATGTATTTGGATACCTTTAAATATTTCGCAAAAGAAGTTTATTGGGTTTTGAATTATGTAACAGTTAATGTATTTTTCAAATGTAAGTGGAACGTTTTGGTTACTGCACTTGGACACCTATCTGCGTTCGTGAATTGACTTTGCAGGGTACATCCACAAAAGAATTTGTCAAGTTTTACGTAGGCCTACGCTTCCAAGAAAAGAGAAAACAATTGAAATCAAATGCAATAGAAATACATGCACCATTAAATGTGATTTAATTTTCCAACACCTTCTAGGGTCAATGCATGTCAAATTTCTTTCTAAATGTTTCACACTATCTGTTTCGCGAGGTTTCTTTTTGCATTTGGAAGCAGTTAAATAAATAGGCGCATGCTGTTCGAGTTATGCTGCGTGATGCTAAATGAGAGGAGAGGCAGACAGCTTACAACCTCAGTCGGAGCAGCCGGTGGCTGGATGCCAGATACCAGGGGAGAGTGCGTTTGAGGCGGCTTCTGTGGAGCTCTTTTTTTGTTATCGCAGCGGCTTGTAAAACAACATGCGAGAAGTGTCAGAGGCAGCTAGATGCGTACGCTACATCACCACACAGCCTCTCAATTTCGAGGCAGAGAAAGCACAATATTCCCACCCTCAAGAGCGGTCAGGGATATTAGTATGCGCTAACTCAAGCGTCCAGTGTAATTGTGCTATCAGTGGGGTTAGAGAGAGGTTACGTGTGATGAAAGTGCTTTTAATAATTAGGGGACGTCTAACATCGCGAGAGGCCGCTAACTCTGGCCCTCATTAGCTGTGCTATCAAATCAGAGGTCCGGGTGAACGGATGTACTCGGGTAAAGGTGTACTATCGAGACGGGGGAAATAAAGCCCATTTTTTAAGATAGAAAGAGAGATAGTGAGAGTGAACCATCCATCTTGGCAAATTTGAGAAGATCCAGCCCGTACTCAGTCAGAGCTGTCAGACGGATCTCTCTCTCACACACAGCATGGCATTTAGGTGAGAAATCTGAGCACTAAAAAGTTCTGTCAGTCCTATTTCCCTGTTATTGCCCCTCTCCGCGAGCCGGTCTCACCGGCCCTTCAGATTAAACGGAGACCCCACCTTTCTCCGCGCAGGGGTCCGGCTCAGGGGGGCATCCCACATTAATCATCTTTAATGCGCTGACAAGCAGCATGCGCCAAACCCCCTCCATACCTCAGGATTTATCTCTCCGTCCTCTGCTAGCCATCACTCACTCCCGGAGAGATAGACGGAGGGAATAAGATAAAGGGAATGGGACGGTTTAGGGGCGCTTGTGGTAACCGCTCAGGTGCATGTTGCTTTTGTGATGTTGTTCTTATGCGGGTTGTGTGTCCAGGGCCAGGACTCTGTGTGTGTGTGTGTGTTTCCCTTCAGACCTCACAGGGGAGAAATGATTAATCACTGGCTGTCTCTATTAGTCAATCCTCTCAAGGGAGGTGGTGGACACCAACACTACACTGCATGCACACATAATGGGGCGGTCTATAAGAAAAACATTAGCACACTAACACACACACACATAACGCACACACGGATATGTGGCTGGGTTTTTCATTTGTTCTATGACTTTTATGTCGAAGGACTAGGAACTTTTTTTAGGAATCTTGTTATACGAAGATCATGTTCAAATCGAAACGGAAACATTTTATGATGCCTTCATCATGTATCCGTAATGAAAAAAGGTTATAAAATGTAAAATAGTATAAGTACTATATACACATTTTATATACACAAGTGGTAAAAATGACACTGATATGATCATGACAAAGAATGATGGAATGTGTGATACATGCATATATTTACTATTAAACATTGTTTGTTAAAAATATATAAAGTAAAAAAAAATCACAGTCCCCACACTTAAAGAAACACTTGTATGCGAAGCTAAGAGTATTTGCTTTGACACGCAAACACACACCCCTGTGCGCTAAAGGTTCATCAGTTAGACAGCGCTGACAGACAGATGATTTAGTGTGTGTTCTATTGTGTGAATGCTCTCCGTCTTGTGTTAACACCGAAGCTGCCAAATGACCACCTCTCTCTACGCGTGTGTGTGTGTGTTTTCAAGGAGACGAGCGACAGGGAGGTGGTTTAGGTCCCGACAAGCGCTTGACCAAACCATCATGACTCCATTACTGAGCCCATTGATTGTGTACGGATGAATTAAAGAGCCGGTCTGGAGAGGCACACGCTCATTTTCTCCTCACATACAGACAGAGGGACACACACACAATCACACGGTCTGTTAACAGATCCCATCATGCACACATAACAGAGTCAGAGTAACAGTCCGTCAGTTAACCGTCTGGCTTACCTGTCAGTAGACAAGAAAGGAAATAGGAACATTAAAATACAAAGTGGAAGGTGGTCTTGTTACTATAATACTAATGAACAACATGTACTGACATATACTGTATGGGTCCAAAACTGCCAAATGCATAAATATAAGTGTATATTTACAAATGAGTCAAATACATTGTGAATTTACAGACCAGGGTTTACAATAATGGATGTGTAGCGGTGTCATTGCTCCACAAAGTGATATCGCAGGCCGTCTCATTTCGTGTGGCAAATGGCCGGTAAGAAAATAAAGAACAAGAGTACGACTGGAGAGATTTATCTGCTGTAGAATGGCTCTGGACATCGCTTTGTTTACTCTTGCAGACGGCAATTGCTTTGGCACGACTCAAATTATCTTGTCAGGGCAATAAAGCTGACCGGTGCCGAGGAGAGAGAGAAAGAGAGTGAGGGAGGGAGATGAAAGAAATGAATAGGAATATCGTTTTGGCTGTTGGCACCATTGTATAGTGATACTTTGATATATATCACGCTACTGAATGACTTCCATTCACCATTTCATCACTTTCTGGAATACATGATTCTTTCAGACAAATCTAAATTCGCCTCCATTTTTGGGATGGCACGCGGAACATGGTGTTGCCTCGGTGAAAGAAAGAGACCAAAATAATTTAAGCTACGACTCAAGAGTGCAGAAAACAAATAGAGGGACAGAAAATGAGAAAGAGATGTGCAGGATGTTGCTGGACAGAGATTGGGGGAGGGAGAGAGAGAGAGAGAGAGAGAGAGAGAGAGAGGGCCGAGCGAGGAAAGGGTGCTGAGAGAAACAGAGACACACAGAATTGTAATCGATTACCTATTTTTCAAAGTCACTTAAAGTGTCCAGAGTGCGAGGCTGTTAAGTAGTGCTGCTGGAGAATAGGGGAAGGGTATGCGCAGGCACGCCTGACTGGGGACAGGAGAGGATGGGGTGGAGGGGAACAGGTGGAGAAATGTATGGGGGAGGGAGGGGGAGTTTTTGGATGCTAACACTGACCCCTGATGAATCTGTGCTCTTGCAGGAAATAGTTCTGACAGGCCAATATGTGAGCTGAGGATTTGTGCCCCCGTTGGGACTTTGCCACATGTATGCATGTCTGTGTGTGTGTGTGTGTGTGTGTGTGTTTACATGTGCATGTTTGTCTGCACGAGTGTGCGTGCATAGACACCAATGTTGCAGATCCATCGCTCTCTAAAACGGTTCACACATCACAAGAAGGCAAACACAACGTTGCCCTCTGAAGTCAAGGACGAGCTCACGCTGAGCCCAGGGCTTTATGTAGAGAGAGGAACCAGGATTACAGCCCCACTGCGTGTGTGTCTGTGTGTGTGTGTTTGTACATCTGTGTGCAACCTGCCCCCGAGTTACCTCATCATCTCGAGAAAAGATGCTCACTAACCCTCGCTGCAACAGATCAATACCTGCCTCCCGGACACCGGGACAACAGTGGCAGAGATGAGACGTTTGTTTCGCATTTACTTGCTTTGATAATTGGACAGATCTGCAGTTTGCTTGTGTGAAATGGAACATATATTGCACATCTTTGTTTACAAGATCATGTTAACATAATCGTAGAAGGGATGCAAAAGTAGCAGGTTGTGATTGGCTAAACCGATAATATGACATATTCTAGTAAAACGATGACATAATGAAATGAGGTATTATGAATGAAATATTTTATGACATACCAAGTTTTTTGTATAAGCAATAATGCACTTGATGCAATCTCTTGTGTTGCTTAAGTTAATCATAACAGTGAGTAGTATGGTGCGTGCACAACTCCGAAAATGTCCGTCAATTGCGATTTCATCACTTCCTGTTTGTGAGCACTATGTGTATATGTTTGTGCTTTGAGTGAGGTAAACACACTCACCATGTGGCTTACAGCGGTAGTGTGTTGGTAAGAGTCAGTTCATCCAGGATATCCTGTTTGGGGGGGGTCTATTGTCCCATGAGCTAAAAATAGTTGCTTTGATTGGCTAGTTCCAGATCGGCGCGATTGGGAGACATCTGAGTAAAACAGGAAGTCGCGTCCTTGAGTATTTTTGCCCATTTATAAATGTGCACAGCGGTGCTTTAGTTCATTCGCATGCAAACGATCTCCCCGTCCGCTTACAATCAAGCACACACGTAAGCTATACAAAAATAAACAAAGCCACGTGTACAAATATAAATAATATGCGTACATGTTTATGATAAAATGCCTGTTTTGTGTTTATTTGGTTGTACTGTAAAAATCTGACACTTTTGTTAACTATTTGTTGAAGAAATGCACTGTGTAAATCTAGTTTTTGAATGTACATCTTTGTGTGCATTACACCGTGTGATGCAATGTCGTTCATTGCCGGGTGCACAAGTGAGTCTGTGTGTTTGCAAGTGTCTAGATCCAGCCAAAGTGTCACAAGCTCGGTGGCGTAACTGTCTGTGCGGCGCTGTGGATCTGGTTTAATGAGGGAACAGGAGACAGGAGGCCGAGGGTGACGGATTCTCCTCCTGCAGAAATCTGAGCCACTTAATCCACACAGTCTGGAGACAGAAACAGACAGCAAAGGGGGCTCATATGACCTGTGCTCATCTCTACGTTTACTAAATAAAACCTGGTTTTAGGGAGCACTCACGTTAGATCCCAAAACACGATATTTTTTTATTTTCTTATTTTTTTCAATGCCTTTGGGAATTTCGCCTTTTTTAATCCGCATGAAAGAAAATATGAGCATATCTGGTCTAAATGCAAGCGATTCATTGGTGCTGTTTTACTCAGGCTTTGTTTTACTCGGTTACACTGTGAAAGTAAATTGGGTTGCTAACTACATTATATTGTTCATTGCATAATAACCGAACCGTTTCCTCTCTTCCCATTTTCTGTTTTTCTCAGGTAAGAAGAAGGTGTCGCTCTATGACAGTCAAGCTCCGATATGTCCCATCTGTCAGGTGCTGTTGCGTCCTGGAGAACTCCAGGAACACATGGAACAGGAGATGGAGAGGCTCACCCACATGCACATCAGGTACGCAGACTAGCGCATCTTCTGACGGCTTCATCCGTTTGTGTCACGGTTACCCAATTTATCTCTGTAACAAATGAAGCACATTGGCTGCTTTCCCTCACACACACACACACGTGTTTTGGAAACCAACAGAAAAACAATGAGATACTTGATACCGTTGTTTAACTTCAGTGAGAGCAGCAGCCGTATAAACAGATCAGGATCGCATTTTCTTTCCTATCATCCAGCAGCCCACATGCGCTGGCTGATCATGTGGCGAGGTTAAGCGTGGTAAGAACATCACAGAGATTTTACACAGCATCCATCTTTTATCCACTGCCTAAGGCCTTCATACAGAGCAGGGCAGCCTGGAGCTATGGACCAGAAGATCCATGTTAAAGTGATGCGTGTGTTCTCATACATCGCCCCAGACAGGAAGTCTCACTCAGCGAGACCAAAGAAACATTAGCCATAACAAGAAACAATGTACTGTCAATCTATAGGTCACAGACGTGCTATAGTCCCAGCCCTTTGCTGTACGTTGTGTCGAGTGGAACAGGGAAATATTCCCCTTCCAGCATCTCTCAGTCCCCTTTTCACTTTTAATAGATGATGCGGGTGGTGTAACGGGGAGAAAGAGAGAGAGACAGATATTAGTTCTCAGCAGGATGTCGTCCCTGAGCGAGTGTTATCCATCACACGGCACTGAGAAGTTATCTTTTAATAATTAATAAAGGGCAGCGGGCCGCCCTCCCCAGCGGGCAGCGGCCATGGACACTGACATGTCTCTAGGCATCCACCGTCACTGCCTGTTTGATGGTGCCGGTTATTTAAGGCAATAGCGCCATCGCTCCTGGTCTGTCAGGGTTGGACGCTGCTCGGCATTACGGGCCTGTGATTTAGCCTCTATTTCGCTCCTTTTAACCCCTGCTTATAGCCAAGAGAGTTATTTTCCTTCTACAGGCCATAGGCAGCATTATCGCGTAACACTGATTTAGGGTGCAGCGAAAGAGAGAAAAGCAATTGCGATTTTATTAGGGCTGCACAATTTTGAAGAAAAATGCGATATGCAAACATGAATGTTTTTAGGTTGTAAAATCAATTTAAATTATATTAAAATATATTTCAGAACTGAAAATTAAATCACCAACATGCATGTTTTATGCATCATTATCATTTCCGAATATGAACAACCATGTTTTACCGTTGCAGTACATAAAAACTAATCTGACAATGTTATTGCAAACGTGATATGCGTATTTGAAATATTGATATCATTTCAATATATTGTGCAGCTCTAGATTTTATATAGTGATTTACACAGGAAGGCAAGTTTGGTATTAAGGAATAAATATAATTGGAAAAAGAAATTGGGACTGAAATCATGTAAATGATGCTTAGGTTGGGAATTTAGGTTGCATAGATTATGTGCTAAATAAATGTGAGCAGGATTTTAAACCAATGAAAATTTCACAAATCCCACAAATAAATTTCATTCAAACATTCGGATCCACATGACATAAGAACACAGAGCGGTGTAAAATGAAGTACTCAAGGTATCACTGTGGAACTCTGGGTAACTGGCGTCGTCTTCCTTCTCTGCTCACTTCCTCCCAGGCAGGGCCACGCTCGGCACACGCTAGCACACACAGATCATTGGAAGTGACATGGCGAATTTGTGGCAATTTGTAGTAAATCTCCCTTTAATGATAGCGTTTCATTCTGCACCAAATGAGACTTGAGTGCATGTAAAATGGGGAAAGCTATTTAAGATGTAGCATTAGGCAGATGTCTGAGTGGATTCGGGTGAGTGTGTGTGAGATTGGGACCCACCGCCACACTCCCTCGCTCTCACTCCCTCGTGGCCGCATCGCTGTACCCCCTCCCCTGACTCGTCCTCGGCTCCTCATGTATGGAAATGGAAATCCATCATGCCCTTTACCCGTCTGCCTGCTCTGAGGGCCACGGCAATCTACATATCCCCCCACCCTTCCCCGGCATCTCCACGTAATCAATTTGCCTCCAGCGGAGCGAGGGAGAGCCGGGTGGCAAACGACACGAAAAGCAATCTTTATCTCCGGCTTACAACCCCCCAACTGTCGACTGGCATTTATTCAATTTTCACCGGCTCTTTCTCTCTCGTCTCGGTGTACTTGAATTTGCCTGTGAAAGGGGAATGAAAGAGCTCGGTTTGTGGGAGATTTTAAAAGTCAGGTGCGCGTAATGAACGGTTTTACAGTGAGCATTGCGAGAAGAAAATTGTTTAATTGGCGAATCGGTGAAGGTTAAAAGAACAGTTAGGAAAAATCGAAGTTCTGTGAGTTATCAGTTCTAATGTCATCTAAATTCCAAACCCGTATGACTTTATGTATTCTCCGAAACACCAAAGTTTAGCAGTAAATCTGAGCTGTTTTAAAAATATAAGTGTGATAAAAGTATAAGTCGCATATCTTGTTTCTAAGTCTTCTATAGCGCCTGAAATTTAAGTCTTCTTAAAAAACAAATGTTGTGCTTTTAAATATATCCGGCCTGAACTCACAAGGCTCAACCTCCAGTTAATGTTCTAGTAATTTCAGTGCAAAGTCAACATGATTTAAACAGTGATGTCAACACACTAGTCCTATATTAACTCATGCTCCATACCCCTACTATTACACAACATCCCCCAGGTCCTATAGCTCAGGTGCTGCATGACATCACTAAACCGGTAAACAGTGTTTTTCTGTCATCGGCATCCTTCGGCTATCCCGCAGGACCGAGTACAGCGGTTTTGGTGGTGTAGGTGTCTAATGAGTGTAAAGGGGACAGTTAGAGTTCTCATGGGTATGAAGTGTATCACGGTGTTGTTTTGTTGACGAAAGGAGATGTGCGAGATTCACACTGCCACACTGGGGGATTTATGATTCTGTGGAGTCCGTTTATTATCTCGCAAACAGCGGACTGCCACCGATGGGGCAATTTATCCCCTCTCAAGGCCTGGTGCTGATTTGTGTTGTCTCTTTCTTCTCTTACGTCTCATTCTTTTTTTCCTCCCCTTGCTGTCAGATCAATCATGCCGACTGTGGAAAAGGCAGGCGTGAGGCTTATTACCTGAGTAAAGAGGCGGGACAAAACGCCAGACCCCGCCTCTACCTGTCAGTTATTGTAGTTTAGACTGTGAAGGCCAGATTGGGTCAGTCCGGTTCACATTCTGGAGAAAGCACAAACATGAGACCACGTGTAGAAAATGACATGGTATGCTGTATTCTATGATAAAAACATATTTTGTGTTTAGGGTTAGTTTACCTAAAACACGACCTCTTTTTACAAACCTGCCTTTCTTATGAATAAAGAAACATTTGTAAAGGAACCAAAGTCCCATTTAAAAAAGGAAAAATCACTTTAATGGAACTTTGATTGTACTCTCTTTCTACAACTGGTGCAATTTCTTTGTCTCATTTTGTTCCTTCAAATCTAAATGAGCACAAACACGGTCCGTGCTTTCTTTTTCCTCTCTTACCTGCTCTTTTGCTCTACGCTCCATTTCATCCCTTGTTTCATTTGTCCACTCCGTTGACAAGTGTGCCTACTGGATCAGACTTTCAGATTAGGGTGCAGGCTAATTCAATTCCAGTGCCAGACCGGAGCAATCATTTCTTCAGGTGTGAATGCACGATTCAAATCGAACATGACAAGGGTGACGTTACCCCGTCATTGTTCCCCCCTGCTTCATAAACACCCGGCAGTGACCCGGATCTAAAAAAAGAGATTGAGCCGGGGTGACAGACAGAGGCAAAAGCGAGCGACACAAGTGATGTGTGTATATCTGTGTTGGTGTACAGAAGAGAAAGCAATCGTGAGCAAAAGAAAGCGAGATGGCAGGAGGGATATTAATGCTTCTGAGAGCGATCTGATTTGATATGTCTCTCCCTATTGTCGGCGGACGCTTTAGCCGTTCCGTTTAATAATTCCTGCCTTACAATCAGTCATCCTCAATCCGCAGCGTCCACGAGGCAGAGATTCAATGTACGATCCACCAAGAGGGAGTAGCCCCCCGCCACCCCACCCTCTTCTCTCCCTCTCCGCCATTCTCCGCCTCTTTAATACAATGTTTACAAGCCAAAGCATTGTCCTCAACATATTTCAAAGTCCTAAGTGCCCAAGGCGTTTCACTGACAAATCAAATAACCGCAAAATCATTTATTTCCTTCTGCCTTAGTCAAACTGTAGCGGTTTGGAGGGATCAGGTCTGGATGGAAGCATCCAGGAGAATGATTACTTCAATAAAAAAATTATAACCCAAATCTGCTTAGCAGTCGTACTTTTGGACAGTAATTGTTTCAAATACAGCATGACCCAGGGCTGCCTGGATTGAGTGGCACAGAAGATGACTTGGATTTTTTTCTCTTTTCATTTTTTCCATCTCTGGATGATTAAAAGTGTGATTTGTGCGCCTTTGTTCTCTTTTGTCTCGGCTGTCCTCTCGAAGGCCCGATCGGGTCCTAAGTGAGGCCAGCAGGGGAGCGCTCAGTGTGACTGAGCTAAAGTGAGTGCCGATTGAGGAGACACGCGTAGTTCAGCTCCTTAGGGGCCAGAAGTTACATATCACACACGCTTATGCAGACACACACATGTGCTATGAAATGACAGATTACAGTCTCTGTTCAGTCAAAAGGTGACAGGGTTTATAGCCTGTGCTGTGACACGAGATCAAAGCAGATCGGACGTCGCAGCAACAAGTCCGGCATCACGTTCCATCCAAATTAACATCAGAGCACGTCAGCCGTGAGCTTCGGTTGTTCCAGAAGGGACCTTCGAAGTCAATTCACATTACACTTGGTGATGTTAACACCGTAGATATTGAGGGAGACATTTCCCGCAATATTCAGAAAAGTGGTCGATATGTTTTAGTAACAAATTCCTGTGATATACAACAAAGCTACAACGATACAGAGGAACAATTTCTTTCCAGCAGATAAACGATTAAGAAATTGACAGCCAAGCTATATTAACACTGCAGCACACAAGTTTAGAATAAATAAACACAACATTATCGTTCATTTATGTATGCTAACATATTAATCGATGTTATTAGACCATAGCCACATTAAACCATGCCTTTATTTACTTATTTTCCGTTTTTTCCCTCACAGCAAGAACACGTCACACAAGGACATCAATGCAGCTCCGGGCACACCGAAGGTAAGATGGCCACTGCCGTGGAGCCATTTAAAACCATTATGTGCACTGATAGGCCCAGCCACAATTAATGGAAATAAGAGCTCTGTTTCATAAAGAGGAAAAAAGAGTCTCACATAACTTTCAAGGAAAAGAGAGAAAGGACACAAATGTCTGTCTTTATTTCCTGCAGTAATTTACTTATGGAAAAGGGAGAGCTTTAAATGCTTCCTGACTGGGTCATTCAACAGACCTGGACGTGGAAAATGATCCCAATGTTTTGCTTTCTCATTGTCTTAAATGGAGGAGGATGCAAAGTGTATTTCCCTAATTAAATTCACATCCACATCAATCGAATTAGGCGGTTTATGTGTGTTATGCGACAAAATGGTAATGCCTCGTGCAATCACCATACACGGTTTACAAGAAAGCTTTTGATAAGGTTTATGTGATAGTAAACAAGGATGTTAAGCATGGAACGACCAGGATTTAGGAGAAAGATATGGGCTCGACTTTTCTGTTTTGAAGCAGCGTGCTTACAAATTTGATGATACATGAATATCTGTCCTGCTCACGTTATCTTAAAACATCCTTGATACTTTCATTTAATCTCAGTTTAAATTGTCACAGGGGACATTTCTCGGGTTGAGAGACAACCGTGATTATGGTCGTGATTTCCTCAAATGAGCGGGCTGACCGTTCGGTTCTGACCCATGGTCGGAGAGAAACCGAGCGTATGGAAAGAGCACGGAAGCCAGAAGAAAGGGATCGGGTTAGAGAACAGGCCGTGTGAGACGTGACTGAGCATTCCATAGCGAACACTTAGTATTCAGTAGGAGTGTGTGGAAAATGAAGAGGCTAGCTGGAATAGTGGAGGGGGTCCATGCTTGTCTTTTAAAAGATGGCAAAAAGGCAGATCAGGCCCAGCTCGCTAGTTCTAAAGGGGATTAACCCGGGGCATAGTTGGCCCGTCTCTCAAACCACCATTTCCATAGCGACTTCATGCCAGTCTGTGCGGCTCCTAATCCAAAATGGCGAAGGCCAGCGGAGGTAGGCAGCGTCATTATTGCGCTAGCATCGAGTTTTGACATATGCAGAAGTGTGAAATGTATATATTATTCGGGACTGTTATCATTTTTAATGAACAATGAAACACTTAAACTGTACACATAGTAGATGCTGCACGAATGTTCAGCGCACATACTCTCTCTCACTCTGCGGCACACACCGTATTCCCCAAGCACCAAAGGTTTTGAGATCGCAAATAAATTGTTTCCTGACCTTGCAATTCAAAAGCATAAGGAGCCATGCATAATGTCTAATTTACTGTCCCTGTAGAGAGAGGCTGCCATTTTTCACGTATTAATATTAGATTACAGTTGTCAGCCACTAAAGCCGCTACCCCTTCTTTCACTCTGATTAATCAGAGCAGATTGTAAATACAAATATTTTATAGCCGCCTCATAAAAACGCAGGACGGAGATCAAGGCTCTTGGGAAAGTAAGCAGTATTTCCCTCTCTCCCGGGTCGTTTGAGAAATTAAGTCAATTAGGTTTTCAGAAGGACGGGCCTGTTTCGTCTCCTAGTGCTTTTATAGGCGATCCGAGTGTGGTGTCATTCGGTTTGATGTCCGGTTTGGTCTCTATCCCTCTGTCAAATCCACCATTAGTCTAAACCCTGATGTTCTGTCAACACACAGTTTGATGCTGAAATGGCAGTTAATGGTTATCCGTCAACATTTGTTCATATCAGTCACATTGTTTCAGCACTCCGTAGTTCTTGTTTTCCTTTTAAACTTGCAACAATATCAGTTCTGTGCATGACACGTTTGTCTAGCCGATGATGGCTCACCTCTCTCTGTCGCTTTGTGTTTCTCTCCTCCTCTAGTCGCTCCTGTTGTCAGTGCACATCAAACGCGAGGGCGAGTCTCCAGTCGTGTCCCCGCTTTCCTCTGATGAAGCTCACCATTCTGACAGATACCAGGTGAGACGGGACGCCTCAGACACGGCGAGGCTGTCACGGGCACAGAGTGACATGCAGACTTTGCTATTCTGACACTCTGAACACAATTCCACACACAGACCACTGGAACCCCGCACTCTGATGCCGCCATGCATTGCAGCGGGCTTTAGCTTGTTGAGGATGTCTCGCCATGAAGGGGTTTCATGTTGTAGGGAATGTCCGTGCAGCATGTCACGAAGACTTGGAGCTGTCTCCGAGATGTAATATTTAGGATCTCTAAAAAACTGAAAGAGAGTGAAAGGGGACAATAGGTAGTGTACTCGTAAACGACCCAAATAATAATTACAGATATAGTGTTTTGGAATTAGCTATCAGTGTTGAAAAAAATTATATTTAACAAATTCATCAAGTTTATTGATTTACCAAATTCATTATATAAATACATTTAGTTTTGATGGGAACACACTCAAAAAGTAAGATTTGTGTCGAACATCAGCAAGCCGAAAAATGTGCATGTAAGTTGTATATCCAGGTTTTCTGCTCCACAATATCCTCCATCTTATCCCAGACTGGATCTGACTGCTGGATGTATTAATACAGGCCGAGATCTGTTCAGCTAATCTCCAGCCCCAGGTTTACTCAGGCTGTAATGTGTGTTCTGCTCAGATATGTAATCATCCATAGTTTAACCCTGGGCTAATCTACGCCGCCCCCGAGCCCCGGATATCATCTCTGTGCACCAGTGTCCTTGACATGTTTGTTTTCTTGCTGTTTCCCCCCTGGAGCTGAGGCTCTGTGGGACATCTTCCCGATCTTTATTCGTCCCTAACCCTAGAAGTGAGAGAATTTCTCAAATAAATATATATCCGGACAGAAAATGTCACATTAGATATAACAAGGCCGCCCTGCACGGTCTTTCCAATTTACACTGAAAAAATGTGCTTGCTTGGTGCTTCAATTTGAGGTATAATCAAATAGTACATTTAGTCTTGACTAGTGATGATTTGCTGTAACTTATACAAAAGATACACTTGTATTGAACTATTTTGATGAGTTAATATTAAAACATATGTTGCCATGACTTATTAAACACATCGTTTTTTACAGTGTAACATTACAACTAACGTTAATAGGCTATGTAAGCTTATATAGAATGACTATAAAACACGTAAAAAGTGCAAAGCAAAGATTTATTTAAACAATTCATTAATGATGCAACTTAAATTCCTAAAATGCATGATGTTTTGTAACTAAATCTGTCTGGTGTAGACACGCAGGGCTATTCACATAGTGTATCATCAGAAAATAGACTGACTTTCAGCAGCAATGGCTCAAGAGCTCCCGGTGGGGACTGCCTGTAGATGCCCAGCATACTCACATCTGGAGAAGGAAATCCACCTTATCCTCCCTATGCAGGGTTTATATATGATGTGAATTAGGTCCTCCATGAACTTATGATTTTAAACATGCATATCTATATATGAACGATTGATATTGGTTTCTTAAATATTTAAATAAACATTATTATTTATTTCTTCCAAAAAAATCGATAAAGCATTATGTTATGCGTTTAAAATGGGCAAACATTTTAAGATTTTTGTCCGTTAATGAAAACTAAGCCTCTGCGTGTCATTCACATAAAAATAGGCTTCAATACACCTTATTATCAAGAGAATGAACCCGAGTCATTTACATACTGCTGCGCCCTAGCGGCAGAACACGGAAATACACGATGACGCCGACGCAACAATCACGTGACCGGCAGCAACATGGCGGCGACGGCGCGCTGAAATGAACCGCTTCAGCGAGCCTTCGTTTTCAATCCTTATTCATCCTTCGTAAATATCATATTTAGTATCGTGTCGACGCTTTTGCGGATAGTTATTCAATCCTCATGGCTTAGTTTACCAAATGAGTTTTGTGAGTTCTGGCGTTTGGCAATGGAAGAGGAGGTGCAGAGCAATGGCAACAAAGAAGTAGGGTTTGTTTACATCAGGGATGCGCTGCAGAATCCAGCGCAATCCAGCGATACAGCGCGTCTCTGAAGTCATCATGAATGAATGAGAAATAAACTCAGATAACTGACACGTTTTTCTTTCTTTTCTTTTTCACCTGCAGACATTTTTGCGAGTGCGGGCAAACAGGCAGACGCGATTGAATGGTATGTATATTGTGTCTCGGCGTGAAGAGAAGTGACGCATCATTGTTGTTTTTTATCTGCATCTGTCATGTGCTTTTGTAAACGCATCCTTTATTCATTTAATAGCGTTATACGTCACTGTTGCACTTATATAATATCATCTTGTCCGTACCTGATCCCCCCCTCTAATGCATGGATATTTTTACCATATACCATAAAGTCAATATTACACTTTCTATCAGACTTTTTTTATCGAAAGCAAATATAAAGTCACACACACTAAATGTGTAAATACTGTACATATTAATGTAATGGACAATAACACTTATTTGACAACATTGAGGTTTATTTTGGCGTTGAAAATATCATAATGAAATATTACAGTTTACCTATGAGCGTTACTTCACTTTGAGCTCTCTGAAGACATTGTTTGCTCTTACAGACTGACTAGTTGTTTGTCTGGGACAATATATACGCGCTAAACTCCAGTCATTGGTTAGTGGGTGTGATGGAGCTGCCGCCCCCTTGGGGAGGGTTGGGGTGAGACCAGAGAACTCTAACCTGTGGCCAGTTGTTATTACCGGGTTTTGTTATTGGATAAGGAGCTCCTATCCTCTCAGGCTGCATCAGACGCTGGTGTCTGTCATGCGACCTTGCCAGAAGCTGGACATCCGTATCAGCATCTGATCCGTGTTATTCGAGCAATACGCAATTTCAACAAACATGAAGTTGCCTTATGATAAGGCTGTTTTATTCTGAACATGGATGTTTAAATGTTTTGTTTATATGGTTGTCCTGTTGTGCACTTCCCTTGACTGTAGCGCCTGCCCAAGCAGAGAATCACTTTAACCCCTCTTTTTGTCATGTGTCAACAGTCGATGACCTTTGCTGGTGCAGGCGCTCCACCAAGGAAAGTTTCAAAAGCCCCCCAAACCCTGTGCCCAGAGGAGTGCCCCTAGCCCCTTGCTGCCTGCGGCATGGTAAGACCCCCAACCCCCCTACTTTATCACAGCCGCAGGCACTGTTAGGCTAAATGGGGCTGTCTCCATCGAAACCCTAGCCCGTATTAATGTACATCACCTCTCATCTGAGACGCTGCGATTTCAGTGTGAGGCTTGGCTAGAAAAACTCCTGCCCTGCCTAATTAATCTGCCGTTTTCTTTTCCTATATAACGATGCCCGTCTCCCCCACATTACCTTCAACGTAGCTGCCAAGAAATGAGACCGCGTCCCTCCTTCTCGCTCACTCTCTCCTCCCTCATCCGGAGGTAATAGAAGAAACTCCCACCTCTCCTTCATCCCCTTCGGCCCCATTCGCAATCACAGCCACCTAAAAATTAATGTGCCCACACGCCATTTGCAGTTAAGAAAAAGCGACAGAGACTTACGGCACAATAGGCGCTGTTCTGCTGTGTTAAATTCTAATTATGGGCTCTGGAAGGGAGGGGGGGAGCGCGAGACACCCTGAGAAATCAGAGTCATGGCCATTCCCTGCCTGTCACTGATGTAACCAGGAGGAATTGGTCTGTAGGTGCAAAGGTCTAATGGACAGAGTTCACCTTTGAGACCCGTCACGTCCCTGTCGTGTTCTGCGACCACTTTCTTTGCCTCTGTTAAATCTAAAAGCTACGAGCCTTAAGCTAGTTCTGCAAAAGAGTGGGCTGAATAAGTTTTATATGGGCTTAATAGTGCCTGATATTTCTGAACGCTGCTTTTACCTCGTTGGGAATCTTCTGTGTTGCACATGGAGTTGTAGCTTAAAAAATGCCACAGGTGCCCGAGCTGTTGTATAGTGGTCAGTGTAATATGTACTTGAATGTCTTTCTTTTTAAGATGGTGTACCTTTTTCTGCATGATGATGCATTTGCAGTCATACCAATTACACAGTAAACCTATTAGATAAAAATCAACTATTCCACTGCTCAGTGCCATTGTGGTTCATAAGTGTAGTAAATATCGTGTTTGTATTGCTTGATTGTTTTAATCTTAATGTCTGTCTTTTCTTTATCTTTGCTGCAGCCCGGATTGGAAAGATGAAGCGCCGGAAACCTGAGGATGGACAGGTATGTCCACTGTGCAGCGCTCCGCTGACAGGGACAGAGGAGGAAATGAGTAGGCATGTGGAACAATGTCTGTTCAAGGTAGCTTCACAAACCCAGACCACTGGACCTCCAACCTCCTCTAGAAGTTTCGGCATTTTTGCCCTCAACTTTCCCTGGACATCAGCCTCAAATCAATAACATGCGCACACACACACACACACACACACACAGCTGTTCTTTGAAACTTCCTCCTCCATACTGACACAGTGCATACATGGGTGTACAGGGAAGAGTTGATGGACATGCTCTTTCTTAAAAAGGGTTTCTTCTCCTCTTTTGATCAAATTTAGTTGGCAATTTTGGCGTCCTGAACCTACATTAGAAAAGTTCTGCCTTCATAGGCTAGTCACAAGATGAGAGTTGACTTCATAAAGGGGTTTAATGGGATCGTTGTTCAGACTGGCTTGACTTTTTTGCCATTTAGTGGTTCGGGATGCAGCTCTTGCCTTTTATTATATTGCCGGTTCCACTTAACCTGTCGTATTCTGTAGTTTTTGTGATACTAATGCACTCTTGGTGGTTGGATTGGGTGTTCTGTTGCATGTGGTCTGATAGCTACTAAGATTAGACATCATTAGAAGTTAGAAACCCCTGCTATGATTTCCTCTGATGTAGTCAGACTTTGTGGTTTTGTCTTTTTATATTACACAGACACATTGAGGCGTGTTGGATTGCGTTTGATAAGCGGTTTTGTTTTCGCAGAGGGAAGGTGCCACAGAGGATGACTCTGCAGACATGGAAGGAGAGAACGGAACGCGGTTTGAAGAGTACGAATGGTGTGGACAGAAAAGGGTCAGAGCCACCACTTTGCTGGAAGGAGGATTCAGAGGTTAGCAATCTTTACATTTGCACTACAGGTTTTTCATTCTATTTGTAGTTTTTAAGGGAAATGTATGTTATTATGTTGTCGAAATAAATTCATTAGGACCTCTAAACTGTTTGATGAATGTAAAGTAATTTTGTTCTGGATCGACCACATGATCCACATGTGCTTAAGAGTGTGTGTACATGTACAGTAGTTGTAGTCCAGACGGGGTGAGATCTGGCAGGCCCTGCACGGCCTTTAAGGAGTCAAAGGAAAACACATTTAGCTGTGCAATTGACCCGGCTCACCCAGTACAGAGATGTGTGTGAGAGAAATGGGCCGCTGACCCCTGGGCTTCCCCGTCGCGAGAATGCAATTATAGCTCCCAAACTAAATCTGCTCACCTGGGACCTTCTCCATCTCATACTCGCGCACACGCTCCTTAAGACCCTTTTTGATGTGCTGCCACACTCATTGAACGACTTTCCAGGGAATTCTAGTCAGTTCATAAATAATTTACTTGCTCCGATTATGTGTACACTTTTTACACAGAAAGTGCCAGTCATAGTTGCATTCTTGTTTTTCATCTGGACTTTTTCAGTCTTAAATCTTGAACAGATGAGTTATTTGGATTCAGTTTGAAAGCGCTTTATTTTTCAGTTTGCACTAAGCGGACGCCTATCAAAACTTAAAAGAGTTTTTCCTCTCACCCCAACACTATTCGTTTCATATTTAAGAAAGGGAGTTATTCTCTTCCCTCAGCTCTCTTTTGTAAACTTGCCCGCTCTTAAATGGAAAGGCTGTTCGATCCCAAGGAGAAAACAGATTGCAGAGCTGTGTAGATTAAGAGAAAAAATGGAGTCGCTTCTCTAAAGCCTGGCTAGACAGACGGTGCCCAGATCAATTCTGCATGTGAACAGAGCTGTGTGTCTGTACAGAAGATCTCCAGCCCTTTATCTTCAGCACAGACAAACCCTCCTGCAGACACCGGCGTAATGACGATAGACAGGGACCCAGCGAGAAGTGACTCCGTAACCCAGGGGCCACTTGAAAGCTCCCCCCAGGCTGCTCAGAAGGTGGATTTTTCCATGAAAGCTCGGCTGAAGTCCACGAGCATTCAATCGGCCCTGCATTGCAGAATCCCTCCAGCCCAGAGGGAGCCTGCTAAGGGTGTGGGGAGGAGGGGGCTTAAAAGGGGTCTTCAATGGGATAAGAGGGCTATCGTCTCTGAAGCACCAGCCCCTCTCTCTCTTTGAGGAGCAGGAAAAAAGCAGGGAGGAAATGCTTTAAACCGAACAAAAAGAGCACGATAAGGTAAAAGTGAGAAAGAGAGGAAGAGAGAAATCGAAGAGGATCAGTTTTTGGCGGAGGCCCGCGAGGCCTCCTGTGTCTGTGGCTTAGCAGGGCCGTTGTGCCGATGAAGAGATAGAGATGGAGGAGATTTGGTGCTGCAAGGAAGAACAGAGGCCCACCGCTCATCTTTGAAAGATGGCCACTTTAAGCCCCCTACCCGACAGGCGTACATGCTTAAATGCCATCCTGATTGGATGAACTCTGACCTGTGACACATGCTGCGAAAGTCTGATAAGTGTCATGGCAACGGAGTGGAAGAGAGGTCATGTTTCATATCCTCTCTTAGCCGTGACATGACACACCTGTCTCAGGTGACATATGTAGATTAGAAAATATTTAAATCAACTCGCAAAATGTGACCCAATACGGAAAGAATGTGTTGTACTTCTTTTAAATGTTAGATCTGTACATGCATACAAGGCCACGGCCTGCTTTGAACACCAAGCAATAAGTGTCTTGTCATACAAATTCTCACATCTGAATCGCGCACCATTACAGTTTCATACAGGTTACAGCTGTGGTTCTCAAACTTATTTGTTGTAAGACATTCTTTATACATAGTGCATTGCTTTGCCGCCCCCCAAATAAAGACTTGTAACCTAAGAGTACGAAAAGTTTCATGTACACACACCTGCGTAATCAAAACAATGGACCGGGGAAAACTGAAAAACTTTGTATTATGCATGCCAGGCCAGTGGATGGTGCTGTTGCGCGTTAAAGAAACCCTACGTGCCTGCGCACATCTGCATATATTGTTTTAATCTAAGAGCGCTACCTTCAGAGTTTACATGGAAACGATAATGCTGTCGTTTTCAAATAGTTGAACTTTGAGACCCGTTTTCAATATTTTGCGTTTTCAGTCCCCCAAAATGCAATTTTCCTGTAAATGAACAGCCAAATGCATAAAAAGTCAGTGTTTAGTCGAAAATGGTCTCTAGTAAACGGCCTCTCAAACTTAACATTTGTATTAAACCAAAAACATATTCAGTTATACAACGCTGAAACATCCATTATTTTGGTTGGGGGTCTTGTTTTTCTGTGTTGATTGGACAAAATTTATGATACATTTCTATATTTCATAAAATGGCCCCCCTGCAAACATCTTAAAGGGCCCCCCAGTTTGAGAACCACTGGGTTACAGTATGTGAAAGGAGGCAGTGGAGTTGTGTATTGATCCAGTATGTGCATCATGTCCCCGAGGCTGCCGATCTGAGTGGCGGTTCAACAGCGTGCATAATTTGACTGAGAGGCGGGTAGAGTGGCACTGACCTTTTCGGCACAGATTAGATTGCCTGCCAAGACCGCTTAACAGTAGCCACAGCTTTCACACTCAGACAACGCTACACAGCTAGTTATGCGGCATTCAGGTGCCTGCTTGAAACTTGCGTTTGCCTGAGCAGGTTTGAGCTGCTATTTTGGTCTAACTAGATTTCATCAGTGCACCAAAGTGGACAGTCCTCCCGTATCGGTAATGGAGGCAAGTCCCTGCTGAATCAATGGTACATGACATCCGTCCTGCCACTAGCTCCAGCGATGTATTAGCAAGGATCCATGGCCTGATCAATTGATTGAATTAACAGTGATTTTCTTCTGGCCTGCCACATCTTTCTCTGGCCTGGCTGCCATTAGTGGTCACAACGATCTGTTTATTAGGTTTCCCCCCTTTTTTCTTCTGGCTTTCCGCATGTCCGTAGCGCATTAATGAAACGTTTACCATCATTTGCTGATGATGGCCTATTTTTGGTTTGGCTTCACCCCCAGCTTTCATCCACCTTTAGATGTATCTCTTTTTCAGGCTAGAATTAGGTACGGGGTTGTCAGTGTTGTTTTGCACTTTTGAGTCCTTGAATTCATTTCTTTATTTAGAGCTTAAGTTCCAGGGGCTCATAAATGAGGCCATGATGAATTAAATGGAAGTGATTGTAAGGCAGTAACATGCACAGTTTAACCCTGAGCTAATGGTTGAAGTGCTAGTCTCTGATATCACCAGATCTTTCTGCATGAGCAGCTTGGATTTATGTAGCTCGGCTATTGTTCACATATGCCTCAGAGGCCACAGCGAGCAAATAAAAGTTAAAAGGTCCCTTTTATTTGATCACTAAAAACCAAGGGCACATTATAAAAAAGGGGGAGCATTTGTGACACGTTTTATTCCTTCTCTGCCTCTACCGGATCCCTTTACAGAGAAGGTGTGGAGATATTGCATCCTTTCTTTCAGTCTTCCGGCTCCATCAGCATCCCATCCAGCAGAGTTCTGAGGAATGAGAGGAAACACCGTTCCTTTCTTTCATTACCAACCTGAGCTTCTCATCTGTGACAAACCATTTCTCCAGCAGTGCCCCTGACATCCCTCCATCAGCACCTGAGAGTCTCAGCCCACACCAGCCTCAATCAGGCTCCAGTCTCTGTGGACCTCTCCCAGCCTTCAGGCCGATGCCGATCCAACCTCTTCCTAACCAGAAGTGAAGGACCCAGTCAGCAGGTTCCTGGAGTTTGTCTGTGCGCTCATCACTGGATTTATAGAAGTGCCACTCCGACTGTACGCCCCAGTGCTTGGGGGCCCACATCCTGACAGGCACCAGACACAACTCTTATTTAGCCTTACTCTGATGCCTCCATCTGGACCCAGAGCTCCAGGTTCTTGGCCTGTCTGTTCTTACTGCCAGCACGGGTCTTAATTGGTATTTCTCCAGAATGACAGCGCTGTGGTGGATTTTTGCCATTTGAATGGAAAATGGTTGTTAGCAGCAGATTTGTTCTGAGTTCAAATCTGTGTTATTAAGTGTCTAAAATCTAAATTATCTTTATAAATAGATATTTTCCTTCTAAAATCTGCTTCTAATCTGTGCACACCAATGACCAATCCTCAATTGTATTCTTTTTTGTTCTTTACACCGTGTAAGTTTTAATCCTTGTGTTGCGCCTAGTAACACCACTTAACTGTGTTAAAATCCCTGGAACCCACAGCCACTTGTACCTTTACTGTTGTATTTAACACGCCCTTCTCTTTTTAGGAACAGGCTTTGCCATGTGTAGCACAAAGGAGAGCCATGACAGCGATGCAGACCTGGATGTGGATGGAGATGACACACTGGAGTATGGCAAAGCCCAATACACCGAAGCAGACATTATTCCTTGTTCTGGAGAAGACCAGGGAGAAGCCAAAGAACGAGAGGCACTGCGTGGAGCTGTTTTGAAGTAAGCAGGCTTCATCAAAACGTTAAAACTGCAAAAACAACTCGATTCGTTTGGCCTTGAAACTTAATTTCTTACTGTTTTCTGTAGCGGTGGTGTGCCATCCAATAGAATAACACCTGAATTCTCCAAATGGGCCAGTGATGGTGAGTTTATCAAAGTCTGTTTTCTTTTATTCTTTGTACAGTAGCATGTAAAGATACAAAATACATGTTTTTTTTCTTATTTTTAAATGTATTTTATAACATTTGGCTTTAAAACTAAAGACATATGTAAATATTACAGCATGTTGCTGCTGTCATTCTGAAGCCTCCATGTTTCATAATTATGTTTATCGTATAAATCATTATAGTCACCCTTTATGTTTGTCACTGGGTTTAGCAAATATCCAACCACAATGTATTAAAAAATGCAAGTCAACTTGAACAGCACAGTTTTTAATAATTGAAAAAGTTTTTTCCATTTCCTGAAAAAGAGCCAAATTGGAAATCTGAGGTCCAGCCTAATTTGAGAATGTCACAAAGAGCAAAAATATGACCTCATCCCAAATGTGCCAGATTTATTACTGACAAACAAAAAGTAGATTCTTTATTATCAAAGTTTTTGTTATTTCTCTCGTTTTCTGATTTCTCGCACGTGTCTGTGTTTTTAGAAATGCCCTCGACCAGTAATGGTGAAAGTAGCAAACAGGAACCCAGCGCTTCCTCTTCGTCCTCCACACCTCGGACCTGTAAAAACAGCGAAATCGAAAAGTGAGTACAAACACACGGCTGCCCTCAGAGACTGAGTGTTTGCTGGTGTATTGGGGTGAGATTAGTTTGTGTAGGGACTGCAAGATCATAAATGATGCATTTAGTGTGCTCATCTCTCTCGAGCATGCTTGATCACAGGGAGTGGCTCTGAGTATTGATCCCCGGCAGCTGAGCCTAGTCTGGGCTTGGCTCACGGCACAGGCCGGGAATGCTAAATCACCCTCCACGTATCTCCATAGTACAGCGCTATACTGCAGACGACGGTACAACATAGGGGAGTGTAAAAGGGAGTGTCTTCCCTCGAGACTGAAAGCAAAAGGAAGGAAGGGACTGGGAAGCAGGCAGTCTCTAGCCGCAGATAAATTTGAATAACCCGAGTGGGTGAAAGGCCGGCCCTTGTAATTCCCTCATCTCTGCATCCTCATCCATATTCTCAGACAAGTGCTTGTGCAAAACTCTCCTCCCACTTGTGCGTGTGGGGGCCCTGCCCCTCTGAATGGGTAATTGGGGTCAGAGCGCAGCTCCGGGTTGAGAGGGACTGATTGCCTGCGCACGCGATGGCACTACAACTGTCCTTTTGCTGGTTTTATCTCCCCGGGGTCAAGATGCAAGCCGCAGATGACCCATGTCCTGCTTGTGTCGTCATTTAATCTTGCAGGATTGCATGTTTTAAGACAAAACTAATTTTAAAGGTGCCCACGGTTTTTCTAATTTAAAAAAGTTTTGAAGTAGATGGTGTTTTTTTATTAAAACATTGAAAAATATTGGTCAAATCTTTAGGTTTAATGCGTGGAAGGTGTAATTGTCTAGAATTCTGCACACCAACAGTAAGATTCGTGACCACTATTTTAAGTTCCTCCTCCTCTTCACCTCTGTTTTCTCTTTCTCTCCGCACGCTTTCTCTCGGGAGAGGCTTCTAGTATAGCCCAATCAATCTTGTGCGAGTGGCCATCACTGGGCCCCATATTAAATATCAGGGCGGATAACTGGTGAATAAGCACAGCCAACCAACGAAATTGATTTTCCTCGTCGGCGCGTCACAAGCACGTTCCTCTCACCCATCTCCAGTCGAGTCCACGTCTGAGTCAGATGACTTCATCTCCAGCACGGGCTCGATGTCAGTTCCAGTTCGCAATTAAAATCGTGTTTGTTTACCGCGTGGAAGCGGACACAGTTTAAAGGCGTGACTTCATGTAAAGAATTGCACGTGCAGCGTTGTTCGAAAGGTTTGACAGAGTGTGTGTTAGTGGATGATGTTATGAATGCTGTCGGAGCGTGGGTGTGCGAGTAGGAGGATGAAAATGGACAGAACACTATTCCTAAGTGGAGCTGCAGAAGCGTGACAGCTTAGATTGATTCATTGCTTTCCTCCGCAGAGACCCCCTCGCCTTCACCCCCCGCGTGCACACGGAGCGCCAGGCAGCCGTTTAGACTAGCTGTAGCGCTGTATCGGGGGGCATTAAGTGTTTTAGCCTGCCCGGGTATGAATCACCGCAGCTGTTTGATGTCACGGAGAAGCGGGAGCAATGAGCGCAGACCACCCGCACCCGCTTTATTAGCTTAGCGCTTAGCTCCAGACGTGACACACGCTCGTTTATTTAATATTGCCCGCAATATTTCTCCCAGTCTGTGCCCGTCTTGCTCGGCCTTCCGCCTGAATCTATCCATCTCTCCCCGACAGTAGAGCCCTCGCTCTCCTCCGCCGAGCACCGCTCCTCTCTCCTTCTGCTGATTTGATCAGGTATCACAAGATGTTACACGATATTGTCTTATGAAAGGGGCCGGGGAGATAAATCTCAATGATGATATCATTAATCATGAGGTCATGAGAAGAGGGAGGAGGGATTCCTTTTAACTCTTTCTTGACCGCAAAAGCCGTTGCTGTAATTGCACCGTGACTGGTTGATGTGTCATGTTGTCTTAACGGAAAGCGTGACGTATTGTAGTTTTATTTACTTGAGCTTTGATGTGATTTTTATATTGTGTGCCGTGTTCAAAGATTTTAGATTTTCTTTCAGATGGGTGAAGCATGCATACTTGAATGCTCCATTGTTTTATTTTCAATTTCCTGAAGTGAGGGGTCTTATTTTGAGCATGCTTTAAAGAGGCCACATAA
The DNA here is from genome assembly GCF_947034865.1 of Barbatula barbatula. Lineage (NCBI taxonomy): Eukaryota > Metazoa > Chordata > Actinopteri > Cypriniformes > Nemacheilidae > Barbatula > Barbatula barbatula. The sequence goes on from NC_136764.1 coordinate 23,981,209, forward strand.
GGAGCTGAATCATTTCATTACAGCCGGAGTCTGAAAACAATTCCCAGCCCGAAACATGTGCACTTCAATCTGCAATGAAAATGAGACTTGTCGTCTTTAGTTTCAGTGATTCATTGTGGTGTGGTGTGGATGGGGGGGGGGGGGGGGTGAGAATTATCCTATGTGTTTTGGTAAAACAGTGGTGGCTGATTAATTGCCCATATGGGTAATGATCTTTTGCTGCAGGGGGCATGTCTCAGTTATTTAGTCATGAGGACTCCAAACTTCATGCTCATTTGAACACTGTTGCAGATTTTAATTTTATTCTTTACTTCAACCAGTCCTGCAGCCTTTGGTTTTTAGTCCAAATAAAAAAGATCAAGTCAGAGGGTGTCGTTCTCACGGCAGGCTGTGCACGGGACTTCTTTCTACAGTCAGGGTCGGCTCTGATAGAGATGGATGGTTAAGGGGCAGGATAATGAAATGAGAAATCGCGCCCAGAGCTGAAGCCTTAACGGAGCCGCGTCAGCGTGAAACAGAGGTTCAGATCTCATCCGCTTCCTCTTTAAATGCTAGCACCCCTTATGCGCACATTTGTTTGCCTTAAAATAGAGCAGCACTTGGACTTGACAGACCTGATGCTTTTTCAAGTTTGATTTGAATATGAGGAGTGTACCATTATAGACAACAGATGTAGATAAATGGCATGATTTGTTTGAATGGTAATTCTCATTGTGGTTTCTGATAGAAATGACATTATTTCTTTCCTAGATAACGTAACGGCAGTTCACCATATTCAATGTCTTTAAATCTCTGTCCCACCTCAGATAGTCATCCTAGTCCAGTTTTACACCTGCTTGTGATGTCTCGGACCATCGCTGTTCCATGTCTGTTCACATAAAGAAAGAACCAAACCCCCAAGGAATTAAATAACTTTCAGAATGTGGTTTTCTATAAATCACCACGCAATGAATATTTATGCTGGAGCTGGTTGGGCTTTAGTTGGGAAAAGTTGTATTCTTTGCCGGGCCTGATGACGGCATGCAGGCAAGTGAACCACAACGATTTATGGAGCTGTTAAAGCAAAACAGCAGACATGGAGAACAGTACAGCTACTCTGCTTTCTGCTTTATAAGCATGCACGCTAATCAAGACTAAATGCTTTTTTACAAGACGACCACTAATAAGACGAGATTTTAAAAGTTTATAGTCCCGGTGCTGATTGCGGGATGTAGAGAACGGGCTGACCGGACTGCTCGATCTCCTTGGTCAAGGTCGTCGTCTCATGGAGGCTTTGGTGAGATTTAAGAAAGCCTTAAAGATGTCTTGCCAGTGCTGTCCGTTTGAGAATAATCAATCATTCTCATCATTTAAATGTTTAATAGCGTCGCCCTTCCCATCACTGAATTAACTTGACTGTTTGTGTATCATTCAGTTTAGTACATATCAAGCTGGCTCATTAAACAAGACGTGTTAAATACTACTGTGAGCTTCAGTTCTTAAGGAACCTTATGATTCTTCAGTTCACTGTCATTGCTCTTCCTTTATGTTGGCCTTATAGGCGAGATTGAGTCCATAAATGACGCTTCCTGTGTTTTAATGGCCCTTCCTTGATTTACATCCCAATACTACCGGATTACCGAGAGGCCTGTGTGTGTGGCGAGCCTGTACTCATTGGTGAGTCACGCAGGCATGTAATAAATGAAGCTATTGGAAAAGGCAGAGGAACGGCAGGCGCTAATCGGGGGGATTGTGCCTAGGAGAACGCTGGCGCAACGTTAAATCAATACTGTAGATCAGTGCTCCATCTGGCTGGAAAATGAGCAGATCACCATAAACATCTCGCCAAGCGCCTCGTCGCACAATCAATGGTGGCCATATTGATTTAGTTATTGCGAGTTCATATGCTGCGGACAGTGTTAAATATACATTCACTAGCTGAGAGGCATTTATCTGAGAGAGCGTTTACACAAGACCGTTTTCAACTGACCGTGTTTTTGGGTCGCAAAGTGCAACTTTTGGAAAACGCCGCCCTGTTCGTTTCCATGTAAATGGCAAGACAGAACTTTCTGAAAACGGTGACATCACGTGCATGCGTATTACGCACTCAGTCATGCAAGTATAGCCAACAAATATGGCGGCTTCCGGTACTGTGAGCTCTCGCTGCTCGACTTTCTAGTAACGTTTCCCCAGCAAAATGTGGATTTGCTGCACCAATAAGACTATTTACATTCGCCAACGGTATTAAAAACGACTTTTGGCTTATAACTGTGCATGTGTATGTGCCAAGGCACGTCCTATTTCTTTTCACAACAACATCGCCATCCACTGGCCTGATGTGCGTACTATAGCGTTTTTATCCTTTTTCCTGGATCCGTGTAAATGCAGTCACGTTGTGATAAGGCTGAAGTGTATGTGAAACGCTTTTCCGTTTTCATTGTGTAATCTTGGCCTGATGACAGGTGTTTAATGAGATATACAAATTTCAGCTTTTCAAATAAAAATATAAAAAGTTATTCTTAGCATTGAGTAGAGTAGAAAGCCCATTTTGTGCATATTCTTCTGATTAATCAAACGTATTAAACATTTTTTCCCTTGCAGGATCACAGAGGACTCCACAGCGACCACATTGGAAGCGCTAAAGGCCCGCATCCGAGAGTTGGAGAAGCAGATCCTCAGAGGAGACCGATACAAGTGTCTCATATGCATGGTGAGAACTCTTGGCTTGCCAAAATCATGCGTGTATGTGTGGGTGTGTTTGGTCTGTGCGCTTGTAACCCATCCTTAATAAGATGCCATGGTAATGTAACACCCACAGTCATGCATCCAGCTGGCTGAAGCTGTGTGATGGTTTTCCTCCAACTTAAACCAAACGGCCTGAAAAACGTACCCCCGCTGCAAAGTTCTTTCGCACCCCAGGAGTTCCCTGATTATATTCAAGCATAAATGATTGAAGTCTTCTCACCTTGATTCAGCCCGGAGATCAATTAGCACTTCAAATGTTGTAACATTTAAGTTTCAGTAAAACCAAGCTCTACTGTAGCACCTCCTGAAAGTTACCAATCCTGTGGATTGATTACTGTAGACTTTGTAGGGAACAAATCTTACTGCGTTGAATCAAAAAGAGCCTTGTAAATGTTGATCTTCTAATTGAAGCATATCAAGGCATTGTTTTCTCCCTGATGCTTGAATTGTGCAGTCTGCAGAGTTGAGCATTTCCCAGTGGTGGTCTACTGCCACCTGCTGTTCATCTGAAGTGTAGCAGGCCTGATAGTTCAAAAGAATCACCTATAACATTTTTTTCAACCATGACATGCCTACCATCATTTTCCAAACATTGCAATACACAGCCAAGCTCCACCCATCTATCCAAGCCAAAAGCATCTGTCCATAGCTGCATCCATCCATCTGATGTGTGTGTCTGTGCCCGCCGTGGCGGCCGCGTTCTTGTTCTCAGTGCCGCTCTTGAATATCCCTGCAGCGGAAGCCGACCCAAACAGGGGCTGACGGCAAGAATCAGGTGGCCGAGAGGCACGGGAGCGCAGAGGCCCTGCAGCTCGGCGTGTACTGTTTGTACAGAAGCTACGTAACGGGCTGCAGCACTGCCACTGCGGCCAGCAGTGGGATTAAGAGGCTGCTGCCGCTCCGGAGGGTAAGGCTCTCTGTGCTCCCTCTGGCCTGACCCCGCCTGACCCCTGCACTGCCCCACCTGCTCCCCCCCCTTTTGTGGTCGCGCGCTATGCTGTCTGGTGATGTCTTGTGTTTGCGTGTGTGTGATGTAAGTTATGTTTATGTCATCTGTTCAAATCGTTAATTTATCTTTTGGGATTTTTGTTTCAGGACTCGTATACGATGCCACTCACCTCTATCCAGTGTTGGCACGTTCACTGTGAAGAATGCTGGCTTAGGACTCTGGTAAGAACCACACACACACATAAATCACATCACAGGGACATTGCCTTTACATAATGGGATATCGCAGGGCTTATTTTTATTTTTAGGATATGGGTTTGATCCCAGGAAGCACGTGCTGTTAAAATATAGACCTTTGAATGCACGGTATGACATTTTAAACAATAGCATTAAATAAAAAGGACAGTTATAGCTCTGAAGTGCTGACACTTAAGGTATATATTAAATTTCAATTCTGTGCACACCGCAGAGTGCCCAAACCTCCTCGTCGGGTGAGTCATTCGGTGCCTGGGTCGGCGTATAATGCGCATAATGGAGTAGTTTATTTTGATAATGCTTTGGTATTTGGCCACAGAGTAGGTTGAAGAGTTCATCTCTACCTCCCTTCAAGACCTGCAAGATTCCTCATCCGCTCTTCATTTTATAATCCCTCGCATGTTCGGCTAACCTCTTGCCATCAGAATTAGGATTGCCACTACATGTCTGTCTTTAACAGCCACACGTGAGCTTTCCCTCTTGTCTCCAAGCCGTTTTAGCCAGTCTTCCACTGGGAGCCCACTCACATTAGCCACTAACACGTAGTGTCACAACACAGGGAAACAATTAATAAGGAAATGTTTCCCAGCCTCAGCCTTTTTCCAATATGCTATATATTAAATCAGCTCTTTGCCTCTCCGCTTATCACAGGCCGTCTACGTATAGCCGACATGAGGGATATCAGAGATGTGTGTGTGTGCCAGCCCGTGCCGCCACGGCAGCTTGTTACTAATGCAGGCATTAAAATTGTTGCCTGAAGACAGCAATAAAAGTAGCACGACGGGGCTCCCTGCGTCTTGATCAAAGTAAATGCGTGTAATTTGGTTAGCGTCAGCCTTGTTTTATGAAGCTAATGGAGCGCAGCAGTTCGCCGCTGATGTGAGGAGCCCGTGTTTAGTCCGCGACCTGCCCGCGCTCATTAAAACCGCGTAAACTCGGGCGTCCCAGAACAAAGGAATCTCAAGACCCCTTTGTGTCTGAGGAGTCACGGTTAAGGGGGATCATGCAGGAATGGGGGTCTGGAGTTAAAACCGCTTCGGGTTGAACAGCAGACGACAGTCTTTGTATGTTTTTTTTATGTACCTGACTTCATTTTACCGGTCAACCACATGAAAATGTGTCAGAATATGATGTCAGTTCTGAAACCGTTGCAATAGCGCATTCGCCATTGAGGCATAATGAAGGAATGGCGAATTACATTAGCACAAGCCAAATAGAGTGTTGCTGGATATCTTTTAGTAGGAGCGGATTCTGGTTCATATGGAGCCACAAAAAAAAAAACAGGACTCCATTGGTTGACATCACTCTGGGCAAACAGTGTCTTTGCTATATATTTTAACTCGCACCCACCATCCAAAGGTACTGGTTCATATATGTACATTAGGGGCGTAAATGTGTGGGATGTCTTAGAAGGTTACTTGAGGACAATATCATCAATAATAGTAAAATTCCTCACATTACTGTTGCTGAACTCTGTAGTCAGGTCTGTTTCTCCATATGAAGATTTTACGTGCCTCGTGGTTTGGAATACACTGCAGTTAACCTGTACAGACTGTGCTGTGTCTGGCAAGTGTGCCTTTGTGGTGTTTTATAAAGCAGTCTATAGTTGCTGACTTTAACACTGGGTTCCTGTTGTGATTCAGTCAGTGTGTGGCGTAGACAGTAGACCACACAGCTCACCTTCCTCCTCCTCTTCTACCTCTCCCTGCTGTTCTTTTGGCTTTTATGATGCTGGCTTTATTGGGCACTGGCTGAACTTCAGAGTGGTACTGGGAAAGACTCCAACAGGGTGGGCCGCCTAGCGCAATGTCCTGACATGCAATTAAAAAAAACATGTCTGTTCAAATACCACATTCAACTATATTTATAATCTACAACGTTGACAAACTTTTTCTCATCCTTCTCTTTTGTTTCTCTTCCAACAGGGAAACAAGAAACTTTGCCCACAATGCAACACCATCACGTCACCAGGGGACCTCAGGCGTGTGTATTTGTGAAGAGAGTCTGGATTATTCTTCGTTTTGTTTTTCGAATTTCCATTTCCATTTGTTCTAGCGTATTTGATTTCCTTCTGAGGGGGGGGGAGTATCGTCCAGCCTCGTAACCATTAGAGGCATAGACTTGGATTGACTTTAAATGGGACTAACTTCGCAAGCATAGGACTATGAGGACTGTATATAGTTCTCCTCTTTGAATGCCTGTGTTTAAAGCCCCCACTTCCCCTCAGGGGCAGGTGTTCTGTTGTGTTGGTCCATCCTTTCCAAAGTCAACTGTGTTCCCTGGTATTGTCGATGAGGAAGCCCTTCTGTTCAAATGAAGGAAAGAAAACTGCTCATTCTGTCCCTCCACCCACACCACTGCTGCTCTACATCGCCCTCTTTTTCTCCCTGTGTGTGATGACTGCTTTACCAAGACCGCCCCAACTGGAACATCAGTCAGCGATGACAAGAAAAAGACATAAGATCCCCTGGTGTCAGTCCAGTAGACCACCCAAGGCTCTTGAGATCCCCTTTGGTTTTTATTCTGCATTGTATTCTCTTTTCACCCCGAATCATTACTTCTTTTGTGGTGTTCTAGTGATGTCAACCAAATTCAATGAAGCAGTGCAAGCACATGTATAATAGTCTATGTATGTTTACAGTGTTGTGAGTAAATGACATAGCGAACAAACACACACTTGTATACACATGAACACACGCACACATACACTGACAGAAACACAGAAGAATATATTGATTAAAAAGTCCAGTTTTAGTTGGGGGCGGTTGGGGTCGAAAGGGGCGGGGTATGTTACAATCTTGTTGAGTAAAAAAAAGAAAACCCTCTGTATTTTTAAACGGATGTTGTTGTCTTGAAGTTGTATTTCATTGTACAGGAAGAAATTTAAGTAATAATAATAATAATAAATTACTCAAACTAGGACTTAAAAGATATAGGTGTACATTTTCATTGAAAGATACAGTACAAACTGTAGATTCAACCGTAGAGTCTTTGGTTTTCTTTGCTTTCTTTTTCCTGACAAATGGGTAGAATTGCGTTTAATCACCTTCATTTGTAAACTGGGCCACTTTTTTTACCCTAACCGTAATATCGCTACAGCCCAGCTTGCAGAAGGCTTTCGGTCTGTCACAAAAGATTGAATTTATTGCTCATTCATTCCAGGAGCTTATCACTTTCTTTCCACTAAAATGGACTTCTAGCAATGTCAAACAGTTAGGGTGGTCTCATTGACAAGTGCTGATCAGATTTCCTCTCGTGATGATTTTCATTTTCCATCAAAGAAGGAATTAACCGAAGAAGTCAAGAATTTCATTTCCCTGGCTGACAGCTCCCGTTTCCCCCGGGATGAGACCGTGTGCTTAATATTTGTACATCTGTGTATTCTGTGATTTCTGTATTGATGTAAGCGCAAAAAAGGAAGAAATGAAAGGTCATTGCTGATCACGACACCACAATAAACAGTCAAATGTTGCTTTTGTTTTAACTTATTTCACTGTTTTTCAAATCCTCATCCTCACAGGCCGGGTGATACGATCGGGAAGAGATTCACGTTTTTGACGGAGAAAAAAAAACAACTGAACCTTTATCCTCAAGTTTTACACAATGTTGGAGATGTTTTGCTCCTCTTAACAGGTTTCTCTGTAACTGTTGTAAAATACAGCTAGTAAATAAGAGTTGACTCTTTGTATCCCTTTTTTGCTGAACGCTGCATCCTGCCCCAAAGATGACAAATTGCACAAGACAACTGTGCGATATGATTTGTGTCCTTGTATATTCTTGAAAATGGTACGTGTCTTTTCCGTTTGTAAGCTACATTTGACTTCAATTAAATGACTGCAAATTTGAACTGGTCACCATGTTGCTGGCTTCATTCCCAGATCTGGCAGGCCAAAGATTATGCTGTTGCAAGAACGTCAGAAGAGTAGCTGTTCATGTTCTTTTTAAAGTAAACCACATGCTTTACATGTTGAGCGTTAGTGAAGAGTGCACCTTATGAAGAACTATAGTTGCAGGATACCAGAATGAACTTTATTCACCAAGTCTGCACAAACACACACCACGAAGTTGTTGGGGTTAAAGGAGCTCGGAGTATTTACAAAAGGTATAAACATACAATGTTGTCGCTGTTGCCTCAAAACATTTACATTTAGTCATTTAGCAGACGCTTTTATCCAAAGCGACTTACAAAGATGTTTTTCAGGTAATGGAAAACTGTTTTAAATGAAATGAAGTATTGTGTTGTCAAGGTTAGATATTTGCAAAACCCAGTGACAAACATTAAGGGTGTTTAATAATAATAAAAATGATGATCATCCTGAAATATGGACATTTTATGTTTCAGAAAGACAGCAGTGATATGTAATGCGTAAGTGTGAGAATTATTTTGGATTCATTCGAAGTGATTTGAAAAACGTTATAAAACAACAAACAAAAATATGTAAAATTAAGAAATATCTATGATTCTGTACTGTGTGTGTCAATATCTACCTGCGTCCTGCGATAACAAGGATCATGAGATGCATATTGCTATTGTCATTAAAGGTCCAGTGTGTAATTTTTTTGGAGGATCTGTCGACATAAACAGTTTTCAAATGTTTATAAAGACATCAGAAAGACCTTTAGTACCTTAGAATGAGATATTTCTATCTATATACACCGCGGGTTTCCCTTACATGGAGCTCACCATGTTGTTTCTACAGTAGCCCTAAACGGACAAACTGCTCTACAGAGAGCGTTTCCTAAATATGTTATCTCCTTCGAAAAAAGTGACATCTTTGTCCTGTGAGAGCTGCCATAGTGCTTTGAAAGGTAGTGGAGTGAGCCAATCTTTGCAATTCGCAATCTCACCACTAGATGCCGCTAACTTTCATACACTTGACCTTGAAAGCAAAAGTGGGTAATAACAGTTTTTCTCTCTGAAATAATGCCAAATATATAACATTTAAATGAGAAAAATTCTAAAGATTTTTTATGCTAGCGTTCTCAGAAATAAGGACCGTCTAACACAGTGTTTCTCAAACTTTTTCTGCCATTCCCCACTTTTTGAGGTAGGGAAGGGGTCCGAGCCCCACCTGTCCCCGATAGCCAAAAACAAAAGGGTAATAAACTTTAGGTCCACTGTCTGTCTTGGTTTTCTCTGCTGGTGCAGATAAATGTAAGGCTTACATTTAAATGTCATTGTTTTGTTTTGAGTGTATGGTCAATAATAAAGTAACAGGCAAAAAAATGACAAAATGTCCACCCATTCGTCGCGCCCCACTTGTCATGTCTCTATTCCCCACTAGTGGGGCCCGCCCCACACTTTGAGAAACACTGGTCTAACAGCAGACCATTTCCTAAAGGTATTGTACAGTAATATACACAGTCCCCATTACACTGCGTTGTGCATTACACCGCATCTGGTAGCTATAATGAACTTTTAAAACTACCCCATTGATTTTACACCATCACAGAGTGCTTCAAATTAGATGATAAAAGGAAGCTCTGAAAACTCTGTTCTGCCATCTACAGGTTAAACACCCTGCTGATGTTTTACCTGCGCAGCAGTCTTAAAGCACGAACAGCGCTCGCTTTAAACATTATGGACTGTAATGAAACTTTCATGAAATTGCAAGATGCTGACTCTAATTAGAAAGTCTTCTACCTCCCCGGTGGATCGTCTGATGCGAGTCCAAACTCAGTAGTACTACATTCTGTATTTTATCAGCACCGCAGAGCAAGCAGTAGCCGGGCCATTAAGTACTTTCAGACGCCCGTAAAGTGTTGATAGATGCGTTGGAAAATCAGCAGGAGCTTATATTAAGTCCTCACAGCCCGACATCTCATTCAAGTTTGTTTGAAAGGAGTGAAACAAGCTGGTGAGTTAACAGTGCCAGACTGCCAGTGTTCGGGCTGCTGAAAATGATCGATGCATACACAGGTGATGTCATTTTTCAAGCTGGAAAAACAAATAACAACGATCCTTATACTTACATCTACTGTATGTAGTGTCTCCAGTGTTGCTGACCGCATTTAAGGATAGATTTCTGACCGTGAGTTCAATACGGGTTCATTGTAGTATGTGGTAATGTGTCTCTGTGTGGTTGTAAGTGAATGTAACTGTGGTTGGATCATCTCACCTCTAGCATCTAACCCAAGTCTTTACTTACAGTCGAGGCTGCGTGTTGCAGACGGCAGCACGATCCATAGAGTGCATTAGGCGGGCCGCGGGCCAGGCTCGGGTTACCTCCCGCCCCGCGGCCTGAGTGGCACTGGAACCAGGAAGAAGCCGGGTGAGTGGAAGCAGATCTATAGAAATTGCTTTTGGAGGTCAAAGTCATCCCTGATGGGAAGTATAAAGTGTGGCCAGTTTACAAACATCTCCACAGACCAATCAATAGGACAGGCCTTCTCTGCCATGTTGGGTAATTCGTCGATCGCATCGGCTGTCTGTACCAATGGTAATTTACACCTTCATGTGGGAATTTGACGTGAGCCCTCCCCGCCGCCCCATCTCTCCTCCCTCCCCTGTGATGTGCGCTACTTCCTCCAGCTCTGCTTGAAGTGCTCGTACAACTCATTCAATTAGGAGCCTCTTCTTTTCTCATCCTCTTTATATGATCGATCCACTCAAGGGGCTCGACAGAAAAAAAGGCTTTGGGTATTTTGTAATGCACGAGGTAGAGGAAATTAAGCAATGTGGAAATGTATGGCCGTCTGGCGTATTTTTAAATGACGCGTGCTGTGTTTTAAAGTGTGAGGGTACTCAAACTGCAGAATCATCATGTTTTCAGAACAGTTTACTGTGCATTCGTCTCACTTGACCGGCACAACTGGATAGAAAACAAAGTAAACAGCTTTCTGTGACAAATGTATTCATGCCTGCAGAAAACAATGCAAACATTGTAAGATTCAGAATCTCAATAACTGTCTCTCACAAGCTGCTAGGAATGCAATGCCGGTGTTGTGACACTATGGGGATTTAACAGGGACGCTTGGGTAATAACAAGGTGAGGTGAAATGGTGTTTGTTGTCTGTGCATGCATGTCTGTGTGTTATAGACAGGATTACCACCCTCCTTGCGTGAAAGAAGAGATATTAAGACTGCGCTGCTGTTGACTCTTAATGGGGAGTGGGAGGGTTGCTCCCCAGGCTCAGTAATCTCTCTCAATACCTATTTATTACTAAAGAAAACCCGCTGTTGCACACATATCCGCTGCTTCGCAGAGATTGCACATATCAATCACAAGAATAACATATTACGACCCCGTGACAAAATGCATCCACACGCACAGCAATGTATCGGCTGTCGGCTAAAGGTTTGTAAAGTTTGTCTGTGTTTGTCAACTTTGACTGCGGTTGACTGCTGCAATAAGTGTGCAGGCTACAAATGTTCATTATTAAAGTACCTTGGCCGATAAAGGCATTGTTCACTTTCAACATACATTTTCATGATGATTTACTCACCGCTGTTGTCATCCAAGATGTTTGTATTTTTTTCTTTAGTCGAAAAGAAATTAAGGTTTTGGATGAAAACATTCCAGGATGATTCTCCATATAGTGCACTTCAATGGACTCCAAACGGTTGGAGGTCAAAATGACAGTTTCAGTGCAGCTTCAAAGGGCTTTTAACGATACCAGACGATTTATAAGGGTCTTATCTAGCGAAACGATCCGTCATTTTCTAAAAACAATAAAAATGTATATGCTTTATGAACACAAATGCTTGCCTTGCTCTGTTCTGCAAAGCGCGCACACGAAAAAAAAAATACATAAACATCTTGGATGAGAACAGGGGTGAGTAAATTATCATGAAAATGTATGTTGAAAGTGAACAATTCCTTTAAACTAAATAACACACATGCACTCCCGCACAGAGATAAGGTCAAAGGAATATTTCCTGTAGGCTACTATTTGTGTAATCTGTTAAGTTAAAAAGCATCGTATATGGTTGGAAATGTAAATATATGTTGAAACACCAGAGCTGCAATACATTACCTTTTAAAGGAATAGTTCGCCCAAAATTTTAATTCTGTGATGAATTATTCATGTTTAAGTTGTTACAAACCTTTCTTTGTCTGGTCGGTCTGGTCAGACACAAAGATATTTGGAAAAATGTTAGCAAATGAGATTTCTGTGTGGGTTTAAGCAAAGGAGTTGCTACTTTACAAAGGCTACAATAGCTTTTTTTTTAAATTGGATTCTAGTTATAACATAATTAAATATGTATAACCTAACATCAATAAGCGCTATAGTTACTTTTGTTTTATTAGTATTATATACCTAATAGTAATACATTTATGGTTATTTATTCCCAGATTTGTATAAAGAAATTGTTTAAAGTAAAGTAAGTAAATATACAAATAACCAACACATATTTATATAACTTAAAATTATTTAAACCTTAATTTGCAATGGCTGGTTTCTAAAGATATCCTGTAGTTTAACACAGCTTCCACATGAGGTCGCTATCGCTAAGCAAGTTGAAGAAGCAACAATGCAAAGTCAGAAAGTTTTACTAAACTCTGAGTCTATAACAATTCTGTAAATGCTGTTGCAGTCAACACATTTGACCGAGTGGATCAGGTTGCCTGAGTCATAGATGTGTAAGGTTGGCGCATGTACTGTATTAAACGTTTGCCGACCGCCTCCTTCATCGTCGAAACATTCCCTAACCCCTATAATGCACACTAGGAAACACTAGTAAACGTGTGATCAAACGGCTGGTTTAAGACGCAGGTTCAGTTTTTTACGCTTCAGATTCTACAGAGCACTCTACTGGACAGAAATGTGTTATTTATTGATAGATTTTTTATTAGTACCAACTGGTACTTTTTACGGTCTGTATTTATCTTTAAACAAGCAGTGCTGATAAAACAACGCTTTAAGCCAAACTTACCGAGATACACTGGACCGTGGTCACAAAATGTATTTTTGTCTGGCTCCTTCAGATTCATTAATCGCAACAAAATAAATACAACAAATACATATTTAACACACTTACAGTAAACGGAACTTCTCAGCTGTCATTGGTATTGTTGATGGGCATGGACACGAGGAGCTAAACTGAAACTGGGGACGTGGTGATTCCCTGAAAAACATAAATTGTGTCTATAGAAACATTTCAAGCACTGTCAAGTTACTGTCACTGGGGGCTTTGGGGTCACCTTTTCTCCACCAAACTTCTGCTGCTGCATGAATTTTGAAACTGTTGGATAAAAATAGCGAAATGTGAGTTTTGAAGTACTTTTTGCAAGCATTTAAGCAGTTATTCATAGAGAGGATTTGTTTAACCCATTAAGGTACAGGACCTGGTTTTGGCTTTGTAGAAATCCATCCAGCCGCCCCATAGCAGTTCTACACTCGATTCAGCTGAATAGATGAATGAAACAACTGTTCAACCAATGATTGATATTAAAAATGATTCAAACTGTTTGAATAAAAGCCCTGAAACTTGGTCGGAGAGAAAATATAACAACTTACAAAATGTAGATTGCAATTTAAAAAAAATAAAGTTAGAGGCGTCAGGAGTCATTGGCTTTTCCTTTTGCGTTGTAAAAGAACTAGGAGGGGGACGACGCCTAAAAATACATATAAAAGCACTGTAAGTACGGTTTATGCTTTAAGAATTTATAAATGGAGAGAATACGTTTGACTAACTCAAGGGCATAGCTGGTGTGTCACGGGACTTTAGGGACGTCTCCTCTCCATCTAACTTCTGATGTCGTGCAGACGCTGTTGAGAACAAATCAGAGAAATGAAAAAAAAACTGTTCATCCAGTGATTGACACCACAAATGGTTCAGACGGCTTGAAGAAAAGCATTGAAACTGTTGGTCAGAGAGAACAATATGAAACAACTTACTAAATGTAGGTGTCGATTTAAACACAAAGCTGGAGGCATCAGAAGGACTGATCGGCTTTTCCTTCTGCATGGCAGAATAATTGAAATAATTCAGCCCAATTAACCCAAAAGCAATAGACACATTGGCTTAAACACTAGAGAAATATATATTCAGAAATATTCACTCCCAGAAGAATAGAACTTATTAGACATGTTTTGTATTTCAGTTTAAATTCTAATGCCGCGTTCACAGTTGACTTTTCCCTCTTTTGACTTCCATTCATACGCATGCGAATGCAACAGACCGGAAAGGCAAGCCCGTCCAACGATATTTAGCATTTCGCTGTGTAGCAAAGATCAAGTTTGGTGAACTCTGACCTGCGAATTCGGGTCACATGAGTGCGTAGTCTAATAGAAGATCAAAACGTCACAGCACACGGTGGCTTGATCAAGGGCGGCCCCCGTGGGCCGTCGGGGATCCAGATCACAGTACCGACCTCCATCGCCAGACAGCGGGCGATAAAGTGCCCGGGATCCCCAGGCCGGCCCAGGCTTCCCTGCCACCCCAGTAGCAAGAAGTCAACCAAGGGATTGGAGAGAAGAGGGCGGAGGGATGAGATGGTCCAGGTAACTCTGAGGAACCGTCGGGGCGGGGAAGGCTGACTGTCTTTAACCTCTCACATGTGCACGAGCAGTTGAAACTTAGAGCTCGAGTTTCCCCCTCACAACCCACACACACACACACCACTCACACAAGAAAGCCTTTTACTTTGCCGCCTGAGATGCTCCGGCTATTATAGCGGCTGTTTCATCTCCTCCGCTCATCACCTTACCTTTCATCTTTCGTCTGGCCACAGGGCAAACACTGGCCCTTTGTCAATGTGTTGGGGGGCTGGGGTGTAGATGTGTGACTTCGCTATCTGTATGTCCCTTTACGGTATCTGTCTATCTGAAAAGTGGGGGAATGACGGGTCCTAGCATAACCTCACACTAGGCCTATATTGATATACGTGATGGGGAGACATTGAGAGTTGTTTTGGGCTTTCGCTGCATGATAATACCACATTTTTTATTCTCAGACGCTGCCCAGCCATCGATATTGTGCTTCAAGTTTAGAGCTGACAAAACGTTTCTTGTGCAGTTTGTGTACGGTCTTAAGTCTAATGTTTTTTTTTTCTGTGTGAAGATTTGTGGAGCTGTGCACACAGTCTTACCCGAGAGAGACGTCTTTGTTTGGTTATCTCAGTCTATCAAGAACAGTGGTCACACCTCGTCCCACTCTGTTCATTTGTTTGTGTTAGCAGGGATATTCTCCGGTAATTGCGTAATAATACGGCTAATTGTGTATGTTAAACTATGTCATAAGCCTGCGACTGTACTTTGGTGTGTTTAATGGGAAGAGCCTCTAATAAGGGGATTTGGAAGCGGTTAGCAAACGTTGCACGTACCCCTAACCAAACACAACACAATGCATACTTAACTTTGGCTGCGGTGTAAGCCTGGAAACAGCGTGCATCCATTTTCTGAGATGCTGAAGGATTTTTGGATCACTTTCGAGTGTCACTATGAAATAGTTATTCTTAATTTAGAGACAGAACGGTTAAGCTAAACGTGACATTTCTCTCATCCTCATGTTCTTCCAAACACATGAGCAAAGGCTGATTTACATGCATGTAGGCCTACTACCTATCACTTACTTGTTAAAGTGATAGTTCACCCCAAAATGAAAATAATTTCATCCTTTACTCTGCTAAACACAAAGAACGGTATTTGGAAGAACGTCAGTAACCCAACAAATCTCCTCCCACGTTTACATTTACGCATTTGGCAGACGGTTTTGTCCCAAGCGACTTACATTATATTGTACTATGTATTTTTTTGTTTCTGACTGTGCAATCCATGAACCCGTGGCCTTGGCATTGCTAGCGTCATGCTCTAAGTAGAGACCCACAGGAAAGCTTTTACTGCCATGGTAGGGAAAATAAATACTATGGGAGTCAAAGGGGGATGAGATCTGAGTCCATCTCACCTGTAATGTCTTGGAGACAGAGAGAGAGAGAGCAGACGTGAGGTACATGATGTTGCGCATGTTACAGACTGAAAGAAAGATAAGAACAAAGGGTTATGGGCTTGTGTAGTCTGTTATCTGTGACAGAGCCCTGATCCTTACAGTCAATAGTGTGAGAGCAGGAGAATGTTGACTTCCTCGTTCATCATTCCTGCTGTGAAGACCATTGTTATCTGTGATACGTGTCTTACATGGCGTTGAGACTCCACACATCTGACCTGTCCACTTTAAGCGTGTTTTTGCGGCTCATGTCATGGCAGTTCCATGGTCTGTCCTGTACAGTGCTTCAGTCTGAGGTTCTCTGCCATTCACCGTGTAATCCGCTAGAGGGCGGCAGAACATTTCATAACTTTTTTGGAGGGTCATTTGTAGAAGTAAGTCATCACTCACCCAGAAACATAGTTCTGTCATCATGTGAATCATTGAAAACCTGTATGTGGCTCTTTCAATCTTCAAAATATCTTCTTTTGTGTTCCGCAGAGGAAAGTCAAACATGTTTGGAATGGCACAAGAGTGAGAAAGTGATAAAAGTGTGAACTGCATTTATTTGCCTTTATTATTATTGCATCATTAAATTCACCTCTTATATTTTCCCTCTTCAACTTCTTGTTCTCTAAATTCAAAATGTTTTGTGTGTGTGTGTGTTTGGCATATTTTTAAATATGCTATTTAGATACTTCACAGAGCCGCAGTAGTGGGCTGTTATATCATTACGCTTGATATTTCTTTCCTTTTCATTCTATCATCCTCTATCCATATTTATAAAGAGCGTGTTGGCCTGGGGCGGCCGTGACTCACCTGTGCAAACAGAAGGTTGGAAAGACTGGTTTTAAATCCGCCAAATCCACTGTATTCTCTAACTGACTGCCACCTTTCTTTTCTCTCGTATTTATCCACGAGTGTTAAGACCGAACCTTGTCTCTTCATTTCAAAAGGGTCAACTAAACCTTTCTTTGAGTTGCAGTTATCATCAGCTCCGCACAAGACAAGCGATGTCTCAACTCAAGAAGTTTTATAAGCTGGTGTAATCTCTGTCATACGGTATGTCACGGTTGACTTCAGGAACGCTGTTCTCTTGCACGTTCTGTGGTTCACAGCGCTCTTTACTGTGAATGTAAACATCCCAAGAGTTGGATGTTAACCTTATCACTCTTCCTGTAAGTCTCCAGTGTAAATATTGAAGTCGGTCTGAGTATTAAAATGCTAGTGTGTTTCTTCATCTACCAGGATGTCGCTTTTTTTCGTGGCAAAGCTATAAATGTTTTTCTTTTTTACATTTTCTCAGTACAGTAAATCTACAGTCATATGCTTCTAATGTTGGGAACCAGCTACCTGTTGTCAGTTGTTGCCTTTGGAAGTCTTGTATTATCTAAAGCTGAAAACAAGGCAAATCACACAGTATTTGTTAAATGCTATTTGCATATTACGTTCTCTCTGCTTTGTGTACGTCACCGCTGTCACAGACAGGCCAAGGGTAATGCATTTGACTCTATATTTTAATATATCAGTCACATTCTCACACTCACAGGGGTTACGCGTCACCCTTGTTAAACCCTGTGCTGTTTAACATTGTTCAAGAGTGTCTCCAGTATGAGAGAATTGACCCGTACAGGTGCTCTTTAAAGGCCTTCCATATCCCGTCAAAGAAAAGGAGCGGATTGGAGCTTGTCCCTCCCCCAGCCGTCCTGTGTGTATGGAGGGTTTGATGTGGTGTGGCACAATGGCCGATTTAGAGATTTCCTGTTTGAGAGTGTCATATGATTTGTCCTCAGGCAATGATGTTTAAGAAACCTTTGTTGCAGAATAGGACCAGTGGAAACTATACTTCCCAAAAGGTCCTTTATGGCACCTGTTGAATGCTGGGATTGCACTGTATTGTGCCGTGATTTACACAGGTAACGTCGGCTCCAGTGACCTCGGCTTGACATGCGCAGAGTTACCAGCGTATTTGATACGGCAGCCTTTGCTTTCCCCAGATCTTTCTGTCAGGAGAGCGGGCATTGTTGCGGACAAAGCCTTTTGTTTGATGGCACAAAGAAAAGGTTTCAAGCATCTGTTCATGTTTCCACTGTGATTAAAGTACATGAATGTATATTTTCACGAGGCCGAACAAAATGTCTGCCATCCAGCTGTGCGTTGAATACAAGAACACATCTCTGAGGCCATATTAACGTCATCGAAAAATGCGCTGACAGGGGATCGTCATTCAGGTGTGCTTTTTGGATGAGCAGGTGTGAGATGTGTTTATGCTCCCGTGGCTGTATATTATATTCTGGAGCTCAGGCATTTTGTTTACTTCCTCCACGTCAACTCCAGCGCTCCCGCATGAGAGCATGAGATATGGCGACAGGTAAACAGGGCTGACAGGCAGAATGTAGTAGAAATGGCAGAGGCTGAAAGAACGGCACTCCGTTTGGTTGTGCATGCCTCGACCTGAAAATGCTTTCTTTGGGCTAAATGTTAGAGGCCTAATAAGCGTACGTGTGTGTGAAGTGTGTGCGTGGAGTGAGGGGGATCAGGCTGGGGGGCCAGAAAATGTGTGTGGACAAGAGAGAGAAAGAGATTGTGACAAAAGAGGGAACTCGCTTATTGAGAGAAGATCAAACGGCTCTCTTGGGGCTCTCCTTCTTGCGGGACAGGTTTTGCTCATCTGCCACGGTCATTCAGGACAACCTCATCCATAGCCACATACACATATGGTTATTGTTTATTCATTGTTTCCCTGCTATACTTCTATCATGGCATCTGTACAAACAGACGAAGATTAAAATGAGGTTTGTTGTTTATTCACTGATTAGAATATGATCGGTTTACAACTTGAGAAGCCAATTTGCGCTGGTGCATTCACCGATGATTTCTTGAGGTTGAATAACTATTTAGGCTTTACCAAAAAGCACATCCTTGTGCCTGACAAATCGATTGTTGTGGTATTGATTTCGTAACAAAAAGGATTTTCCATACGAGTACACTTTCAAATAAATCATGGGATACATCAATAATCTGTTTGAACGGCCCATGATCAGGACAATGAATTTGTCCTCAGTATATAGACAATATGATGAAACATCACAAATTTGATGTCCAACATTCATTATATATATATCAATTGTCATAATATGAATCAATAACATGCAGAATGTTAATGAAAATAAATGTAAATCTTCAGAATTAGCATTGCCAGATATCACTCTGAATAATCCGTATCGGTGGAGAAATTCAGTATCGGTGCATTTCTACATAAAATCGGTGCATTTCAACATTTACTCAGAGTTTCTACCTTTTTGCACCTTTTATCATCGTAAGAAAAAAAATGTCACTACAAAGAAACGCTTTTGTGAAAGCGAAAGGTTCTTCTGATGTTAAGGGTTCTTTATTAAACCTTTCAGACGGTTCTTCTGTGGCATCATAGGGCAACGTTTTAAGAGCGTAGATGACAACGCATGACTTCTAAGCTCCAAAAATCACTGAAGCTGTCAATTCAAATCTTTCTGAAGACACACAATACCCTTTTTAAAGGGATCAGGCCAAAAGTTGTTTCGTATGTCAAAACCTTGCATGTTATTTATAACTGCGTACAACAATATCTTCAGGTCAAAGTTACGTGTCTTTGACGTGGAGGATCTGTTATTGTGTGGTCGAGGCTCGATGCCTTTCAACCCTCTTAGATTAGTCTTTCCTTGGTGTACAAAGCCCACAAAGCCTCTTGCTCTTCAGAGACAAGCCAGTGGATTCGACTTGGTAATCCGAACCCGCTATGTCTGCGAATATGTTTCAGTCAAAACCCACGATCATGCCTTACGGCACTGACAGATTTCATTGAACCGGACATCTGAGCGCTCATTTTCCGGACTGGACCTGGGATGGAGAGTGTTTAGATGTTCCACATGTCTTTGTGCCCTGTTGGCTCATACGAAACAATGAGAGCTAAATGCTAAACAGTTCAAATGCACCAGATAGCTAGTGTGGAGAGCTAAACGGAGAGAAGCACTATGAGGGAACTAAGTTTGGCACTTTCATTATGTAGATACCTATATATGCTAAATATCTCTGCTTGTAGTCGATCCCTCTGGTGAGATACTGAACGCTAGTGAAAATGCTTTCTCTCTTTCTGTCCTCATTCTCTTGTGGTCATACAACGAGATTTCTCTGGAATAATGTAAATGAGATTGCGCCTAAAGATTGAAACTAGATGGATTGCCAGAACAATGCGTGAGACATCCTCAACTCCTTGAATGTTTTAATACCTGGCAGGGATTAAGCTCATTGTATAACAATGTTATGTTACGAGGCTTGTCAAACCCATCAAAGCAGTCTTTGAGAAAGTTTTAAGATATTATCGTACCTGGTGTGAGTGATGGTCATTTCGCCAACACGTGTTGTGTACATTAGCAGCTGTAATTGTCAACTTTGTAATCCATTGTTTATGTGATAGGACACACACACACAAAACTGAAAATTTTTGGAATTTTATATAATCTACAGATTGTTTATTTTTATGGGGAAACAGTTAATTGTTAATTCTTGTTTGTTTGTTCTGTGTAATTCGGGAGAACATAGTTAAGATGTACCGTAGTTTCTTGATGCGCTAGTAAAACCACAAACCCCACCCAGATAAAAAGTTCACTAAGTATACTTTCATAATGTACCTAAAGAGCGCTTTTGTCAGACATAAATTTTGTACTTTACTATATTTTTGTATATTTATACACTATTAAGTAAGTCCCATATGATATATACACACTATGCACTTAAACTATGCACTTAACCATGTAGTGTGCTATGAATTTTAGAAGGGTAGTATCCATTCCAAATGAAATAGGCCTACTAAACGGCTTTATACGAACAGGAAGTTTAGCAGTTTCCCAGACGAGCCCAAATGACGTCAATCGGACGGCAAAATGCAGGTACATAAAAATTAGTGCATTTAGTCATCGTCAACTTGAAGCGTTATCACTTCCGCTAAGTTAGCGAAACTGCGACCGTTCAGTGCGTGAAGTGTCCACAGTTCTACTTCATAGTTTCGGTTAACAGGGGGCATCAACTGTGTACTTCTACTCAGATCGAAAAGACTTTGATCATAAGTTTATTCTAATAAGTACTAAAAACAATTTTTGCATGTTTATTACTAAATTAATGTGTGAAAAAAGGTGAACTTTTTTACACCTGGGCAAGCTAAAGTTCTAGAGATGGGGGACCTCCACTTACATTGCACAGACCTAGCTTTATGTGGGACATAATTTATCAAAATGTATTGTAATTTCACTTATAAAGGTGTGGTCTATTGTTCCTATCTAACTTTAGTGTGGAATGCTTCACTTGAATGTTCTTATATACTTTTGAATTACATCATACATCATACAGTCCTCCTCTTATGACCCTCTGTTTAACCTGTGTGTTTTTCAAGTTTGTGTCACAGAAGTGAAGGTGAAGCTTAGGTTGCCCTGCTGACAGAAGGCTGGCTCGGGGAAAGCACTTGAAGGCAATTATCAGTAAGATGATGTAGTCAGGCTGAATGCGAGAGAGACACCTGTCCCATCAGTGAAGGCGTCAAACATACAGACAGACAGATCACTGCTCCTCAGGCGCACACAGACACATACCTGGCCCTTGTCCAGATTGTGTCTCTTCCCTATCTAACTTTATGCCAATCTAATGATCAAACAAAATTCACATTTCTTTATCACAGGGAGATTACATTTTCAGCATATGATGTACCTGTATGTAGAAGGAGTGTAAGAGTGTATACATTTATTTACTTTAGATGATAGATTTAAAACAAAGCTTGCAACTCTTTATGGGGGCTTAGATTCCTTTTTCAAAGGCTGTCAGGTGTGAGCAGTCAGTTCATTTGACCTTGAGGGCTTTGCATACTTTTGGAATATTAAGTGTTATTCGTATAAGGGGGGCCCTAACGCAGACAGTATACAATATCGCGATAAGCGAAACGCCTCTCATGAAATGCTGGTGGACCTTACTTTGTATTAAACAGTGAGTGCATTACGTGTATGTGTGTTACAGGACTTCAAAGCAAAGATACCCCACTTCAAAAGCATTTAACAATTACTTAAGAAATGAAGAAATTCAGTGTTGAATGCTATTTTTCAAGTGCTTTTTTTATCAGTCGCCGCGCCTTGAGAACAGGTGTGTTTTTTTTACTCCCAACAAGTATAGTACGGTTATGGTACAATTATGCTTTATTCACTCCGTCTGCCAATAACGTCTCATAAAAGATTGAAGAATAAGAGCTTTAAAGAGCGCATATCTTTATTTAAAGCTTTAGTGTTTGTCACCGTATCGGAAAAACATGCAGGATGTGAGTGATATTGTTGGAAAAAGTGCTATGATGTTTCTCTGGGTCGGTGCCAGCTGTCACACAATTTCAAGTTTTCCTCAGTTTACTCACAAATCCGTGAAGTTTCAAGTACGTCCAGTTGGAAAGCAACTGCTGGGAGAGACCATAGTAGTTGTAGTTCATTAAACAGTCTGGAATTTGATGTTTTTACCCTGACAGCCTGGCTGATGCTGCGTGAAACGTCTGGATGTGTTGACGGATTTATCTATTGGCAAATCACCGGGCAACAATAAGCCTTATCATTGAGACATGCTACATCACGTAGATTACACTGACAGTTACTTTTGTAACTTGAAATAAACTGTTGTTGATTTGAGGATTAAAGGTTGATTTCGCTTAATGTTTCCATGCACGAGAGTTGAAGACTGTTTCCTGCTGATCTAGTCTAAGAGAAATATAAAATGTTATGCATGACTTCCTAATACATTCCGAAGCTTTATAATAAAAAAAGACAGTTTTTGCAGTTTGTGCACATTCCCCTCACATTTGTTTTTCATTTTCATAAGATACAAATGTTAAAGGAATGTTTGCATTTTGTACTATAAGTGTCCATTTGAAAAAAACAATCATTATTTTGTCCCCTTTATGGGTGAGTCTTTATAGGCGCACTGCAAAGACCACTGGAGGGTGCTGTGCTTCTCGTGCAATGACAGAAATAATGATTATTAGTTCACCCAAAAATGAAAATTCTGTCATCATTTGCTCACCCTTTGCCCACAAAAGAGATCATTTGAAAAGAATGTTGGTAACAATGGCGGTACCCAAGATATCCAAAGTAACCAAAATATTTTTTCTAAATATCTTCTTTTTTGTTCGACAGAAGAAACAAACTCATACAGGCTTGAAATGACAAGAGGGTTCGTAAATGCCGTCTTTAAAACTAGAAATGTATTTATTTTTCAAAACCAAATATCTAAAATGAACCAACATCCAAAACTCGCATGCTGTAAAAATCATAAATGAAGTGGTCTTATCTAATGTCTGATCCTTGTCGTCAGCATGACGTTTTCGTTTCACGCAGTCTGTGACAATTTGGATTGTAGGCTACTCCCTTGGGCCGCAAAGTCACGTCTACCACCTCCACTGCGCTTCCTTATCAAGCGCTCACTTATTAGTTCACGAACTGTAATGATCCACGGCTGTTGCTCTGCGCAAGAGGGGAGATTGCAGAGGGCTTTTAACAACTAAAGGCATAGATGCGTATCACAATCCAGCACAAACAAACTATTTATCAGATTCAATGAACTTACACAGAACATAAAGTCCATTTGATGTTTGGAGTCTTAATCAACAATGGAGGAATTTCATTTGGTGCCAAGCGCCACAGCAAGCAAAACCACCCAACCCTCCCGTTGCAAACGTGTGACTGTGAGACAAATGTCTTGCGTTGTGGTGGTGCCACTCTTCCAATAACATCTAAATAGAAAATCTCAAGTGGAAATTGTCGTTCTATCTCAAGCCTTTGATGTTGCGCAGAAGCAAATCCGCTGAATTTCCTCTTTTCATTTTGGAAGCTGCTGTTTGTCGACAATCCCCCGGGCCTTTGATACGTGCCTTGGCCCATGCCGGAGATGAGCTGGAGAGGAGTCACATACCTCAGCGCCCCCTGGGTTCGGACCCACACTCCCCAAATGTACACACTCAGTTAATAAATAAGCATTTTTTAACCTATTTGCCTGCTGATTTATTGGGTTTCTTAGATTTTTGTAAAGGCGTTTTTGAAGAATGCTTCAGGTGACTCACAGTATGAATGTCCATGTTTCACCCATTGAATTGATTGATTATGTAGCTGTGAAAGGAAGATGCAAGGACGTACAATGTATTGGGATGTTTACTCTGTGACAAAGGAACGGGGATGTGGTGCATATTTCACAACAGAATAGTGAATGGTATACCCATTGCACCAAAAGGGATAGTACACCAAAAACGACCAGCGCCATTTTTTTGGTCCACATCAATATGTATGAAACCTTTCCGCTTGAAACTTTGACATTAACGTTTATGGGTAAACTGATCATGACTGATGGAGTGTAGTGCTTACACCCATGTAGGGAAGTAAGAAGCTTATAAACTTCCTTGTTACTGTATATTTTCCCTGTTCCTTTACAAAGATGGTAAAGTGGGAAGGAAATGCAGCTCACAAACATGCAAAAAATCTCTCTACATAGACTGCCGGTTTATTCAGTAAATCTTCCCCACAGCAACAACATTGTTGTCTGTTTCATTGAACTTGTTTTGTCTTGCCAATAATATTGCCTGGGTATGTTTCTGTTATGGACGGTACATTTCAGATTACAGTTTGTATAATTGTTTTACTTTATAATACTTGTATTAAAAATGATTTGTTGAATTTTGTTGTATGTTCATTTTATTAAATAAACTATTTGTTGAATGGGTCCTGTAGTTTGGTTGCTTTTAAAGAAACCGGATGGCACATTGACATCTAGCGGTTGAGCTTGGTACCGGAGTCTAAAGTCAAAATACTGGAGAGACAAGTTTAGCCAAGTATCGGTTGTTCTCAGTTTCTTTTGCTTGTTTTCAGACATAATTTACAGGCACTCTATTGTGAATGTGTACCGGAAGTTCAGTTGGGGTCACAAGAGTACGCATGCGATTTTTGCTTCTTCTGAAGCAGTCTATAGTTCATGTACAGTAAATGTATACTTTTACCACATACAGTACGCACATTAGCCACATTTAGGATGTCAGTAGCAAGAGTGGCTGCAATTCCATTTCTTTTATTTTTTATTATCTATAAAAGGGATCATTTTTGTCTGATTTTAGATCGTTTGTTTTGAAATGATGTCTGCATTTGTTTGATGTATGCTTTACTAGCAAAACAACAGCAAAGCTTTTCTGCATTAATAACATCAAGTGAACGTTGCAAAGACAATAATACTGAAGTAAGATTAAGAAAACTGCTTGTGTTCTTTATGCACGTTTGCTGTGAAAATAGTAACAGCAACTGATAGTAACTGAGTAACAAGCAAGCAATTCTGTATGATTTTCTGTGGTATTATCATGACATCTCTTAAACTAATAAAACTGTTGACCTAAGTCAATCATGGCTGACGTATAGGGAAGTTGACTGACGGATCTGCTACAAAATGTATAAACCTGCTTTCCAAACAGCATGCTCTCCATCCTAATAGTATTCGAAAGTAGAATTAGTGTGTCCCAAATCGTAGTATGTTGAAAATAGTACTCCAAAGATTCCCGGATGGTCTTCTTCTTCCGGTAAAATTCGAAGTAACGCCTCTTACCATATTTGGAACATCCGGTTCCAAATCAATTGTACTGACACAAAGGTACGTACACCTTACTTGCTCATACATTTGGGCGGTTAAAAGAGCCCTTAAATCAAATCATACCACGATAGAATGTATCTTTTCTTCCGACACTTTGATTTTTGCAATTTAACATGTCCAGTACATGCTTTGGCAACTTATAACACACCAAAGACATATCAAAACACATATTCACTGTATTCTGATGTTTGTGACAGAAATTGGACACAATGTTATCTAGGCACATACAACGGCCACTTCCTGTTAGTATGTACCAGTGTGTGCTACCTAAACTCCCTATTATTCCAATACAGAAACAGTACCTAATATTAGAGATAGTAGAAGTAGGCGAATTGGAATGCAGCTCAAGTGATTGGATTTCTTTATGTCATATTTTGCAGACAGCAGGAATGATGGAGATGGCTCGCATCAGGTTTGAACAGCTGCTTCTCTCTGCTGGTAAAGAAAGACCTGCAGAGGTGTTTCTTCTACATCTGACAGATGTCATTAGCTTTGTAAATTAACTAAAGTTTGTCTTTCTTAACCCTCACAGGGTTTTCTTTCAGTGACAATGTTGTAGCGCTGTTTTGGCTTGTATTTTGCCCAGAGAAATTTCAGTCTGTCAGCAAAGTGCAGATGACAGGGGTCGATACCGAAGTTGTGAGAGTGACATGACTCATCTTTGGAATTCCACCTATTTTTCTGTCTTGCTCCTGTTGAGGTTCCCACGTCGTGAATCATAGCGTTATAAATGAAGGATTTAAAAGTGCGGCAACACAGTGTACATAATCTGCTATGTTCTTGTAGTGAAGTTCTGCTATGTTTATCTCAAGTTACATAACAATGAATTTCAGTATGATAAAACTTTGTCTGAATAGACAGAATATGTTTTGTTGAACAATATGCACTTGATGCTCTTTTTATGTAGCCAAAGTAACTTGAGCCATTATTATAAGGTAAATACCACTAGTTTTATAAATATTGCAAACTGGTAAATCTTGAATGACAGATTGTTCTAATATAACAGTAACAGAGGCCAGACAGGACCACATTCAAGCCCTCTCTAATTGGCTTTAATAGGCACTGGGGCATGAGGTGCTTCCTCTGTGTCCGCTAGGGGAACCAGTCTACTTCCGTGAGCCGCGTCTCCATCAGTTAATGGTCAGATCCTTAACTACTGTACGCAGTCCTACGCATTCTTGCAGCAGGGGGCCTGTTAGTGGTCATGGCCTGAACCGCCGCATCCCTCACCGGGGCTTTCGTGGCTCCATTATGGGGGACAGAAACACTGGGGTTTTCCCCTTCACCCTGCTCCCCTCTTTCCCATATCCAGGACTGTTTGATGTGAATAGGCAGAGTGTGAAAGGTGGGAAAGTAGGAAGGTGGGCAGGCAATTGCCTAAATGCAACAAATTGTCCGGAAAGAAAGAAATCCCCAAACTTTACTGTGTTCCCAGATGCTGTGATGTGAAATGTGGCAGGGCCCTGCTAAATGGTATGTCATAGTGGTAGTACACTGTTTCGTCTCTTTTAGACCACGATCATGGGTTTCTAACATCACAAGTTCATTATTTAGTCTTTCTCTTAACTATGTCTCACAGTTGTACCATTCCGAAGTGGGAGAGGCTGTTACATTGTCCAGCCATGAAAGCTTCCAGAACCCTCCTTTTCCTCTTTGCGTAAGACCTTTAGTCTTCATTAAACCATCTACCGTTCTCAGCCTCTCCTCTGCTCTGCTCGCCCTTGTGTCCTGGGCTTCCTGTCTCATTGCATGTGCAATTCATAATCAGAGTCTCCGTGCCGAATAAGCCCCAGTCTAACAGCGTGACATCAAAAAGCTGTTTGCATTGGGTCCGGTTCAACAAAAACCTTGGAACCAGTTGGTGAACGTGTTGTTAAACTTGCGAGCTTATCTGCGTTTCTAATAACACACTGACACTGCAAAAGTGAAACATTTTTGTTGTAGTGTTTTTGTTGTTGTTGTTGTAGATTGTAGATGATCTACAAACTACAAAACATTGGCACAATTTGGAAACATAAACAGTAATTTTGTATCGGTCTTATTTTTAAAACAAGCGATGCCCTTGAGATGCAAATTTGTCCATTTCCAAGTAGATTATTTTTAGAAAATAATTGTATTTTTTATGTTAAAAATACAGTATATTTATTATTGTGTGACTATGCGTGTGGCATTGCGGCCAACAACTAGTTTGTTTTCACTGAAAATGTAACGAAGCTTTTTTATGCCTTAATGAAGGAAAATGTGTTTGTCAATGTAAAGGTATATTCACTGTAAACACCAATTTTTTTACTGTACTTCTCAGTGTAAAGGTGTAAATGTTATTACTACAAGACTGATCTAAAAAGTGACATGTGTGGGCACTTAATCCCATGTTGATTCAGAGGAAATGTATGTGTATTAAACACACTGTAACTTGCTTTGGATAAACGTGCCGAGTGACAACTTACAACTCACATCATGCGTTTTATTGACACTGCTTTAAATGAGTATCTGAATGTGCATTTAAATAAACCCTGTTGTTATCCCATGGATTAGACTACAGGAACTTCACCTATAATATTTATTACAACGAGGGAACGAATGGCTGGAGGGCAACACATATATGTGTCCTGATCAGAGAATGTCACCGTGCTCCGTGGCCTGACTCTTCCCTGTAATTACAGTGGGGCGGATGGGTGCTGATGTTAAAGATCAGAATCTCATTGTCTCAGCAGGGGTCCCAGCTTTCATCCACATCATACGGCGGGCAGTAAAACAGTTCTCTACATGCGGGCCTGCATTTGCTTTCACGGTATGCTCTTATATGTCTTCTTAACAAAACTTCATATCATTTTAAATTGAACGACTGGTTATATCTCTCCGTCACGTGTGTGTTATAAGTGTTCACAGCCATTAAATGCTTCAAACTGTTTACTTGGCTAGATGGTAACTGTCCTTTGTGAACAGGTGGGCTCAGTTTAGATTCATTGCTTTAGATTCCTGAAGTGGAGTCTGTTATGTGGAAGAACTGGAGAGACGGGTTTATCTGATGGCACATATTTACTCATCCTTCTGTCTTGCCCCGGAGCAGCAGCAGCGATGTCCAGGCCAGACCTGATCTTTATCATGTCCTCTTGGCTTGTGCGCTTGTTCCTTCAGGGATACTTGTCTCTTTTGTTATTCTCAGGCCTTTATTATTCTAAAAAAAAAACTAACCCTAAAATGCAGCTATGCTGTGTGTTATACAGCCAAGCATTCACTTAATTCAACATATGCTAAATAAACCACCAGGAGATGCTGACATTAGATATTATTTACTAGAATAATTTAATTTACTATATAAAACACCATGTAGCGTGTTTTACCCTTTTTTGGGGTTTTTATTTTTCTCCTGTAAAGCTGCTTTGGAACAAAGCAAATTGTGAAAAGCGCTATATAAATAAAGTTGAATTGAATTGAAATTTCTGACAGTTTGAAAGACTTTTTATAACGTGATGTTTTGTATTAACCTTGGATCCCATTATAAATGTTTCTAAATAACCACATGTATTTTGAATAGCTCAATGAAACTGCATGACCATTCTTTCAAAACATGTCAAAGTATGTCTTTTGGTCAAATATCAGGTCCGTTTTTGCTTTGGTATTTCCAAAAGGCTAAATCATTGACAAACAAGTACTGTCTGTATGTTGTAATATGAGGTGTATGGTACTAAATGGACAAATCATTGAACTTTTAAGGTATTAGAAAAATTATTTGGCAAAAAGTTAAAGCCAACCTATAGGGCAACGGCTGCGTTTTATTCACCTATGCAGTATAAAAACAGTGAAGCTCAGTTCAGTCAACTATGCAACAAAAATGCAGTTTTTAATCTTTATTCTTTAATAACATATTTAAATAAAAAGAGAAGACTTCGGTTGTCAAACACATTTTTATTAATATTATTATTTATATAATGCAAAATGTAATGATGTAATCTCAATTCAATCTCATTTATGTTATATTCTGTCAGCATAAGTAAATAAGAGCAATTCTTTTTTATAATCATATTGTATTGATAAACTAGGTAATAGTTTACGAAATAATACTTATGGAGCTTTGATACTTGTTGTGTTATTAAGTTACGTTACAACATCCATGTAAAAATGTTTCGGTCTAAATCCTGCATTGTAACAACATTAATACAATCTCATTCAACCTTTAGACTCAAAAATCTTACCAATATGAACTATTTGTTATGGAAGTATCAACGCTTCTAACTATTATTAATCCTTTTAAAATATAATGGTGACATGTCAGTGAGTCTTTGTTAGGTTCAATGTCCAGATAATACAGAATTACACCGAGAACAGAACACCAAATAATCTGCGGCATTTTATAATAGTTTCCTGAATTATACACTGGAGAAAAGTAAATCATCACAATGGAAGCATGTGTAGTGTTCAAGTGTTGATGGAGGAAATGCACTCTGTCCTGTATGTGTTTCTCAAAGCACCATGAAGAACATTATGCCTCCTGTGCCAAGACAGTTTCCTTTATTCTCCCCATGAGAAATATAACCAGTCTGGTATATGACTCTTATGACTAAATTGAGGGTGGAGAAAATGCACTTTGTGCTCTTGTATGGGCCTCGCTGGATGAGCGTTGAGGCATTGTCAGTAAACCTGACCCTGGGTAGGTGATGACGTGGGCTGGCCACCTCTTTCCTCCAGTCGCTCCGTGTAATGCTCTCACGTGTGCCTAAAACAACCGGCAACAGGCACCTGTAAAAACAGAGGAAAGAGTACAGAGGTGCTGAAGACAACGGTATCACCTTGGATGTCAAACACTGCAGTGACATGCCCACTTCAGCTGTTTCCCTTTCAGTGTTCTCCTCATACTGTCTTTCAACATTAAAAGTACACTCTGTCTACAATACATACGCCTGCGATGGTGAACCTTGTTTGACGCTCATCAGAGTTAAACTTCTGTCTCTGACGCTTAGATCAGGAGCCTATACATTATTTATTTACAGCGAGTAATGCTATAGGTGCTTCATAATACCAACATAATCTCAAGGAAGAACTATTTTACACGTGAATCGAACAGAATCGTACAAGTATTAGAAGAAATGATGAAGGTTTACCTCTAAACCAAACCGTCACTGGTGCAAAGCAGTACTCAA
This sequence comes from Barbatula barbatula, assembly GCF_947034865.1. Taxonomy (NCBI): domain Eukaryota; kingdom Metazoa; phylum Chordata; class Actinopteri; order Cypriniformes; family Nemacheilidae; genus Barbatula; species Barbatula barbatula. Next base: position 24,011,827 of record NC_136764.1, read on the forward strand.
AAAGTTACAAATTGCAATGAGATGTGTTGGTAATAAAATAAGTGAATAGGTCTTGTGTGCTTTATTATGAAACATGAATCCACGGACGGAAACACTTTGCATTGTTTTAGTGAAGAAAACATGAGTATTATCGTTAAACTTAAATAAAAGGTTTAGGGCCTTGTTTCACAGACAAAGCTTAAGACTTGTCCCAGACTTAAATGAATGTTTGAGCTCTGACCTACATCAGGACCGTTGCTTACTCAAAATGCACACCAATAATGTTTTTTTTAAAAACTCCATCGACTCTATAGCTTAAGCTAAGCCTTGTCTGTGAAACCGGGCCAAGTTAATGCACAAGCACGTCTATGACTTAAGCACACACCCATTCAACAATTCCCATCAGACTGAAAGTTTGTATGTCCAAAACTGCAAAAATATTTTTTCAATAATTAATCACTGTGTTATCAAACTTGACAAGCTCTTTTCAATACTTTTCATTGGTTAAATCTTTGCAAACTCACACACAAACATAAAAGGGTGACCAATAGTGATGATTTATCAAAAACATGAAATTTTGGATACAAGGTTTTAGCCTGACAGCGTATGAACACATCACCTCTTCGGTCTCACCCTCAGTGCCCTGTTGGCCCATTGGGATTACACTAGCTATTTGTGATTTCTAGGACTGGTGTCAACTCTACCCTTAGCACCGTGTGTGTTTAAAGCGAAGGAACGGATCTGAAGCGCTGTGTTTATCATGCCCTTGTAAAAGCGTGGGATTGAAACTGTCAGGGTGGAGGCCTATCTGTCTATTTGGTGCAGCTCCACCTGTGGGAATGAAGCAATATCTTTTTGTTCACAGCATTTCGAAACATTCATCGTACCTGGATGTATATGTCAAAGTGTAAAATATTGATAAATACATTTCTTCAGCCAAACCTTTATAGTTGCTATAGGAGGTGATTTGGCACTTGAGCCGTGTAACTGGGATAGCGTGTCCTGCTGAGGACTCTTTAGCCGCAAGCAGGGCAGCCCAAAGGCTAGGGCAGGCCTGCGATTGTAGCCCCCCACTGGGCCCGAATGAGGGTCCTGCCTCTCCCATAGATTTACCCCTGGGAGCAGCCCCGCGGAACATAAGACTTTACAGCTCCAATCCAATCGAATCCCCAGGCAATAGAGGCCCGAGTGAAAGAGAGCCAGCAGGTAGTAATAGTCACTTAAAACAGCAACAACATTCCTCTGTGGGCAGCCTCGCCCTGCTTGCTGGAATCTTAAGGAATCCCACCAGGTACCACTCATAAAAGAGACATGATACTTGTTGACCATGTCTCCTGTCTAGCTGGACTTCAGCCGTCTCATTTCATTTATTAGCTATTCCAGGGCGATACTTCGATACAGCAGGAAATCTTTTTGCACTTTTGATAATTAAGTTGAATGAATGCTTAGGTAAGAGGTGTCTGTCTGAAACAGGGGTTCCCAAACTGTTTATTCCGGGACCCACTTAGACAGGTACAGTCTATCCCAAGACCCACTTTTTCACCAAGACTCTCATAATTATTTTTCAATAATTCAATAATCCAATAATATTATTCGTACACAGACATGTTGTCAAACAAAATAAAATCATTATATTATTTACATTAAGGATGCACCGCAATGTACATTTTGTACAATAAAAATTTGGAAGCTGATAACCGATATATTGGCCGATATAGAATTTCTCAATATTCATATTTTTTTCTGGGCCTGAAAGTTGTCAATAAGCGGACAACTGCTTTTATTTTAAAACATATACAGAAAACAAGGTTACATTTAGTTCTCTGTTTTTCAGAAAATCATGTACCAAGCCTACTTGACTTACTTTTAAGTGTTTTTAATAAATAAAACATAGACCTAGAAAAGTGTTCTCAATAGCCACAAGTCTAACAGGTCTCAAGAAATAAAAAATGTATTATAATTTATTGGCTTTGATATATCGGCCGATACTATACGATAACATTAGAAACAAAATTTCTATTGATATGGCCAATAACACATCTTGCATTTCTAATTTACACATAAATAAATTAAATGAAATAATATGAATGAAATATATGTGATGCTATATATTGGGATTTAATTCCGGGTTCACTTGTTTGCTTTATTAAAAAGGTACCTTGAGATAACTTTTCCAAAAATGAGTTTTTTACCTCTTGCCTAAGGCACAGGTGAGCCATTACTGTCACTGGTGCTCCCTGCAAAAATGAAAAAATACGTAGGTGCATTAGGAAAAAGAGAATAGGTGCATAACGCCCATGTGCAAAATATGCGTATACGTTCCTTTCTAAAAAACATGGTTGTTCAACGTGCCAACCAAAACACGTAACTCAACGTGTCTGCTCTGGCAGTGGAACAGTCTGACTAAGCCCTAAACTAGCTGATCTAGAACCATTGAAACCGCACCCAAATATGATGTGAGTGAGTGCATTGATTCAGGTACCTCTCGTCCAGCTTGGCCAGTTAGGCGCATATTAAAAGGCCTGTACAAACCAGTGGCACTTCTTTTGCTCTGACTGGCTTAAAGGCCTTTGATGTTACTCACTTGGTCACCCAAGAGAATTCAATCCATGACATTTCATTCATAGGTCGTGTGAACTATGCTTCTTTTTATAATAGTTGTTTTGTCAAGTCAAACTGCTGTCAGTTTTTCTTACCTGACATGAAGCATTTATGTGATTGGTGGTATTGCCCTATATTGTTCAGATTGCACATGTACAATTAATATTTTTCATTCTTAACATATTTGTGTAGTACAGTTATAATGCATTCGTCCATCTTTTTATCCATAAATTACTTCTATTGTCTGATGAGTAATGGCGCAGGTAATGGCATCCAGCTGAGTTTTGACAGACACTTCCCCAGGCCTAGGTGGGTTCAGTTTTGACTTGTGATTAGCCTTACTCACAACACACATCCACCCATAAGTTGTGTATCTCTAGACTTATACACATATACACTAAAGTCTACTGTTTCTCAAGACCAGTGGTTCTTAAACTTTTTTCAGGTATTGAGACACCACAGCCACAAATACTGTGCACAACCACTGAACACTGCACGGACTGCACACATGATCTTCAATACATTTAAATCCTTAAACCATACTGATCCATAGTTGTGCAAGACGGCTGTTTTGATTCTACTGTATTTCTTTGAATTGTGAGTGACTGAAATAAACGATTGAACCTTAAAAAGCCGACTATAGGGTTGGGAATCGAAAATCTATTCGGAATCTATTCGGAATCGAAAGGTAAGGAATCGGATACTTGAAATTAAAATGTCAATTTCCCTGATCAATTCCTGTGTGCGTATTTTCAGTAATGTGCATGTGTTAACTTGTGAAAAAGAAGGACCCACAAATTTACCATTAATAACCAGTTTAATAATGTAGTTTAATTATGGTAATACAAATTGTAATAAATCTGAAAACAGGGTTGCTATGTATATATATATATATATATATACGCAAACTTTGCTTTATATTTTTTAAACCAGTCAATAAGCTTATAATAAGATAATCTAAACTGGGAATCGATAAGAATCCGAATTGATAAGCAGAACCGATACAATTCAAACGATACCCAATACTGCTGACTACTCACTATGATGGTTTAACCTGTTATTTTCATTATTGAGCCGAAAAATATTGTCACGGATTTTATTTATCTGACAGAAGAAACTTTTTGTTGTTGTTTTAATTATGTAATTGATACCTGGTTTAGGTTAAAAGATCTCCATCCTTTGCAAATATGTATACCTGCCCGGACAAATTATGTAAGATTTTAATGGACGTTTGGAATCGGTCAAGTCGTATGTTAACAGGTGCTGTTGTTGGGAATCAGTACTCGTTTTCATTTGACCCCTTGGAAAATTCTGTTATTTTGGAACGTGTAACAAAAGTGTCACAGGCATGGAAACATCTCTACCCCCTGCCAGGATTCATGGAATATCTGCAAGCTATCCACCACTCCGAAGAAAAATACATTTGGAAACGTGTTGTAGATGTTTATAGCAAGTGAAGTTTGCTCTAGCTGAAATGCGTAAACACTTTCACAGTTCAGGATGATTTCCGAGACAACATCAGATTGTTAAAGGAACGCTAACTGATTAAATGCTACATGCACGATTACTTTACACATGACCGCTTGGAAAATACACTTCAAACACACTACTGTGCTGTTATTACTTTATCGAATTATGGCATTTTATTTCTAGCACTAACAACACTAGACACACAGCACATAATGATAAAAAACCTTCACATATAGTCAACACTAGCAACAAAAAAGTCAAACAGTGAACAGTTTTTCCATCATATCTAATGCATCACCCCAAATGACAATTTCAAGGAAAACACAATGCAATCCCTTCACAATATTCTCAAGAAAAGCCTATTTGTCTATCATCCATCAAGTTGTCTTCCTTTGAGAACATTAGACAGTATTATATCTAAGCCCCCATACCGAGATCCTTCCTCTCCCTTACACTTACCTGTGTGTTCTCTACGCTGTGTCCTGGCAGGTCTGTGGGCTGCAGGGGGCCAGCGCTGACTGACAGAAGCCCTGCCGTGAAAGGCGGAGAGCTCCTCATGGGCCCCAGCATGCAGCCCCTTTCCCAGGCCCGCCTTGAGGCCTCCGGCCGCTCTACGGGAGGCCTCCGCTCAGACCTCATCCACAAACCTGTGGGGCAGGTGAGTCTGTCACACCAAGACCCAACCTTTAATTCAACCTGTCCCACATCTAGACACATTGTCTGTCGGTAAAATACCTTCAGTCACGCTAAGTTTATTAGTATAGTGCTATTAACTATACTTATTGTCTTATAACAGCTTTATCTTGCCTTAATGCCCTCAGTCAGCTAGCCATAAGCAAATACGTAGCAAGCAAAATGATAAAAAAAGATTTCGAGAAAACAGACTCGGCTGGGGAAGGCCATCTTCTTCAGGCAAGGTACATAACAATATCATTTGACTAACAACTACATTTTTAGGTCATTTTTATGCCATAAACCCAAACACTTTCTGTCTGCCAGAGTTATTTTATTAATAGGTTTTTGTTATATTGTAGTATTAATATTTACATTTAAATATTAAAAATGTTCATGTTCATTTTAGTTTCATATTTAGCTTTTGTTTTTATTGCAATATAAATAAATAAACAAATATTTTTATATCAGTTTTAGTTTATTTTGCAAAGACAACATTTCTTATTTCTATTTTTATTTTGCTTTTCAGACACTATATTCACTTGATTTCTATTGACAGAATGTTTTAATAGTTACATGTAATAACCCTGATGGTAACATGCATTTTAAATTATTTTACATTTTGGTATTATAAATTATTTTGATATTTTAACAATGTTCAAATTGTAAGGATAATGACTTTTAGGGGTGTAACTATACACAAGACTGGGTTAATTATTATGTCTGTATCACCATATTTTGATTCAAATGTAAAAAATGAAACCGAAATACAATTTTATTTACAAAGGATTAACAATTTTATAAAAAATTAAGAATTGACAACCTTCAAGGTTTAATTGATCTTTCTCTATGTAAATTAAAGGTATTGTTTAACCAAAAATGAAAATTCAGTCATCATTTACTCAACCTCTTGTCATTTCAAACTTTTATAATGCATTTCTTCTTAAGAAAGTTCTTAACTGAACAGCACTGGCACCCATTCACTTCTATTGCATGGACACAGAACCAATGCAAGTGAATGGGAGCCGGTTAACAACATTCTTCAAAATATCTTCTTTTGTATTCTGCGGAAGAAAGAAAGTCATACAGGTTTGAATGAAAAGATGGTGAATGAATGAAGACAGAATTAAACATTTTGGGTGAACTGTCACTTTAGTTAAATATGAATGAATCTCTCACTGAATAAAAGTTAAACTCAAAATGAAACATAAACAAATCAATACTTCTAACCAAAGATATTAATATTAACAATATGCACAAAATATAGCACAATTTTAGCTTAGCAAACCAAGGTTATGATATAGTTCATGTCATGGTTTATTATTGATCGTAAAAAATGCTGTTTAATTGTGATTTTTGCCAGCCATTTTAGAAATATCCCCATTCAAGATAGGACTGTGAACTCGCTATGAGTTAAATAGCTGCCCAGAGGCGTTGCAAACATGGCCGCCGAGTGGAACGACTTCCGTAAAACGGACATTGTTACAACATATTTTGACGCAGGTCACATGTTGGCAGCTCAACCAATTGGATTAAGCGCATGTCATATCGTCAAACAATCGGCATAGCTGTTGGATACATACATTATCAATATATCTTTTCTTTCCCAGATCTAAACCGATTGTAGATGCAGTCAGCCAAGTGTACATATCTGATATGACATTTAGCGTCTTCTGGGTGACAGGTGAAGAAAACGTGACTTAGCACAGATGTGTTGATATTCACAGCAGGATTAGAGATGACCGTTGACATCACATGTATTACACGTTTCAGTACTATATGGCCAAAGAAATGAGACTCATACTTAATCACACTTATAGAAAGTAGAATCTTGAATGTGTATTTGCTTTAATTATTCTCTTTCGTTTTTTTCATTTGAAATAGGAACTGTTTGGATTTGTTTGGGAAATGTTATATAATGAGGTATTAAAAGTAATTTAGTCTCATCTGAAACATGGCATGAGTGTGTATTGTGTCTAATTCATATCATTTATCACATGATTATGCTGGTAGTAATTATATGGGATTATATTCAACCTAAGAGGTGTTTCTTGAGCTGTGTCTCACGTTACAGTATAAATTATAGATCCATGGTCGATGATTTTGAATGATTTACTGTCAATTATTTTAAAGTAGAATATTTAAGCAGCTCCAATAATACCCATGGATGTCTTTAATGTTTGTCTCATGCAGCCGTTATGGGACAGGGCGGTGTGTGCGTCTTCTGCAGAATCTTCCCAGACAGGGTTAGACCTGGGCTGGGTCTTCTCATCTCCACGGGGGGTTATGGTCAGGGCCAGAATGGGCGAAACACACTCGAGGTACTCACCTCAGGTCTTCTATATTTGAAAGCAGGTGTATTAGAGCCACGCCAAACATCTATAGCAGGCTGTTATTTGCCCCTGCTTCTGAGAACCTCACATTTCACAGGAAAGTGGCGTGAAATAAGATTATTGCTGCAGGGTGTTGGTGAAGTATTTACTGCTAAATTAGAAATGTTTTAACACTGACACAGTATACACAAATCATGTTGACTCGGGCTACGTCACGCTCTGTAAGTCAAACAAGCAACCTCTTCCAAACTAACATTTTAGAGTATTATAGAGTTATATAAGTATAGTTTTATTGTATTTAATTAAAATGAGGTATTATTTATGTATTCTTCATAATATTTGTGACCCAGTCTGTGAAAATCCAGCTAAAGGCATTTTTTTGTGATTTACTGCTCTCGATACAAAATCATCCCACATAATGTAATGAAAATATAATGTCGATATGTTTAATCTTGACGGAGGGAGGCTATGTCAAAGAGGAAAATCGTGGTGAAATTTATAGCTGAAATCCAACTTTGATGCACATTATGTCAGAATAAGATTTTGACACTTTAGCCTGGTTTAGTGTAGAAATACGTATTGATGTTTTTTATCATTGTTTAACGCGTTGTTTATACAGTAAGCAATTACATATGCACCTACTGTACATGTTTCGCACATTTACTTTGCTATAAGTGAAATGTCTGTAAATTCAGTAATGAGTAATGGAAACCGCAACAAATGCATTTGGTCACATTTTGGCCCGTATGCAGCTGAAACTTTCAGTGCAAACAATAGCAATGTTTATTAATGTGGCACCATTTAATTCAGTTTTCTTTGTGAGATAATTGAATGCATGCTCTTAGTTAAAAATAGTGTGTTTTTATGTCCAGAGGGCTGTTTGTGTGTGAGGTGACCTAAGCCACGTGCAGCTCTGTGGATGCAATAGGTTTTGCTCCATATGGAAAAGCGTTCTGACCTTTTCCGTGATTTCACAGAAAAGCTACTGGGGTCTTCCTGTTTCCAAGTGCCCCGACTGAAGCTGGTTTAGAGAGATATCAGAATACAACACACACATGCTGTACACGCGTAAGCATTTCCTCATACCCTTGACACCTTGGAAATGTTTTACAAAAAGATGATTCCATCAGGTTTGTTCAGTTCGTCACCAAAACAGCTGCCGGCTCTCCCTGTACAGTTATTCTTATAGTATAAATGAAATTCAGCTTTGTGCAAATGTTATTGTGTTATAAACTATCGCGAGTGTTTTAACAGAAGACAATACTCCTTATTGTTTCGAAGAGCAGTGTCTGTGGAGAAGCTGCTCACCATTAGACGTAATAATACCTTTTTATAGATTATTGGATGGATTCATTTGTGAGACAGACTGAATAAGGCAACACTTATGTCTGTGGAAAATAATTGCGAAACGAACAAGTGGGTTTTTATACAAAACACAAAATATCTGTAAACCTCTGCTGTAGTTCAGGCTGAATGAGATGTACTTGAGCCCAGCACTCGTGTACATGATATGGATGAGTGTTTGAAAACACTGCTTTTGTCTTCTTGTGCCTCTCTACACAATTTCCTTTGAAAGTGCACGATTAATATATGAAGTGGATTCTTTTTATTGTGCTACTAAGAAATGGGAGTGTGATTCAGAAAATGCACATTTTGTAGAGCTCTTAAAATACCATTATGCTCCTTTTTTTATTCATCCACATATATTTGAAAAACTAACCTTTTATTTTTGTAGAACGTGTTCTATAAAAGCACATAACAAGGTTATTTTTGTTCAAGTATTTCCTGTTTGTTTGATCAGAGTACATCACAGTTTCCTGAGCTCATTTCTATTTTAGAGCCTTTAATCTGATAGATGATGACTTGCATGAATCAGAAATGACTGTACGTACTTCTTCTGGAATCTCTTCTTAACATTCAAAGTCCAGCTCTTACCGTCCCCAAGCTTTCCAGATCTCACCACTTCCTTTGGAGATGTCAACTTGGCAAGACTTCGTTTGATCTCCGAGTTCCCTGGAGATTACAGCTTGAGAGGCGATGACACTGGCACAAGGAAAACTTAAAAGAAGGAAAGAAAGACAGAGAGCGAGTTTGAAAAGGCTTCAATTACAGTGAACACAATATGTTGAAAAATAGAGACGGGGGATGGGTGATTCCCTATATATTTCTAGAAAAGTGTCACTCTCTGAGAGAGAGAGAGAGAGAGAGAGAGAGAGAGAGAGCAGGGACAGGGGACAACTGGAGGAAGGGAGGCAGGATCATGAGAAGGTGATACCGCCCTCCGGCAATGAGACAAATTACCTTCTTTTCTTTTTGGTCTCTTGTTTTGAGAGGTGGTCAAAGCTCATGTCTGTTTATAAATGTTTCCCTTGGGCCTGGTGTAGATGGATAGCAAAAGATAGTGTAACATTATCTTGATATCAATTATTCAAATCATGTACGATGCATTACATGTAACTCATTATTACATGACTCTCTGAAATACTTTCTGAGATTGTGATTGTTCATTGTTTGTATTGTCTATGAGTGTTGTCCACTTGCGTTAAAAAATGTCCTTAACCTATTCAATTCAATATAAATGTACAGTATATGTCTACTAACCTATTCGCAATTTTGCATTGTTGATTTATTTGATTGATTTATTCATTTATTTAGTTAAAAAGGGAAAGCGTACATGAATAAACATCCAAACATGCAAGTTTGGCCAGAAGGCTGGTTTTCATTGGTTGTCCCTTTGCAAGATGTTCTTAGGCCAAGAAACTAAAAAGGTTTTTCAATATTAATAACAATACAATTTAAAAGGGTTTATATTTCATTATTTAAAATTGAACAAATATTAAAATTTTGAATTATTATTAAATATATGCAGTAGTATACCCAGAATACATGGTCTTACTGCAAATTTTGCAATTAGTCAAGTCAAGTGTTTGCATTGTATCTAAGCAGTACAGATAAAAACATGTTAAAGAAGCATAAAAGAAATATACATATATAGTCCTACTAAAGAAAATATTAAATGCATACATATATTCAACACATACAGTTGTTAAACCATTATTTCGTGAATTTACTATTTTATAGGTAGGTCGAATTTTAGTTTCATTCTGTGAACTGAACTACTGACAATATTTCTCCTAAATTAAAAAAAGATTTTGATATAGATTTTTTTGAAGGAAATGAACACTGAAGAAATGGATAAAATAACAGAAAATATGCTTTTATATATGTTTTTTGAGACCTTAAAGAAAACAAGTTCATTTTCAATTTTAAGCAACATAAATGTATCCATGAAAACGTCAAAGGTAACTTTTTATGTTACAATCTTTAATTTTCACACAGTTTTCATGTGTCTTGTCATGCTGTCGGTCTTTCACATTCTTGTGGGATTCCTGAGGTTTGATTTAGTTCCAATTAAATTTGATCAAGACCTGGTTACATTGATCAAACTAACAGACATTTTTTAGGTTTGTAGTTCACCCGAATCAATATTTCAAGTCCTTTTATTGTATATCACTATACTGGCTGTATAGGACAATATCGCTGATTTGATAGCTGGAACCAATGCCGGCCATTGGCTAACGAATTATGTGTCGCATTATGACCTCGTAGTGGCCGTCATGCACAAAGCACATAAGACTAGAGGGCTGTGGGAGCAGGTAACCATGCTCCGTAGACAGGGAGGGTGGGGTGTCGCCATGGCACAGCCATTGGATTTTCTCACCGTGAGATGAATCATCCTCTCCTGGTTGTCCCGCTTCATGCCCCGGAGGCATCCACAATCACCCCCTCCACGCTATCAGCCAGTCCACCGCAGATCCGTTTACCCCATGACAGCGATTACAAAACAGGTCTCTGAAAAGAGAGGATATGCATTACAGTTTCTGTGTGCGTGCTTTTGCTCTTTTTAATTACCTTTTGTAAGATGCACTATATGGTTTCAGGCACCTGGGACACCTTCATATAGAAACATACCATGGCAGTCTTTGCCTCAAGGCTCTGGCAGCGAGGCAGTACATTAAGACAAACAGTGTGTACTGCACAGTGTCCTCCAGGGATGGAGAAGAGCCTTCTAGCGACCTTTGCGTTCCGCCAATGGATACCGACTGCAGGGTTAATACGGGATGTATCCTTATAACAGAAAGCCAAGTGTAACTTAAGATTGTGGATGTAATATCAGTCCAAATGTTACAGTTTGTGTCATTACATTTGCAGAGGGACGTCTTTTCAGTTATGCTAATCCTCTTCTATGATTGCCTTTGCACGCAATGCCTGTGGATTTTACTGCGAATGTTTAACAAGGAACTTCAAGAAAAAAACAAAGGAAACATTCGTTTAACCTGGCAGTATACTTTTATTTGTTATTATAAAACTACTTACGTATGTCAAGCCGTATTTAAAGTATATTAGTTTTATAATATCCCACGTTTCTTAGAATGTGTGCAGTGCTGAAAATGGCTCACTGGGGTAGTTGGAGGCTTAAACCAGAGATGCAGAATACTAGTATTAGACCATACTAAGACCATTGTCTGTAAATTTGCCGATGTGCAGTTAACACATTTTTGGATAAATATTTACATTTTTCGGCACAGATGGTTTTTAAACATCTGTCTTTAAAGCAGTAGCTTTAATGAAATGATACAGTGAGCAGCTTTGTGCGTGACACGATGACTACTGTTTTGGTAAGACTTGTCTGAACACTTGAAAGCCGATGATAAGATCACAGACTCATTGATACAGAATGAGTCAACAATTCTGAGAAATACATGAATAATCAGTAAACACACAACTCTAATGACGTTGAGATATTTGAAAATGTTTGGCCCTCCTTTTTTGCCACACAATAGAAAATTATACAGAATGTCTAGCATACGGTACGGTTCTTAACATCCAATTCTTTATATTCCTCATGAACATTCATTTTTTTTCTATTTGCCATACACATTGAATCTTCTTTTCCACTTAATGCCAAAACAAAGATTTACAAATATTTAAAGTAGACTTATTGATCATTTTTACACTAAGAATTACTTATTTTAACTTTTTGATATTATATTTTGTTTTTTATACCCCTTTTTTTGCCTGTACTTTGCACGTATACTATAAAGCTACTATGATAAAATGCAATACGGTGGGTGAGAAAATGTAATATTTCAGCCTTGGTTTTATAACAAATGTCTGTGCAGTCGATTACAAATTGTACACGAGCGCTCCATATAATTATGAAAGCTGACAGGATGTTTGCATTGAGAAGGATGCCGGCATGTGCCACATTTGGGGGGGACAAAAAAAGAGGGGAAGAAGAAATTAAAATATTTATTTTTGCCAGTGGCTGTGAACATTTGAGATCGGGACCTTTATCACAGCCTGCAGCAGTAATAGTATAATTAGTTGTTGGTTTCTTCTCTTCATGTGGTCCTGCTCGATCTTATCGCAGGCGCCATTTCGAGGACCTGTGGAAAATGGCCATGTGCAGTGAGCTGGGTCCGGTCAAGCTGTGTGGTCTGTGATGGGAACTGGCATGCCGTGGCTCTCTGTATGTTTGTTTAGGAGGTTACTTGAGCTCCCGGTTGTGTCATACGCTTGTCACAACTCATTTGCAACCCACTAGGGACCTGAAGGGACAAGTCAGGCATGGCTCCTGTACTCCACTGTCTGCCTGTGCCAAGAACCGTCAGCCTACGCTTTCTTGCAGTCGAAGCATTAAAGAAAAGAGAAAAAGACCATTTGGAATGAGAATTCCGTATTGATCCAGTGTTCGCTAGATAAACGATCTTATGGAATAAAGTCGTGTGATCAATTTATAATGGGAACAATGGGAATGTATTTGTAAGTGTTGTTTGTTTTTAATGGTTTGCAAAATGATTGTTCAAATTCTGCATTTTTCACAAAGAAACAGTATTAGGAGATTTACGCTTTAGGAGTTTTGGTCTCTATGGTAAAAAGGCATTGGCACACTATTAAACAGGTTTCAGGTCGAGGGACCAGCAGGTCCCTCTTGTGACATCCTGATGCTTAGTCCAGGGCTTTGCAGCATATTTTTCTGTTAAGGTTTAATCAGCAATAATCACTTCACAACAGACCAGAGTGACCAAAGGCATGCTGCGATAGTGTCCCGGCTCTAACGGAAACACAAGAGGGGACAGAGAGATAACAGCTTTGACTGCCCTCAATTCTGCCATTGGATGTGTGAACTGCACTCTCTCTTTTCTCAGAAGTCGGCACCCTGACACACTGATAAACCTTCATCTAGTTTCCTGTTCTTTTGTGGACTGGACACACCACTGACCCAACGGTGAGGAGATACTGCAATATCACAATGTGAATATTTATGTGGTGAGATCCTTAAGGCTCAAATATCTAAACTGATGCAAAGACTGGACACAGGAGCAGTATTCAATCACACGACAATTGTGCATTTTCCGATCACATGTTTAGATCATGTGATACTGACCTTTGAGACATGAATAACCAAATAAAAGTTCTTGTGCCATCATATCATCTGTGGTTAACAAGCTCCACTGCTGATCTTACCAAGGGCTAAACTTCCTCTCGTTTATTACTGAAAGACCTGGGGCTTGCAAGATGCTGTTATCTGACTACTGAAGAAGATCTGAGACAAGGACTAGCTCAGAAACTCTAATCTCTGATGGACCTATTACCCTCATATCCTGGCTAAAACAAACGTCTGCGCTCCAGTATCGCTATATCACATTTTAGACTATTTATATTGGACAATTCTTTTTTAGGCATCTGTTTAATAACTTTTTAAGTATTTTTCAAAGTGCTTTAGTCATCAAACACAAGCAGGGTGAATTTCATTGTAAGTTTTCCATAAATAGAATTGTTTTCAAATTAGCTTACTAATATTCGTAAGCTACTTATGAATTGTTCTACTAATGAAATGCACAGAAATGATTCTGTCCATGTTATATGTGAAACCCACTGACTCCATGCAGTGTTCACACTTCAGTTCAGCACAATTGTCTCAGTAACTTAAGTGAAATATGTGTGTGTGTGCCTCAAATAGTTTCAAATGCTTGGCTTTATTCAATTCAACATCGTTCAACAGAGTTTAAAGGAATATTTTTATAATAATATTTTTTTGAAGTGATAATGTGTCTTTCCTTATAAAAATGTATTTTACAAATGTACAGCCTAAAAACACATATAACATGTCAACGTGTAAAAACACGTTACTTATATAAATGTAGTTTAATCGGTAACACTTTCCAATAATGTTCTGCTAGATTTGCAAACATTGGTTAATGCATTAGCTGACAAAAACTAACAATGAACCATACTACACGGCATTTATTCAAGTTGTTCAAACCTGTTTACATTTCTTTGTTCTGGTGAACACAAAGGGAAGATTTTAGAAATAAAACGTCAGCAATTTCAGTCCTGGGATAGCATTGACTAATATAGTAGGAAAAATGTAAAGGTGCTGCAAATTGTTTGCTTTCCTAAATTCTTCTAAATATCTTATTTTGTATTGAACAGAACAAAAAAGGACAATAATTGTTTTCTACTATAGTGAATGGCGTCCCAGAATTGCTAACATTTTTCCAAATGTATTTCTGTGTGTTCATCAATACAAAGAAATGTATACAGATTTGGAACAACCCAGTAAATGAAGACAGAATTCTTCTATCCTTTTAACAAAGATTAAGAAATGCTATAAAACTACATTGCTCATGTTTAGTTCATGTTAGCTAATGCATTTACGAATACAACCTTACTGTAAAGTGCTACCATGTAATCTAATACTAAAGTAAATACATTTACAGCATTCTTAAATTAGTTTGCAATAAGCTCACACTCTTTCAATATGCCTCTTCCCTGTTCTGAGCTGCACGTGTTCTCAACACATGCAAAAGACTTTCGTTCTGCCTTCCCTCTTTCATTCTACCTCACTGCCTTTGTCTTTCAATGTCCTGACAGGAGATTTCTTGAGGCAATATAGGGTGGTTCAATTTGTGACTTTGCCACGTGAGAGGGCACTCCGCCAAACCAAATGCCTGGCCCCACCAACGAACCCTTGGCCCTTTCTCTCTTTCCTCACCAGACGAATTGCGAGTAGATTGTTGTTGGTGTGGCTCCCGGCTGACCTGGCATTGTTCCATGTCAGGAATTCCTGAGACGTGTGTGTCTAGAAGACCACCCTTTGCCCCTTTGGATAATAGTTTTGCTTTGTTCCCAGGGAGTTCTCCTTGTAGTCGTATCCTGATGGGCTGTACTGAGATCTGCACAGGGAAAAGCCAGGAGTGCCAAGCAGAAACTCCTATCAGAGGTGTAAAGTATGTGCACAATGACTGTTGTTCTTTTGGTTTTGGTGCGGCTTTAGACTGACGATATTTCACCTTTGCACATGAAGACACAAAGCAAACACAGACTTTTCTTCATTAGCATTTTAGACCTGCAGCTCTGAAAACATTCTCATGCAATAACTCGACAAGGTGTTAAACGTCTTGCACTCTCACCAATGAAGTGTAGATTCACGATACACAATGCTTTGTGAGAGATCTGACAAAAACGCAATGGGTGAGAAGCCAAAAAGCATCATTTTCGAAGGTTTTTAATCCATAGGCTAGTGTGTGAACAAGTAGGGCATGTGATACGAACGGTCCAGCTAGGTGTGAACGGGCACGTGCGTGAGTGTGAACCAACCGTTAGTCTCCTTTGAGTCTCTCGGGGTTATTAGCAGCTAAAAGACCTGTCTGCTAACAACCACTGCAGGACTAGTTCCACCTGTTTAAGCTAGAAAACACCCAGGACTGCTCAGAAGACTAAACTAACCGTCAGAGCTCAGGGCAGAATTTCTCGATGTCACGAGAAAGACGTTTTTTAATTCGCATGAAATCTGATAAACAAAACGATATGTTTACTGGATTGATTGTATTTTGTGGAGTTTCTCGTCATTGTAATCGTGTGTGTACATGCTTTTCACAGCTTGAGTCTTCTTTCCTCTGCTGTTCGCCGGTAGTGTTTGTTCGTTTAATGTAAGGCCAGCCCAGGACTACACTAAACCTAGGTGTTAAAATCCCATTGCAACTATTTGCTTTAAATATTTGGCTATGACATATGTTAACGTGCGTGTTCTTATCAGACCGAAAATAGTCAGTTAGTTCTACTTAATTAACCCGGTAATTCGGATTAATATCTTCTAAATCTCATTAGGGGCTTTTCGGGCCGAATGCTGATTTTCGCGGTCTGATCCTGCAAATCATTTGCGAGGAACTCTCCATCGTAAACAAAGGATGATTTAATGAATGTGACCTCATGCTGGTGTCGGCTGTTAAAATGCTTAATTGGCGTAAAGATGTTTAAATATGGAAACTACATATGGAAACTTGTGTATTTAAGATTGGATTCCCGGCGAACACAAAAAATATATAGTTGAATGCAGTTTCTGTTTATTGAAATATATAACAAAATGAGAAATGAGAATATTGTCTCAAAAATAAACTGAAATACGTTTAAAGCACTAAAACTATCAAATTAAACAAAAACGTATACGGCAACATAAAAAATAAACAAATAATTTATAAAATGACAAAAGCATACACCAAAATGGTACAAATTAACATAAACTATCAAGCTCATTTAATATATTAATATCAAGACCGAAATAAATCAAAACAATTATAACTTCGTCACTTTGGATTAAAGCGTGAATACAAATGTTGATATGTTAAAGTTCCAAAATGATTAATTGTTAAAACACACCTTTATGTGCATGTTTCTTCGTAATAGAGTTTAGGTTTAAGACCAGAGGACACGCCGTTCCATAATCATCTCTGAATGATAGGTCACTTATTGGAAGTAGATTCACACTTATTCCTATTTCACCAAAAATGACTTAAATTGATAAATAAAACTCGCAAAACATGTTTTCTCTCCGTCTCTCAACAATCCTCCAGGGTGCCAACTGATAAAACCTATTTCAACTGCCCCAGTTGGGTCACTTTACCGAGACTGTGCCGTGCACATTGTGTGTGAAACTCAAGCAGCATCTCTCACAATAGCAGGTCTATTTCATACATGCACTAAGTTTTCTGTTGTGCTGTTGTTCGGTTGAAAGCCTGCGGGTCCTGATGCTATGTTTTGGTCATACAATACACAACAATGTTTTTGTTCTGCGAGAGAGACATTATGTGTAATGTCATGGCTTGCTGAGGTCAACCTGTCACAACAGTAGAAAGTGTGAGAACCGTTATCACGCAGCTGATCGATATCTGACGCTGAAACACCACATTTATTTACTCTGTTGTGTTGTCATCAGAGGTTCTCTCCTTACCAAACATAGATTGTGATTTACTGTCGACCGCTTCTATTTATTTCCATTTCTGCCTTTATTTTCCCTCAATGGGTGAATAAACGGAGTGACAATGGCAGAGTGCAGGTCTGTCAGAAGTGAAAGGCATTACGCAGACAGGTGAGCTCATAACACAACTCTCCCTACGATGCCGTCTCTACATTCTTTACAGTAGAAGTCACCCCTGGTGAATGATAACAAGACTGTCTGCTGACGGACAAAGGATGTCTCTTATTGGGCAGGTGTTCTTTTTTTTAGCTGAACTGAGTATTTTCTCTTTCACTAAGAAGAAATGTAAGTGTCAAACTTAATGCACCTTTCAAAACAAACACTTAAAAACTGACAAAAAACATGATTCGACAACATTGTTTGATGGAATGTATGGGGACAATAGTTGTTTTTATGATTAAAACTGAACATCAACATAATGAAGAAGTGAAGCATTGGTCCATAGAAAAAATTAATGATAATATCTGATGATAGAGTTCTTTTCACATTCATTTTGTAGCTCGATACTCTATGAAGCTACAACAATTTTACACGATTCATTCATTAAGATGCTTTTATCCAAAGCAACTTACACAAATGAGAGAATTAACATTTTGTCAGTGAGCCAATGAAAAGTGCAGTTTACAAACTTCATATTTTTTTCTCCTATGGAATGATCAGACGAGTGTTTGCGACAAAGTTTGATACTTAAAAGTACAGATTTGGCATAATTCAGTTTAAGACACTGACAAGGTTTTGGAGTATAAATAGACACTTTTCTCAAGTGCGTCTCCCTTGTCTGGCATCTCGGAGCACAAGGGTGAAAAGAACGCTCGTACACTTCTCTTGTGGACTTTTGACCCCAGACACATGCAGTCATTCACAGAGACAAGTTTTGTGTCCCCAGACAAGAGTTTCTCCATAGCGGGCAGAGGCAATTACACTTGGAGACAAAGAGGCCTCCGGGGGAGATGAGAGACATGGAGCATCACTACAGCTGAGCTTAAGCGGGACAGACTTAACAGTCTCTGGAAACTAAAATAATTCACTGATATATTATTTATTATTGATGTAAATATAGATTTGGTTAATCACATCAGGGATCGGTTGCATACTTTTTGTTTGTACCCCCTAAATGCAATGCATCTTTGCGATGAATAAATGTACCTAAATGTCCATGTATTTTGCCAGTGCTTGCCATTCCTTCAACAGGACGAGCACAAAATTACGATGACAATTCACCTTGGAATTCTATGTGCAGTTTTGAGATAGCTTCACAATTTGTGCTTTCCATTTCACTTTGTAGATCTTTTTTTTTACATTCTAATAAAGTCATTAAGAAAAAAAAATCACATAAATATCGTGTCCCAGATTAAGAATATGTGAATAACTCAATTTTGACAAAAATGTCACATTGAATGTGTTTCTCCTTTTCTTTCCCATGATTATTATCATGTCCCCGGCCCACCCCCTTACACTGGGCTGTTTCTTTCTAACAAACTCGCAGTTTCTGTGATCTTTTTTCAGATCATATATGGGAGACTATTTATGTAGCAGCAACCCCCTCGCTTGTGTGATGGGGGATAATTACTATTCTGGAGACTCTAGATTAGACTGTAATTGAAATTCGAAGGGCTTGAGTGAAAAGCCAGTAGAACAGGAAGGCAAACACAGGGAATAGAGATTAAAGCCATCAGCCGCAGTCAATACATTGCATGCAAGCCCATTACAGTGAAACGCGGTACATACATCAGCCACCGTACCATCAGCATAACCTGGTGTTTTAATATTCAGGCAAAATAAATCACCGTACCTTAACGCGTTCATGCATTGATTTGTGTATTTAGAAAATGTTTGTGCCTGTCACCTGTCTGCTGTGTGGGGTTACATTGGCCCCTGGCCATTTAGAGACCACCTATGTGCCGATAGAGGTTTTGTCTTTACCTGTACCTTGTCTTGTCTGGGACCTTGCAATGGGTCTCAGGTATTTAGCACGGTCCAATGGAAGTGAAAGGACTTGTCCTTTTGTCAGGCTTGTGTACTAGACAAGCACGGGAAGATGGAGTGGAGGGCTCTGCTGGTGGTCGGTGCATTGGACACAAATATTTGCTCCTATGTCCACACAAATTTGTCTCGATGTTGAGTCACTGAGGGATCGGTAATTACCTGCACTTAAACACCCCAGAACAATGAAAGGGAAAGGGGCAGTGATCAGAATGTCGAATTGCCACGAAGAAAGGAAGTTATCTTGAATTAGTCTAGTAAGTTAGCTTTATAAGATCATCCTACAGTTTGTATAGTACGTGAATTCAACCATTATATTTGGCTACAGCACAGGCAGAACAAGATGTATTAAGAAAATATTTAATTATGGGTGTGTATTATGCTGACTCAGCCATTAGTCACTTTATTATCTTGAAAATGAAAAATGGAGAAGCGTATTTTTAAATTTCAGAGTAATGAAGGGACCTGTGTACCCTGAAGTGAACTTCTTCTCAACTCTTTTAATGAGCGCTGCTTCAACTTGCCTGCATGTCTAACTTTAATACCAAGTGATAAATATATCTAGCCTTTAAGCAAGAATCCGAGCTGAAATTTGCTGGGTCAATGTTTGATTGTACATCTTTTTGTGGGAAATCACAGAAGTCATTTTGTCTACAGCACTAAGAACCGTTGCATTATAAGACTCATTTTCTTAGCTATCTAAGTTAATGTCAACGTAAACACTTCAAAGCAAAAGAAAAAGATTTGCATGCACAAATTCATTGCTTATATGTCTATGGATGTAAACAGATATATGTAAACATTTGCTTTCATGCACAACTTCACAAAGCTCATGCATGTTTCGATGAGGTGGAGACACAAGGATCAACATTTGTGGAGACACAAATCAACATTTTCCTTATCTGATCTCCAACAGAAAATGCTTCTGCGTGCTTCTGACACAGACTAAATGCTCCTATGATATCTGTTCTGTTTCTTATAATGCAAAGTTTGTGTTAAAACAGGCTTTCCTATGATGTTCTTACTAAGAAAATAAATGTGTCTGTTAGAGCACAGACAGCTTCAGTTTATTATGACTAATGAGAATAATTGTTGTTAAATATATCATCAAATGTACTATCAAAATCCAATTACTGCAAGTTTGCTCTAAAAATAAATGTTGACCTCTTTCATCCTGGCACACATGTACCGCTCAGGGTCATTAAAAGAAATAAGGCTTCGGAACAGAAAATAAACGGAGTAGGCTAGCTTTAATCTGTTAAAAAGTATATTTGTATTAACAGGGTTATGTTGTAAAGCAAAAGTCAATATGACAATGCAAACAAAACCTAGCCAGCAGCATAGATCTCATTTCAACATACAGAGGAACAACAAAGAGGAAATGTTCTTTGCCATATTATAAGATATTTTTAGTAAATATGTTGCACAGACACCAGTAACAGAAATGCTCTGTCAGAGAGCGGAAGACTGATTCCATGGTACAGATAAAATGAAATATAATATATATATTTTAAACAATCCATTATGCAGATTAAGGAACTAATTCGTTTACTTTTGTTTCCATGGAAAAAATCTTTAAGTGAAATTGTACATATTAAATGGGACACAATAAAATAACTCTTGTCTAGGCATTTTGTAAATACAACTGTGTATTTCCAGGAAGATTGTGTCTTTTCTGACAATCTGCAATCTGACTAATTGTGTTTAGAAAACGGCAAAGAAAAGAGAAACAAAACTTCCGTTCTTTCTTATAAAGGCAAAGAGAAACATGACAAAACGCGCGCGTCCGTGGCACGTATAGAAAATGCACCCGAAATGTAATGGTATCAAATAATGCGAATTCTAAACCGCAAATAAACCGGGTATTTCCACAAATTGTTATTGCAATCATTATTAATAATACATCAGTTAAGGCGCCTTTTCATTTAATGTATTAGTTTAATGTCCAGAATCGATGTCGGCACTGCGACCTTGCGCCTGTACATTTAGCTAGAATAAATAGGCAAGTAGCCACTCAGCTGTGCTGTGCAAAATAACACACTCTGTGTCTCAGGAAACTCTCTCCATTTCCACATCACTCGTGACAATGCTATTGAACGGGAATCTGACGTCCGTAGATCGGATAAAAATAACTGCACTACATAAACCAACAGCGTAAAAGTTGCTGCAGAACCTCGTGGCTTGCGCAAAGAGCGGAACGGAGAAATAGCACATTCAATATTTCGGGATATTTTTTGCGCGTTATTTTTAAAGAACAGACGGATCAAGTAACGATGCATTACTGTATCATTATTATTTTATTTTAAATAGGCCACGTTTTAATTCCACGTCCTGAAGGCATCAGGTGTAATACAGTATTTTGGTATAAGGTTGCCCACCTCGTCTCCACACACGACCCCAGGAGCATTAGGCCATTCATTTGCATTTTAATCAACTGAAAGAGGAGGTCTATTGACTCAGAGATCATTAACTAACATGTATCTCTATTGTTTAACATTGAGATTATCATGTTGTTTCGATTGCTCCGAGATTTTACAGATGGCTGTTCAAATGCTAATGAAGAAAGAGGTTGGATGGATAAATTAATACACATATCGGACACGTAGGATCGGGACAATTTTAATACGAATAGAATTAGATGCTTCGGCGAAACTCACAGTACTGCACTCACTGTAAAACATTGTTTTGAAAGCTTGACTAAACTAAAAATTAAATACAATTAAAACCCACTTGATTGGGGTTATTTGAGTTTGCCTTTTTTGCATATTTACACAAAAAAAAGGAATAACATAAATAACAAATTATTAAATGGATAAAATCAATACCCAATAAATGGATAAATGTTTGAGTGTCCCCTAATACATTTTAAGAAGACGGGTAAGCGGGGTATATGTGGCGCCCCCTTCAGCACTTACACACCCCTATTTAAACTTAAAGTTAGGATACACTGGAATGAGAGTAGGCTACCATCAAAACCATTAAAACATCGAAATGCTTTTTACTTGTTTTTTATTGAAATTGCGTTAATGTTTGTGGTTTTAAAGTCTACGAAATAGATAGGTAAATAAAGACATTGGACGTAACGAAAATGTAACGGCAGGTTTAATGTGCACATTTTCGATTGTTTATTTCCCTGTGCTATTACACTTACAAATATGATTTTAAGGAATAAATGAGTAATGGCTAATTAAACAGAGACCAAATAGTTATTTAATATACGTGTTGTCAACGATAGCAGGAGTAAACACGCGATAGGCTACAACGATTTGCAACGTCACGGGGACACGCCCACAAGACGCTCAATGCCCTTATAACGAGACAGGTAAAGGGGCAGGCAGGCGCATCAGAGACGCATCATCTCTCTCGGACTGAATGACAGCGAACAGACTTATCTAACTTTTGCAACATGGCTCTTGCAGATGCGATGTTGCCTTCGATAAATACTTTTTCGACTTTGGACGAAAAGCAGGCTGAAATTGTTCGGGTGAGTTCCCTTTTGATTTCAAGTTTTGTAGCCTATTGTATGTTTTGGAAAAAGTTGAAGTTTAGTAGTGTATGGTTTGTTGGGGTTTGCATAAAATATCTAAATGTAAAAAATGCTTTCCTGGCTATGTTTGACAATTATCTATTATAGAATGAAGCGGTCTAACCCTAAAAATGTCTGTTTTGCAGGACTGGAAAACCTCAACGGTTGGGGACATGAGACCTCTGATCGAGGTGGAGTTCAGCATTGTGGAGTCGCCACCTCTGGCCAAAGACGAGGACGAGCTTTCCAAGTTTTTGGATCTGGAGTTCATTCTGTCCAACTCCGTCACGTCTGACAGTGACACCGCGACGCATCAGCCGCCCGCCTATTCCTTACCGGAATCACCGGAGAGCTGCAGTACAGTCTACGACAGCGACGGCTGTCACCCGACGCCAAACGGGTTTTGCGGCAACAACTTTAACGCACGTCCCGTTCACAGTCTGGTAGCAGAGCTGTTTACACCAGACGTGAATTATCACGGCGACTCATCGCGCGATTATAGTTTGAAAGGACCCTTAGACAGGCTGGAGTACACTGAACTGAGGGCTTTAAACGCTGGAAACCCGATCAATTCTAATAGTTTGGGATACAAAATCAAAACTGAAAACCACGAGCAGTCCTGCATGATGGCAAACGACTACGTGGGAAATTATTATGGGCATGAACCACAGCGCGTTATGCAGCACCAGACTTACGCGCATCACGGCATGCAACATGACGTTGCACGGGACATGTTAGGCAGGAAAGACAGCATTTTGACAGAGATGAACTCTCACCAGCACGTTAACATCCCACATCAACAGCAGTTCATGAACGGCGCCCTTTATCCGCCGCAGTACGGCCAGCATCAGCAGTACCACCACGGACAATACGTGTTCAGCGATCCCTTGCGGTCAAATCACCCGGCCATGCCTGGTGTGATGTTGACTCCGCCATCCTCGCCCCTTCTGGGGTTTTTAAATCCCGAAGACAGCAAGCCCAAACGAGGACGTCGGTCGTGGGCACGAAAACGGACAGCGACGCACAGCTGTGAATTCCCCGGTTGTGGCAAAACGTACACGAAAAGCTCTCATTTGAAAGCGCACATGAGAACGCACACAGGTACGCAGTGAATACTTGTTTTATCATTATTAGCCTTTTTTCTTGTATTAACACTGCGAGTAACGTGACGAGTGAACACGATAATAAATGTTTTCCATTCTGCTCCGTTCACAGGTGAGAAACCATATCATTGCAGTTGGGAAGGTTGTGGCTGGAAGTTCGCCAGGTCGGACGAGCTGACTCGTCACTATAGAAAACACACGGGACACAGGCCGTTTCAGTGCCACCTGTGCGAGAGAGCCTTCTCCCGATCTGATCACCTGGCCCTGCACATGAAGAGGCACATGTAAAAAAAAGACTTTACAACCGCGAGAGGATTTTATATTGCCAAGACAATTTCTGTTTTGGATAGCAATTATGTTAATAGCAGTAAAATGTCATTTGTTTTTTTAAATTATGACAGTATTTAATAGAAAGAGAAGTTCATTTAGAAAATAAATTATGTAGTACTTTTCCAGATGTATAGAAATGGGGCAGGACCCACACTTTGTATATATCTGTATTTTTTATTTTGTTTATACATTTATACATCAGGGAATACATTTTTTTTCATGGATTTGCAGAATAAAAATTCAGTTTTGTACTCAAGCTTTTGTCTGAGGCTCTAATTTCTGATCACCCTGAAAGTAAAATAGTTGAATGATTTCAATCGAAAACATGATCAAATATGTCAGTGGTGAAATAAATAGGTGTACTAAAAACCTGATTTAAAACGTTGCAACAGTACGGTTTTAATGAGGTTTTGTTACTATCATTACTACATCTATGTATCTTTGCTGCTACTAGTATTACTTGTAAAGAACCGCCTCAACCACAATAACTAGATATAACACACCCTCTGAATCATGCTTTTTAATTGCTTTGTAGTTATTGAACACCGAAAGCAACTAAGGCAATGTATAAACAAACATTTGTACCAAATGCTTTTGAATAAGGGTGTGAATGTTTGTACATTTTAATTGAATATATTATGTTGAAGTGCATGCAGTGTATTGCATTTTTATGTATTCACGAATTTTAAGTCAATGCTGGATGATAAAGTATAAACTAAACAAAACAACCATCACAAACATTGTAATTATTATCTGTGGATGGCTATTAGCCCAGAACAAGTTTTTCTACTCAGGAAAACAACAGTAATGTCGCCCTCTGTTGTCTAAAATTGGTAGCCAAACCCCGTTTTCAGTCGACTGTGGCTGCTGTCAAAAGTGATCCGTTAGGATTTAGTCTCACTCTGCTGGCAAGAAAACATACTGCATGTAAACAACGGTATTAAGGGGATACTTCACCCCAAAATGTCATAATTTGTTGACCTTCGAGTTGTTCATAATCTGTATACATTGTTCTGATGAACAGGGAGAAACATATATGCTTATAACCAAACAGATTTTGCCCCCCATTGACTCCCATAGTAGGAAAAAATACTTTAGATATTTTTTTGTTCTGTTGAACAGAAAAGATGACATTTTGAAGAAGTTCTGGGGCACTTTTGACAACCATTGTATTTTTTCTTACTGTTATAGTCAACCTGTCTGCTTATAAGCATTCTTTCAAATATCTTTCTCTGTGTTCCTCAGAACAAAGACATTTATACAGATTTAGAACGAATCGAATGTGTTTAAATGACGATAGCATTTTCTTTTTTGGGTGATGTATCCCTTTAATGTTCAGTTTTATCCCTTGTGCATTTAGTTACATCTATATTCTCACATGTGTGGCCCTGTGTGCGAACAGAGGCCTTCCTCAGTCAATATTCAAGATAATATTTTCACAGAACGTTCTTTACATTATGTACGATGAATTCATTGGTGGCAGAATGGGAGATGATAATTGCACGACTACGCCACACTGTTAATTTAATTATTCCCCGTTTTCCCTGACCTGGAATGTACCATCTCTTCACCAGTGACTAAATGGGTCGATCACCACATTCTACCCTACCCGCCCCCTTAGTCATCGTAGTCCCGACGATGAACCGCTCTATCCCAAGTGCTAAACCAAGCCACTGCAGGGTTAGGCCCCACAGTAGACCTGCTGAAATCTAATTAGTCTTGCTCCCTATAGCACGTGGTAAATGGTACAAATTTTAATGCTGCCCCGGCACGTCTGGGCCTAACAGCTCTTCCAGCTATATCAGATGGTCCTGGATCGGCGGATCCCAACTCTAGCTGCAAATTTACACCATTTTCGCTTAACCCAGCTACACCCCTGACCGAAGTGGGATTAGCCCTTACTTCTGAAGCCGCTCTACTTGTCTCTATAACCTCTTGAGCAGCTGGTGGGGCCCCTATCACCACATGGGCTAAATCCGCATCCTCTAGATCCTCCAACTCCTCCATCACCGAAGGTGCTGGCCACTCAGGCCGACCCCCGAGGGGCTCGTTTGAATAGGAGGTTTTAGGACGAACGGTGAACATTACAGACCTTAGCGGGGTCATCCACTGGAACTATCGTATACATCGACCTACCGTCTCGTGGTCCCTAAACTACCTGATACATCAAGCCCCATAACTCTTGGAATTTATGACGCCCGAGTACCCATGTTCTCGCCGAAAGACCAATTGGCCCTCTGTAAATAGGGACCTATCGGAACAGTTCAGGAACTACAGTTCCTGGTAAACTATTCAATTCTATGTTCTGTCCCCCAAAAGGCAAGTGGGATAGTGCTTCCGCATTCTGGTTGGACCTACCTGAATGGTACTGCACCCCAAAGTCAAAGGCCGTCAATTCGGCCGCCCACCGCTGTTTGGTGGAACCCAATCTAGCAGTTGCCAAATGGTTATTATCTGTGCATACAATACAGTGATGGCTCAACAAGTATTCACATACTTTTTCAGCCATTGCCAATTTTAAGGCAAAAAACTGCCGTATGGAACTATATGTAGCTGTATTACGCTCCTCTGGACGTAGACTCCTGCTAGCATAGGCCACCGGTCTCACCATGCCATCAACCTCTTTGGATAATACTGCACCTAGCCCTACATAGCTGGCGTAAATCTTTAGGATGAATGGGAGCTTAAAATCGGCATAAGCAAGGACTGGTCTGGTGGCAAGCTTCTGGTTCAAAGTACGAAATGCTTGTATGCACTGTTCGGACCACAATGACCCCAAATCTTGTTTCCCATTGCCCACCTTCCCTTTACCTACCCCGGTCACTAGCCGATGCAGTGGAGCGGATATCTGAGCAAATCCTACTACGAATATCCATTCTTATAGCCAAAGGGTGTACAGAAAGCAGTTTTATGACGATCGGATTCAGTAACAGGGACTTGATTATATCCCCTGGCCAGGTCTAACGTGGTAAACAAGCGAGCCCCTGTTAAAGAATCCAACGTCTCTTCAATTCGAGGCAGGGGAAACGAATCCTTCTTGGTCTTAGCATTGAGCTGACGGTAGTCCACGCACATGCATCGACCACTGTCCTTCTTCTTAACCAAAACTACCGGGAAAGCGTATGGACTTCAACTTTTACCAGGCTTGGGACAATTTCACATCCCTTGTCACTAGTGGTAGCTCAAATAAGGTGGGTCCATACTGTCCAAAAAGCTCACAGTAGCACCAACTAAGGATATTCATTCCCAGAAAACCGGGAATGCCAGAGCTGCCACCTGGCGGATCAGGCACCAGGCGGATTTCACACCCTATACTATGTGACCGCACAGTTCAACATTCAATTCTACAGTCTATATAAGGAATTTCCAGTCCATTGGCTTTTCGTAGCTACAACCAGCGACATGATTGTAACCGACCCTGGCCCCACTGTTCAAAATCAAACCTAAAGCAACTCTCTGTAATGGTTAATACCATGGAACCAGTATCTGTCAAACAGGGTATTGACACCCCCCCAATATTTACAACCAGGTGTGGGCATGAGGAGACTAAATGAGACACGGAAACGTACAAATGCGGGAGCCATTTGAACTGAGGCTCTGCAGTCTGGTGGGAACTAGTTTTCCGACTGATTGAGCCAAAAAACTACGTTGCCAATTACACTCTGGGGAAACTGGGGACT
Organism: Barbatula barbatula; assembly: GCF_947034865.1. Taxonomy (NCBI): domain Eukaryota; kingdom Metazoa; phylum Chordata; class Actinopteri; order Cypriniformes; family Nemacheilidae; genus Barbatula; species Barbatula barbatula. The sequence continues at coordinate 24,039,828 of NC_136764.1, forward strand.
TTGGCAAAGGGCTAAAGCTTGAGTAAGCTGATCAATCTGCTGTTGGTGTCGATTCAGCATGTTCCGTAACTCACCCAATTCTTGTGAACAATCCCCCTGTTCGGAACTTACCCAGTATCACCTTGAACCCCATATTGATGTCCCTGCACTAGAGGAAAAGATTGACTTCCTAGCTGATGGCTTCCCCTCGCACTTCTAGCAGTGTTGCAGCAGGCTGATGCCTTACCAGTTGTTTGATATCTCGACTTAATGCATTATCTAACACCTTCAATAAATTGATCCCTTACTACGACATCTGCATTTGAAATGGCATAGGGTGACTGCTGTCTAAGTCTTTCAAATAGACAACAAAGCTAGGGAAAACTCTTGCAATCTTTCTCCCTCCAACTGTCACCGTGAGTAAAAGGCCTCTAGTAGCACAATATACAACTCTGTGCAATCCTATAATTTGCGCAACACTGAAATAATCCTTTCGGGCTTGTTTTTAGCGATGTTTGGTTGATATTTAATATCATCCCGAGCCTCTCCTTCGAGGTGATTGAACAAAAAGAAAGCTTGTTTACCAGCGTTCATTTTTCGCATGCGCATACACGCTTGAGCTTCTTCGACCCACTCTTCAATGCCTACTCCTGACCTTCCATTGAAATAAGGACAACGGCATTCGGGAGGAATGAAAAGAAAACTTGCAATGGTACCAACATTTGATTCACCGGAAGTAGCCGCTACCAGCCGTGATGCACTACTAGAGGCTGCGCCAGGATCAAGCAGCTTCACCGACGCCTGTTCCTGTTGCATTCCCTCATTGTCAGCCATCAACTGGGCCACAAGATCTCTCATTTCCTGCAATTCAACATCCATCACTTAATACTATAAAGGGGAACTCACCAGACGAATCTCCACTGTATTGTCACTAAAACAAAACCAACACACATACAGAAAAAGGAGAAAAAATAAATATATATAGTTCCCCATGTCTGTACCTGTACAACAGCCACAACCCTGCCGACTACGAGAGATGATAATTACATGACTAAGCCAACCCGGAAAAGGGTCGGGGACTCACAGGTACCCCAAATACTGAAAGCACACAGATAAGTAGTGGGCTGAATTAAAAATAATTTATTTAAAAAAAACATTAAATATAAAATACAACTAGGCTTTAATATATATATGTATATATAATAATCAATCAGACATAGAACAACATGCACTCACACAAACACACACATCAACTTCAAATTGGGGGATTCGTTGTTCCTCTCCAAAACAGCAAGCACTCCAGTTCTCGTCACAACAAAGCACCAAAAACGTCCGTTGTTAACACTGCAAAACAACCAAATCACCCCGAACACAAGGGATACTGGCAGACACTGATCCTCCCAATTCTGGAAACAAATAAAGAGAAACAAAAGCACAAGCAAACAAACACATGCCAATTCACAGTAAGGGCTGTTAAATACACTTATCAAGTATGAATAAAGAAAACCAATTGGTCATCCCGTATGGCAGCCTGCAATAGCCAGTGCCCATAAAATATTGGCATCAACGAGTCTCCCTATTGGGGACCATCAAGGGGTCTATATCGACAGCCAATTAAACAAAATTAAAGGACAACAAGTTTACAACATAAGATAAACACCATAATAGGCAGAAATAGTGACAAACATATGGCCATTCGTCACAGTAATTACCCCACCGCAATCCTCCAATCCATGGGCATTAGGTACTTTGAGTTTCACATGACTAAACGAGTCGATCGCATCACCACACGTGTAAATCAACACAAAATGAATTTAGCTGGCTTTTCATAGGCAGGGTCACAGAATATAAAGCTATGCAGTGATATATTAATAGCTCTATACGAATCATTCTGCATTTAAACACCTTTTTGTTTGGTTTGGCAAAAAGCGACGTCCCCAGAATGGGCTATATACCCGCAGCAGTTTCCGGTTGGTGAGACTTAAAGGTCCAGTCAGTGAAATCTAGTGGCAAGGTTGCGAATTGCAACCAACCAGTCACTCCACCCCTCCATTTCAAAACACTACGACATCGACGGCTGACAGAACATGCGTGGCGAATTACATGCAAGGGGACCCGCGGCGTATGTAGATAGAAATAAATCATTCTATGGTAATAAAAACACAACGCTTCATGTAAGGTCACCTTTGAAGACACAGCTTTGTATAATATGTTGCATTTCTATCAATAGATCCTCCAAAACACAAAACACCATTACACACTGGACCTTTAAAGCAGAGAGAAATGGGAAACTGGTGTAGGCCTATAGAAGTGGCGTTCTACCGTATTTGAATGTTATAACCACATGTAAACGTATGCAAGTATAGTTTCAAATACATATAGCACAGCACCTCTATACCACTGCGGAAGTAACGCGTGCATATAGCCTACAGCAAGCTGTTAGAATTAACTTCCACCACGAGAGGGCAGTATTTAATTATAGCCTGGTACAATGCCACGCAAGTCAGAGCCTAATGTTTTGTCATTGAGTCTGAAATACTTAGAAGTATGACAAGTCTGTAAATATGTATAAATTATACTGACTCTCATCCGCACCCGTGAAGACAGCTTCTGTGCCCCTTGGACCTCAAAAGTGTGCCAAGGCTCATTTAGATTTAAACATTTTTAGATGTAGGCTATTTATTCCAGAAACTAACGGAAAAGCTTCATTCCATATCCTGTATCATTTTCTAGTACCGTCTGAATATAAATTATAAATTAACTAAATTCATTAAGTGAAATTGTCAATGAAAATTGTCAAAAGCGCCATATCAATAAAACCGACTGCCATCGCCTCAGCTGAAGCGCAGCAGTTTCAAGCCACATCTTTCGCCTTTTGCAAACTACTTAGTATCTTTAAATGTCGTTTGAATTGAAATCGAGTATAGTGGTCAATGTTTTGTTATCCTACTGACAAATAACACATCTTGTCATTGGGTTCACTGGTCCTGATACGACACCGGTAGTTCGGTCCACCGCTGTGCTGCGCAACGGCGCTTTACAGAGGCAGAGTAGATATCCTCATTCCGTCTTTGAGCATCCTTTAACGAATAAAAAAGGTAACGATCTGTATCTCTCTCGCTAATCGTTCTCACATCTTTCGTTACATTCATCACACACACGTGGTTACGATCTGTTGCTACGCATCCCGCGTGACTGCATTGTTTCGCCGCATCTTTCGGTTTCTGTCACATTCTGTGGGTCCAAAAGCCAAACATGGCTTTATTTATTTAGAAGAAAGAGGCCGAACAGACCCTTGCTGTTTCGCACACACAGCGTCAGAGTTAGCGTTGAAACGCAGATCTATTGTCTGTGTGAGACACACCGATGTCTGTGTTTTACCGAGACGTCTGTAAATCATGCCGCCACGTGCTCTTGCTGCTCCCGCCGGTTAACCTGAAGTGGATTCATCCACATGTAGTGCTTCGGTCGTGATGTAAATGTCAATCGTGAACACATTTTCACGCGTTTTATTGTAATTTAATTGTATTGTGCTTCGCGTGGGTCACGTAGCACTTATATTTATAACGGTTTTTATAACCTTTTATGTAACGCGTAATTCGTGGCAGTTCAAAAGCTTAACATTACGTAAATGGGCAAATACGTAGTATATGCAACAACATCCCTATAGCTTCCTGACTGCGAGTGGGAGGGGCTCTTGTGGAGTGGGCGGAGTCTCACCCGTACGACGTGTGTATGTTGAATGCAAGTTTAACAAAGAAATGTTCATCAACGTAATGAATGAGACGTATTTACTCATTTCCAGACGCCGGTAACCATTTAGGACAAATCTGTATCATTCACACAGAAAGTGACGCAGGCACCGACCGCCAATGGTAAGCGCACTGAACATCACGGATAAAGCACCGAGTTATCCTTCCGCAATTTCACACTATCATCAAAAGTTGCGTAGTCGCTTATTTTCAGACTATAATGTGTTATTCGATTCGGCTCGTGTTTTAGTTGAATTGCGCAAGTGTTTCATAACATCGGGGTTTGTTTTGAGATGTACATCTTGCACGTGGTCATGATTTTTAACTTGCATCAGTTTGTAATGAGGGGCGGGGGACGTGCCACGTCAAGTGAAACTGATAGCAGAAGAGCACTCTAAATGTATCATGGTTTCCGTTCATCATGCTTTTTGTGAAATAAACTTGCTAATGAAGGACCTGTTGGTGTTAACAAGTCAGTAATGCCGGTGAGTAAAGCTTCTTCATATGATGCCAGCATACAAGAACCATTTCTGGTTCCCCAAAGAACAATATAAAGACTTTTAATAGGTACAATTTTCTTTTTGCTACAAATAACCTTTTGTCAAAGAACTGTATTTCAGCCAAATGGTTCTTTTAAAATATGGTGTGGTAAGTATCTTTTTTTGTATAGAGTGCATTAGAGAGTGTTAAGTTTTTTTCAGTAGTCTAGTTAAAGTCTATAAGGTTTTTTTCATTAATAATATTCTTTTCATTCCAATAACTTCTAGGCTGCAAACTGTGAAATGTAATATGCTTAAATTATATGTTTAGTACACTTTCCTGAAAACCTGAATAATTGTGGACAAGCAGTCGTATTAACAACAATTTTAAATAGGTCTTGAAAGTGGCACATTACATGTACGTTTCTGTCAAGGTGACTACGATGCTATATCCTCCCTTGTTGTAAATGATGGTTTAATATTTGTTCATGAAGTATCCAAAGTATTCAACCTTCTGAATCCGTTTCATTACTGAACTTAACCTACTAATGTTCTACTAACAAGAGTAGAACGAGGCTATTTGTAAACATTCATACTACCCGTCTCTGACCACCTCTTTGAACACGGTCCAAACAGGAAATGATGTCCACCTGAGATTATTACACTTAGTGTTCATGTGTCAGTGCTTCAAGCTTAAACATTGATGATGGGCACACTTTAGATCATTTATACCACTGAGAAGCTGAAGAATAACTAGACCGCATTGCCACATCTGTGCACAAAACGATGAGGTTGTGTAAAACAGAGCAGTACATGCATGCGTGAAGCGCATTGAACCTGTGTACTTTACATGGTATGGTTGGGCTTAACCACAGGAAAATGTTCTGTAGACATCTTGAAAATGTGACAGCGGTTATCCTTTTGTGTTTTTAGGGTTCGAGCCCGTAGGGCTAGAAACCTATTGTATTTGTGGGTTTTATTATTCTTCTTCTTTGTTATTATTCTTCCCTAAAACTACATGGGCAGCCTAAACCGTAAGGCCGACAGAGCTGAGACTTGGTCAGATGGTAGTAGTCCTTGTCGCTACTCAGATACATGGACCCAGCCAAATCGGCCCATAGGTGGCGCTACAGCGATGAAAAGCGCGTTTGCACTCTTTACTCCTAAACCGTTTGTCGCACACCCAAGTGTTTTATATCATTGTAATCATTGGCTCAAAACTTAAAAAACGTATATCTCCGATTTCATTTCCGGTATGCAAATTTTTCCGCTAATTTGCATTTTATGCAAAAAAAATAAAATGAACTAGTCCCTGGATTTTTGCCCGATCGGAACCAAACCAACGCTGATGAATTCTGTGGAGAGTGAATGTGAATAATTATCAAAAAAAAGTTGAAATTTCGATTCACCATTGCTAGGGGGCGCCAAAACGTCTGAACCGGAAGTGCCATGGTTGACTAAAATGGCCATAACTTGTGAACCGTTTGAGCAATCTTCATGGGGCTTGTACCCTATGTGTAGACTCTCAGTCCGGGGTCACAGTAAAAAGGATTTGGCGCTTGGCCACTAGGTGGCGCTATAATTTACATGAACTCGAAAAGGGCTATAACTACCCAACCGTTTGCCCGATAAACTTATTATTTGGTATGGTGTGTCTATGTGTCATGCACGATGATTGTCTAAAAGGACAGTGGCGTATCTAAAGAAACATGGCGGTCATCGGCCAATGAAGTTTGAGCACTCATTAGACAGGGTTAACGGAGCCCGATCAAAACGACACTCACTGGGCTTGTTCGACTCATGGTCCAGAAGGTCTGTAAGAAATATGAACTCATTCGGCCACCGGGGGGCGAAGTAACGGTTTTAGAGTGCATAAACAATTGTATGTCACGTGACATTTGACATATACTCAAACTATTTACATCATATAATAGCTCTTCTCATTCTGAACAACTTTGCCTCTGAACACGCTTCTGTCGATTGAACGGTTTGCGAATTATCGCTGACGATGTCAAAAACCTACTTTCGCGAACTAGTCCTAGGTTTTTCGACCGATCGGATCCAAACCAATGCAGATAACATCTCTGGAGTGTGAATGTAAATAATTATCAAAAAAAAGTTGAAATTTTCTTTCACGGTTGCTTAGGGGCGTAAACATTTTAAATAGGCGGAGCCTATTACATTAAAATGCCCATAACTCGAGCACTATTAGAGATATCATCATGGGGCTTGGAACATATGTGAAGACCATCACTCCGAGATGACTTACAAAATACCGCGGCGTTTGGACACTAGGTGGCGCTATAACAGTAAAAATGGCAAAATTTACGTGTCTTTGGTTGCATAAACAATTGTGTATCACGTGACATTTGACATATACCCAAACTATTTACATCATATGATAGCACTCCTCATTCTGAACAACTTTGCCTCTGGACACGCTTCTGTCGATCAAACGGTTCGTGAGTTATCGCTGATGATGTTAAAAACCTACTTTTGCGAACTGGTCCTTGGTTTTTTACTTGATCGGATCCAAACCAATGCAGATGACTTCTGTGGAGTGTGAATGTAAATAATTATCCAAAAAAAGTTGAAATTTCTTTTCACGGTTGCTTTGGGGCGTAAACATTTTAAATAGGCGGAGCCTATTACATTAAAATGCCCATAACTCGAGCACTATTAGAGATATTATCATGGGGCTTGGAACATATGTGTAGACCATCACTCCGAGATGACTTACAAAATACCGCGGCGTTTGGACACTAGGTGGCGCTATAACAGTAAAAATGGCAAAATTGACACATCTTTGGTTGCCTTAACAATTGTGTATCACGTGACATTTGACATTTACACAAACTATCGATGTCATATGAAAGCTCTCATAATTCCAAACAAATTTGGCTTTTGAACCATTGATGTCGATCAAACAGTTTGTGAGTTATCTGTGATGATGTTAAGAACCTGCCTTTGCGAACTTGTTCTAGGTTTTTCAAGCGATTTCAAAATTTCCACCACAGTACAATTCTCTGGACTGTCTAGATCAATAACTATCAAAAACATCTTCAACTTTTTCATTTGCATGACCACTACAGGGTCCTTTATTATATTCAAGTGAACGGTGTACCTGAAAGCTCGCTTCTCCTTAACAAATAATCCAATTGACTTGCCATTGAGTACAATCATACATCTTATTAGACTAAACAAGCATGCAAAATATGATGGTTACCGGACAAGAGATACGTTTCCTGTCTCACAGGAACAAGGTGTTAGACATATAAAGCACTACACATTAAACGTTGCTCCATATTCACACGTCTATAAATATAGAACATGTCTGGCTGGTTGTAAGATGCTGTTTTGCTTAGCATAACACACACCTTTATTATGTACACCAGTTTAATTGCATGTAAACCTAAATTTCTACTCAGCAGTCACATGGCAGCAACTCAATGCAATTAGGCATTTAGACGGGGTCATTTCTTAAATGGATGTGACCAAATTAACCTGAAAAAATGATTCCCCTCAAGTGTACTCTATGTGCATATGTGTGTAATCAGGCGTAGTGTCTGTGAACCGTTGCTGACCGTATCTATAATTTTTCAGGCGTTGGGAGTATCTTCCACTTGGGTGTTTTAGGATGAGAGTCCTCGGCCTACTTGATGAAGGCAAAGATGCTTTGGATGCCTTAAAAGTGCTCGAACCCGCTAAATGCTGCTTGCAGCTTTAATTTATTTTGTCTTCGTTGTATATGCATCATCATTATATGCATATTTATTGTGTATCTTTAGTGGGTTGCTCTTTTGAAATATTAGATGTTATATGTTATGCATGCAGTGTTAAGAATACCAAGATCCACGATCATCTTGATAATGAACGCTCAGTGATTTTACTCAAAGAACAATAAGTCCCTATAAATGTTTATGCATTAGTCTGGTAAGGCAGTTTTTATTTTCATAATTTGTGCTCCTATACATATTCACATTCATCAGACCGAAAATCTAATGTCCATGTTTTTCAGAAATGTTCTGAACCAAAAGTCTATAAAGCCCAATTAACTTTATGGTGTCCAGCTTAAACAAACACATGAAAGAAATGAAAACTGAACAAATTTGACGGATGCCGGAATGAAAAATTGTGCGTTTTTTATTCTTGGCTGGAAAACACAATCCAGCATGCCAACATTTATTTTTACGATTTTCTTTTCTCCAAACCATGTTGTTGTCTGTGTTTAAAGACCGAGTACCTGAGATTGACGGATTGGACACTGAGTTGAACATTTGCCAAGGCATTGCACAAACTTTGTTATCTTAATGAATGCAGATAGAGACTAACTTCTTTGCTATAAATTCACTGCCGATAATACCTCCGTGTTAGTAATCCAACAGAAAATAAATGAATATTAAAAAGAGCTTTTATTCATAGGCGACTCTGATGCCCTGAGATGTTACTGCATTTAAATAGGAATTCCCCTCACGCTTGGTCACACAATATTACCGAGTTGGTTTATGAAGTGTATTTCTGTCTGATATTACAATAATTTATTTGGTCCTGCATTAAATGCTATCTATATGGAAAATACGTCATTTGATTTTAAAATGTAGCAACACACATATACTGTACAGTATACTTTTTTATTATAGTGCACAGACACGTTGGTATGCTACATATTATTGTGTGTTGTTAGTTGAGTTGAAGCAGTGTTTGGGGCTGTTTTATCTTTGTTGGGTGGAGCTGAGGAGGTACAGCACACATTGTATCATACTACTACAGATGTTCCCTTGTAATCTTGCCCTTGCAGCCCAAAAAGACAGATACCCTGTTCAGTTGCCCTGAGCCTTAAAACAACCTTTAAACAGCTACTTGTTTGAAGATTGTATACCTTTGCATGTTGGGTCTGGTCAGTCCAGCAGGAAACCTTACAGTGCAGGTGCTCGATCACTATTTGGTTATTGATGGTGATATTGACCAGAATGGTCCAGAATGTTTTTTCTTTCTGAAACTACATGTCATTATCAAGTCTTTTTTAAAGTTAAACTATACATTCCCACTACAAAGATAAAACAAATATAAAGCTTTTTATTTTGTTTTGGTGGATGGATGGATGGATGGAAATTCAACATTTAGTGATAACAATAGTAGCCAATAACCATTTCTGTATATTATTATTGCTAGAAAATTCATATTAATTTGTTAAAAGTCCAGGAACTTTCTTTTCTCATGTCACTGCAATATCAGTTGTAAAATTTATGTGCGAAGCCCCCAACTCATTCCGGAAAGAGTACATTGTGTGGCGCAAGAGACAACACAATACTGATAAGAGAGAGTTTGAGTCAATGGTCCAGAGAGATTGTACTCACTGTTTATCTTAAGGGTTATCTTGCTGCTTTTTGTAAATAAAAACATATTTTCTAAAGGTTAGTGGAGGTGAGTTGTGGTACACTTGACTTATAACCTAGTTATGTATTTGCTTTTTCTTAACCTTGAGCTAGTGTAGTATATTTTTGTCTGGTAAATTAAATGGTTGATGTTGTCAGTTACCTAGCCCAATGGGGTTTTGATGTTCTCTTTGACGTAATGTTTATAATGAATAAATCTGTTAAATGCTCTAATTGACTAAATGTAATGATAATACAATTTTACTTATAACTGTACTTAAAAACGTAGAAGAGATACAATTGTTCAATTTCTGTAGCGTGACAAGCAATTATAACTATATACATTTTAACCATAAAACTATAAATCAACCAAGTTTTTGTGAAAGTTCATATGCTAGTTTTAAATTCAGAAATTTTTAAATAGATGAGAATGTGTGATGTGGACTGTTGGCTTGTGTCGAGTTGAGTTAGTCACTACAACAGAGTGATTTACCATAATCCAGTTAGAGGCCGTTTACACCAAAAATATACGTCTGTTTACACGGAAACGGCGTTTTAGGGGACTGAAAACTTTTGAAAACAGGTCTCAAAGTGTAACTTTTTGGAAAACACATCATTTTCATTTCCATGTAAACTGCAAGACGGAACTTTCTGAATTCAATTTCCTCACGCACATGACGCTGCTCCACTATATATTAACGTTCCCTGGCAAATTGTGGATTTACTGCACCAATAAGATCGGCAGACTTTTAACACACGTATACATCGACCAACGGTATAAAAAGCCCTTTTGGCTTATAACTGTGCATGTGTATGTGGCAATGCACATCCTGTTTCTATACTCAACAACACCGCCATCCACTGGCCTGGCGTGCGTACGACAGCGTTTTTGTTTTCGCGTTCCTGGATCCGTTTCGATAACGCTGTCAACGCTGAAACTTTTCAAAACCGCAAAGGAAAAACGTTTCTGTTTTTCATCATGTAAACGTGGCTTTTGTGTAGTGATACTGACAGCGTCTCTTTTATTGTGAAGTAGTTTGGATTTGTAAGATCACAAATGTGACCTCGGATCATAAAATTCCAATGTGCTTCTTCACAATATTTGTTGTTGTTGTTGTTGTAGTGACATCCAATAATTCAACAAACAAAACAAAATAATGTAGATCCATGTTAGAAGTTTTCTTAAAATCTAATCAATTTGCCCACAAACTAGACTTTAAAAATGAGGATAGATTAATCTGGTAAATTATTGTAGTTTTTATAGTTTTTAGTAGTTTATGCTGAGTTTACCATATAAGCATCCTCTACATAATTATTTTTACACTATTGTAACATCACACTTTGTAGTCTTACCTAAACTGCATCTACACTCCCCAGCCAGCACATGGTTAATGTTTCTGGGTCTTATCAGTACTTATGAAATGATTGTTTTAGAAAGAGAACAACATAGTCGGGAGCTAACAGTTGCTTTTTCCCATCTTCTACCCTCCTCCTCCCTGTCACATGCTCCTTTCACAGCATAGAAAAGTTCCAGGACTAACGCAGAATTAACACAAAGCAGAGACGCCACCTCAGCCCAACACCACAAACCAGCAAGCTACTGAACGAGCAGAAAGAAAAAAACATTTGTGGGAGAAGCCGCGCACAGCAGAGACTGAGAGTCACAGCCAGAAACTCAAAACGTGTCCCAGTGAGCACAGAGATCCTGCGGCCGGGGACGGGCATCCTTCCTGAAAGGGGACCCACGCTTTAGAAGAATGGAGGAGAAACAATTTTCTGGCATTTTGGTGAGTCAATTCACTTGGATTTTGTACATTATTTTTTAAATTAACATTTACCTATTTTTCAATCTCGTATTAGATTTTTATTTCATAATAATGCTACCTGATAAGATGTTATGAATCGCCCTTTTAGTTGAACTAAAGCAGGCCAAAATGTTGTGGATCAGGCCACAATTCTAATCGTCTAACACTCAGTTTTTAGCAGATTAACATTTTAAGTTTTGAGAAAAGAATTAATTGTTGTGTTAAGCATGCGTTTTTACACTAAGCTGTTTTGTCTGCCTGCACTAGAAATACTTCCAAGAGTTGAACTAAACACGTTTTCATTGATTGAATCTTTGTGGTGTAAAGACCCTTAAAAGAAATGAGTACAAAATGTACAGAAAGCTTCTTAAAATCGACAACTATGGATTAAAAGAATATAATGGAGGTACATTTAACAGAGAATCTAGAGGAGAAAAGAACGATGTTTTGCCATGCTTTGAAACCTCACACGAGTACACAAGACCCAAATTGTGCGGGATACAATGTGTTATAATCCTCTGTTTCAGTGATGGATTATTATAATTAACATTTATTCTTCAGTGATTAAAAAGCAATTTTAATTTATCAGCCAAGTTAGAAATGGAGAGGCTGTAATGCAGTATTTCTGAATCCCGACAGCTCTGTTTGTTAACTGCTGCTCTGCTGAAGGCACCGATGTGACATGAGAGTGTTTGATGGGACTTTTGTTTTCAAAGACCGAGACCTAGTACAAGAAAGTAAACGCGTCCATTAAAATAAGATGTATTATTAATTTGTGCTTTATAAATCAAAAACCAGAAGCAACAACAGTAGCTATAAATACATCTAAAGTCATTATATATGATATGTTTTTACTCTTACTGAATTTTAGTTTCATAGAGGGCAGTAAATTGTGTGAAGTGTCAGTGTTTTGTGTGGAGCAGGTGCAAGGCTGGACTGTTTGTCTTTGTTAGCATTGAGTAATGTTGTACTTTGTTTTGTGGCTTTAAGTGGATAGTGTGTTTCTGGTTCTGCGGCATGCTGTTATACCCCACTGTACAGAAATGGGGTTTTACGCCTCGCACCACTTCTCCATTTCAGCTGATCACATTTCATTCATAGCCGTGAAACGAGGCATCCATGTTTACGTGAACCATCTGGGAACATTTCTAATATTTGATGCTGTACATTTTAGGTTTAAGCATGGACCCATTTAAAAGAGGATTACAATATTCCGTTCCTTTATATATGTATTGTTATTCCATCTAAACGTGACCTGTAGCTCAGCACTGAATTCCATCACATTTACTGGCAAAACCATAATCATTGTTTCCCTTTAAATCTTGTTTTATTGCCACATTGTAATAAGGTAAGTTTAGTTTGTCATTTTACTTACCTAAGAAAGTACTGTGTAGTATAAGGTAACCGCGTGGTATAAGTTGAGGTTTAGGGGTTCAGGGTTAGTACCTAGTTATTACCCAGTTATTCTATTTACTGTAATAAGTACACAGTATGTACATGGGGAACAGGACTGTAAAATAAAGTGCTACCCTATTTGACTTCAAAGTATGTGGTACCCTTCATTGCAGAGGTTGGGTGCTCAAGAAAGACTTTTTGAGTGGCACGTTTGTTTACTCATCATTTCGATCGACTGGTCGTGATTGGGAGAGTGACACCTCACTGGACACAAATAGTTTTGCTTGATGTACAGTTTCTGGCCCATGAAAGAGAGTCCTTGAATCTTCCCTAGCAGATGCTGTCAGAAGACTTGCATGCCTGTGCCAGTACTGTAAACAGTTTTTAAAATCCTCTTTGTGTCCGACAGATGCTGTTCAGCTTGAAGAATATCCTGACGTGTTGACAATGAGATATCAGCAGCATAACGTCCATTGTTACTCTCTGTCTATTGACAGTGACAGTAGTGATTGTGAAAGCTGAAGTAACCCAAAACATAATTAGAGTCGAGTAAAATGACATGAAAGGAATTAACGCTCGAGCTGTCAGACAGTAAGAAACCGTTGCAGAGGAACTCTTAGCTCTGATGACCTTTTGCTTTACTCACTGTTTTCTGTCCTTTGGCTTTGCTCCAACCTTTCCCAGGGGTTGTTAATGTGTGCTGCTGACTGTGAAGTGGAAATTAAGCAAAAAATAATTTTGGATCCCTAAGACTTTGTTTTCTTCAATCCCACGGGATGCTTAGCTATTGCTGCACATTATTGTGCCTTGTGTACTCAAACATGGCCAAGCACTAATCAACGAATATGCAATAAAACTAGTCACTAGTAAATTGCGCAGAAGTAAAAAACAGGCTTTGCTCAAAACTTTGCCGAGTTTCCTCAAAGTCACTCAAACAGTCCACACAAACGGCGCTCCTCGTGTGCTTGAAAATACAAAGAAAGTTTAGCTTTAGCACATGTTTCTAATCCTCGTTCAAATAAAAAACACAAATAAAAACCATAAATATTTGCTGAAAGGGTCCATTTTACACTGCTTGGAACAAATAGTATCTATACTTTTTGTGTTTTGAAAACAATTTACAATTCAATATATCATAATAAACAATATATAGATTGATCATATATCCTGAAAATCTGCATCATCCTGGACGAATTTTATTAAAGAAATGATTGCAATATGTTCTTTGAACGGTTTATCTTAAAACCTATGATGCTGCCTAAGATGTTTTCCCATCAGGAGTGTGTTTGTGGTGCTTTAAATGCGTCCAAGTTTCAGTCATTATCGGTTGACATGAATTTACATTTATGCTTTTGGCAGACGCTTTATCCAAAGCGACTTACATTGCATCATACTATACATTTGTTTCTAAGTAGGTGCAATCCTCTGGGATCAAACCCACGACAATGCCATGCTCTACCACTGAGCTACAGGAAAGCCAAATAAATAAATCCTCTTATTCGAACCGTTTTCATGCTTCGTTTTGGTTCATTTATGTTTATTCATAATCAAAAGTCTCAGTCTTAGAGGATGAGGGTCAACATTAAGGCCATTCTTAGGTCAGCAGCACTTTTAGACTTACGTAAGGAACATATTGAGCTGTTCGTCACCCACATAAGCTACAGCGTTCGTGTCTTTGTAACCGTGCAACCGTAGCGCCTTCAGGGGCATGAGAACAGATGTGGTCGAGTGCGGGGGAAATCAAACATGATTTCTGTCTATGTTTGAGCCACTGACTTTCCTGTCTTTGGAGTGCAACAAGACCAAAGAGAAGGCAGCCACCGTGGAGTACGCACAATTGGAGGACAAAGGCCACCAAATGCCAAACACGTCCACTGCTGCGATTCCTTTAAAAAACACTCCTCTTTTCCTAAAGGGCCTATTGAGTCTCAGGCTTTGGATTTCATTAGAAGTAACCACTCAGGCTGAAAATTTTGTTTTTCTGTTTCTTCCTCTCGCTTTTATATTTGAAGGTACCCCTATTCTGCCAAGACTAAACAAAAATGCGGACGCTTTTTGTCCTCACCAGCTGAAATTATGGACTGCAGTTTATCGCTGCGTTCCACCCACCCTGCTTCCTAAATCTTCTCATCTTTTATTAATATTATTTTTAACGGTTGACTTGAAGTCCCTCAAAGCCTTTTCAGCTCATATTTAGGTAATTTGTTGCGCTTGAACCCGACCTGCTCCCCCCCCGTGCTGGTTAGAATAGAAGAAAAAGGCCTGGGTTGTGGAGGGGTCTGCTGTTCTCAGGGTTTCTCCAGAGAAACAGCCCCTTGACCTATTATTTATCATTTTGAAGCTCTCCATGTTAAAAGATCACAGCAGCACAACCCTATCCATTGTGTTTACCAAATCATGTAAAAACTTAAGCCTTGAATAGCAGAATTTCTGCATTTTAAATCAAAGCATGTTTATTTTTTATTGTAAGAGACTTATTGTAAGAGATTTCAGTTTGTGTGTCACTGGGTGTCAAACCTATAACCTTAATGTGGATAGTGCTATGCTCTACCAGTTGAGCTACGGAAACACAAGGATTTTTGAAGCTGAAGTATATTTTGTCTTTAACAATATGGATTATTGATCTTGACAGTTTAAAATCAGTCTCACTCTTTTTTGGTGCTGTATTACACAACAAACTATAAAAATGTCCCATAAACAATTGTGTAATTTGCTATCAAATGACTCTAATGTTTTTTGTGAGCGTAAACAGTGCTCACTGTGTGCCTCTCATGTACCCTTGACAGGAAGCTTCGCTTGAGTGTCACAGAGTCTCTACTGCTTTGTACTGGTTTCTTTTGTGTGCTGAGAGAAAAGAACTTCACCCCACAGACAACTTGTAAACTCTATTCTGTAGTTCAGGGTCTCTACCCTCTTGAGTTGAAAGAAGATTTTCAACTGTTTGTCAAAACATGGATGGCCCTAATACACGGCCCTGTAACCATATGTAAGTCAACAAAATATCACATGACTTTTGATTTAACAAATGAATCAAATACCAACTTTCTCCCCCTAAGACTCAACTAAAGCTTGATTGTTTGTTTTCACTGTTCTGATTGGCTGACAGTTAATCCATGTGAGGCAAGTCACAGTCACATGTACATCAATTTCGTCCTCAGCAATGGTCCCATATGTTTGTTGAAATGTGTATGTTGTGTGCTTTTTCCAGCATGATTTGTGCCCAAGCTATTCCTCTGAGCCCCATTCTCCCGGAGGAGATCTGAACTACACGCTATTTATAAAGAATTAGCAGCTGGGGCCCTTCTAGCCAAATTATGGCAGGAGGTAGTGTGAGTGGGGGTGAATCGTGGAAGTTTCAGGTTAATCCAAGCGTTGGAAATTGCTCTTCATCGTCCAAAAAGCCATTGGACCAGGCAGACGTCACAGACTCTTTCTTCCCCATACACACACACACACACCAAAGGAATGGGGCAGGAAGTTGTTTTCAGGCGAAGGTCCATAAATATGTCTTTGTATTGCCCCCAACAATGACCGTGCCAGACTTTTCACTAGCACGTCTGGCCCGACATGAATTCGGATTAAGATTCATTACTTTGCTTCCTGCTGTACAAAGTAAGCATTTTTTTTTACAAGAAGTTACAAACAAGAATGACACCCAATTTGGTGGCATTGTCATCACTGTTGAAGTGTAATTGAGAGTGAGAGCATATTAAATTGATTTGTAATGATAGACAAGGAATATGTATTCAGAGTGATCAATGGGATCCGGTTATATAATATTCTTCTTCATTTGAACCCTGTTAATAGGAGCCATTTTACGTATATTGGAATGATACGAAATGATCTCTGCAAATTGGCCAGTTTCAGTTTTGTGAGTTTTCACTTTCTATTTCTCTGAACGCTAATTTCTTCTAAAACTAGTTAGCTTCACTATTTGAACATTTTGGAAAATGTTTCTCAATTCTGTAAAACGCACCAAGTCACATTGCTTTCAGCTGATTGGTCAAAGCAAAACTTGCGAAATCGCCAAAATGTTGACCGTTTAAAGTTATTATACCTTTATTTTGTGAAAAGTCATTTTTGTTCTTTTTTATTAATTTTGTTTAATCTTTATATCTCTCTACTAATCACAGTTTTATAATCACAAGTTTTCATCTGTTATGCTAAATTAAGAAGAAAATGTATTAATATTTAATGTAGTCATGATTCATGATGCTAGTTACGGTTTTAAAACAGAAACAACACTTGTCAGTAACTTGTGAGTAAGTGAGGTTTTTTGAAAAAACTTCTGATGTTTAGCAAGACCACTTCCTCTGTTTGGCAGTGACATTATGTAAATCACTTGTTTGTTAAGTATGACCATAGAAATGACTCAATTGTGTTTTCCTATTTTAGATATTACCAGCATGACTTTATGTAAACCGCACAGTCCATCAGCCTTTCTGTTGTCTTGTGCAGGGGCTAAACATCTTGTGAGTAGATAATCTAAAACTGTGGTCCTCTGTTTTGTGTGTCTTTGCTTAGAGTTGTTTTTGTGTGTTGGACATACCACTCTGGATTGTAAATAGGCCAAAAGAGAGTTCCGGAAGGAGACGGCTCATCAAAGCCTGCAATAAGTTTGAAAAAGTGACGTTTTCAGTCAGCAGTAGTATTTTAGCACTCACTGAGCCCCTCTTGTTCTGCTTGTCAATAGAAGAAACGTGCTCTGAATGGGAAACACCTGCTTAAGGGCTTTTGCTGGAAGTGACACTCACCAAAGCTCTCTGGTGAAATTGGAAACCTCTTGTGTTACTTTCCTATTTTCAGGTTACGTTAGAGGATGTGCTACAGATATTCACCTTGGTTGTTAGCTCCACAGGACCCACGAGTCTAAATTGATGGCAGCATCTTCTTATACAGAGCAATTTAGCTCTGTGCTTCTGTCTCTTGATGTTTGATTTTATACTTTAGTAGGGTTATGACTGAAAGGAAGGTTGTAAAATGTATGGCTGATGGTTAAGCGTTTCGTTTGTTGACTCATAGGGTGCAAGTGCTATTTTTAATTGCAGTGACATAAATCATAAATGGTACTCTTAATGAAGGCATTTAACATTTTCATAGTTGCCATTTTGTCCAGAGCGACTTGCGGTATACATTTTATTAGTACTGTATGTGTGATCTCTGGGATTAAACCCGTGACCTTTTCATTGCTAACGAAAAGCTTACCAACTATGCTGCAAGAACACACAGAGTTATTGTAAAGCGATGTGTATGATAAAGAATTCAAGGGTTGTGATTCAAGCAGTTATTCGAAACAATTACAGTTGTTACAATATATCACATTTCAATAACTGACACTAGGAATGTCACAGTATTACAAAATTGATCGTATTAGAAACCGTATTAAAACATTTCAAATATACAATAACAATATATTAAATTATTATTATTTATAAAGATTCAATAACACCTGAAGATTGTTGATTTATTGAAAACAAATAGATATGTACACCGTGAAATCTTTTAGCCACAATAAGTGTGTTGTGAACATCTGTCGGCCCTAACAGTGTTGGCAATTGACAGTCTATTCTCCACTTTCATGATAATATCTTTATAACCAGCCAATATCTACATTGGTATTAATTTATAATATTTTTCGGGCACTGCGTATTCGAGATGAGTGTCCAATTTGGAGATCTTAGCCCCAGTGTGCACACTTGTTTTGTGTCCTTCTAATGAGTTTTGTTTTCATGTTTTTATTCAGTTTCAATGCCTCAGTCCTTCTTTTGCTCTTATCGCTTGCCATTATGCTATTGATATGGGGCAGTGCAAATAGAGTGTACATATCCTCATTAGAAGTGAGTGTTTTTGTGATGGGAGGCGAGGCCCCGTGCTGCTGCTTGACTAATAGGGGTTGGCTGGGGCCTCTGAGGAGTCTCTAATGACCGGCTGTGTCAGATTCCCTTACAGCTGGGCTTGTGGCTCAGACACAAGGAGCTGCCCGAAGCTATGCGTGCGTATATGTGTTGTGTGGGTGTTACAAAAACATCAACAAGATCTTAATCAGTTGTCTGTAGTTGGTGGGACATCCTGAAAAGGGTACATGAAAGTGAAATGATTTTTTTGCCATATTTTGACTTGATCTGCATGTTGATGTCATGGACGTTTTCATACAGCCAGACCACACCGGATTGTGATTGGTGTGCGCTCCGACTAATTGGAATCTAACTAAGTTCATTTAATTAAATCCAAGTAATGTACAATAAAATATGAATATAAATTAAAGCAACCGTGTGACATGCATTCTGACTTATTTACAATGTTAAACATGTGCTGTCTTCCCATGCTTGACATGGTCGACTAGTTGGATGTAGTATTTCTGTGCTCGATACACTCCCCCAGCGTTCATATAGGTTTCGGAAAGTTTTTTTTAACATGAAAATCTGTTTCGTTACAACTTTGCTTAGTCCCTTAGTGGGCAATTCTCCCGGAAAAGCAAGGCAATGCGAAAGAAATGGCCCGACGAGTGTCAACCGATGAGCGATTGGAATACCCGCTTACCATCAAGATTGGCTGCGCTGTGGGCCTGCAGCTGCAGCTAGTTACTCTTGCACTAGTGAGAGAACATGAGGTGGTTTTGTTTGTTCACAGACATTTTTGTGATGCCTGTCAAAAAAAGGCACAGGCAAAGGCTTCGATTACGGCAGGCATTCGCTGTGTCATTGTTTTGTTAAATTTCTGCAATGTCCAGAATGTCCTTTTATATTTTAGTTATTTGTTTAGTTTTATTTCAGCATTAATGTGTCCAGCATACATTTTTGCCAAGATTTTATATTGATGATGGGAGAGTCGGACCGCTGCGCAAAGTCTTCTCCAGCACATCCCAAATATTCTCAATGGGGTGAAAGTTCAGTTTATGCTCATGCGTAGGTCCTATGCCGTAGCCTACGCAGAGCCCTGTACCCAAGCCTGACGTGCACCTCTCCCAAAATGTAACAATGCGTCAGCTCAACGCGGACCCTACAAGAACCGCAAGCGCTGTGATTGGTCTGTTTGAACTCCTCCCTCAGGTCAAAAATAACAAGTCATGTTTACTCAAACGCCTTTCTCAATTGTAAAAGTACATTATTTGTTCTCCTGTATTTATCATCTCAAGCTACAGCAAAAGTGACTGTTAACTTGCCAGCTATCACTGCTAACGCTTCTTGAATAAGCTGCTTCTTCTTCGGCTCTTGTCTTTGTTACACAAGCAACATGGGCGTGGACACTGACGCCTAGCGGTCATTGCCTGTCGACGTGTACAACGACGCAGATGTATAAATGGAAACCGGCATGTCGCCTACGGCGTAGAGGCTACGATGTATGTCCGTTGCAGAAGTAAAAATCAGGGCTTACGGTTGTGGACTCTTTCACAATTTGAGCCCGACGAATCCTGGCATTGTCATCTTGGAATATGCCTGTGCCACCAGGGAAGAAAAAACAAATTAACTGTGGATATAACACTGAAATTGAGTCATATGTCTGTGTTTTGTTGGCAATGGGTGTGCACATGCTTTAGTTCCACCCCGTAGCGTTGAATGTTTTTTGAAAAAATCGTAAAGCAACATTTTTTCCCATTACACTTTTAAAATCACAAATGAAACCTAAATTGCACACAGTCAAAACAATGTAGATAAACAAGTAGGACTCAACAATTGGCTAGTCATTACAGTATTGACTGTACACAGACTGTTGACAGATGCATCTACTCTAAGCACTAGATAATGAATTTAACTTAGCCAGAAATTTTACAGTATAACTTTAGTTTCATATGTGTAGTTATGTGTAAAGAGATGCTCATCTTTATGTGTGCCTAAAGGCTCAGACAGTACAGATGTAGTTTATGTTCAGCTCTCAGAGCATCGTCAATAACTCGCAGGCATACTAAGCCTCACATCTAAAAATAATTTTTACTGTGATGGATAGAATGTGAGGCATAATTTGTTAAATGATATATTTCTTTCTCTCTTTGAATGTAAAAACTTAGAAAACTTGAGACCAAGGTTTTTTTGGGTTTAAATCTATGTTTTATCATTGTATAGATAGTTGTACAATCTCATGATCAATATCCAGGAAGTATGATTCAAGAAATTATGATGCTTTGAATCAATGCAACATTGTGAAAAGCACCATAAAAATATAATTGTATTAAAATAAATTGCAGTCCAGTGGGAAAAAATGACACGTATGATGTTAGAGGGCGATATCACAAAGTAAAATTTTTATTTTCAATCCCATATTTTTAATGTGGAGTCAGACTTTAGATCCCCATATGTCAGGATGAGAGAGAGTAAATAGGGAAAGTGAACTCAAAAATTAAAATTTTATCACGCCTAAAATCAACCCTCGTGTCATTCCAAATGACAAATGCCTCTTTCTTCTGCGGTTCATAAAAGAGGATATTTTGAGAAATGTCTAAGTGGTTTTTGGTCCATACATTGGAAGTCAATGGGGGCCAATGTTGTTTGGTTACCATTCATTGTTATAATGAAAACATCAACTGCATTTGATGACCATGTGTGCTTTGGTCCATTCCAGATTGTGGAGTTGATACAAGTGTCAGTGCTGTATCTTTTTTTGCAACCGTCCGCTCATTAAATGCGTCACCACCATTGTACACCTCTATCAAATGCTCATTAGGCTAAGTGCCACAAGTCTGTCAACTTTTAACACCAATAACAGGATACTCGGTTGGGTCCACTGCCAAGAGCTGCAAATGAGAGCCTACCCTTTTGGAGAAACCTTTTTGTCAGTATCTTTTCACATGAATTGTTGTGCCGCTTCTTTCAAGCCTGTAATGACCTCACTCGTTCTTGTCTACATATGGGTTGGTAAATCGAATAACCTGCAAAGAGACAGTAGGCTATATACTTCCGCTGGCCTCTTGCGGGACCTTACAGGGGAGTTGGCAATGTCAGAGAACGAGGATTTGAAAGTCAAGTGTGGCTGAATGGGAGCGTTGGTGGTCTGGGTGCAGCTGCCTCGAGAACAAGTGGACGAAATGCGGATACAGCGAGAGTAGCATGCCTCATGGAAGTGGACCTCTCCTTACTTTTGTCTTTTATCGTGCTGGCCGGCCGCTGAAAAGCTTGGCAGTGACTGTGACTCCAGGCAGCTAAGCTAGCAGCTCATAGCACTCAGTATGCAGCCAAAGTCCTGGAATGACAACGACTCCATTCATTGTGGAGGTAAAGGCAAAGGCTGTGGATCTCTTCTGTCTGTTTTTTCAGAATGGGGATACAGAAGGAGGGGGGGTGCTTTCCCTAACCTAAAGTACAGCTTGATGAGGAGGTGAGGGGAGGGAGAGAGAGAAGCAGAGCGGGAGAGAGAGAGAGTGAAGGAGGGAAGGAGGGAGGGAGGGAGTGAGTGAAAGAAAGTGGCGGTGGTGGAGGGGGACCTTCCACGCAGAGTGATTGAAAGAGGCGGAGAGGAAACAGAACTCCATCAGATGAAATGAGGTGAAAATAATTCAGGCATTAATCAAGCCCAGCCGAAAGGAAGGGGTTCTTTTTCCTGTCTCTCGGCGGAAGCGAACGCAAAGGTGTGAATGAAGAACTCGAGAGTTGAAGCGAGACAACTACCGGTCAGTATTGAATCATGTCGGAGTCCAACAGCAGCGCAACGCGTACGGCCGATCAGGTCAGTCCATCATCTAAATTTTTTTATCGCAAACAGATTTTAATTTTCCAGCAAAACATAGTTTTCCGGAGAGAGGGAAATTCAAAATTTTGCATCTCTCGAGTGAGAGAGCGCGAGCGTGTTAACTGTCGCATCAAAGCGGCGATTGTACAGAGCTGCCCGGACGACGGTGCAGGGTCCTGAAAGAACTGAATTAATCAAGACTTTGCATTGTCTGCAGTGCCTTATTTTTCGGCCATCATTCAGGGGGCCTGTGACGACTCAATAGCCTTCGGACCACGTGAGAAAGGGGCTGTAGCTTTTTAAAAACCAGACCACGTGTGGGCCAACTGAAAAGTTTTTATAACAAATTGCAGTGGGAAGTTCTGGCGATGCTGGTGGAAGGGTATGTGATAAAGTTTCCAAGGAAGTGGGCAGGAGAGACTGAGCTGAATGCAGCCTGGCCCATATTTCTCCTCTTTTTTTTTCTCTCGCCTTACCTCCTTTTTAGTCACCAAGGCACTTAAACAGTCTTGGGGAAGATTTGTTGGAAATAAAACGTATAGATATCCGATAAGGCGCATTGTGCCTTAGAGATTTACGCGCAGGGCTAATTTCGGTCGCATCCCTTCCTTTGCTTCTGTTTCCGTTCATATATTCCGCAAGTGCAAATTAGGAGAAAGTAACAGTCGGGTAATTTGAGAAAAAACCCGGACGCGACAAAATGAGATTGCTTTCGGTAGGTGATGAAGATAAAACGTGCTTTTTTTAATTGAGAGATGATGTGGCTGGTTTTAAGTATTGGAAGTGTGTGTTTATCAGCGTGATCTTGCTTAGTCTGTAGGGTTGCCAGGAATGTTAGTCTTTAATTAAATATGTTTCATATATCTGAAGTTCAGGAAAACTGCATTGTCATTAAATTATGCTCTTGAACAGTCGTTCAAGAAGATGACAAATTCAGGCCAGAAGCATTTGTAGTGCTGTTAAAATCTAGCCAAATGGGCGCATTGTGTAAGAGAGGATATGGCCATACAGTGCTTAAAACTGTTCTTTGATTCAGTCATGAGGTAAAACCTTTGTCCGTTTTTTCCTATTACACCTCTAATGTTATGTTCAGAGGGGCTTTGTTTGCAACCCTTGACTAGTGATAACCCCAACTCTAACCTCTCTGTTTTTTTACCTTTATCCCCTTATTATTCATTTCCTTAAGAGGTGGATATCTATTTTTTTGTCCACAGTCTTATCTATGTGGGTTAAAACATAACATTCGTTACTGTGTGGACCCAATGTTTGGAATGAGACCTTTGTAAGATCTCACACACCTGACCTAAATGTAGTTGCAATGAGCTTTCTGCTTTAGCGTTTGTGTACCTACTTTCAAACAGTGATGTATTTAGCATATTTTTACCTTTTAATCTTAATACATGCATCATGCATGGAAAGACCAAACGATTCTTAAAATGACTTCTTGTTGTAAGACTGGGATAAAGGCACTACAGAGGGCATTTAATGAAGTGTGTTGATGTTTTTGATGTTTTTTGAAAGGCTGATGCATCATATTTTCAAGTGTCCTCACACACACACATACACACACACACACACACACACACATACATTACACGGAGGAGAAAGTGCATCTTCCATAGCATTAGCGCCTTCCTGGAAAAACACCTATTATCCCTTTCAGGCTTGAAATGTGCACAACCTGAAATAACTATTGCATTCATACTGTAGGAAGACCTCACTTCCCTTAAAATAGTCCAGTCTTGTCACAGCCATGCCTTTCCCTCTCATTATTGCTCTCCTGCAGTTTCAGCTCTGTGTTTAACAGCCTGGGCTCTGTGCCGAATGGAGCCTCTGCATCAATGATGTGGTTAATTCTGTGGTATGCTGATATCTGTAAATGCTGGATTTATAATTAAGATAATGAGGCTGTAATTATGTGGTGGTGATATCTTACTTGGTCAGAAAGTCTTCACAGTGATGCAGAACTTGTGATGTTGCGACACTCAGACATTTTGGTTTATTTTTGCTTTTTATGTAATGATTCAGCGGGCAGTATTAACAGAATTCATGTTCAGAGATTGAGAGAAACGGTAGCAGATTAAGTCTCATAAAACATTGATTTAAATGAATTTTTTTCTTTTACTGAAACACAAGAGATCCATTTTTCAAATAAAATGACTTAAGTTTTTGTCAAATCATACTTTTTATTTGAAACGTGTTTTAGTGATGGGAAGGCTTAGGCATGCATACATGTAATACTATTTATTACCGAATTTATGACCTCATGCTCTATGAGCATAACACTTAATATATTTTATTATATTATATATGATGATACCATATAATAACATAAATATACAATTTAGTTTGATAGTCTGATTTGAATAACCCAGGAGTCTGTTTTTGGATTGGTCACTGATAAGCTGCTGTTGTCCTGATAAGTATGTTGTTATAAATTGTTTGTGTACATATAGACTCCTGAAAAAGCAGAGGTTTGTAAAGAAAGACAAATTAGGGTGATTAAAAAAAGCATTTGAGAAGCATATGTGTGCTCAGAGGCAGTGACCTCAAAGTCACTGCGCTCCTGGGCTTCCAGCTGCTCTCTCTCTCTCCGTCTCTCTCTCTCTCTCTCTCTCCGTCTCTCTCTCTCTCTCTCTGTCTCTCTCTCTCTCTCTCTCACTCTGGTATATAATACTTTGAAACTAATTATCAATACGTTTTCTTTACACTCACACCAGCCAGTAGATTTTAGAATGATTTAGATGAATCATTTTGCCATGTGACCTTCAGTTAGTTTAAATGGCTAGCCGAAGGTCCTCCGTCTAAACAGCTGTCCAGTGGCGGCTGGTGAAAAATATTCTCGGTGGGGCTGTGCCAAACTTTTTTGTTTCCGTAACCATCGCAATAAAATTTAACACAAACTGCAGGACAGCAGTGCTCAGTGAAATAGTCAGTAATTATTTAATGCCAATATTAAAAAGTTGAGGCATTCGTACACAAAAACATAAACATCATGATGCACAAACACAAGCCTTTTATTTGCATTTAAACTGAACTTGTAAACAATTGACTATTTCTACATATAAGTAACATCTTTTGGAAAGGCTGTTGGTGCCATTGGTAGTAAATAGGCAACACAATATGCATGCTGTCAGAACAGAGTGGAAAGTGGACAATAACATTAAATTATTATAAAGTTTATAGGAATTCTTACACTGTATAAAGGATGTATAATATAGAAATGGATATGAAGTGGCTGAACTCAAACCTTTGACTGGAAGAATAGCATAAAGTATTTTATGATCAAACTAAATGTAACTAATTGTTAATGTGCTCCAGAACTGCAACAATTAATTGATACAAAACATATATACAGTAATATTAGCAAACACACTATTAACATTTTTTACAGTACCATATATAACTGAATGATTTTTATGCTAAGGTCAACTATATACAAAGAAACGTGTGTGTGTGTGTGTGAAGCTACGGGAGAAGCCGCGCATATACTGCTTCCCTTTTTCGCTAGCCTGCTGTTTGATTGAGAGGTCAGGTTGATCTGGGCCCAGCTCTTTCACCCGAACTTTCTCCGACAAAGTTCTCCTCTCAAACGGATCTTGGAGGAGAGATTTCACCGAGTTAGGGTTGGGTCTTGGAGGAGTAACGTCCGCGCTCGCCATTGTCGTTTAGTAAAAATGGCGCCCCTAGAGCCCAGTCCTTATTTTATCAGGGCTTGGGGCGATAAAATGATCGCCCTTCTTGGAATCTATTTAAGAACGCTGATTGGCTAAATTTTATGTCATACATTCATATCTTAAATTAGCAATTGGCTTAACTGCTACATAGACCCGCCTCCTTGGGGCGCTTTCTCTATCGCCCCAGAGCTGATGAAGCGGTCAGACAGGCAGAGGAAAGGTTGCAAATATGATTTTGTATCATATTTTACATGTATTACTGGGTGCATTCCATATTTAAAACACACAAATATTGACATACTGATGTTTTCCTCATTATTATTACTATTTTTGTTTTAATTGTTTTAATTTTCTTTTTTTTTGTGGCTTAAGGGGGGCGGCGCCCTCTATTGGCCGGCCGCCACTGCAGCTGTCATTGCTCATAGTTTAAATGACCCTCACACGCAGTCATGGCTACTTTCCTCAGGCTCAACTCACATTGCCAAAGACACATTTTTACCTTGCCCTTTCTCAATACCTCTCTTTGCCACTTTTAATGCCCTTTCACTCTTTAATAAAGTTCTTTATGTTGTACTTTTGTATCTTGTCCTATTCATCTAAGCTGTAATCAGAAGCCGCTGAAGTGTAGAGGTATAATTTGATGGATATTACAAAGTCAGTTTTCTTTACAGCATTAACTTCATTTTCTTACGTAGATCATCTTTTATTTCTTTCATATAACATTTAAAAATTAGGAATAGACCATTCGTTTTATTATTGACCTAGTGTACTGTAAGTCTAGACAGAGTTTCCTGATTACATTCTTTTAAGAATTAAAGGCTGTGAAATCACATAGTGTAGTACTTTTAAAGGGGAAGTTCACCCAAAAATCTACTTTGTGGGATTTTTGTACTCACCCACAATGCGCAGATATTTAGGTGACATCCGAGAGATTTCCAGGCCACCTCATGGACATCATGGTGTCAGTTGTCAAGGTCCAGAAAAGTACTACAGACATCGATAAATTGGTCCATCCACGCATAGTGTCTCAGTTGAATTTACTTTAAGAGACGAGAATGCTTTATGTGCGGAAAAAACAACAATACCGACTTTAATCGATATATTCTCCTCTGTCTTGTCAGTGTATGGCACGTTATCACGAGAGCACTTCGTCTTCTTCTTGGACGAGAGCACTTGCGTACTAGATTTGTGTGCCGAACGCTGCATGGCGCTCTGACTCACAACGCAGAAGCGCAACTCTGTGTACAGAAGAAGAAGAAGTGCTCTCTTAAATGTACACGGATAAGACAGAGGAGAATATATCGATTAAAGTGGGTATTCCGATTTCTATCCGCACATAAAGCATTCTCGTCGCTTCAGAAAAACTCAACTGAGCCACTATGTGCGGATGGACCAATTTAATGATGTCTTTTTTGGGCCTTGGCAACAACTGACACCATGGTGTCTATGAGGAGGTCATGATGTCTATGTCTCGAATGTCACCTAAAAATCTTTATTTGTGCTCCGAAGATGCCGGAAGTTCTTCAAACATGTTAAACGCCATGTGGGCGAGTAAAAAATCACATAAAGTTGATTTTTGGGTGAACTTCCCCTTTAAGTTCAATTTTGGCTCATAAAAATGATGTCTCATAAATTAATGCCTTCTAGTATTAAGACTTTCGTAAACACATTTTGTTTGTCCTTTGAACAAGTATGTTTTGGCTAACCCCTACTGCAACCTTAGCAGCTGTAACAGCAGAGAGCATACATGCTTGCCAGAGGGTAAAGATGCTTTCACCAAAAGCAAACACTTTTTTGCACGATATGGAATTCAAAGAATCACTCTTTTTGGGCTTAACTGGATAAAGTGTATTGCATTGCATGCAGTTGGGAAAGTGTGCCTGGGGGGATTCAGTGTTGGTCTCCCAGCAAAGCAGTCAGTAATGGTTTCGGCAAACTCCAGACTCTTCCAGTCGTGCCATGGCAAACCGAGCCCCGAGGACGCAGAGGAGATGAAAAACTCATAGCTCAGATTCAGAGCCATCGCTCCAGTCAGACCGGGAGAACAGCCTCAGATGTCTTTCCATGTGCTTTATTTACCCCCAAAACATCCCTTGGAATATCTGTTATCTGTTATCTGATTTGATAGCTTTGTCTGGTTTAAATAGAAAGTGTAATAGATTCTTTACAGTTTTAACATTTATAAGGATGTTTTATTAAAAATGTAAATGTTCTCGCTTTGGTCCCAACCAATGTGACTTTCTTTTTAGACCACAAAAGAAGCCGTTGAACAGGTTAATCTAGCTGTTGGTCACCAGCTGGATGTCAAAATGTTGGGTGTAAGCCCTACAAACTAAAATGACCTGATTTGTAAATTTTAACAAGTAGTTGAATGTATTTTAGTTGAATGTATACAATAATGTATTTCTCAGTTTGTGAAACATCAAATTATGCAACAGTGCGAACTTTGTATTGTTGTATATAAAGGATTGGTGACAGACGATATAGCCTGTTTCCTGTATAATAGGTGCGGCATTGTTTCGTTTCTATTTCGTTTCATTTCTATCAAAACGACACCTATTTTTTAATATAGAATATAGGCATACGGTATTAAAACGTATTAAAGGGACAGTTCACCCCAAAATAACACTTAGCATAATTTATTTATCCTCATGTTGTTTAAAACCTGTGCATGACTCTTTCTTCTGTTAAACACTAAAGGGGACTTGAGGCACATTTTACAACCTCTTGTATGTTGTAAGACGGCTCCATGCCTGTCTCTGGTTCTCCAATATCATTCAGTTATTTGAAGTAAAACACAGCTCCGACGAATTTCCACAAAACTAAAAGGTCCCGCAGGTTTGTAACGGCATGGAGGTGAGGAACTGATGACTACTATTTTTGGCATTTTGGGGTTGGGCACGATGTGAACTTTACACATACACATTGCAAGTTTGTACTTTCTTATTGTTTGTTTTAAAATGAATCACATCAGTCAAATTATTAAGATAGTTGTGAAGTGGCCAATGTTGTGACAGGTTATGTAGCTATATCAACAGTAGCGGTTTGAGCACATTTTTTAATGACATATCGCTTATTGTTCCTTGTAGTCCTACTCTAAAAGCATCTGCTAAATGACTTAATGTAAATATGTGCCATTGAAACCTACTAAAGGCATGCCTTTAGGCTCCGCCCTTATCCCCACCCACGACACAGTACAACAGATCCCTCATGGAGCCGTGTTACAGTCTACACTGATCTTCAAACTGATCTGAAGTGTTGTGCTCTGACCCCTTACACACTCGGATGCTTGCCTGAATGCTGTAGATTCCTGCTTGAGTAAAGGCTTCTGTCTGAGGTATTCGATGACGAGCATACAGGTAAGACTGGAGACTGATGCTGAATATGAGTCTGTCGGATTTGGAAGCCTCAATAATCACTGGGTAGATGCTGTGTGTCTTTGCAAAGGACCTTCTCAAGAACATCTTCAGAATTGTTTTCAAATTACTGGATAAATTATTTGCAGTTTTAGTTCAAAACTTTTTTAAAGTCACTTCTAAGAGAGCTTCAGTCATGGTCGGAATGCTGTCAAACGTTTCCTGAATTGTGTGGGATATGAAAGAGAAATTCCTCTAAACCTTTTTATGATGATGTTTTATCTGGTTCTAAGTATTAAAACTTAAAATCCTTTAAGTACATAAATTGACTGGACTACACCCCATCGGGTGTTGAATTGGAATTTGGAAGGACATGAAGAGTTGAAAGGAAATTTGTTTGCCCAGCACAAAGCCATTTTTGAATTAATTTTGCATTTAAAAAAATCGCCCTTACGTTTACATGAAGGTAAGGTTTATTAGTAGCATCTTAAACATTGGCTGTTTATCATTTGTTTTTTGAAGCCCCACATGTTTATGCAAAATTGAAACTAAAAAAGAAAAGAAAAATGTGGATTCTAATTTCAGCGTCCTGTTTGCTACACACTTTCAAATTAGGATTTCAAATTCAAATTAGGATTTACATTTTCATGTTTCTTTTTTAAATGTGTATGGCACACAGCCATCCTTAACACTTTTATAGGACCGGTTATACTTGATTTTGCGCATCTGTCTTGCGCACAATCACTTATAAGCACGGATAGATGAGTTTGACACGTGCGCATTATGTAAACGAGTGGATTCGATGATTCAACGTTTTTTCTGCAAATGCACAGTTGTACGCATTCCGTCCGTGCGGTTTCAAAAAAGGGGCTGCACGCGGACTACCGCGGACCCCCCTCATGACGAAAATCACGTCACGCGGGTGGCATGCGGTCACATGGGCCGGACTATGCCCGCTCCCCTATTTGTTTTTAAAGGCATCATCATTCTAGTAAACACCAGGAAGTGCTTTGGGTCATGTTATATGACCGAGGAGAGCGATCCTGACCCAAGGAAATGACTCTCAAAAGAGCCAATGATTTTCTGAAACCTGATCTAATCTGAAGCTGACACTTGTTGCTGTTTGGCATTTGCTAGAAACTTCCACTGTCGTGTTCATACACTGCACATTTAACAACCACATTTTTTGCAACTCACATCAATAATGAGTCAAATAGCATAAAGAAAGTTAGAGACAATGGAGGGAACTGGATTTGCATCTAGCTGTTGGTCACCAGTTGGATGTCAAAAGGTTGGGTGTGAGCCCTACAAACTTAAAGTAGTTGAATGTATACAATAATGTATTGCTCAGCGAACTTTGTATTGTTGTATATAAAGGATTGGTGACAGACGATAGCCTGTTTCCTGTATAATAGGTGTGGCATTGTTTCGTTTTTATTGTTTGTTTTTGGAAACAAACAAAAACTATTTTTAAAGTTTTTGAATATAGAATAAAGACATAAGGTATTAAAACGTATTAAAGGGATTAGCATGTGCTGCTCAATGTCTGACGCAACATGTTTTATTTATATGGGGGTGTGCGCTGATCGAGTTTGAGTGACGTGAACTTCTACTGACCTGACACTTGGGTGACTGTCACTTCCTCACTTTTGTGTCCCTTGTCCAGGTTTAGGGTTTGCCTGCATGACAAGTCTCCAAATTGATTGATCAAGCATGAGAAGCGTGTTTTCAGAGTCTCAGTCGATGGGAGAGCAGGAATGTGACCCGCTCCTTGCAGGGCGAGAAGCCGCAGTTCTGCATCTTTAGCAAAATTACTTTCACTTCACAGAGATTGGATAATAGCTTCTTTAAGGACTGTCCACGCTGGTTAGTTTCATTCCAGTTGAGAAGAATGAACCCGCCTTGTTTACTCCCCGAGTGCTTTTTGAGGGCCTTAGAAAGTCGAGTTAACCAGGACTGGGAAGGTTGTGCTATACTATATGAAACTTTTCATTTGATAGTCATGTGTCAATGAGTGGTTTTGCTGGAGCTTTGTTTCAGAATAACAGTATCATGTTGTGAAGACCCTCATGGCGTTGATGCTGGGGTTGCCAACAGACTTCTACCTTAAGCTGAAAAAGTGTCTTGGTCTTCCGGCTATCTGCGAGATGCATTTCGGCAGTGGTCACAACCATTGTGGTCTTACCTCTGACCTTGATAAACAAACCTGTCTGACTGAAGTCTTTGAATGAGTCTGTTGTAGCTTCCTTATCCCCCTCTCCTGAGAAGCCCTCAATAAGCAGTGAAAGATGAGAATGTTAGCTTTGAAATGGGACCTGAGAGGTCAGTCGAAGGCACTGGAAAGAGAGAAGGTCACAACTCAATGGACTCGGGTGTTTACACAGATGTCCTCAAACATTTCAGAATTCACAAGAGCACTTTTTCTGCTTTCTCCTTGAACCTTTTTTAATACTCTTTCAGTTACTTTAGAATTTCCACTCTCCATGTGTTTGTTTGCTTCTGTCTTTCATTGCACTGGAAGTATGATGGGAACCGTTGTCTTCTCTGTTAATGGGTTCTTAAAGTATCGGTCAGCTTGTCTTCTTTAGTTCACAGTGTTGTAAAGTTGCTCGGCAAAGGGTGAGTTTAGCAATCAGGGCTATTTTTGCAAAGGTAACTCTGTTGGCCTGACCTTTGACTTATTGACCTCACAAAGCAGGTGGTCAATGATTCTTCACTGTATTTTTATCTTCTTTTCCACAGGCTCGCCTTTCTTTCCTGGAGTACAAGTTTGTTTCAGGCCTCATTTCTGTTTCTTGCAAACAGATTGCTGTTGAATTACCGTTAAAATGTCTTTATACATGACGAACTGAACTGAACTATGAATATGTGTTTAATAGTTTATTGTGCCGGGGCTGCAATAAACATGGAAATCTTGTGGCACGTGCTGAGGTGTGAAAGATCCTCTGATAAGTGTGTTTGTGTATTTATCTGGTGATCCAAAGTTGACATGTGTAACCACATAATGTCGCTCATCCATCTGCTGTTGTGCTTTGGAAATATTTCCTCTTAGGGGACTGTAATCATGCATCAGTAACTTTACAATTGGCATATTACATCATTTGAGTTTTAAAGGCCAGTGTAAAGTAGAATTTTTTAAGGAGAAGAACACTTAACAGATAAATGTTGTGAGCTGATTTAGAATAGATTGTTAAAAAATTTGCCAACAAAAATGTAAGTCCGAAAAGGTTTAAGGTGTAAGCACATTAGAGATGCATCGATATATCGGCCAATAACACAGTGTAACAAAATGTTGTGTCGCCCGACGTTTTTATAGTTCTTGTTCAATTCATGTAGCATCAATGTTTTAGTGAATATTTTGCTCAAGTAAATGTTTTTTATCATTAATTATGGGTATATAAAAAATGTTCACGTATGTAAAAAATATTTTCCAATTGTCCCAGACAGAAAAGTCTAGGAATTTCTGTAGCACTGGGAAGGATGGGTGAAACGATGATAGGTGACTACGTCTGGAACTTATAATCATGAATAGTCGGTTTCAGCCGATAACTGTTATATCAGTGCATCTCTAAAGCACATACACTATTATGTCCAACCATTTAAATGCAAATCCTATTTAGCGGATAAGGGTCTGTTATACTCCGCTATGGCACAGTCACATTCTACATGAAAATCTCCAGGCATTCTGAGTGTTACGTTGAGAAGTCAAAGGTCAGTTCTCACTTTCCACCGTAAACTGACAGGGTCACATACCTGCTGTAAGTTACTCAGAAGTGCTGTGCTGCTGTCAGTCAAAGCGGACAGCCGTGGTCGCAGTGGATACAATGTTTACAGTTGTAGGATAAGAAACCTTCTAATGAACAATGCTGCCACAAACTGTGTGAAGGTGTCAGTTTGAAGAGTTACGGTGTTTAAAGAATGAGCTGACAAACAACCGTTACTATGTATTCAAATAGAAACATTAAACACAGAAAACATGGCAACAGTTTTGATTCTGGAGTTTTCAATGTAGAATCTGTCTTGGATTGGTTTGCTCTTTCCTTCTTTCTTTTTGTCTGTCTGTTATTCTTTCCGTCTGTCTTTCTGTTTGTGTTTCTCCATCTTTCTTTTTCGAGTCTGCGATCTGAACCACTAATTCCAGGTCCCGTGAGACCTTGTATGTGTGTGCCTGTGTCTGAGTCTTACATAAATGGGCAGATGGGCCCAGCTGGGCGATCTTTCTCCCTGCGCTCAGCAAGACAGATCCTCGGAGCAAACGGCGACGTCCGAAACACCTGGGCATTCCACAGAGCACAGGTGCACAGAGTGCAATGATTTAACCATGAAATGAAACAATTGTGTGTGCGCTGAGCAGGGAAATCATTTATGTGCACATAGGTGTAGCACTGTATAGCTAATATTTCCAAATTGTAACATTTCTGTCCATTTTTAAAAAGAAAAAATTGCTCCAAGATGCAAAGTGAGCTCTGGTTTGTTGACTCATCTGAAGAGCTGCTGGGAAGACTGCGATCATAGGCACTGAATGTTCACCTCCTGCAGAGCTTTCCGTGCGGGCGGAGAGCTCGGGTCAGATCCCTCACTGCCTCTGAGGTCGACATTAAGAGCATCTGATGAGAACAGATGGAGAGAGGAAACTTTAAATCAGGCTGACAAGACCAAATGTTTGTCTAGCACACGTGGTGCTGATTTCAGTTTACATCAAGTGCGCTTCACCAGTCTGGGAGTTTTGTTTACCAAATTTTCTCTGTCTTGTTTCTTGCCTTTATG
Source organism: Barbatula barbatula (assembly GCF_947034865.1). Taxonomy (NCBI): domain Eukaryota; kingdom Metazoa; phylum Chordata; class Actinopteri; order Cypriniformes; family Nemacheilidae; genus Barbatula; species Barbatula barbatula. Next base: position 24,074,073 of record NC_136764.1, read on the forward strand.
TTGCGGGTGGTTTAATTCTGAGGCTCTAAAATCAATCCCCATGAGAGGGCCAGTATTCCGCTATTGTTTGGACATGTACACTATAATGCTGTGCCACAGCTCTATTGCCACACACCTTTCTAAATCTCATTTTCTGGCAGGATTATTTATTGGTTCGTGGACTTTTAGCATGCTTTCTGGCAGGACCACCAACAATAAAGGCTTTTAGCAGTGAGCAGTACACAGCACCTTAAAACATACATCGTCCCTTATACATTGATATTTGTTTCGATCTAAATTGTACGAAAAAATCTATAAGTGGTTAAAACAAACTTCACTGGCGTGTTATTCATAAACTATGTTAGTCATAAACTTGCCAGTTGCTCGTCGGATATTTCTGTCCTGGGAAATTTTCAAAATGTATGTATTTCTGTACCTCAATAGTTTACGGTTCTGTGGGTTCATGAGAATGAAAAAACTGTTTCCATTCAGCTTGAGCACATGGGCCTTTTCTAAGCATCTGTATTTCTATGTTGTAGAACGGTGCAGTTCCAGGGGAGCCTGTGAAGAAAGATGAAAACTCCAGACGGGGGAACTGGGGAAACCAGATTGAGTTTGTCCTCACCAGTGTGGGTTATGCAGTGGGGCTTGGAAATGTCTGGAGGTTTCCATACCTCTGCTACCGGAACGGAGGAGGTGACCGTTCTCATTGATTCTGTTTTTGTTTTATATACATTATATCATCACTGACAGGTGGAAACATTGTACCTCCAAAACTAGAAACTGTATTTTTTGAATCATTTACATTTATCCAAAGAGACTTACAGATGAGGAAACATTGGAAGCAATTATAACAACATGGGCAACAAATACATAAGTGCATCAAAACTAGTCCATTAAAGCCTAGCACAGTATACAAAGCTAAGAATAGTGAGTTTAGTACAATATATATACATTTTTTATAAGAAGACAGAAAATAATTAGAGGTTAAAATCAATAAAATTCAAATAAAATCAAAGCTACATGTTGACGGAAGAGATGCGTTTTTTAAAGATGGCAACATAGTCTACTGATCTTGTAGCAGCAGGCAGATCATTCCAATGAACATTTTCTAAAAGTTAGTGTTGTTGTTGTATATATGTTTATAAAATAATAAAACAAATAATAATAAAAAATAAGAGACCATTCCAAATTTTCATTTAATCATCATTTCTGGATGTATTTATGGTCCATTGTCAAGGCATTTTTACTAAATAAATACACGTACAAATATTACTGTTGTATTGCTCAAAAGTGAATATGTACTTATGAGGTCAGAAAAAAAAGCATCTTTACTTGTTTCTCCAGTTTTCATTTTCTGCAAATAAATGCAAATAGAACCAATAATCTTATCAACAAAAATTGAGAATTGTTATTATTAATTTTTTTGATATTAATGATTGTTATTAGTTCACGTAACGAAATGATCATTTTATCTATAAAGTTAAAAAACGTTAACTGGTCTCTGGGTGTATTTGTTAAATATTTTTTACGCTCTGTTAAAATAATTATTTATTTCAACTAGACTTCAATGTCAGTTTGGTCTAGGTATATAACCTAAAGTTGTTTTTCTGAGTCATGCTGTTTCCTAAGAAGCCTTAAAAAATAACTCCCTTAAAAGGACTCTGACATCAGGTCTCATAGCCCACATCATTTAAAATAGACCAAGATAAAGCAAACATGGCAATGCAAGAACCTAACAGCAGTCATAACAAAGATGTTTTAATCCCCAGGAGTCTGCCCCATGAGCCCATGTTCCCAGAGATGCCTGTAATCTGGGGCCAAAACCTGAATTAGCCCAAAACTCAAAAAAGACATTCAGCTTTCTTACCGAGTCGCTCTTTAAAACAGAATCCACGTGTTATATGCAATGCATGGACGGTTGTAGCGGCAACAGCCTAAACAAATGTTATGTGGCCCAAATGTAATTTACGTTAGACCCTCTGCAAAGAATCAATAACACCGTCCTTGTTGAGTGGATTATTTTATTACAATAAATATATACTAAAATATTAATATAAATGAAATATATCATAAATAGTTTTTTTATATAGACCAATAAACAAACCCAGACCGAAAATGTTAACTTCGAGACGATAAAACCTGAATTGGTGACGAGATACAAAATGTCGAGCATGGGTTGCCACAAATGGGTTGTTATGTAACACCCGTACATCTGGTATTATATAACACTACAATGGATGCAAAGACTTTTCATGTATGGAAACAACCTTTTGTTTGTATGGAAAACACCTCAACGGACTGCCGAAGGCATGTTATGTAAAGTGATTTTATGTAACTGTGGGTGTGTTTCTCAGGTGCATTCATGTTTCCATACTTCATCATGCTGGTGTTTTGTGGAATCCCCTTGTTCTTCTTGGAGCTCTCGTTTGGCCAGTTCACCTCTCTTGGGTGTCTAGGAGTATGGAAGGTCAGCCCTATGTTTAAAGGTGAGCAAGCCTTTGTCATTGTTGAAGTTCAAATAAAAAAAAAGACATTCCATCGACTGTGTCATACATGCATTTAAGTCTTAAACTAGTCTTAAATAATTCGGATAAAGCAATGATTCTTTGCAAAACCTTACATCCCTACAAGAGACAGTTCACCCAAAAATAAACATAATCATCACTCACTTGCCTTTGAGTTGGAAAATTAGTTTGAACCTTTAGTTTATCTAACTTGTTTGTTTTTGAATCTGTCTTTAAGGTGTGGGATATGGAATGATGGTGGTCTCCACTTACATTGGGATCTACTACAATGTGGTGATTTGCATCGCATTTTATTACTTCTTCATGTCCATGACAAATCTACTGCCCTGGACGTACTGTAACAACCCGTGGAACACACCTGACTGCAGTGGGGTGGTGGGAACCCCACGAGTGAACGCCACCTTTGCCAACATGTCCGCTGTCGTGTCCGGGGTGACTGAGATCGTGAACCGCACAAAGAGAACCAGCCCCAGTGAAGAATACTGGAGGTATTGTTGGTTGTTGCATAAAGCAGGTTGTTTACACTTTCTCTTATGCAGCTTATAGCACTTGAAAAAAGTCATAAATACATTATTAATGTATTAATTGAATTAGTAATATGAATAGTAATTACACACTTCTCAGCCTCCCCGGGAAAGTCTATGCCAGGGTACTGGAAAGGAGAATACGGCCGATAGTAGAACCTCGGATTCAGGAGGAACAGTGTGGTTTTCGTCCGGGCCGTGGAACGCTGGACCAGCTCTACACCCTCTACAGGGTGCTGGAGGGTTCATGGGAGTTTGCCCAACCACAATCCACATGTGTTTTGTGGATTTGGAGAAGGCATTCGACTGTGTCCCTCGCGGCATCCTGTGGAGGGTGCTTCGGGAGTATGGGGTCTGTGGTCCTTTGCTAAGGGCTGTCAGGTCCCTGTATGGCCGAAGCAGGAGCTTGGTTCGCATTGCCGGCAGTAAGTCGGACTTGTTCCCAGTGCATGTCGAACTCGGGCAGGGCTGCCCTTTGTCGCCGGTTCTGTTTGTAATTTTTAAGGACAGAATTTCTAGGCGCAGCCAGGGGCCGGAGGGTGTCAGGTTTGGGGACCACACAATCTCGTCTCTGCTCTTTGCGGATGATGTTGTCGTGTTGGCCCCTTCAAACCAGGACCTTCAGCATGCACTGGGACGGTTTACAGCCGAGTGCGAAGCGGCTGGAATGAAAATCAGTACCTCAGTCGGAAAAGGGTGGCTTGCCCACTTCAGGTTGGTGGAGAGTTCCTGCCTCAAGTGGAGGAGTTTAAGTATCTTGGGGTCTTGTTCACGAGTGAGGGAAGGATGGAACGGGAGATTGATAGACGGATCGGTGCAGCTTCTGCAGTAATGCGGTCGATGTACCGGTCCGTCGTGGTGAAGAAAGAGCTGAGCCGCAAGGCGAAGCTCTCGATTTACCAGTCAATCTACACTCCTACTCTCACATATGGTCATGAGCTTCGGGTCTATTGCTACACAAATGTTGGGTAGACTCAGTTTATTGAAGAGTCCTGACGTAGCTCATGATAATTATATAGTATATCAGATATGAGAGATGTCTCCCTTTTAAACTTGATGAAAGCTAATAATTAATACATGTTTGCCAGAGTCGTGCATGTTGTCTCTGGTTGTCAGTGTCATGAATGTAACTTGACGGATGTTTGTTGAAAGATGCACATCGTCAGACATTACATGACATTTACAGACAATAGGACAGAATGCTTTGTTTTTCTAAGTGTGTTGTATATGGTTGGGATGAATACTTAATTTTACTGGCAGTGGTTAGAGAATAAAAGGCTTTGACCCTGAGACATGTGTCTCGACATCTTTATAAATGGATTGTGCTCTCTGGGCTACGTCGTTTCATTAGTATGAATGACATTCTTGTTCCTGGCCTCTGTAAGCTCACGCATTACGTGGCTGAGATTGATTTTTGATGGTTCTGTTTGTTTATATCCGGCAACTCAAGTGTTCAAACTCAAGCATAAATGGAAACAGAGCGGACAATTTGATGAGCGAGATTATTTGTCGGGCTGTTTAAATAATCTGCAATATCTCACATTTTCTCTCACAGAAACTATGTGCTGAATGTCTCTGATGGTATTGGAAACTTTGGGGAGGTGCGTCTTCCCATCCTGGGCTGCCTGGCTGTGTCATGGGTGGTGGTGTTTCTGTGTCTCATCCGCGGAGTCAAGTCATCCGGCAAGGTAAGTGGAATATCCATTCTTTTAACTGTGGGGACGCTTACAAAGATAATGTTTTAATACGCTGTCTTTCATCAGGTGGTGTATTTCACAGCCACTTTCCCGTACGTGGTGCTCACTGTTCTCTTCATCAGAGGAATCACGCTGGACGGAGCCGTCAGCGGCATCAAATACTACCTGACCCCTCAATGGGAGAAAATACTGGATGCAAAGGTAAGCAAGACATATGACTAGAAGCTAAAGATCACTGCTGATGGATCATGTGTGGGTAATAACATTTCGTCTCTGTGTTCTGCAGGTGTGGGGGGATGCGGCCTCACAGATATTTTATTCTCTGGGCTGTGCCTGGGGTGGGCTGATCACTATGGCTTCATATAACAAGTTTCACAATAACTGTTTCAGGTAATTGACGTATGCTTGTGTGGAACATCACAATACATTTATAGAATACATCTCAGTAAAGAAGTCTTTTCTTTTGGGATGCATTATTCTGTTGCTCCCTCGTGTGGCTGGTATTGGTAACTGCATATTGAGCTAAACTAAAATTCTGTAGATATTCATTCACCTCTAGGAAATTTGCTGAATGTTTTTATCTGAAATACACAATGAACATTTCATGCTCAGCTCAAATGGCTTTGTCTTGTTTAAACAGAGACAGCATCATCATAAGTATAACAAACTGTGGCACTAGTGTGTTCGCCGGCTTTGTGATTTTCTCCATCCTGGGCTTCATGGCTCATCATCTGGGAGTGGATGTGTCAGAAGTGGCCGATCACGGACCGGGTCTGGCATTTGTGGCTTATCCAGAAGCCCTGACCCTGCTTCCCATATCACCGCTCTGGTCCCTGCTCTTTTTCTTCATGCTCATTCTGCTGGGGCTCGGCACACAGGTGGGCACACTCTTGTGTTTACGGCATTGTTTTATAGACCGGCACTGCAATAAAATTCCATATGCTTCTTGATTATATATATATATATATATTTATATTAACATAGTGTTTTATACAATGTTTTCTCTTTATTTTTATAAGGTTTTACAAATATTTTTCTATAATTTTATCAAACTGCTTAATATATAACTCTTTTCGTAATTTGACAGAAATGTTTTTTTTGGAATTAGTTATGTGTAGAAAGATGCAATTGTGCTGGCATATTATTTTATTTCATTTCAAGACAAAGCACTTGTATGTATAAAGTAGATTACTTGCACCAATTAATAAAGAATACAACCAATAAGACCTTATAATAGATGGGTGACTCTTAAATACTGTTTAAAGTGTCTCTGGGTGGAACCTCGAGAAGCTGGTTGATAAAATGTCAAACCACCAGTCTAGGAAATCAGTTTTTACTTTAATGATGCTAAAATATTCTTTATTAAACAACACAGAGGTCCCGTGCGTTAAAATGATACATACATTTAAGTTCGTGACCCTGAACTTTGAGTTGAAATGTTTGACTCACATTCATAGTAGTGTTTGCATTCTGACATACTGGTACAAGCATATCGCTGAAAAAATTATTTATTAAAGTGATAGTTCAACCAAAAATGAAAAATCTGTCATCGTTTCCTCATCCTCTTGTCATTTCAAACCTGTATGACTTTTCTTCTTCTGCAGAACACAAAGGAAGATATTTTGAAGAATGTGGGTGACCGAACAGCACTGGACCCCATTCACTTCTATTTTATGGGCACAAAACCAATGCACTTGAATGGGGTCCAGATAACCACATTTTTAAATATCTTCTTTTGTGTTATGCAGGTTTGAAATGACTAAAGGGTGAGAAAACAGTGACAGGATCTTATTTTGGGGAGAACTATCCCTTTAAAAGAGATCTAGTTCAATGATGTTATACTTTTTTCTGTGTGTGTGTGTAGTTCTGTCTGCTGGAGACACTGGTGACGGCTGTAGTAGATGAGATCGGGACTGACTGGATTATCAGAAATAAAACGTATGTCACTCTGGGTGTCGCCATCATAGGCTTTCTGCTCGGTGTGCCGCTGACCACAAGGGTGAGTAACATATGTACATATGTAACAAACACACATTCATGCTCTTAATCTGTGTATATAAACTCAATTCCTTTTTTTTCTGTTGTGGCGTAGGCAGGGATATACTGGTTGCTGCTAATGGACAACTATGCTGCCAGTTTCTCTCTGGTCGTCATCTCATGCATCATGTGCATCTGCATAATGTATGTCTACGGTGAGTTCTCTATGTGTCTTCCTACATGATCATTTAAAGTTCACAGAATAGCAGCATTTAAATGGAGGACTTAATTCGTACCTTGTTTTTCTATACAGGCCACCAGAACTATTTTAGAGATGTGGAGATGATGCTGGGCTTTCCTCCTCCGATCTTCTTCCGGATCTGCTGGAGATTTGTGTCTCCTTTAATTATTAGTGTAAGGCCTAGTAGGACAGAGCTTATTTTATTTTACAGTTTCATTTAACTCTCTATCCCCGCCGCTGTTTGCAACATAAAAAAGCACTTTACGTACTTCACTTCAAGTGTTAAAAAACAAAAGACCTTGCACACAAAATCGGCCCACAGCTCAAATTATGACAAATTATTATAAGTTTACTGTTGTGAATTGCGGTAAGGTATATGAAGTTCCAATATATGAATTGCAACCAACGGCTCACTCCACCCCTCCATTTCATAACTACGTTGGCTGACACAGAACTAAGATGTCGACATGTTTATCGCTTCTTTGCTGAAGGTGATGACGTATATATGAAACGCTCTGCAGAGCAGTTTGTCCGTTTAGGGCTACTGTAGAAACAACATGGCGACTTCCATGTAAAGGGACCCGCGGTGTACAAAGATAGAAATAACTCATAACGCTTCATTATGTAAGGTCTTTATACACCTCTGACAACATATGGAGTTATGTGTATTTTATCGCATTTGTTACTAGATCCTTCGAAAATATTCACACCGGACCTTTAAAATAACTGTTACTATAGGTCCTATAGTACAATTATTATTACTAGCTCTGTTGTTAAACTTTTCTTTAGATGTTTGAACAATACCGCTGGTGTATTTGATTCAATGTTCATTTTTCTTTTTGTCTCTCTTTACAGTTCATTCTGATTTTTACAGTGATCCAATACAAGCCTATTACCTACAATGACTATGTATACCCTGGCTGGTCGTTGGTCATTGGGTTTGCCATGGCTTTGTCTTCAGTTATCTGTATACCTGTCTATGCTCTGTATAAGATTGCCATTTCTGAAGGATCCACCTTTTTAGAGGTAAGCCGTGTTTTGTCTTTTAAAAAGAATAATCTGTTATGTCCAAAAATTAGATTTGACAAAATGTTGGGTTATTTCAACCCAGAATTGGGTCAGAAATGGACCAACCCAACTGTTGGGTTAAATTAATGGTATATGTATTCCAGCCAGCAATGGGTTTGTCCATTTTTGACCCAATGCTGCCAGCAACTTTCAGAATGTTTTTTCCCTAAATATTTGACCGGTTTTAAAGTCATTATAGAGTTATAACATGCTTATAAAAACACTCTTTTAACCCTGCAGAGATTGAAGAACTCCGTTAAGCCCGACCCGGACTGGGGCCCGGCCCTCCATGAGCACCGCAAAGGCCGCTATGCCACCACGGGCCCCGAGTGTGTGGAGGTGTGTCCTCTCAAAGAAGAGTTCAAGGACGAGGTGATAGAGAAACTGAAGGATAAAGAAACAGACAAGGACGAGATCGGCTTGACCATCCCCGGAAGCAACGGCTCCACGTTGAACCCCACGCCCAGCGCATAGAGGAGCCCCTCCCCACCCTTCCCCCAGGACGGTTCCCATTCCCCGCCGTCACCCACTGCGGAACAGGCCACTCTCGCTGGAGACCTTTACATATTGTAAGGGCTTTACGAAATCTAACCTCTAGAGAAATTGGTTGCCATCCAAAACCTTTTTCGTTTTGTTGACATAATTTAATACTGCAGTTTTTTTAAAGAAGAAAAGACATGTTCATATACAGGAGACGTCTGCATACGCGTAGTGTGTATATAGCGCATTGTACAATATTTTCACTCTGTGTCGAGTAGTGTGGAGATGTGACCTGTAGCTACAGGAGCTACAGCAGGATTTTGGCTCATGTGTGTACAGTGGCGGCAGTGCTGGTCAGGTTGAAAAGCAGAAGACCAAATATTCTTTGTCGCAATGCACGTTGTAAAGGGGAGCGTTCATGTTTTCTGTTTATTATTGGCACCAGTTGCCACCTATGCCATGTACTGTACATACAGTTGGTTGATGTGTAGCAGTCGTCTGATATGGCTTTTTCAAAATGCAGATTTCAAGTAAGAGAGATTGACTTATGGGCAATGTATTGCAGATAAATGATTTCATTGTAGCAAATGGGACAAACTGTTACAGATTATAGCGTCGGTAGAGCAACACACATATTTACTCATAATGAAACTATTTCAATATATTTTATCCGTTGACTAGACTGAAAATCAAGCACTGCGTATCCCTTCAAGCAAGAGCACAATGCAAAGCAAAGGATATTTGGTCTTCAGCTCTTATCACAGTTACTGACGGAGGTATTTGGATCGAGGCATACAACTTCTCAAGCCCATTCTCAGGGTTACACAGTTTGTTTTCACGAAACATTTTCAAACACTTTGAGATGATTCATTGTTGATTTTTGCCAAAATCCGCCTAGTCTTCCAAGCGTTTTGGAGCGAAACGTGAGCCGAGGCATCTCTGAGCAAAGGGGGAATGTGTCGATCTTCTAGCTCCTTAATAGATTCAGTACTGTAGTATGCACACTAACCCCGCTCTTCACTGAAAAAGCATGTTACCAAAAACGTGCATATACATGAACCTTGATGTTCTGCCGGTGTGTTTATACGTGTGTTATGCGTCGTGTTAAGAGACTTGAACTGGCGTGTATCTCTGTCTTTTAAAGGCGTCTGGCTGTGCTGAGCCAAGCAAGCTTGAGCTAGCGGCGCAATGAGGTTGCATGCAAAAACACTGGAGGGTTCTCCTCATAACCTGTTGTTAGTAGATATTAACTGTTGAGTAGTGTGTATTTTTTCTTATAATGTCGTAAAATAACATAAAATTGAGTTTTATGAGATAAAGTTTTTTAACAATTGGAACCACAGCATGTTAGGTTGTGACTGCAAGCAACTGGCTTTAGCATTTGGTTCGGTTGGCAATAGGGAGGGGATGACCAGGATGGATATCTTGGCTTGTCTTTTGCTACTAGGCTTTGGCGTAACGAATATAGTAAAGATGCCTCATATCATTCCAACGATGTTTTAACAAGGCCCCTCTCTTACAATGCATACGGTTGTAGTGGCACAGATGCATGGATACAAAGTCCTGGGTACACTGTGAATATGTTTCGGGTGTTGCGTGACGCCACTTCACGTGGAGTCGAGCAATGCAGCTGCTAATGTGCTGATGCGTCATACGTCGAGACTTCTGATTATTTTCTTTTCACATTAATCACTATATATAGTCAAAGTCGATGTAGTTTATTGTTGTTTCTCTTCTGCGTGGAAGTGGAATATATGTCAAGTCAGTATTCGAATAGCTGATGCCTGGCACAATAGTAGACATCAGTGTTTTCTGTACATTTTATTAACCTCCGCATGAAGGTATGATATATATATTTCAGATTCTATCCAAAAATATACAAAACACGATCTAACTTTTTTTAAAAAGCAGCAAAAAATATCTAACCCTGCTGCCTAACAGGAGGTATCAGACTCTCAGGGGAGTAGTTACAGGAGTCCTTGGGTCTTTGGGAAGCACAACCAGTTTAGCAGGAGACTGTAGTTTTAAGGTAGAATAAAGCAGCGAAATGCAGCAGACGCTCTCTGCGCTGACTGGTTTAGGGGTCACTAGACTCGATACTAACAGCACTTTTTTACTGGTTCACTTTAGCCGGCTACACGGACGGTAGCCACTATGATTAATCGCTGTCAGAAATATGAATGCACAAGATTGAAACTTGCTGTGGGCCTCATTCGTCCTCTTGTCTTGTCTGGTGTGTGGTCCTGTGACCTTGAGCGTGGCATGAAGACCGTGTGTCTCTGGGTACTGCAACGTGAGCAGTCCTAGAAATTGAAAATAAAAACTGACTCGGTTGTACAGTGCTGTAAAAAAAGTCAAAAATTCAACAGACGTGTATGTGTTTTATGTTTTATTTTCAGTGGGGGTTGGGTTTGGGGGAGATGCTGTAGGTGGGTTTGTTTTTACTTGATTTGTCATAGTAAGCTAGCTAATGTGTACAGAGTTTCGTGTGTAGTGGACGTTCAACTGCTGATTAAATGTAGGTTGTTAGTGCCAGTATTGATGTCACTTTTAATCTGTATGTTATTATCCATTTTACCTTTGTAAGAGATTTTCCTTCTTATTTTTATATAGTACTAAAACTGTATTTTCTCATCAGATGTAATCATTTTTTGCTATGTTCGGTGACACTACTCTTTATTTTCCTAAACTTCCTCAAGCCAGCTGATATCAGATTGCCAAACAAAAGCGTTGGACTAGAACTTGAAACATACAGGAATGCTTTTTACATCAGTGCTATATGTTCATCTCAGTATTATACAGATGTGTATTTGTAGTGTGCTGCAAATCCCTTGTGAAATGGAAAGCAAATTTGATTAAAATAATGTTTTAATATGAATGTGCCAATCTTTTAATGATGTTCTATGCCAATTTGAAACTTCATCAGCATTAATATGACTTATAATATAGTGACTTTTCTTCGATATATTAACAAAGATGTAACCTACGTTGTAAATGACAATAGATCAGATATCGACCAGATTACACAAAGGTTTGTAAGACCAATCTTCAATGCTTTCGAGTGCTTCTTTGCCTGGCTCTCAAATTGTTATTTTAATAAAGTGTCAAATACCTCTACGGTATGTCCCATATAGAAAAAGCACAACTTTGTGGCTGTATGAAGTGTAACTTTGAACGAAATAAATTGTAAATCGACAGCATGACTCGTGATTTGTGGTTACCAAGATCTCATTTTCATGTTGTGACAGCACAAAAAATATCCTATGTGTATGAAATCATCAATATTACAAACTTCTGTCCCATGTCCTGTATGCTTAACAAAGTGATGTCTTTACAATAGTGTGTGTACTGCTGTCCTCGTGGCAATATAAACGTGAAGTTGTAGAATGACAAGCACAATGACATGAGCTCAGTGCTTTTATCAAACATATCTAACCATGTCACGTTCAAATTTAGGGCCAAACTTTATTGAACTTGTCCTAGTCGTGTCAGTATCTTAAACTCTTCAATTTGCAATGGTAAATAAAGTTTATTTTAAAGATCACTCACGGTTTGTATGGTTTGTCTATGTGTTTGTTTTGTCTTCTTTAAAACAATTGCCCTGAACATTTTGACATGAACTTCTCTGTTATAAATTGTAAACACATTTAAAGTCATTTAAAGTGATAGTTTTCCCTAAAATGAAAATGTATGACTTTCTTTCTTTCTTTGGAAAACAAAAGATCTTCTGAAGATTGTTGGTAGCGGAACAAAGGTGTTACCAGTATGGACACAAAACCAATGGACGTCAAAATATCTTCTTTTGTGTTCTGCAGAAGAGAGAAAGCCATACAGGTTTGAAATGACAAGAGGGCGTGTAAAGGACGACAGACTTTTTATTTTGGTGTGAACTATCCCTTTAATTTAGAATTGAATCTGTACTTATGAAACATTACTTTTGCTGCCTTACATTTTTAATCGGCAAGTCGTTTCAACTACTATTTACATTTTCTTAAATGTTTTACATTAAGTCAACTTATCACATTGTGCAATTTCAACCTACTACTATTATACGACAGCAACTCACCAGTAACTTACATTTTTAAGCACAATGAAATTGGCTTTACAAGTCATTTTAAGGCGACGGTGTTCTCATAGACTACTGCCAAATGATGTCACGCTGACAAGTAAACTTCCATGTCAGAATGGCCTGTCACAGAGAACTGAGCAGACTGTCAGGCTGAGGAACACACAAGCGTCTGCTGCCCCTCAGCCTCCTGCTGGCTGTTATCGGCACTACAGGAGGAGCGGGTTGGAGAAGGCCAAGGTCTTTGGTCACCCCCAGCCTTATGAGGTCTCTGGCAGACTCTCCGACCGATGCTGCTGGAACTAGTCTGAAGGCAGAAGTCCCTCTGTGATTTTTGAACATATCTCCATGTTCCAGACAAGAACTGAGGGACTTTAATTCAACATTTGAGCTGTTGCTGTCCATCAGGTTTATAGACTTTCCGGAGAACAGCTTTTCATCGTTGGAATAGTCGCGATTTAAACATGGCTCTTGCGTTCTGTGCTGTGTAGTGTCTGAGGGGGAGACCGGGGTTGGTGAAGAGCTCAGGATGAGTAGATTTCTCTGTTTGGATGAAACAGACGTCCGAAAGTGGTTTTTGGGTGGACAGGGTTTCAATTGAAATGAGTAAATTCCAGAAGCAACTGTTTGATGGTTTGGATGTTGTACCCTTTCTGAATTATGTGGCGACAAAGCAAGTTCACGTGTTTCCCTGTAAGAACAAGAAATAATAACATCTAAATAAATGTATACTGAAAGAATCTTGGGATCAACGATATGTGCATTCTCTTGGATCCAAGATCCTCTGGAGATTATTTTAGAGACGTGCAGTCTAACCTGAGCTGAACTTGTGGTCTTTTTATAGTCGCATTGTTTGTTGTAAAGGAGCAGCGCATCAAATTCTGGACCTCCAGATCTCTGTGAATGATTCTTCGTTCCTCTTTGAGTTCTGAAAGACAGCAGAGAAAACTAAAACTCAGCGACGGGCAGCTTGGCAGCCGGCTCCACCACAAACCTTTTAAAAATGTATTTTCTGCAGTACAGAAGAACAAAATTATCAATAAAAAATAAACGTGTCCATAATCTAGCACATCACACAATGCCTGGCATTTTTACATCAACATCCAGAGGAAAAAAGGACAAACTAAATAATTCAGAACTGAACCACTAGGTGGTGGTGATACATAATTCAAAAACACACGTTTTTTACACTTAGTGACATTCAAAAATATGGTTTTAATAATAATTATAATGCACAGTCACATGGGATAAGTGCCAGTCCTCTCTTGACCCTGTATAGAAGACCAGCGGGTTTGCAGAATGTGTGGTTGCTCTCAAACAATACAATGGCTTTATATTGTGGTTTAAGTACTGCCAGATGGCTTTTGTCTCAGAGTTTGACATCCAATTCTTTTGTCAAGAGTTTGTTTCGGTACAAACCTGCTACAGTGGGTTCAGGAGACACAGGTTCTCTTTGCCTGTTGGCTCTCATTGCGTTCCCCTGTGAACACACAACATCTGTCATTACATGTGTAAGTCAATACACTGACATCATCGGAACATTTTACGAGCAAATTTGGGTTCATGTTTAGCTTATGAGTTTCTTCAGATCCCGCAAAAACTTTAGACGAGATTTTATCTTGTTATAAACAAAGGAATTTCTTCATTTTCAGTCTCGCTGTTGTTCATTATGTTGTTGTGCTGTGTTTAGTGGTTCTCGTTGTTTGTCTTTCAGATCTCTTGACTTTCTACAGAGGAATTTCCTGATACAATCTGGAATTTCATTGCAAGCCACCAAGACCCCGAGGCGGCAAAGCAAGCCACACTTATACTCGCTCTTTCTTTCTCTCTCTCACTCACTATAAAGTTTTGGAGTTCCCTGACGTTTTCTCCGAATATAACATTTGCCAAACAAATGAGCTTTTGGGCAATCGCGTCTTAGAATAATCGCTCCAATGTTGGCAGTGTGATCCATCTTTTAAACTCTTTGCGAACACCATCATTCTGCGTCACTTGTGAGATATGTGTAAGGCTATTAAAATCAGTGAAAGTAAATAGATTGTCGTTTACTCCGTACACACGCTTATATCTAATATATATGTTTATATATATTGTCTCTTATGCGTATCATTGGACTGCTATGGCACTAAATTCATCTGCAGCTATATACATCTGTAGATGAGCAGATTAAGTAGAGATGACTTAATAAAAACTAGACACGTAAACATTGGCCGAGTAAGAAAAACCTGAACATCACGCAAGAGTTGTTTTGCTGTGTTTATGGTTCTCTTTGCACGAGAAGCTTTTTTTAAGTTTAGATCGCAGATTTTTGCTGAGGAATTTCCTGATACAATCTGGAATTTGATTCCCAGCAAAGCAAGTCACAATATCACAATTTCTCGCTATTTTTCACCGGTACGACTGAAGCAGTTTTGTTTCAAACTGGGTTGAGTTCTCAATCCTGAAGTTCACACTGAACCGAATGATTTCACAGCTGTGTCCCTCTCTTCTGAAGAGACTCTTCCACTCCAGACCTCAAACCACATGCTTCTGCTGCAAAGCCAAGGATCTCCATTAGCCATTAGTTATATTATGGATGGCGGGGGAGTACTATTATTAGACCATTCTGCCTACAGCTACAGTTTATTTGCTTTGAGATTCAGCAATGTCATGTTAGACTTATTTACTGTCTAGCGCGTAGTATCATTACACACTCATTTCTATTAAAAGGAAAACAGAGGAAATCATTACTTCATTGCCAGAATACAGGAGACCTTTTATTTAAGGCCTGTGACCACATTGTAGTAACCCCAGAAGACAGCTGGAAGAGACATCCCGAAACCACAGTTATGAGGCAGATCACTGAAATGAGTAGAGCAGTGAGACAGAAAGCTCTTAATGAAACACTCACTGCTGTTACCTCAATATGAACATGGATTTTAACTGGATGTCAATGGTACGTATCCAGTCAGGACAAACATATGGCTTTTTCATCCGCCTGAAACTAAAAGGCCTCACATCATTGGCAAATCTCTATCATTTGAAAGAGAAGACAGCGACGCAGGAAAAGAATGGGGTGTTAACCTGAAGAGCCTCTGGCTGATTGAGAAGAGATCAATCTTACATTGTGCATTTGGCTGCATAGATGAAAAACGTTGAGTGCGGCTCCACAGTCTACTTTAATATCTGATCATTGAGACACACTAACCTTCGGATATTGCTATGCAAAACAGATTGTATGTACGTGAGGATCTGAATATCAGAAACTTGGGCTGTGCCCCCTATACTGTAGTGCACTTTTTGAGGGGACATCCCTTTTCACTGGCTTCTGAATTCATCGTGTAAATGATTAAGTGCACTCGGTCAATCACATGCATCACAATAATGATGTATGATGTGCCACTGATATACTGCACATAACAGCTAGCCATAAACTGTGAGGATGAATGAATTTCCCTATCTTGGCAAACGATGGCACCTGCAGTCCTCCGTGTCCGATTTACTCGTTTTCATTCGGCCCATCCAGTGGACTATTGCAGTAAACTAATGTAGGGGATAGTAACTGAGGCTATGGGTTGCGATTTCAGCAGTGTGTGTTCTTTAAACACAGGCAAGTAAGCAACCATGTTGCAGTCAATAAGGAAAGCACCCTAGCAACTACCCAAACATTGTACAGTAGCATCAGCATAGCAATGCCCTAGCAACCACTCACAATCTACACAGATATTAAGTTATTAAAGTAATGTAGATCGAAACCACAAATGAACCCTTACCTGCAGGACCTGCACATCTCTCTTTATGACTTCACATTCTTCAGTCAGGACGGATCTGTCAATCAAATTAGGTCATGCTTTAATAAAGTTTAATATACAGCGAGATGCAAAAGTAGTTATGACATGACCAAAATGAACATCATTGCTTAAAGAAACTAAGAAAATGTACTTCCACAGAAACAAACAAAATACTCTAGAAAATTCTCAAATCATCATTTGTGAAACCTATGCTAGCTGTAATGCACGTTTGCGTTAAAACAAAGTGGACATATGCCAAATACTTCGATTTTAAATGTCATTTACGCCACATTTACATTTCATAAAGTCCATTTCAACATCTCGTTTTTACTTTCTTTCGATGTTTTCCTTACTTAAAATACTGCTTCACGAACAATGTTAACAAGTCACTAGAAAATGTCGAGTTTGTAGAGGTCTGAAATGTTTTACAGAGAAAAGATTAGTGTGCAGAGGACGACTGGCTGACTGTTTCTCCAATACATAACCGCCGTTCTTCCCTTCACATTTCTTTTAAGTCTGAGGAATCTTACATATGTCTGGTCTGCTATTCATTGCATCACAATGGAGCCTTTTGTTCCGATGGATCGAGCCTCGCACTAGCTCCCCTCCCTCTATCTCGGTACCCTGCTTTCCTGCCGAGCAGGGCTTACAGTGTGCATTCTTTTTGACCGGGTGGAGGCCTGCAGATCCAGAACGGGGAGAATATGGGGAAGAGAGGGTGGGAGAGGAGCTTCGAGTGTAACCCTGTTCAAAAGAATTGTGGTGATACTATGGTACAGTGGTGATGAACCATGATCATGGTAGTAAATGATTGGCTGTGTGGATATTAGATAACATGCAATAAATGATACAGTCATGGATGTACAATAATGGAAAGAGAAGGTGAGAAGGTGCTTGTTTGCACAAGAAGCTTGTCTGGTATGGATCCATAGCCAGTAGGAGCATGTGATGAACAAAGCACGGAGAATTGGACCCTGAGGAATGTGCGCTCCACAATATTAACTTTAGCACGGCACAACAGGATCAGACAGCAATCCAACAATTTTGCTGGCTAAAAAGTCATAAAGTTACGCACATTGCCTGGGGTGTAAACAAATGATTCTGATATTATCTGCCTGATGAAAAAAAAGTAATTGCATTTTTTATGTGAATGGGAAAACGCCTGACATTTTACAGTGAGGTTAAAAGTTTTTATATGTGCTTAAAGCGATACTACAACATTAACACACACAATCTCACCTGAGATGGGACACCACCTCATCTATATGGGTGATGTTTAACTTGTGTCTTAAAGCTGTGATCTCGTCCTCGCAGCTGGAGTGAGATGAGAGGCTGGAGTATGATCTGAAAAAAGAGATGTAATCAGATGGACAATATTTTAGATTCTCTTCATCTAGAGGACAAGATTATCAATGCCCTGTATAGAGGAGTCGGCTTGCTGTTGGCGGGATTTGGCGTGTGTAATTGAAAAGACAAGCAAATATGTTTCTGGAAATGTGAGTTGGTGAATGTAAGTGTGGAAAGAAAAAAAGATTTGCAGAATTTATGAAAATACACATAACATTTTATAACAGTTTTAGAATTTCCTCAAGACGGCATAAAAGAAAGCTTAAAAATCTAATGGAGCGGAAATGGAGGGGAGTGGTTGCAGAATGTTGAATTCGCAACCAGTTATGTTTTGAGACACTGACCTGCTCTCAATCTCGCTCAAGCTTGATGGGGGTCTAGAAGGTGATTTGGCAGTTTCACACCAGGTGTCGGGACTCTTGTGTCTCTGTGCGCTACTGCTGCCCAGTGCATAACTCACCACACTGGGGCTGTACTGGGTCATGATCTCCTCAGCATCCCTGACACATATTAGATGACAGTGAGAATGACAAACTGTTGAAGTGGACACAGTCTCAGCACAGTAATACTTCACCAGGGGTGAATGTATTAAAGGAACAGTTCACCCAAAAGGTTATTTGCTTTACCACATTCCATCCCAAATCTAAACAACTTACTTTCTTCAGTTCATAATTTTATGTATGTACATACACTGTTAGAAAAAAAACTGTGTGTTTTTTACATTACACTTTTGCACCTTAATAATGCAAATCGGTACCTCAAAGGTATATATTGGTACCAAACATATCTGCACCTAAACGGTACATATTAGGACCCTTTTTAAAGGGTACAGCCCGTGTCATAGCGTTTGTACCTTTTTTTGACAATGTAATATAGACAGTTTCGTTGGATGCACACGCCCGACCCGAAGTTAACTTCCGGTCTGGGTTTGTTTATTGGTCTGGCTAGTGGACAATAATATAACTATTTCTATTTCATTTTATTTTATTTCATTTATATTAATATTTTATTTAATAATAATTTTATTAAATAAACAATTTGTTCAATTTTATTGTAAATAAACTGTATTAAATAAACAATTTGTTGAATGGGTCTTCTGACATTTAAGTTTTGCCAAGTAACAGATCTTCTACTGGTAACCTAAAATAATACTGGCTAGACATACTTTACACTTACTAGCTAATGTCATTTACTTCAGAAATAATTTACAGTGACTATTCTTTGTGTACAGAAAGTTAAATTTGGGCAACATAAGCGCACATGTGCAGTAACGTTTGTTTATGTTGTTGCTTTGAAACCCTATTTACGTGTCAAAAAGAAGAGTTTCGTTTTCATGGAGTTATTATTAAAACTTAAATTCGATTGATATTCATTGGGATTATTTAAATTTCTCTCTCACTCTTTAAATATTGAATCTCCATCAAACAATAGTTGTGTAAGAGAAATGTTTATTACTACTCCTTTAAGCACGTTTTAAACCAATACAACAAAATGTATACCTTACTCAGATTTTATACGTCTATGCAATGTGGGACCCCTCAAGGTTACATTTTGGGGCCTATTTTGTTCTCTTTATTTTTGATGCCTTTAGGAATTTTTTAAGGAATACAAAATGTTATATCACTTTTATGCTGATGATATTCAGATTTATGTTCCGATTCAATCAGGAAGACCTTCTTCTCAGTCATCTTTGTTATTTTGTCTTGAGGAGGTGAAATGCTAGCAAAAGCAAATTCGTCATCAGCTTAATATGACTAAATCTGAGGTAATTTTATTTGGGCCTAATCAGGTTGACAGGCTCTTTTAGGATCATGGTCAACAAATGTGTTGTCACAGTTAAGGAACTTGGGAGTCAGTTTTGACCCAGTTTATATCAACTGAGGATTATTGCTAAAATGAAATCTTTCTTATCACTTACTGATCTAGAGACAGTGTTTCATGCTTTTATCTCCTCCCATCTGGACGACTGTGATGCACTGTATATGGGATTAAATCAATCCTTGATTTCTAAATTGCAAGCTGTTCAGAATGCAGCTGCAAGGCTTCTCGCTACCACAAAGAAAAGAAATCTCCCCTGTGTTAGAAAAGCTGCATTGGCTCCCAATAAAATATCAGATTCAGTATAAGGTGTTGCTATTTGTTTTTAAAGCTGTTCATGGTATGGCCACAGAATATTTAAGAACTGATCCACATGAATTCTTGTAGACCTCAAAAGTCTTCAAATTCTTTATTACTTTCTGTTCTGAGAACTCGCTTAAAAACTAAAGGAGATCGTGCATTTTCTGTAGCTGGCCCAAGGTTGTGGAATATGCTTCCTCCTGATATTAGATCTGCCCCCTCTATTGGTGTTTTTAAAGCTTGTTTAAAAACGTATTAATGGCTTTTACTGACTTGATTTTCATTTTGGTTTTATGTTTCTTTACTTGGTTGTTTTCTATTATATTATGTGTATCTACTGTGTACAGCCCTTTGGTCTACTGTGTAGTGGAAATGGCTTTATAAATAATGTAGACTTGAGACTTCATTTTAAACTAAATTCACTTTCAGCTCTTTCCCCCAAAAAATTACCCATAAAGAACTATTAAAATTTGTCTCAGGTGACTCTTTGGAGAAGCTAGCAGAGTCTGTTTTTAATCTACTTTTGTACTCTAAAAGTGAATCAATATAACAATAGAACCCTAAATGTCTACTGAAAACACAGAATCTAATCTAATATAATACAATATTAAAGCAGCACATTCCTTGGGGTTTGGTTGTCAGTTAAAAGGGTACAAAAGGGATGTATTCATTCGCTAAGATCTAAGATCACTTTATAGGAATTAAAACAAATTAAAATTGAAAACTTTTTGTATATGTTATTATTAAGAAGAAATAAGGATTTGCATCAGGAACGATTCATTCTGAAAGAAAGTTTAAATGTAGCAGCAATTGCAGACTGACAGCTCCATTTAAGCACCATTAACCAAATCCACTGGTTCCTTAACCTCCCCTTAACATATGAGGCAAAAGAGCTATATTACAGGATAACGTTTGCTTGAATAGCCTGAAATCCAACAAAGATAAGGCAAGCAGATGGTCTAGTGTTGTGTTTCACGTATTTTCCCACTTTCACAGGACAAGCCTTTCTTTTTGACAGGATACAGTTAACGTGTTTGTGTGACTTTTGTAGCCGGATGAAAAGAGCCAGGAGACACATAAACAAGTTTCTCTGACTCAGCTATGTACAAGCAGAATCTGAAATCTCTGTTCTGCTCGTACGGGAAGGAGGGGGTAATGACAGAAAGAGAGGCTACATTGTGGGCACAGAAGAGCCGCAACGTCAAAACGTTGAGAATGTAAAATCCAACAATGCATACGGGTATAAAAAAGGAGGCCCTTTGAAAACGCCCCTCCATCTGGACTGATAAATCACTTACATGTGAAACACACTGCGCTGTGCACACAAGTTTCTCTTCTTGGCCTTCCTGGGCTGATTGTGTCGTATCATTCTCCAGAGATTTAGGAACCTTCCTTTGGTTGGCTTTTAAAGACTCGGCCATTTGCAGATTAACTAAGGATCCCTCTCAAAGCCCATTCAGCGGAGGCCTAGCATAAAGAAACAGGTGCAGCTTGACTGCATACAGCCACAACAAATCACATAGACAAGAACTCAGACCACACAAGAGGGAGGGGAGCTATTTGACAAGGAGGGTAAAATGCTGCTAACCAGATCCATTAAATCAATTCCGTTCAAAAGATCTTTTGCCCATAAAGGGCTTAAAACACCATTGAGTCTTTGGTTTCCTGCTTTGGCCTGCGTCAGGTGCCGGGAAAGCTCCAGAACTGGAGCAATATGAAAGGGAAGTAATCCACATTCTGATTTACAGCAAGGGCTATTAGTGACATCGTAAAAGAAACAAAGTCTGAGAAAGAAACAAATACAAATAGATTTGACAACAAATAGTGTAAAACTGGGACCAACTGCTAAACACCTGGGCCCCGTTGAGCAAAAACCCTATAAGTTAAGAAAACCCTTAGATACAGTATAAGGTTAAGGGAATCCTTAATGAGTAACGGTCTGAAATAAAAGGGGAAAAACCTTTAAGTTCACCCAAAAACAGAATTATTGTAGTATTGAGTATTTTATTTTAGTTTTAGTGTTTGTTTTAGTTGAAGTTTTAGCAAGCAATTTGGGTATATGCTTTTGTCATTTTATAATCTATTGGTTTATTCTTAATGTTGCTATGTAAGCTGAAAACATTTTTATTTAAGTTTTATTTTAGTTTTTGTTTATTATTGTAATCTGAGAGCTTTCCAGGGCTCCTCGTAGACATAGGTCCATTGTTAAAATGGTCCATCTGGTAATAGTGGTTCAATTGGATTATTATGAAGCAACGGGAGTACTTTATGTGCGCAAAAGAAACCAAAATAGCGACTTTAATCAACATATTCTTCTATTCCCTGTCAGTCTACGACATGCGTTCATGAGAGCACCAATAGAATTCAAAGAAACCGAGAAGAACCGTTACTTGGCTAAACTTGTCACTCCAATAGTTTGACTTTAGACTGCGATACCAAGCTCAACCGCTAGATGTCAGTGTACCATACGGTTTCCTTAAATGCGACCAAACTACTGGACCCATTCAACAAATTGCGTATTTAATAAAATGAACATACAACAAACTTCAACAAATCGCTTATAATACAATTATTTTACCAGAAAATAATAACATAAATAAAATAATAGTTATATAATTATTCACTATAGCCAAACACAAAACGGCAGTCCAGGCACGCGTGTCCGATGACAGGGTCTATCGCGGATTTAGAAGGAGCATTTTGCGTATTTATCTAGCATCCTTAGTGTTGTCTCTTTCCTGTACTGTTAATATTGTCTGCACCTCAAATGTTTTAGTAGCTGTAATGTTAAATTTGTGGTCTATTAAAATCAATGGTATGTTTTGACAGAATTTATTGTGTAGTGCTAAATATAAACACTTAGATAAGGGTGACGGTTAAGACCTTCCTTGCAACGTTCTTAAAGAAATCCTTACCTTAGGGATAATTTTTCCATTGCAGGAAAAATACTTTTATGCAACCGGGTACTGCTCCTTACAATAGTGTGCCATCACTGCCATGGCCCAAATAAGAGCATTTTATTTACCAAAACTTAATATAATATTGTAATAATCAATATAATAAAATTTTATTATTACATATAATTGACCGAAATTAGATGTACGGACAAGCAAAAAAATCAGTAAACCTGCTCTTGTTTAAACTGCTTCACTTCATTCTAATGTAACAGTCCTGGTTCTGTGCCTTGTCTGAGCCTTTAAAGTGAATAATTTATCTGCACGCATTCTTTAAAGCTATGCTACGTTTCAAAAGCAAAGCCCTGACCTATGAACTCAACCCCCCGAGCAGCTACAAAGAATACTTGGGGTCTCCGTTAAAGGTCAACACATTCATTCATCAGGCGAGGGAAAGGCGTTAAAGCATGGGATACTCAGATTAAAATGAGGTTAAAATAAGTTATTCAGATCTTCTTTTGCAACAGTTTTAGGAATGCGGTAATATTGAATAAACAATGATAACAGAAACCTCAGAAAGTGGCATTGGTGTTACAGTAGCTTATTGGTTATAAATATTCATGTCTATCAAAGAGATTGCGCACCATAATGCTTTAATGTTATTAGCTTCAGAAAACAGGCCAGTGTTTATTTAGTTGAAGTGCAGTTTTTTACGCATTTTGGTCAGTTTCTCTTCAAACAAAACGCATACTGTCCACTGAACTGGACATTTTAAATTTCTTCAAAAAGTATAGATATATAGATATTATACCTCAAAGCGACGATGTCACCGATCACTATCTTATAACAGGTACATTGCGCACGTCAGGAATCAGCCCTTTAACTCGTTATCGACAGGGCAGAAAAATGACCTCCGCTACTAAAGATAGTTTCGCAAAGAGCTTGCCAGATCTGACTCCTTTAATAACCATACCAATACATAAAGAATCGCTCGATGACATGACCAGCAAATTGGGCACTATTTTCTCTAATACATTAGAAGCTGTCGCACCTATGAAGTCAAAAAAGATTAATGAGAAAATTATTGCACCATGGTACAATAACACCACTCGCGCCCTTAAAAGAGAAACACGTAAACTAGAGCGCAAATGGATAAAATCGCAACTAGAGGTCTTTAAAATGGCGTGGAAAGAGAGTTATAAAAAGGCACTAAAAGCAGCAAAGGCTGAGCACCTTCGTAACCTCATAGAAACCAACAAAAACAATCCAAGGTTTTTATTTAGCACAGTCGCTAAATTAACAAATAAACAGACATCAACTGACCTGGCTATTCCGCCGCACCTCGGTAGCAATGAATTCAGGAAATATTTTACAGAGAAAATCTAAAACATTCGCGACAAAATAGTAAAAACTCAACCTCCAAGTCTGTCCTATGAATTAGCACCAACCATCGCTCCAAAGGAAAGGCTACAGCGTTTTTCACCTATAAAACCTATAGGAAGATTTAATTAAACTTATTGCAACATCTAAACCTACAACTTGCTTATTAGACCCCATACCAACTCAATTATTAAAAGAGTTTCTACCTGTTGCAATTGAGCCCATTTATAACATTATCAACTCGTCAATTAATCTAGGCCATGACCCAGGACCCTTTAAGATGGCCGTCATTAAGCCTCTAATCAAGAAACCAAACTTAGATCCAAATGCTATGCAGATGATACTTAGCTATATATCTCATCAAACTGAATATTGCCGATTATAAACTGCAAGTTGAAGGATGTACTGTTACTCCAACAAATACAGTAAAAGATTTAGGTGTTATATTAGACAGAAACCTGTCATTTCAAAATCACATCTCAAATGTCACAAAAACAGCCTTTTTCCACCTAAGAAATGTTGCCAAATTGGAAATATTCTGGGTTTCTGACGCAGAGAAGCTTATTCATGCATTTATGACCTCAAGACTTGACTACTGTAATGCGCTACTTAGTGGTTGTCCTGCATCATCAATAAACAAACTACAGTTAGTTCAGAACGCAGCTGCCAGAGTTCTAACCAGGTCCAGAAAATACCATCACATAACCCCAATGTTATCAACCCTTCACTGACTACCCATAAAGTATCGTATTGACTTTAAAGTTCTTTTAATCACTTATAAAGCCTTAAAGGGTTTAGCCCCTACCTACCTAACAGAGCTTCTATCACACTGCAACCCATCACGCTCTCTAAGATCTCAAAACTCTTTTGATAACACCTAGAATAACTAAATCCACCAAAGGGGGTCGAGCTTTCTCATGAGTAGCACCTAAACTCTAGAAAAGCCTTCCTGATACTATTCGAGGATCAGACACACTCGCCCCGTTTAAATCAAGATTAAAAACACATCTTTACAGCCAAGCATTCACTTAATGCAAAATATGCTAAATAAACCACTGGGAGACTGCTGACATTAGATATTATTTACTAGGCGTTTATATATCAAGTTAAACTATTCATGTAGTGTATTTACCTTTTTTAGTTTTTTTCTTATTTTCCCCTTATAAAGCGTTATATAAATAAAATTGAATTGAATTGTTCCGATTTTGCTCAGATTTTCAGTCCGGACTTGTTGCAGAAAGTTAAAAAAAGATCAGATTTTAAAAGTCTCATGTATATTTTAACCAACACCAATGTACAGCTTGTTGGTAATACGTCATAGGTCAAAGAGCATAGGGATCACATGACAATAAAACATGGCAGATGCAGCATGTCCAAAATGTATTCATACTACATACTATATTCTGACTGTTTAAGTGTGTCTGGATTCTTTAATTGTGTTGTATTTTATGTCTGTATTAGTTTTGATTTATTTTCCTGTATAGCACTTTGGTGGTTGCAAAGTGCTTTATAAATAAAGTTTTTTTGCTTGCTTTTGCTATTAATATTTTTTGTTGTAATATTTGAGGCTTGATGTTGCGTTGGTGTTACTATCGACAATCGATATGGTGTATCAGTAATATTAGAGGATTGTATAGTATTTTCCCTTACCTGCCATGTCTGGCTGCTCTTTTCCTCAATGTAAGCAGCAACAATTGAATCTCAGCCTTTAGCAGCTCTTTAATAGCCGGGGGGTCAGCCAGTGGGAACACTGGGGTTTCTGGCCTTCTGTCCTGCTTAGAATTATGGATCTCCTGCCAAATGTTCTCCCACATCTCCACCTAGAACAGGTCATTGGAGGGAATCCGCAGAGAACGTTGGAGTTTGTCATTTGGCTCAGGTTTGTATGGAATGCACTTGTACTGCATGAATGTTACAAGCTGCTGCTGTATTGTTCATATAGACATCGCATCACAATTGTATCTAATCTCTCTAAAGTGGATGTAGAAAAGAAAACTGCTTATTTTATGACTTGATTGCATTCGGCAGATCCAAGCTATGGGTTTATTTTTTTAAATGCATTCTCAACCCCTTGAACCATGAACTTGGCACGGGTAGTGCCATGTTCTACCACTGGAGCTACAGGACTTTCGGGGTGACTAAAAAAAACGCTACAATGTGCTTGCAAACCCCTGTGAAATATAACCAGAGACGAAAATGAAAGCCTGTCACGGCTCTGGCAGACAAAGTCTGCACACCATTACCAATCTCCACACCTGGCCTGGGACTTTCAAGCATCCCCTCGGACTCTGAAAATACACTTCAAAGCTTGTCGAAAGCAGTGCAAGACGGAGCAAAAACAGCTCCCTGAGAATACTGATCCCGCTGTGCCTGCAGGAAACCAGCTTCAAGCCCAAATAACTCTTCTGAACGCAGACCAGCTGCCTTCCTCTCATTTCATCTGCAGCCTCTGCAGAGCCTGATGTTTATGATGTCCACATCCACCAGAGAGACGTTTCCTTGAGAATTTGGCTGAACTGAATTCAGGGTCCTTAAACCTTGATACAAAAGACTATTGATATTTTCTTGTTTGTTGTCTGTTATCTTTTGATTGAATGAATTTTCAGAGAGACAAACTCAAGGCAACAGAGAGACAGGGAGAAAATAAAAACAAGAAGCTAGTTTTTAAAACGTCTTCGTTCGACAGAAAGTTCGAATTATGTCTTGGGTTCAAATGAGGTCAAAGTCAGAGTTTTAAAAACGCTTACTAGAGAAACATACATTGAAAAATCAATCAATAGTCGAGAATCAATTAATCCTTTGCGAGCATATGCTAAGGCTTCATAATCATTAATCATATTAATATTATTTGTTCTAAAAAATTGATTTTGATGCAATAACATTCTTCATTCCCCCCAAAAGAAAACATTCAAGGCTATACATTCAAGGTTAGGCTATTGCCTTTTCGTTTAAAAAAGAAATAGATCTTAAAAGTATTTAACAAGTGTGCACAAACAAACAGATATAGGACTTGAACACATGGTCATAAATCCTACTTAGTGTTTGGCGAAAGGATGAAACGGATCGCATCGCATCATTTTTTTCTAGCTGCCTCCCACAAATTCCATATGGTGGTCTGTGAGTATATATTCAGAACATATGGAGTGTTTGTAAAGTAATTCATCTTTGAAAGAGCCAGCTCTGAAACAGATCTATGTAGGTAGGTCTTGCATTCCAGACACTTAGGCTTGGTAAGATAATGCGCTCTTTTGGTGGCTGTAATTCAAAACGGGTTTAAAGTGACACTGCATAACTTTTGGCACCAAATAAAAAAGTGTGTTAAAGTCAGAAAATTGCATGTATGAATGCAGAGGACCAAACACTGTCACCCTGACGACAAGGGTTCATCTTGCCTACGCTTCAGAGCAAACGATGTCTTTCAAAACCATAAATCCAACACGAATGCTATACTTAAAATACGTGATTTTAACTCATGTCATATATTTTCAATTACGCTTTTGCTAGATGGATGACAAACAAAACTCATTTACCTCTGCATATAAGTCTGTACACGTATCAACCAGCGTATTTCCAAGGGCTGCTCGAATCTCAGGGAGCTCGGAACAGGGAACATTTTCCTTCACTATATTCCACACCGATTGTTGGCGTTGGAAATTGTCCATGAAGCCTCTATTTCCAAAACCAAGCACAAAAACTCATTACTGACGGGCATTCAGGTTGTC
Source organism: Barbatula barbatula (assembly GCF_947034865.1). Classification (NCBI taxonomy): domain Eukaryota; kingdom Metazoa; phylum Chordata; class Actinopteri; order Cypriniformes; family Nemacheilidae; genus Barbatula; species Barbatula barbatula. The sequence continues at coordinate 24,101,864 of NC_136764.1, forward strand.
CATGGGGAAGTAGCTGGAAATAAATTCAAATAGATAGCAAAGAAGTATAAACTGTTTCAGCGTGACAACATAAACAAATGCTATGTGACCCAAACTTAAAGGGATAGTTCACCCAAAAATGAAAGATCTGTCATCATTTGCTCACCCTCATGTAATTTCATTACTATACTGTATATAATTGTCTTTGTTCTGTTAGACACAAAGAAATATATTTGTAAGAATTTTCAGACTGACCATAGTAGGAAATAATATTGTATATTTTGTTGTTCTGTTGAACACAAAGTGAGATATTCTGAAGAATTTTGAACACAAACAGCTCTTGCGTTTAGATTTGGGCGGTCTTGGTCAAATTGTGTTACGAACTGACGTAGATTCTCCGGGGTGTGGTTACACGAGGCTCAGGCAGGTCTGGGTGAGCATTCACCTCCAGATAAAATACATCTTTAGTTCCGACACTTACATCGTTGCAATTTTGCGTGTCTAATACATGCACGGTCAACTTATACCACACCAAAGACAAAGCAAAACACGTATTTCCAGCCAATCACCCCTTTTAATGCAAAATATGCTAAATTCACCACCTGGAGACTACATTTACAAGATATTATTTACTAGAATAATTTAACTTGTTCTATAAACACCACGCACTGTGCTGTGTTTGACCTTTTTTGTGTTTTTCGTTTTTTCTTATTTCCCCCTGTAAAGCTGCTTTGAAACAATTGTGAAAAGCGCCATATAAACACAATTTAATTGAACATCTCTGTGTTTATCAGAACAAAGTAATTTGTACAGTGATGAACTGAAACGAGGAGGAGCAAATGATGACAGATTCTTCATCTTTGGGTGAACAATCACTTTAACATCCGTAGGCTTCCGCAAAGAATCAATATCTGTTGAGCAGTTTTAATTGAATTCAATTCAATTAATAAACAACATAATTTTGATATAAAATAATATCCATTTCAAATAAGTTGTTGAATTGTAACCAAATATGTCAATTTTAATTCGTTTACAAACAGCGGACATATTCGAAGTAACACGATACCCTAAACATGACGAATGCGCGTGACTGATAGGCTTTACCGATGATGCTGCAATCTTTGATAGCAGTAAACTTACACATAATATAACGCTAACCTTTAAAATGCCATCCATCTATACGTGCTTACACAATTCTTTCACAAACAGCTCATTTTCCCACAGACGGATCTCACCCGAGCAAACGCCGCTTCCTGTATCCCCGACGTAAACATCCCTGCTGTTATGGAAACGAGCTCGCTCTCTCACGTGATTGGTTGAGGCTCAGGATAGTCTTTAAAAGACGACCGAAGCTACGCAAAGATGAAAAGCGACGTGTTGGGCGCAGAAAGAGTGTGTTTGTCTTCTTTAATGCACATTGTCATTTGAAATGTAAGGGAAGACATAGTAAGGTGCGACGAAGTGCATTGCTCATAAAACCACAGCCTAATATTGAGGTATTTGTCTGTCACGTGTAAGTTGAAACATAACCCAAGAGGCGTGAAACTCCTGCGCAACAGCCATCACTAAACGTTCATCCTTTTCCAATCGTTCATCCGTTTGTCGAAAACAAACCCATTCACGGTCTTGTTTTCTCTTTAAGAGAAGTTTAGTTGGTGATGATGGGCATGTCTGCACCAATGGTGAGTTTTCTCTGGCTCACCCTGCTGATCAGTGGACGGCGTGTTTTGGCTTTCTCGGTCGCCGGACAGCAGGAGACCCTCTGCGAGGCGAACGCCAGCGTGTACTATGTGGGCGAATGGTACTTTCTAGACTCGGATCCCTGTACTCAGTGTGAATGTACAGCGGAAGGACCTGCGTGCGCGAGGACGGAGTGCACATCCCTGCCGGCCGCCTGCATCCATGTCAGCCATTACCCGACGGACTGCTGCCCGAGATGCGAGAAGATCGGCTGTGAGTACGGAGGGGAAGTTTACGAGCTGGGCCAGCATTTTCAGGTGAAGTCCAGATCACACACACATATAGGCTTCATTTAAACCTTTAGACGCGCATTACTCTTTTAAATATGTCATGTGTTTTGTGTGATCTTGTTCTCGTTGTTCTATTATGGGCTAAAGTTTGCAATTTTCTCGATTGAAATGTTGGCGTCATCACAGGCCAAATACAAAATACCAAATAAAAAATACCTTGTTTTAAGAAAAATTACAATATTTGAAGAATGTGCGTTTGCTTTTTTAAGTATAAATGATCAAAACAAGGTTTATTTGGCAACTGCATGAACGCTGTGGTGGTTCCTATTGTTTCAAAATCACTGAACTGTGCACAAAGAATAATGCAAAATATTTAGCGCCACCACGTGGTTAATGAGCAAAAGTACCCGTCCAGAACGTTTCCAGGTATTGTGTGAAAATGTTTTGTATACTTTCTCTATGTAACACCGTCAGTCATTGACACTGTTTAATATTTATTGCAAACCTGATTGATTTATTACCATAGTTTCTAACCCAACTCCTGTTGTTTTAACTGGTAACACTAGCCTTGTATTTTGTCAGAAATGACCTTGTGTAGGCACTAGAGAAATTAAAACATCGGCAGGATCGGATACATTTTTGTTTACGTAAAAAAGCAGTTTCTGGCTTCTGAAACCTAATTGTTTGATCCGAGCCAATTTCTTCCATATATCTATATTTTCTGAATCAGAATCAGAACAAGCTTTATTGCCAGGTGTGCTTACACACACGAGGAATTTGTCTTGGTTAAAGAAGCTTCCAGTACACAAGTAAGGTTACAAGACAAGTAACAATCAACAAAGGCAACGAAAGTACAGAATAAAAATAAAAGTTAAGCAGACAAAGGTGAAAGTGCAGTGTGACATATTAAAATATACAAGTTATGAGTTTATATATGTGATTTCCTGGCCAGCTTTCATTGTAAAGTTTAAAGGTAATACAGGTAGCCTGGTACTAGGTTTCCTTTGTTCTTACGGGCAAGACGAAGAACAAATGGGCTATTTAATACTCTGTATGAAGAATTGAAGAAACAAAGATCTCGGGTGGCTTGCTAGAAGCGCTTATATGTGCTTCATTATCTCCCTGATTTGGTTATTATGGCTAATGGGGGATCCCTCGGGAGAAAATGTAAGCTTTCTGACAGTCTCCGAGGAATACACTTTGCCTGAGCTGACATCCTTTTCTTCCAGTCCATTTAACCCGACTTCCAGTACTGAGCCACAGGTGGTAATGCCGCTCTCGCTTAAACAGCAGGGAGGGGGTGGAATGATCACGCCCTTCACATTTGAAAATATTAGGGCTCTGTTGGATTGCCACAACACAAACATGTACAAAACCCATCTCATGTTGTGCATTTATTTACAGCCATCAGCGTGTGAGCAGTGCACTTGTGACAGCGACGGTATCGTCCATTGTCTGGTAGCGGACTGTGCCCCTCCACCATGTGTTAACCCAGTCTATCAAAAAGGAAAATGCTGTCCGGAATGCACGGATGGTACGTAGAATATAAATAAACAAGTGTGTATATATATATATATATATATATATACTCGACATATGTATGTGGAGTGTAAATTAACCAGAAAGTAGAAATTCTAAGCTTTACAAAGATATCAAACTTGAGTAGGTCATTCCCAAAGCGCAGCAGGCGATGTTTGTAAGTGTGTTTCCAGCCATTTTGTTGCATCCACTCACAAAAATAAAGTTTTGATATATGTACGTGGTAAATATCTTCCTGGAACATGATCTTTACTTGATATCATATTGATTTTGGACATAAAATATATTGGTGACTTTAATTTAATATTAATTTGAGTGTTCATAGCAGGTCGAATTTTGACTGAAAATTTTAGACCATCTGGGTAATAGAAAACTAATTTCATTGATCTTAATTTCGACTAGTATTTAGGACAGATAGTCAAAGGTTCGAAAATATATGCGGCATATGTGACTTCAGCAACACAACATTGCTGTTTTGTCCATACTTGCCTTAAAGCGATAGTTCATCCTAGAATTCAAATTTGTAGTTTATTTACTCAAACTCTCGTCCATCTAAGATTTTCTTGAGTAGAAAATATATTTTAATGGAAGGTCTACAGTCCGCTGTGCTTCTTAAAATGGATGTTAATGTGGTCCACGGGGTCAAGCGTTCTAAAAGCACATACTGTATATCCAACACAAGCATGATCCTGCGTCACCTGTGACATATTGTCTTGTGAAGCGAATCGATCATTATTTGTAATAAACCGAAGCGGTTTTCCACAGCTTGCGCCAAACGCCCCGATCGCTGTCACATGAATGACGTATCTTAAGATCAGGGCGTAAATAACAATCGATTTGCTTCACAAGACCTCAATATATCACCAGGAGCGGCAGTGATCACGCTCGTGTTGGATATACTTTATGTGCTTATAGAACTCTTGACCCCATTTACATACATTATATGAAGCGAAGAGGGCTGCGGGTTTACCTAAACAGCTTCTTTAATGTTCTACTCAAGAAGAAATATCATCTACATCTCGGATGGCCTGAGGGTGAGTAAATAAACACCAAATTTCTATTTTAGGATGGACTATCGCTCTAACCACTACGAAGATCTGACAAACTGTATTGCATTGGTCAAACGAACAGATGATCTGATTCCTGCCCAAGGTTGGTTTATCCAATGATGTTATGTCAACACAGTAGTCTGGGATAAGGCATTAACATGAACAAATATCCCATGTCACCTTTAACTACCTCACTTATCTCTTTTTTTTACCCCAGGGCCTAACTGCTATGTGAATTCTTCTAGGACCAAAGTGATCCCAGCAGGTGAGGCAGTGTGGGTTGACTCCTGTACCAAATGTCGATGTCACAACTGGCAGGATGTGGGCTACCTGCTGGCGACTTGTTCGCGTGTCCGAAACTGCCTCTGAAAAAAGGCTAAAGTGAGAAAAGAGGTCAGACATAGGGACATCTACCAGCCCTATTGATAAAACATTGCACAGTTTATCTCAGCATATTTTACCCAACCGTGACTAGCCTGTAGGTTTAGGAAACCTTTATTTGTCCAGCATTTGTCTTATGTTAACTAACCACTTAACGGTCCAGTTGTTAATGTAAAACAAGTTGGTATAATATTTTTATATTGTTTATTTTTGGTGTAGTAGCATGAACAGCAGCACTTATTTCAAAATAGAAATAATTACATTCTTTGCCATACAACTTTTTATACATAATACAACAATCAAATAACTTATGAGTAGAGTTTTTGACTTGAGGGACATTCCCAAATGACAAAGATAAGAGTTTAGGTCTGAGACACCGTTCTGGCATGGTTAAAAATAGCACAGTCAGCATGAGCTTCACAACTGCAGATTTTAGGATTATCCGCTAGTCTTTGTTTTTTTTTATATGATTTAGAGTAGCATGTACATTTACATAGCGATTCTGCTTCCAAAGCCTGGAAACCAAAGTATCTTGACACTGTATGCTTTACATTACTGTCATGCAGGCATGGAAACAGTTAATGTAGCAATAAAAAAACGTAAACGAATGGTACTGTACTGCACATGAACAGCAGGCCAAGTGTTGCTTCATCGCTGTTTAGACGGTTACAGTAGTATTGACTGATGTGGTTATGTTATTTTTCTTCAAAGAATGTATTTGTTACAAATGTACACAAATATAAATAAACAACAAGTGATCAATGGGGCTTGTTTTATCATCCTGAACTGTAAAGTTGGATAGTGTTTGTGTTGCTTTATTGCAACATCTGTTTTTGAAGAGAAAATGATATTTTTCTACACTGACAGCTTGCATATACAGATCCCCATCGAGTATGTCATTTGGACTTAAATATGTTAAATCCATTATAACTTATAAACCACACACACATAAAAGCTATTAGAAGATTAACAACTGTGAACTGATGAATTGAAAAAATAAATGGTCCTTACGTTTTCTTTTTCACATTTTTACCCCTGAATGCCATAAGAAATAAATGGAACTAGGGAAACAAATATTGAAAACGGATCATACGTATTACATAATACCAGAAACGTACTTTAGAATCTGACATAATAACCAAAAAGTATATGTATGTACATACATTATTTTATAAATATTATAAAAAAATATATTATATGAGCATTAAATGTTTTGTCACTTTTAAACTGTATTGAATTACTACACCAATACTAATATGCTCATGTCATTTACAACCCTGAAAAGCACAGAATTGTTATAAACTCCATATTTTGATAAGTAAATTCCAGCATTTTTGCACATGAACATTAATTCACCATCAGAGTCAGATTCTTGGAGATCAGATTTATTGATTGTATACAAAAAGTATGTTTGATATGACATAATGCATTCTATATAAGATATAGCATTTTTGACATTCAATGTACAAAAAACCTCGATAGACAGCAAGTCTTTAAAAATGCGGCTCGGGCATGAAGACCTGAGGCTGTCAGTAGTAGTTCATTTCATTGTGTAATGTGTAATATCTAACCACCTCTGCCCCTCTCTCACATAAACAACCATCAAGCACAGATGAGATGCTTTCAGAAGGGCAGCCGAGGGGTAACAGGGTGATGGGGAAGAGAGGTGGCACAGATTTCAAAAGGGCATTTGGAGGAAAGAGAAAGGAAAAGCATTACGGCTCTCAGGGCGGGAGGGTATGCTGACCCAAGGATGAGAAAGGAAAACCAAAACACCATCAATATCAAAAGCTATTTTCATTGTGGCATCAGTGTGATTTTGCGAACCATAAAGTGAGATTTGAAGAATCTTTGTGCTTTGCTAAATTGGTAATGAGAGTTGTGCAGGTTGTGCAGAACAGAAGCAGCTATCGTGAAGGATACAAAGAAAAAAAGCGGCTATAAAGTTTATCAGATAAAACTAAGCATACTAATTCAGATGAAAAATCGTGAAATTCTATTTCATTTTTTACTTTTAAACATCAGATTCACAGAAGATACAGAATTCACAGCATCCAAATACACGGTCTCACTAGAATGCTTTAAATGTCGAGAACTGGAAGAATGACACATTAGATCACATGCTGCGTGAGGCTCAACTAGTCGCATGCAACAACGTGTGCGAGGTCACCGAACAGAAAGCATTTAATCTTGTTCCACTCACGCTATATAAATCATATGGAGTTCCATTTCGCAAAATGATGTAGATGCAAATGATATGCAACATTTCATCTTCAAATTCAATACGCGCCTTGATACAAGAACTCTAAAAATAAATAATCTCATTTCACAGCGACTGAAAAAGAATCCTCATTTGCGCAGACATTCTTGGACAAGCCAAACGTCTTTTGAATCTGAAGATCGCCTTAAAATCTCATTCACAAGTCAAAGGTTCAAGATTCACTGCACGGCTCTCATTCGAAGCATTCAAAATGCAAGCCACACATCTAGAAGAAATCGATATCTGAATAAACCTGACCAAAGCTCGGTGAAAAATTCGTACGGATACTGCATCTTTAAGGTCGTTTATCCCACAAAATCAAAGAAGCACAAATGTCTGAAAATATTAGGGAGTTTGGTGAAATTTACAGTTACGTATACACCGTGGTGATACAGCAGTGATACACAAACAGGTTGCAACACCCATGAGATGGAGGTGATGAAGTGCTTAAGACATCGTGAAGGAAAGCAATGTTGGAGTCTTCGGCTTGGGTCAGCAGTTAAGACAACACGACTGCAAACGCACAGAAATGAAATGGGTCGATAAGGCTCAAAGTAAAAAGGCGGAAGGCAAAAACAAAGCATACCTTAAAAACACACAAGAAACCTTTTACGAAAACACTTTTTAAAAAGGATAGAGAGAGATCGGCTGGGCTTTCATTAATCGCTTCCCCTGTACTGGGCTGAAAGAATTATAATAGCCGTCCACACACAGCTCCCGAAAGCCGATAATAAAGAAAGAATTGCTTAAACTGTGCGGACACATGTGTACCTCTCATAAAACATCTGAAGGCATCGGCTTGGTGTTTGCAGGCATTCAAAGAAAAGGACACAGCAAGAAAAAAACGCAAGAACGAAAAGAAAACAGCTGTAAGTGAGTGTAAGCCCCCCTAAAAAGTAAATAGTCATTATTTACTCACCCTCATGTTGTTCCAAACCCGCATGCTGTTGTGTTTTGCAGGATACAAATATTTTACACTTTTTTTGCATACAGGTGACCACTACTAAATAAGTGCATTCTTAAAAATGTAGTCTGATGCTCACACAAGGCTGTCATATGACTTGAAATATATCAAAAATCAGTGTGACATTTATTTTGTATACTTCAAAAACATCTGCACATGGGCTTAAAACTTCACGAGGGTGAGCGGACATTGAGAGAATTTTTACAACAAATTCCTTCAAAGAATTACAAACAAAAGTTCCGACGGTTCATCTTCATGAATTATATTTGATATCAGAGACGTCATGTAAATATCTCTACCTCTGTATTCTAGATTGTCCTTATCCGAAGTGTATGAGTTCAACGAGACTGAAGATCGAGCGATCAGCAGTATCCTTCGCGTTTTCAAGAAGCCTTGAAATATGACAGATCTAAATAAGAAGCTTCAAAGCGAACGCTAAAAAATGATCGTTTGTAGTATACGGTTGTTTCTTGAGCAGGTGTTGATAGATACAGAGGTTTGATCGTCAGTCCTTTCTATTTTCCATTGAAAGTTCTCTTATCTTCGCACCTCTCTATGGCGGCCAGACGATCAACTGCGGCGATCCATTCATACCAAATCGCAGTCATGTGCTTGTAGGGCTTTGTCCAGATTCAGTCAAATCCTATCACACAACTGTCACCCAAGTTCATTCTTCAAGTTCGCCTCCATGGTAACGCGTGTCAAGTATGCTCAAATTCAGCTTTGATCGATGTCCCAATAGAGAAACGCAGGTGGAGACGATTCAAAATAAAAACAGGACATAGAGAAAGCAGAGAGTGATAATCTAAGGAGCCAACTTCAAGCACCAATTGAGCAACCTCACACGGTCCACCAACATCTGAGATAGAAAGAAAAGATTTAAACGCTGCAGTATTTGTAGGTACAAAGACACATTCGCTTTTGAAATGTACGGTATTTTCTGACTGATTTACATACAGTGACCAGGCTTTTCATTGTTCATGAACGTTCACAGGTCACTCACCAAAACTGACCAATCCTTCCGCTTAAAAGCCTTGGAGCTTTAGCTTGTATGCGTAATGTCGGAAACAAAACAGCATACTGTATGATGATGTTTTTCTTGCTCAAGACACCGTGTGTCCAGATCCGGATTCGAATCTACGTCGAGGAATCCGCAATAAGCTTCCAAGGCCCAATGTATTCCTGAGAACTAACCTGTTCAGCATATCAGTGCTGTGATCGTAGGAAGTTTACGGGCAGACTTTGTGGGCGTGTGTGTGGTGAACTTCAGGTACCCGTGGTCAAGACGCGGTGGCTCTCTATCCTTTGAATGGTCTAGGAGGGGGCTTGCCGATCTCTACAGATATGTTGGTATAGAGTGGGCATTTCTTCACAGACACCACTCTGTACATCAGCGAGCTGATCCCATCTTTCCTCATCGTGTTCTTGGTGTTTTGGATTTTGCTGAACCTGAAAGAAATCGGAAGAGTATTAGGTGTGATCGTTTTTATTCATTACGGAGACAACAGGGCTCAAAACCTTAGAGAAACACATCTCTTTTCTTTATTTTCACAGACTAAAGAGAAAAATAAATGAACGCTTAACGTATATTGTTAATGTTCCTGTAGATGTACTGGAAGTAGAGGATTGCGTAAGCAAATACAAGGTCAGGGGTTCACAGATTGAAGAAATAGTTTGATCAAAATGAAAATAATCAAAATCATCGTTTATTCATCCTCATGTCATTCAAAACCAGTATTTGACTTTCTTCTGTGAAACTAAGAGAAATGTTTCTGTGGTTTTGTTTCCATACAATGGAAGTCAATGGGCTCCAATGTTGTTTGTGCTCTTCAGAAAAATAAGTCATACAGGTTTGAAATGACATGAGGATGAATAAATAACCAACACATTTTCATTTTGGGTGAACTGTTCCTCTAGCGTCTACTGTATGCCAAATGCACACACATCCTTTTCCAATGAGGCACATGCATGCGGTCATGCCGATGTCAACCAGCAGGTGGTGAAATACCATTCGTAAACGTTCAAACATCATCACACCCATGAATCGTGTCGGACATCTATTCCACGAGCGCCACGAAACATTTCCAGGCATGATACAGCAAAACACTTTACGCTGAAATACACACGAAATGAATCGTGCTTTACACGCGGAGCTCTGTAAATAAGCAAAAAAAGAGAGCGTACAAGACTCCCAGTTTATCAATAACGTGATACGTTTATTTTAGTTTAATGAGCTCGGTAGGCTACGGAAGTTTCCAAGCCCAGCAATTTTTTGAAGACATCACACATTGATATACATTTCAGCATTCGGACCGTGACTGCTGAGGAACTTCACTTATAAATCAAACAAAATACTACAAGAGTAGCGAAGAATTTTAAAGTTCTCCATTAAAGGCTTGCTTGAGTTATGTGTGTAATGCTTTCAGCTTCAGTATCACTGTAGGTAGCATAAAGGCCATTAAACAGACTGCAAATAATGATTTATGTTATTAACGGTTGAATTAAATTAGACTTTGCGGCTTCGCTGAAGTCGACTTAATATTCATGCGGGCCGGTGTGCGATTGATGAATAGAATCCTTGTTTTCTCTGGCGAGCATAGTGTCTCATCATGGAGTATTAAGCTCTCGTACGCAGTGACCAAACAAAAGCAGTAGCATTGACAGAGCTGTGCGGAGGGCAAACATTCATCAGCTGTAACACGCGTCTTTTAAAATAATGATGCCACGACCGCTTACTACCAACGTCCCGGATCCGAGCAGTGTATGTGCAGAGCACATTTGCCGTAGAGCTCAGGAATGATCAGCTGCTCTTCATGTTTTCATCCTCTCCAAGAAAAACACAATGCCCAGACCTCACTCCATCCCTCCCTTTAGAAACACTACGGCGGCAGACAGAACATGGCGTATTACATGCAAGGGGACCCGACGCCTCATCTTGTAAGATCTTTATGCACCTCTAAAAACATAGCTATGTATATTATATTGCATTTCTATCAAAAGACCATCCAAAAATGTGAACACTGGACCTTTAAGATTGAGACTAAACCTCATATAAAAAAACAAGCCCTGAATGCACCGCAAGCCGCTAATGCAGAATCATATCTAAAGTAAGTCCATATGATTCCCTTTATTTTGCTAATGAATTATTATCAGATGTCCGGAGGAATTGAGACGGCCACCGTCACTGATGTAGGTTATATGAGGCCTGCATGCCGGAGTCAGGGACTGTTTTAGAGGCTGGCATTGAGATCCATCAATTTGAGAGTGCTCTTCTTGATATATTGATTGTCATTTTGGCCGGTCCAACTGGAGCCTGTGGATTTTTATCATCATACATCATGCAGATGGCTCACTCCTTCATGCCTGACATATAACGCACCTAAAATACCACTAAAACAAAGCTTATCGCTGACCTGAGACGAAGCCAAAGCAAAACTGTCATGGATCAGGAAAATAAGTGAATGTGCGACAAATGCAGCTCAAAAGCCTCAGGAAAAAACCTGCATTGCTCAGAAGCTGTTCTTTCAAAGCTCGGGAGACTTGATTTAGTTCTCACTAGTTTTATAAAAGAGCAAACTTTCAGCATGCACTCTAGATGTACGATTGAAAATTTTGAAGGATCTATTGACAGAAATGCAATATAATATACATAACTATGTCTGCAGAGGGGTATAAAGACCTTACATAATGAAGAGTTATGTTTTAGTACCCCTTGCATGGAATTCATCATGTTGTTGTTTCTACAGTAGCCCTAAACGGACAAACTGCTCTACAGAGCGTGTTTCATAAATACGTTCTCTCATTCGGGAAAGATGCGAAAACGTGAAGACATCTTAGTTCTGTGCCAGCCACCGTACTGCTTCGAAATGGAGGGGAGTGAGCTGTTGGTTGCTACCTCACCACTAGATGCCAGTAAAGTCTCCACACAGCCCCTCAAAGTAACATTCACTCCAAAAAACACAGGTGATGCAAAAGGTTTCTCACAGCAGTGCCATCTTACAGTATATGAACAAAGGTTCTTTTTAAAGTGTTCCTAGTAGGTTTCTTTTGAAGAACTGTATGTTATCCACAGAAATAATTCACATGAAGGTTATTTTTTTATGGAAAAGGAATGGAAATCTACAGACAATAAAAAGTGGATTTCTTTTGAGAAACTTTTGACAGTGTCTTTGGGGAGACCTAAATCGGTTTTCCATGGACTCTTTTCAGTGCAACTTTACTGCCGAAACTACAATACAAGTGTCTAGGTATAAAATGATTGTGGTTGGCACAAATGGAAAATGTTAATATCGAGAACCTTTATTGTGATATGACAACTGCATGCAGAACCGCTTTTTCTAGCAAGGTTGTGACAGAGGATTCCTAGGTTGATTGAAAATGATGCAAAACATTTTCTAGGGAATGACAATTCATGCACATTTTCCGGTCTGATGCTTGAACCGAAGGCATTGTGTCCTTTTTTCAGTTTGAGACCGAACACAAACAAACGACAGTCTGGAGTGACACGTTTCAATTCATTAACTTCAGCGGCGACACCTCATTCATCTCTAGCCCGCGCTCTGTCCTCTCCAGCGAAGATGAGTTTAGCATGCACGTGTGGCTTGCAGGGTGGGCTTCACTCATTACTTCAATTGTCTGAGGCACTCGATGAGAGAGAGACATAAATGGACCGTAAACCAGGGAATGAGAAAGAGATCAAGGGAGAGAGAATAAGAATTAAACGGAGCCAAAGCGAATAAAGGACAAACTCTTATCTTTGCACAGTGAGTGAAACCCTTTACCAGAGAAAAAGACCAATCCCAACTTTTAATAGCGTTCCTTTGCTTCTGTCCTGCCGTTTCGCTTAGAGCTCTCCCAAGATTGACAACCACCATGAAAGAGTGGACCAACTTGCAGCCGCAGGAATCGGTTTGCAATTAGATGGTCTCTGTAAAGCTTTTTTTATACCTGGGAACAATCTGGCTAGAAGCCCTGCGCCGGCGGATGGACTTATCGACTCATTGATTGGGATATTTCACACTGTGACGTCTGGCCTATTCATAAATACACACAACCATATTGAGGACAACGAGAGGACAAAAAACTCTCTTGTAGCCCCAGATATTTCAGAAAAGTTAGACAGGGTTTGCATAGAAAAAATTGTCATTTGTAAACAAAACACCCAATCTTCGCCGTGAAGCGAAATTTGTCTGTGATTTCTCAAAACCTGTTGACGACTGAAAATCCTGGCCAAAACCTTGCAGTGTGAACTCGGCATTACTCTACAAATTGTTGCTAAAGCTTGATTTATGGTTCTGCATCGAACCTAGACCTTAGCCTGACGCTCCCCTCTCTAACAACGCGTAACAATGCGTCAACTCAATGCAACTCCGCTGTCAGATAAAAAAACTGCAATAGTGACGCGTTTACTCATACGCATTTCTGAATGAATTATCCAAGTAAATTATTGTTATTCTGTATTTAACAACTCAAGTCGCAAAAAAAGTGTCTGTTTACTTGACGTCAATGTACACAACAAGTTGCTTCTTCTTTGGCTCTTATCTTGCGTGCACAAGCAACACGCCCCAGGACACCGACGACTAGGTCATTGGATGTCGACTCGGACAACAACGCAGAAGTATAAAACAAAACCAATGTTTTGCTTAAGGCGTAGGATCTATGACGTAGGTCTGACCCAAAAGAAAAATCCGCCTTTAGTATATAAAGTGGAACCACTCTGGATCTCGTGTTCTTCAGTGTGGACCATCTCTGTTTTTCTGTAATTTATGACAAGGCTTGCCAGCTTTCCATGTTTTCACTGTCATACAGTAGGGGGTGCTGTTATACATCTTCTGAAAGAGTACAGCATTTACAGATCCAAAAACAAATAATAATAAAATAATTATGATCATTTTCCGATCTGGACAAGAAGTCTTTGACAAACTTGCATGTAACAATGCAAAAACTGCATGTACAATGTTTGTGATTAAAATTCAAGCGCATGTAAATAATAACAGTGACATTTTAAGTGATAAAGTGATGAAATCAGAGACGTCTGAATACAAGTTGTCACAGAAGCACAAGCTCTAAAGCAATGGCTGCTCTCTACAGCAGTCAAACTGTACACAAGAATGCAATCTGCCTAAAGTTTGCAAAGTTTCTGTAATATCAAGCTGTTTCAGATGATCCTCAAACGCTCTGCAGATCAATAAGTCAAAATAATAGGATAAGTGGAAATATTTAAAGCTTCCCAGCAGAGCTCATAGTCTTCAGCAGTGATGGTACTGTCAGGGAAGATAGTTTGAAACTCCACAGGGATTTCTTACCTCTGAGGGTTTGGTTCATTGTGTTTGTCTCTCTCGTGCTTGATCATTCTGTAGCGGCCGATTCTCACATCGGGCCGAGATACTTTCATCCCATTTAGTGTGATTCTGAGGGAAAAAGAGAGGAACATTACAGTTAGCATTTTCACTGTGAGGTTTCATATTGACCGATTGATTGGGCTCAAGCCATCAAAATGAGATCCGATGACACAGTCAGTAGTTGTTTAAAACCTAAGGACCTTAAAGACAGTAAAAAAGCACAAAATTATAAAATATAAATGCATACACAGTTACAGGTCTGCTCTAGTCGTCTTTCAGTATTGATGTAGCCAAGTTTACATTACATTCACTTTTACTGACTCAAGTACGGTGGCCCACTAGTGCACAGCACAACGTAATAAGGCCACAAAACATGCAATGAAGACACAACGCAGCGGAATAAAGCCACAACAAAACAGAATCGAATCACAACACAGCTGAATCCAGTCACAACGGAAATATCCCGACCACTAGAGGGCACGTTCGAAATGAAAAAGCTACCTCGGGTACGAGGTGCGCGTATTGCTGGGTGATATTTTAGTGGGTTTGGTAGCCTGCTTTGTTTGTGTAAAGCATTTAAAAGGAATGTGTGCTCTACTGTGGGAAAACTGAATATCAATGGCAAACAATCTCATCTGAACAAATTTGAGACTTGTTACATATCGCTTTTGAATGCTTGACTTTGATTGGTTCGTCATGACATTCTAATGGCCCTTTTATCAGACTAGGCAGCTGTGGAGTGGCTGCGCTGCTGTCTCTCATAGTGAAAATGTGTTGTTTCTGGGCGGTCTTGTAAGGTCACTAACTTGCCTGAAGTTTATGTATATTTTATATACTCAGTCAATTTTTGCGGCAAAGAGGAATACTAATGACGCTCATGTTAGGCACAGTTTACTAAGTCATTTTGCACGTATCATGTTTATTAACTTGCAAATCAACCCACTCTGTAATCTTTATTGAAATCTCTGTATTCGTCTTATTTTTGTGAGGTTATATAGCTTCAGGAATTCCATTATTAAAACTATGTTCTCTGAGTTTTGAGCTCAGTAAAATGTTGATAGATTAAAGCTAGTGTGGATGCCGCTCACAAAAAGAGTGCTTGCGTAGAGCCGTGCCAGTGGAAGGATTTTGGCCGCATGTCTTCCACTGAAACTGAGTTTGACATTCGCGACTGCTGCTCAAAACTAATAACACAGGATAATCCTTGACCAGTCACCTTGACCAGCAGAGTTTACACAAGCATAATTTATAAATACACCACAAGATTATATTTGCATTGACATTCTGCCTTAACAAACAGAGTGTAAGTTCACCTCCGCTGCTTCTAGCCTACATCATTTGGATTGAAAGAATGAATAACAAAACCTCCACTATCATACCGGGTATGGTAGCCTCTGAGTTCTTTTAACTGTGCATATGTTTTTTTTAATGTTTTTTCCATTTATAGCTAAATATTATTAAACGGAATACGGAAATAAATGTCTGTGTCCACATTTTGGTTAAATAATTGATATTTACCATGGCCACCTGCGACTGACATTATGAATGCACTTGAAACGGTGAACAGACAGGAAAAATTTGAGAAAAGCTGACAAAAATACAAATGAATAAGCTATCATTGGGTTATTATTGTATAGGTGTTTTTTAAATGACAAACACTGCTGTTTTCAACGAAAATACACGTTTATTATTATTTATAAATGCAGAAGAACACACAGCAGCAGGTGCAATTAAAACGAAACGTTTTCTTTCATGAAAAAGGATAGTCATCTTAAGCTAAATATAAATTGTCAATCAAAAATAAAAGCTATAGTTTACGCTGTTTGTGTGTATAAGGGTACAGAAGAACATATAGTCTTGTTTTCAAGATGGCTAAGCAGTCAAATTTCAATCAAGCGATAAAAACACGTTGTATTTTTTATTATTATTTTGATTAAAGTAATTTTCACCTTTAAGTCTGTATTCAGATGCAGATAATGCCCATCTCATCTCACTTTCAGTGTGCAAGCTCTGGACTTAGCCTGCATTCGTTTTTTGGATGTCACGAATAATAGATTACTCTATTAAATATTGTTTTAATTACCAATGTATTTAACCTTTATTATGCATGCATAACCTCTAAAACAATTAACGCATAACCAAGTGTAAAAAAACGGGAGCATTGCGGTTTATGATCCAAAGCTTGCTCATTTATATCAATAAATAGATCAATAGATTAGTTGGTTTAGCAGAAAGTCCAGTCGTCATCATTAATTTAATGTGTTAATGTGTATAATGGTCTGAAGCAGTCGTGTGCTCTTTTCTGACTGTCAAAGACTAGAATCTACTCCGGTTGAAAGAAAAAAGTCTATTCGCTGTTTGTCCCCGGCTTTATTAAACAGCGCGAAAATCCTTAATGCTCTCCCAGATCTCTCTCCCGCTGCTGTCTGCCCTAGACAAAGCACAGAAGTGCCGAATGTGCCCATAAAAATGTAGAACAATAATAATAACTTTAGTGCTCCGGAGCATTTCCGTTGTGTTGTGACTCGAGTCCGTTGTGTTGCGGCTTTACTCCGTTGTGTTGTGACTCGAGTCCGTTGTGTTGTGGCTTTACTCCGTTGTGTTGTGACTCGAGTCCGTTGTGTTGCGGCTTTACTCCGTTGTGTTGTGACTCGAGTCCGTTGTGTTGCGGCTTTACTCCGTTGTGTTGTGACTCGAGTCCGTTGTGTTGCGGCTTTACTCCGTTGTGTTGTGACTCGAGTCCGTTGTGTTGCGGCTTTACTCCGTTGTGTTGTGACTCGAGTCCGTTGTGTTGCGGCTTTACTCCGTTGTGTTGTGACTCGAGTCCGTTGTGTTGTGGCTTTACTCCGTTGTGTTGTGACTCGAGTCCGTTGTGGCTTTACTCCGTTGTGTTGTGACTCGAGTCCGTTGTGTTGCGGCTTTACTCCGTTGTGTTGTGACTCGAGTCCGTTGTGTTGCGGCTTTACTCCGTTGTGTTGTGACTCGAGTCCGTTGTGTTGCGGCTTTACTCCGTTGTGTTGTGACTCGAGTCCGTTGTGTTGCGGCTTTACTCCGTTGTGTTGTGACTCGAGTCCGTTGTGTTGCGGCTTTACTCCGTTGTGTTGTGACTCGAGTCCGTTGTGTTGCGGCTTTACTCCGTTGTGTTGTGACTCGAGTCCGTTGTGTTGCGGCTTTACTCTGTTGTGTTGTGACTCGAGTCCGTTGTGTTGCGGCTTTACGCCGTTGTGTTGTGACTCGAGTCCGTTGTGTTGCGGCTTTACTCCGTTGTGTTGTGACTCGAGTCCGTTGTGTTGCGGCTTTACTCCGTTGTGTTGTGACTCGAGTCCGTTGTGTTGCGGCTTTACTCCGTTGTGTTGTGACTCGAGTCCGTTGTGTTGCGGCTTTACTCCGTTGTGTTGTGACTCGAGTCCGTTGTGTTGCGGCTTTACTCCGTTGTGTTGTGACTCGAGTCCGTTGTGTTGCGGCTTTACTCCGTTGTGTTGTGACTCGAGTCTGTTGTGTTGCGGCTTTACTCCGTTGTGTTGTGACTCGAGTCCGTTGTGTTGCGGCTTTACTCCGTTGTGTTGTGACTCGAGTCCGTTGTGTTGCGGCTTTACTCCGTTGTGTTGTGACTCGAGTCCGTTGTGTTGCGGCTTTACTCCGTTGTGTTGTGACTCGAGTCCGTTGTGTTGCGGCTTTACTCCGTTGTGTTGTGACTCGAGTCCGTTGTGTTGCGGCTTTACTCCGTTGTGTTGTGACTCGAGTCCGTTGTGTTGTGGCTTTACTCCGTTGTGTTGTGACTCGAGTCCGTTGTGGCTTTACTCCGTTGTGTTGTGACTCGAGTCCGTTGTGTTGCGGCTTTACTCCGTTGTGTTGTGACTCGAGTCCGTTGTGTTGCGGCTTTACTCCGTTGTGTTGTGACTCGAGTCCGTTGTGTTGCGGCTTTACTCCGTTGTGTTGTGACTCGAGTCCGTTGTGTTGCGGCTTTACTCCGTTGTGTTGTGACTCGAGTCCGTTGTGTTGCGGCTTTACTCCGTTGTGTTGTGACTCGAGTCCGTTGTGTTGCGGCTTTACTCCGTTGTGTTGTGACTCGAGTCCGTTGTGTTGCGGCTTTACTCTGTTGTGTTGTGACTCGAGTCCGTTGTGTTGCGGCTTTACTCCGTTGTGTTGTGACTCGAGTCCGTTGTGTTGCGGCTTTACTCCGTTGTGTTGTGACTCGAGTCCGTTGTGTTGCGGCTTTACTCCGTTGTGTTGTGACTCGAGTCCGTTGTGTTGCGGCTTTACTCCGTTGTGTTGTGACTCGAGTCCGTTGTGTTGCGGCTTTACTCCGTTGTGTTGTGACTCGAGTCCGTTGTGTTGCGGCTTTACTCCGTTGTGTTGTGACTCGAGTCCGTTGTGTTGCGGCTTTACTCCGTTGTGTTGTGACTCGAGTCTGTTGTGTTGCGGCTTTACTCCGTTGTGTTGTGACTCGAGTCCGTTGTGTTGCGGCTTTACTCCGTTGTGTTGTGACTCGAGTCCGTTGTGTTGCGGCTTTACTCCGTTGTGTTGTGACTCGAGTCCGTTGTGTTGCGGCTTTACTCCGTTGTGTTGTGACTCGAGTCCGTTGTGTTGCGGCTTTACTCCGTTGTGTTGTGACTCGAGTCCGTTGTGTTGCGGCTTTACTCCGTTGTGTTGTGACTCGAGTCCGTTGTGTTGCGGCTTTACTCCGTTGTGTTGTGACTCGAGTCCGTTGTGTTGCGGCTTTACTCCGTTGTGTTGTGACTCGAGTCCGTTGTGTTGCGGCTTTACTCCGTTGTGTTGTGACTCGAGTCCGTTGTGTTGCGGCTTTACTCCGTTGTGTTGTGACTCGAGTCCGTTGTGTTGCGGCTTTACTCCGTTGTGTTGTGACTCGAGTCCGTTGTGTTGCGGCTTTACTCCGTTGTGTTGTGACTCGAGTCCGTTGTGTTGTGGCTTTACTCCGTTGTGTTGTGACTCGAGTCCGTTGTGTTGCGGCTTTACTCCGTTGTGTTGTGACTCGAGTCCGTTGTGTTGCGGCTTTACTCCGTTGTGTTGTGACTCGAGTCCGTTGTGTTGTGGCTTTACTCCGTTGTGTTGTGACTCGAGTCCGTTGTGTTGCGGCTTTACTCCGTTGTGTTGTGACTCGAGTCCGTTGTGTTGCGGCTTTACTCTGTTGTGTTGTGACTCAAATCCGTTGTGTTGTGGATTTATTCCGTTGTGTTTTAGCTGTGATTGCGTTGTGAACTTGTATTTGGTTTTAAAATTTTGTTGTGCTGTGCACCAGTGGGCCACCGTACTCAAGACTTTCCCTAATAAACAAACAATCAACATCCAGAAGCTGACGCTAATAAAAGACTCATTAACCAACATGGATGCCAAAAATGCCAAACAGGCAGAAAACAATTGAGTTAAAACAGTAAAAGTCAATAGCTTTGAATTCTGT
Source organism: Barbatula barbatula (assembly GCF_947034865.1). NCBI lineage: Eukaryota > Metazoa > Chordata > Actinopteri > Cypriniformes > Nemacheilidae > Barbatula > Barbatula barbatula. Next base: position 24,121,766 of record NC_136764.1, read on the forward strand.
TGGAGCTTTCGTCGAAGAGAACAGCAAGGCCGAACATATCCGTACACACTCACCCCTGCCTGCAGAACAATCACATTTGTTTAAATAACTACAGCTTAGATGAAACTCAGGATTGCTTGAACAATCTAACCATTCTAATCTCTCAGCTTGGCTCAAGGTCCTGGCATCAGCACAAATCTTATGTTTGTCATCTGAGCATCAGGACCCTGCGCCTCACGCTGTATTTCTGGATGGCTTCCTTAAAGTGTTTGATTAGATGGAAATCCTTTCGAGGAGAACGAGGGCATGCGTGTGTGTATGCGTGGGGTCTTATGATTTATGATTTATTTAATTCTGATTCAGTTCAATCCCTCGAGTTGCATTATTATATGACAATGGGCCTCGCTCTCGTATTATGAGGTTGAAGGTAATCGCTGAGTTTTCTTGACCTAGAAACAGAAAGGAGATTTCTGAGGGCCCGAGATTATAGGGCCCGAGATTATTATGAGAGAAAGAGCGGTGCGCGGGGGACAGGATTAATAAATGTGACATACGAAGCAATGTGATGCGTGACAATAATCGCAACTAAATGCTAAATATTTTATTTTCATTTTGAACAGGAAATAAATTGCCTGTTTGTAATGTTATTTTGAAATCATCTACATTGCTGAGTAAATACAATGTTTTTGTCTTGCACCATCTCAAAAAGGGCAAATCCATGGAAAGGTCAACCTTACCATGAAAAAAGTTTTTACCGAAGATTTTGGCTATACTGATCGCTGTCATATACTGTGACATTGTCAATATTTGGTGGTTTCTCTTAATCTTTCAAAAGCACTTTTTAGTATTATTTTTAAAGGAGCGATGTGAAGATTTTAGCGGTATCTAGCCGTGAGGTTGCGAATTGCAACCAACGGCTCACTCCAACCCTCCCTTTCGAAGGACTAGGACAATTTACAAACTCACAAAAAGCTCATTCTAAGGTCATAAAAACATAACGCTTCATTATGTAAGGTTATACATCTCTGAGAACATAGTTATGTATATTATATTGCATTTCTGTCCATAGATCCTCCCAAAAATGACTCATTGGACCTTTAAAGCAAGATTCCACAGTCATTTAAGTATCCCTTTTAGACTAGTTACATATTCCTCATACATAAGCACATGAAAACTAAAATTTTATGTTGTATAAAGAGACATCACTTCTCCATTTGTCGGGTATTATTGCTTCTGGTTTGTACTTATTATTTCACAGAAATCCTCTCAAAAATACTTGTTGATTTACCGTTTTCTACCTAAAACCATCCGACAAAGTGTAAAGAATGTTCTGTAAAACAAATCCCCGATATCTTTAATATTGACCGAGTTAGATAAAAAAATATTATCTCGTATTATCTCATAATTCGATTTTGAAACCATGTGTTCTTTTTTGTCATATTCATAACACATGTTTATTTCCCTCATCTTAGAAATGAAACGTTTTTCTAAAACTATTCAATGGGTTTAGGTAGATATAGACAAATGTCTCATTATAATGGTAATACATACATTCTCAGAGATTTTATATTTCAAGTGGTGACCGAAAACGTCACATCAACAACGCTGGAATCTCCCAGAAGTGTTCACACACCTATAATAGTCATTATTCGTTCAGCATTTCCAAATCTTATGGGGCGGTTCATTCACAGCCTCCTTCCTTGAACTGACAGACCTCTGGTGCTGGGCTCAGACGGCTGTGATTACTCTGCCGCTGGCACGCAATGAGAGTCGTCTGATTGGGAAAAAGCTAAACGCTGTGCTGCGTAACGACCTTGAAAATCCATGCCGAATATCTTAAAGATTTGGGCTCCAATAGACCTTTTTCATCTGCACAGAAAAATGAGTTTTCTCTTGGCTGGGAACAAACAAAAGCTCTAGTCTAAATTAACCTCGACCTTGGAGACAGAAAAAGCATCGAAACGCCTCCAGGAATGAGTGAAAGGGGTAAATGGGAGGATATCATGTATTCCTAAACAACAAAAGCAAACGTTAATATTATCAGACCATAACAACATACAACACTTCCTCTCTCTCTCTCTCTCTCTCTCTCTCTCTCTCTCTCTCTCCGAGAGCTTTACTGTTTTTTAAACAGAGTACTCATTTCATTTCTTTATCAGAACTTTTCTCCCAAACATCTAGACAGATACACCACCTAGGCATTACTACATCTTACATGAATGATTTTGAGTCAAAACCTGACAACGTGCTCATCCTTAAAACGTTAATTTCAAATGCATTTTGAGTGTAAAATATTCACGAATAAACAGATTGAGCGTCACATTATTGACCCAAACGGCAATGATGTATTAACTCTGTATTAGCCAACAAGTCAGTTTATGATTAAGTGAACATCGGCTCTCTGAATGGTGAAGTAATAATTAATAGTGTTGACTAGAGATCTGTTTATGTCCTTGATTGGATTCAATGAGAATTTCTCTGGATCTCTCCCCTCCTCCCGGCAGTTTATTTAATGGCATTAAACCCTTGGAGTGGAGGGGAGCTGAAATCATTACTACGTGTTACAACTTCGTGACTCGCTCACAGAATGAAAGAAGATCAAGGAAAACATCGAACGAAAGAAAAAGAGAGCAATAGAAAGAGAGACATGGACAGATGGAGGTGTGGTCATACAATATGGGACAATGGCTGACCATGAATCTCTTGTTTCTTTACAAGCCTCCTTAAACACATTCTTCTTCTCTTCCTCAAAACGGAATACGAATTGACCTTGCATTTACAATGTGACAATAAATGAGCTTTTCTTGAATCGTCTACCTTTTGATGGAACATCCAGTGTGACAGTATTTAAGACATTTTTGTGCAAAACAGGATTAAAAATGCGACATAAAAAAATTCAATGCTTAGATTCCTGTATCATGTGACAATGCGACAATACTACAATTTTATAGGATTAAATGTAGTTTTATTTCTTTTTAAGTCTAATATTTAGGATAGTATACAGTATATACTGCACATCAGGCTGAAGCAGTACACTAGTGTGGTGTATCTTGCAGTTTCCTTCTGTATTTGACAAATCTACTGTTCAAAACTCATATAAATAGTAATGTGCTTCTGGGAGTATAGTTGCATTGTCTTTCTGCCGGTACAATTGCACCAAGACTCTAGACTGGTGCAGGGATGACGTATTTTTGTAGGCCAACCCAGAAGTTAGCGCCGCACTGGTTCCCCCGAAATTGAAGCCTATGTTTTTTCCCATACACTTTTGCCAGACTGCAAAAACTAAGCTTTGTCATTAATAAAGGTTTATGATACTTGCACGTGTTGTCTATCAATATAATTTTAAGCCTACCTTAAATACAATCGGCAGAAGTAAAAATGCAAACATGAGGCTATAAACAGATCACACAATGGTCACTTGATATCAACAGCCCAACCACCAAGTCAACTTTTTAAAACTTTATAAAAATGTGTTCTTTGGTAACTGACTTCTCTGTGAATGGATATCAATCTATGTTTTTAGAGTTTTGTGTCCATGTTGCATTATTTGTGAGATTATTTGTGAGATCTTGTGACATGTAACGTCCCAGCCAATGGATGGAGGCACTTTTAGCAACTTGTTGGCAACCGCTGTTTTTGAGACACAATAAAGCTTAAAAAAAAGTAAACATGACTTGACCTCAGAAACAAATGAGTCCAAAATCGAGGCCAGCTACGAAACACCACCAGAAGCTTTGGCCTCTTGTTTTTTAAGCCATGTATTGCATGACCATGCACACGACCAGACATAACACGATTGTGTAAAAGCTGACAAAAAAAGACACCAAAAGTCTTTTCAAGAGCACTTTGTAACTCTTCAATTTCAGCTTCAAATCCACGGTGGAACACGGCTGTCTAATGCCTTCCACTGTGTCCTTTCTCTGTTCGAGAAATGTCGCTCCAGGGTATCAATTCTCTCAAACTCCACAGATGTTCAAAATCGAAGTATGACGGGATGATTCTCTGTCCACGTGCCCAGGGGGAACAGCAAAACCCTCGAAAGGCTTGTTTTACTTTGCTTTTTGTTTCAAACCAGTCCGACGGAACATTTGTGGCGCATGAGGCTAGGACACAGTCATCCAATATCCACACACACATACACACACACCTCTGAGCTATTTCTATGCACAATGCCTCCATAAATGCACGCAGAGATGACCTTATGTCCTGCCTGCAGCTCAATGCCGGTCATACAGAGCTAGATAATGTCTGCTCTTTCCATTGAGCAGGATTAAGAGATAAACCATACCACAGACATAGTTTTATCAGGTGAAAGACTTGTAGTTAAAAAAGGTCATTGTTGGAACGTTTCCTATAGGAGCAGTTTGAGGAAATAACTACTGCTTGACCATGAAGGAAGTGATACTGCAATGGGCTAAAGGTCGAATGGGTATAAAGGTCTGAATCTGTACTTTTTCCTGAGTATAGCTTGAGAATGACCCCACAGACTGTATTAAACACTGCATGTGAAACAAAGGAGACTGACCTTTGCTACTGTGTATCAGTACAGCATCTTTCAATAGGTCTGATGGCTATAAGAAACTGATGGATCGATTTTGCCACTACAGGAAAACACAAAACAAGTACTTCAGACATTAACACCAGCCACAAACACAAATATTAACTCAGTCAAAAAAGAGAATGCGGCTCATCGCATCTGCCGACGGACATTTCTTTTTCAAAGCTAAGCTGCAGAATGTCAAGCTTGCAGAGAACAATGTCCACTGGCACTGGGGCCCATGCTGTCAGACCCGTAACCTTCAAATACATGGGAAGAGAGGTCGTGCTGGCAGAGTCCCCGGAGCCAAAGCAAACTGAAGTGACAGTATGTTGTAGTAAACTTTCGCCGAGGGGGGCTTGAGTGTACAACTTTCTGAGTCTCTCTGTGTCTTTCCACCAGTCAGATGGGAAATTTGAAGCAGAACACAAAGCTATGCCCACATGCCATTTACTTATATTGTGCATCTGAAAGAAAGTTCCCAGGTAAGATTACTGAATGGCACTCTATCGGCGCTGTCATGAACGTGGAGGGTGGACGTGGTGGAAGAACCCAAGTGCAGGCAGACACGGATGAAGGGGTTAACAGATATACTTTAATATACGATAAAACAGAAAACAAAAACCCACGAGGGGGTAAAACAAGACAGGATAAACAATAGTTACAAACAGGACACGGACTAACTAACCTAGGAACATAAACACTAAGGACAAGACTAAACTAACAAGAACTAGACACGAAGCAAGACTTAACCAGGCTTTCCGGGAAAACAGCATTCACGTACAAGGTACAAAACACAGTGAACGAGCACAGGACAATGAACACGAGGATGCTTTAAAGGGAGACAGACAAAGGATAATTAACAAGGGTCAGGTGCGGGTACTGAAACACTCAGGGAAGGTTAACGAGACAAAAGGGCGGGAACACTGACGGGACACGAGAAAGCACATGGCAAGTCAGAATCAAAACAAAGCCATGTCTTTCTCACACAAAACCTAAGGCTATGCCATGACTCCGCTGCAAGACAAAGAATAAACATGACATGATAGCGGAATCATGACAGGCGCACTGTCTGTAAAAGCAGAACACACGCAAATATAACAGTATAATAGTAGTCCCATACGTAATATTGCATATGGGCATTAACATTCATTACAACACTGCTTTTGCTGTGGATCTCTTATATGAATCTGTGTTCTGAACGACATGATATTGATTTGATAAGTCATTCATCGAGATGCTTTGTTCTTGACTAATGCTGGACTCACACGGTACGCGGTGGGCGGTTTAAACCGATGTGGCTGCGGATGCCGTTCACAAAAATGTCGAATACTTTTATCTCCGGCTGCGCATGCTGCATAGAGCCGTGCTCGTGAAAGTTGCAGGATTTTGGATGCATGAGCACCGCTTGTTTGACCAACTAAAACCTGGTCTAAAGTCAATGGCACTGTATTTTTATTTATTTAAAAGGCGCGTTAGTAATATGCGCCTACAGGTGGGTGTACAACACGTGTACATTCTGTTTACTACAGACAGAGGGATGAGCAACAGCTCACAAACATGTCACATATAATGAATAGACTAGGATTACAATGTACAGGATTATTATTGTATACATAAAGATAAAAAATCTGGTTTGTCCTTTAGAAGGTCTGCTGGTGTGTATTAATCTTGTGCACAAGAAGATGCGTTTCCTCTCTGGAGACGCGTTCAGCCGTTGCTCTTGAAACTCTGTAAATTGCCATGGCTCAAACTCAACTGGCTCTTAAAGGGAATGAGACATGAGACTCTGATTTGTTTACTGCATGTTACTCCCAAAACACACCCATCACTCATAGAGAGAATAGGTTCAACCCTTTTAGACCAGGCGTCCTGTCTTTAACTAGCAACAATGGATTCTGACACGCCCCAAGTCGGATTGCGCAGTCCGCTTTAGACCATGGGCTTAGATCGCTAAAATATGGCCAGAACTGATCACATAACCCCAATGTTATCAACCCTTCACTGGGTACCCATGAAGTATCGCATTGACTTTAAAGTTCTTTTAATCACTTATAAAGCCTTAAAGGGTTTAGTCCCTACCTACCCAACAGAGCTTCTATCACACTACAACCCATCACGCTCTCTAAGATCTCAAAACTCAGGACTTCTGATAACACCTAGAATAACTAAATCCACCAAAGGAGGTCGAGCTTTCTCATACGTAGCACCTAAACTCTAGAATAGCCTTCCTGATACTATTCGAGGATCAGACACACTCGCCCCGTTTAAATCAAGATTAAAAACATCTTTACAGCCAAGCATTCACTTAATGCAAAATATGCTAAATAAACCACCGGGATACTGCTGCTGACATTAGAAGAATCTTTCTTGTTCTATAAACAACATGTACTGTGCTGTGTTTGACCTTCTTTGTGTTGTTCTTACTTTCTCCTGTAAAGCTGCTTCGGAACAATGCACATTGTGAAATTTGTGATCCTTAAATAAGTTTTGCTATCATTTTAAACACAAAATTTATGTTTTATTATTAAAATTATTTTATAAACGAGGGTGCATTCTATCTTTAAAATAAATGCCACTTGGGCTGATTTTTCTCTGTATTTTAATGCAACAGAAGACATACATTTTGTGCATATATTAATGAATATATTTGTATGGGGCAGCTGTATAAATCAAACCAATATTACATTACATTAGTTGGCAAAGCTGGTTATTTTAACACTAGCAGTGGAAAGCAATAAGAAAATCCAAAAAGATAAAGAGTAAATAAAAGTTCATGCAAGAACACAAAATAATTAAAGCCCCGAAATGCACTCCTGCAAAACAACATCTTGCTCTTCATATACATAAGCTCCCAATAAAAATAGCTTTGTGCAGGGATAGATCTCAGGGGGAACGTTGTTGCTTTAAAACATCAAAGCTTTTTCGGATATCAAGCTAGAAAGCCTATTTTTATTTATATAGCTTGTCTAATCATGTCAGAAAAAAGCAGAGGGTGAGGGCATGAAAAAGATAACACAAGAGGTGCGTTTTATCACACCATCAACTTTCAGCTATCAGCTGTCAGAGCGCCCCAAACATCTGAAAAGATTGACACTCAGGGACGTGTGCTGTGGCTGATTTGTACGGCGTCACTCGTGTTATCGTGTAAGTGCCCTGATATATCACGAATGATTGCTAGTGAAAACGTGGCTATTTATTATCATAAAAGACAGACAACAGACGGTCAGCCCTCATTTCTGTGCTTGATTCTGTGTATGATGTGGATGTGTAAACGTCTGCATATCACGATGTTGCTTTTCATAGACGAATGGCCAGAAACAGCACAAGAACTCTTTTCAGAGTAAACTGTAAAAACAACATGGTGAATTCCATGTAAGGAGACCCGCGTTTTTTTCTAGATGGAAATAGCTCATTCTAAAGTAAATAAAAACATAACGCTTCATTGTGGAAGTTCTTCATACACGTCTGAAGGTGTATATTATATTGCATTTCTTTCAGAAGATCCTTCAAAATGTTTTAACACTATTCAAATACAACAAAGGATGGCGAGAACCACCAGCCAAAGTAACATTTACGTTTTAATCGACTTTTACTGGGTTTCTTTGTAATTTAAGAAAAAGCTTTGACTAATACTTCATTTAAATAAACCCTTGAAGTCTTTTCCTTTTTCAACGTTCCCTCCTATGCTGCCCAATTCCATTGAATTATACCGCTGGATTTTATCAACCGCCTGAACAGCTGGTGTGACAATTGTTGTTGGTGGGAAATGTGCTCGATATGTTTTGACATCAAATCCGTCTTAAGCAATATGTACAGCGACAAATTAAAGCTTATTAGAAAAAAACAACATAACGTAACCTTTAAAATGACATGAAACCTCATTTTGACAGGGTGATGGGCCAGAACGGTTCAATGAGTCACTTGGACATCAAATGTAAACCATAATTGTGGTCTTACCTGTTGTATATATCGTCATCTTCACCTCCCCAGCCCCAGTACTCATTAGGGAAGCCGTTGATTTTAAGGAACTGTTTTTTGCTAAGGCCAGAAACCCCTCCAAAGTAGCCAGCATACGGCAGCCTGAAATAAGAATAGACCTTAGTCATTCTCATTCAATTAACTGACATTTTCAACCACCAGATGATAAATCTTAAGGCATTAGACCATCCCTGTCATCAATAATATTTTCACCATAACAATTTGCAGTAAGGCCAATGAGTAGTAAACATTAGTATGTGCAGTAAGTACAATGAACAATGTAGTCTTTTGTCATGTATTTAAGAGATGAAAATGACAATTGTCATTATTTACTCACTCTCTTGTCATTTCAAACCTGTATGAAAACACAAAAGATGATTTTTTTGAAGAACGTTGTTACCCGAACAGTGGCGGTACTCATATTCCCTTCTATTGTATGGAAACAAAACCAATGCAAGTCAATGCTGTTGTTCAGTTACCAACATTTTTCAAAATATAATTTTTGGTGTTGTAAAGTTGTCAAAGTTGTACATAGTTTTCATTTTTGGGTGAATTATCCCTTTAATGTCAATGCAATTGTTCATATTAGTTCATGGTGCATTAACTTATTTTTACATTTGCAACTTTTGATTGAAAAATTGTATTAGTAAATGCTGAAATGAACAAGAACCAAAATGAACAAAGTATCGTTCCTTGCTAGTTCATGTTAACTAATTTATTAACTAATGTTAACAAACACAACATTGCAAAGTGTTACCATTTTCACTAAAACACTTCTAACATATTACCCAAAATAGTCAGTCATTTTAGCCTATGGACTCCTACGGTCCATCTTGAACACAGCTTTAGATTTGCAATGATTTTATTTGTTTTCAAAACGGTAGACTGACGGAACCAGGCTGCAGACCCTCTCTGAACTAAAGCCCCTTAGTCAGCCAACCAAAGTGTTTGAATTTGACAAAATTGCATCTTGTATGAGCGAATCTAGAGAGCAATACAATCCTCCCACAGGGGATCCAAAATTTTGAAATGATTTCATTTCTTCTCTACTCATGGCCACCCCGCAGGCCTGTAAAAGCTTAAGTGTGCCACAAACCACTGAATTGGGCTTTGCTTCAAAGGGCTTTAAAGAACAGAGCTCAAAGAGCAGGACCGCACCATCAAATCAGAGTTATCTGATAAATACTCCATTCTAGGCCAAAATATACATACAAGACCCTGATGACTCTCTGTACTTAGTTATATAACATGGTCTCTGTGTCTTTCCTTTCAAAAGGCCCTCCGGGGTATGAACTGGCAAGTGCATCATGGGTTAACCCTGGGGGTGCGCCTTGGGCTACTCTAGAATTGCCATCGACAGCACCCACATCCGCCTACACAAACAAATTCACAACATAAGGGAGAGGTAGAAGCAACCACCTTTGCACGCTCACACACACATTTAAATACGCATCCACAAACCCACGTTAAAAGACAACAAGCTAAAATTAATGAGACCATCTGCTGCAGCAGCAGTCTTCACAGAAACAGTATGGCTGAAGTTCAGCCCCGCTCCAAAAGCGTGAAATTCTCTAAAGGTGCACCGCTTATTAAATACTGTGATATTAAGGACTCCTTGAACGGCTGAGGCAAACACATAGTGTGACTCACTCACAAAGGGAAAAGGAATTATAAGCCTACAGATGATAGGAGGCAGGCGACGCTTGAGAGACGGTCAGTAGCATTTGTTTAGATAAGTCTGTCCACAGAGAAATATAACGAAATTCAATAACAGCAAAAATTTCGCTACAGCATTAAGCAGGTAGTGTGATTTTGTTAGGCACAGCTCCTGTATTTAGCATCACACTGACAGACAGATATGGCTTTGACTAAAATTAAATGCGCAAATCATGCTTAGCAAACGAAAATTATAATACTGTCCGTCTCAGGTTAATCATTATTTAGTTGTGATTTTTACCAGTGATTTTGGAAATATCTGCCTTCCCCCATTCAAGGAGATATGACATTTACATTTAGTCATTTAGCAGATGCTTTTATCCAAAGCGACTTACAGATGAGGAAACATTGGAAGCAATTATAACAACATAGGCAACAAAATACATAAGTGCATTAAAACTAGTCCATTAAAGCCTAGCACAGTATACAAGGCTAAGAATAGTGAGTTTTTCTTTTTTTGAATAAGAAGGAAAGGGAAAAGAATTAGGATAAATCAATCAGCGACATGTTGACGGAAGAGGATTTTTAGCGTTTTTAGGCTTTTTTTTAAAGATGGCTACCAAGTCTGCTGATCTTATAGCAGCAGGTAGATCATTCCACCAATGTGGAACAGATCCAGAGAAGGTACGGGAGAGTGACTTTTTTCCTTTTTGGGTTGGTACCACTAGTCGTTGTTCCTTTGCAGACCGCAGTGATCTGGCAGGAACATAGGTCTGCATTAGCGAGTGGAGATACGATGGTGCAGACCCAGTGGTGGTCTTGTAGGCCAGGAGCATAGCTTTGAACTTTATGCGGGCGGCAACAGGGAGCCAGTGTAACCTGATAAAGAGTGGAGTTACATGCGCTCTCTTCGGTTCATTGAAGACCACTCTTGGTGCCGCATTCTGGATCATCTGGAGAGGTTTGATTGTGCAAGCAGGAAGTCCAGCCAGAAGCGCATTGCAATAATCCAGCTTGGACAAGACAAGAGCCTGGACTAGGACTTGCGTAGAGTGCTCTGATAGGAAAGGTCTAATTTTCCTATCAGATGTCTAATGTTGTAGAGCAGTGGTCGGGAATTCTCGCATATGAGGAACACTAAGACCAACCTACGTTCACGTGCAGTCTCTGTGGAATGACCGGTCTTGAAATCAGACTGATTGCTGTCCAGGAGGTTGTTTCGCATGAAAAAGGAGGAGAGCTGGTTGAACACAATTCGCTTCAGGGCTTTGGCAATGAAGGAAAGAAGGGAAACAGGCCTGTAGTTTTCTAGCATATGACTGTTGACCTGCTATGACGTTAATAAGTGCCCAAAGTAGCAGTAGGGGTGTTAATAGTAGTTGATGCTATTGATACTTATAATTAGAGGAAGATAATATTTACAACTCTGTTTTTGTCACACTTCTAGGCAAAATCCAAAGGATGATGTACACACTCCACTTACTGTTCAACAGGTTTTAATGGTGCAAACAGAGGTAACAGGCAGACAGGTAAACATGCACAGGCAAGTATCATGTCCACTGGTAAGTATAACGTCCATGGGAGAGAAAGCGCTAGTATGAACTAGCGACAAAAAAACGACAACTACAGTCAACAAGACCTGACCTCGAACACAACAAAACACAAGGTATATATGGAGTCCATGGGAATAAGGTTCAGGTGCGGGTGCAATCATGTGCAAGGGATCATGAGGAGTATAGTTTGTGGGGATAATAGTCCTGCAATCCAGAGCGGGAAAAGCTGGGACAGAAAGCTGGAAGCAGGGGAGGGACGTGGCCGGGTGAGACACTGGGTTGTTACAGTACTCTCCCTTAACAAACCAACGGGGAAGGGAAGGAGAAGCCTGGAATAGAGCCATAAGGGCAGAGAGGATTGAAGCCCCAAGGCAGTGGATGGTCGACGACTGACCAAGGCAGAGCAGGAGGGACGAGGGAGCCTGGTGAAGCCATTGGGATGACGGACCACGGCGGAGACGAGGGAGCCAAGGTGTAGCTGACAAAGACAGAGAGGAAGGGCTGGAGCTTCTTGGAGACTGGTGAAAGGGAGTTGGCTGCTGATGGAGGGCTGGGTGGGCCAGCAGGGACCTAGAAGAGCTGGGCGGGACCAGCTGGGACGTGGAAGCGCTTGGATGGGACTAGCAGGTACGTGGAAGCGCTGGGTGGGACTTGATTTCTTCCTTCAGTAATTGGTTGGATCTTCGAAAACTTGGCCTTTAGACAGTCAATATAGTCCATGCAGATTTGCATTTATGTGTGTGTATTTCACATGTGTTTCACTGTTACCTGAGAAATTCAGAAGAGTTTTGTGTATGACAGGTAAATATCACTGTAATACAAATAGTCATATTTTTCTTTTAATGGAACTGAATAAAATCGACAGATGGCCCTAGGTAATTTACAACCAAATTAGCGAATAAATCCCATTGCAATCTATGAAAAGGATATCATAATTAGTAACATCCCGAACACTGCTTACATGTACAGACAGACATGACCAGTGAATTTCTTCATATGGATGATACAGAGCTAAGAATTTAGATCGTCTTTGGTCCCATCACACACAGACAGGAAATTAAACACTGCAGAGCAAAGGCCAATATTTACTGACAGAAGACGGACAAAATTCATTGTGAGTTTAACAAGAAAACATTCTGTGTGAAACGTGTCCACGAGTGCTTTAATATCCCCAGTGTGACGCTTGAAGAGAAATGGTCTATAACAGCTAAATAACCATCTTTAGAAAATGAATACAAAGGCTGATGTCCGCCTACACTGCTAGGTCAAATGTATATTTTATATATTATAAACCAGCTGCATTCTTAAGCTCCAGACATGCACAGCATAATAAGACATATCTCAACTAGGAGAGAGCGAAACATAATGAATTATCTAAAGCATAGAGTTTGACAGACAGCCCTCGATCTTTGATTAACTGACTCTATTCTTTGTAAAGGAACAGAAAAAGACAGACATGGCATCTATTAATATGTAGGGAAATACAAATAATCCCACAGCCCCGCGTATTTGTAATAAACTCTGACAAAGCCACAATTCAACAAGGATATTAAATTCATATAAAAACATGGCCTTGGTTTTATTTTATTGCATTTTCAGCGGTGACTTTGATTATTTGTGAATCGTAAAGGAAATATGGTTATGAAAGTGAGATAAAATAATACATCCATTATACAATGCTGGTTCCTATTCAATCAATATTTGATGTGTTACCTGAAGCCAAATTTGTCCATGGCAATAGCGAAATGCCGGGGCTGGTCGTAACAGTGGTAGAGGTTCCGGTCGTCCATAGGAATCAGATCCACATCGCTGAAAATAAAGCAGTTGTATTCTGCATCTTTCAGAGCCTCCGTGTAACCGACATTAAGAAGCTTGGCACGGTTAAACGTGTCTTCCCCAAGCTGAAACACAACAGAGAAAACACAACAAATTCAGTTGCTGCAATGACAATATAACTCAATTGTGTAGACTTTACTACGTTTGTAACTGTCCAAATAAAAGATTGATACGAAAAACTACAGACTGCCTGTTGCAACAGGAAATATATCAACAAAGAATCATTGACGTGCTCATTAAGTAATTTCTCGCACCCCAGAGCAAATTAGACATTTTTAGGTACATATCTCCTAAGATAATATATTAATAACATGCACCACTGCCATTACAATAAATGGCGGAGAACGCAACGGTCAATATGGCTGCTCCAGCAAAGAAAGACCAGCCCTTCCAGTATAAAGATCCAATCGTCATACGATAAAGACTGACGATTATCTTTGGCGGGGCTCTTGTGCGGCGCTTGGCAGCCTCTGTGCTCAACATCAAAAGGTTGGTTTGAGAACCTCAAAAAAGGTTAGCAAACCAAAGTTATGGTATAGTCCATATCAGGTTAATCATTGAGGAAATGTGTTAATAAATTGTGATATTTGCCAGCGATTTTAGAAATAGCTGCCTTCCACCATTCCAAGAGACTGTTGACTTGCCAGAGCCGTTGCAAACATGGCAGCCGAGTGGCACGACTTCCGTAAACGGATTTTGATATCTACCATAATCCACTGTGTAAACCGAAAAAAAAACATGCCTAATTTGGTGCCGTAAAATCCTATATTTACACAGAACGGGACAAAACGTAACTCCACAACACTGTGTGGCTTCTAAACTAATAATCCCATGTAATCCTGTAATACCTGAGATTTGGCTCTATCATCCTAAAGTGTGAACTCCTGTCACAAATCCACTGCCTGATCAGCACAATGCCGGTGAATCTGCACTCCAAAGCGTTACCGAAATGATTAAATGATGCACATCATGCAAGGCTTTGAAGTCTTGCAGTGCCGCACAACCACAGCGTCAAACAGATGAACTACTGCATTGAATGCGACATGTGACATAAACACCTCTCAAGCAAATCCCTAAGATTGAACAAGGAGTCAATTCTTCTGTCTTTTCCCATGACACTGACAAAAGTAAGGAAAACAAAATGAATACTAAGTGACTCCTGGCTTCAATCAATATTTAGCCCAACTTTAATTCTTAAAGGCCCAGAGGAGAAGACACATCAATAACGGAGACAAAGAGAAATGGAGGACGACTCGAAGTGGGTAGATGAGACAATATTTTAAAAGAAGTCAAATGGCTTTTTTCTTCAGTGTGCTCATTAAACTTTATTGAACTCATTTTTACTGGTTTAATAAGACAAATTCCCTTCGAGGCAGCGCAGCCACAATGTGACACGCAGAAGTAGATCTGCTAATCACACACCTCGCTTGAATGGCAGATTTACAACAGGGACGCGCTCACGATTTAGCATCTCGCATCCAAGAAACCATCCGCCCAAAACAGGGAATATGTGGACATCAGGAACAGATGGTTTGGGGGGGAAAGGTGTCATTATTTTTTAGGAAAAACAATCTGGGCAGGCCGGTGAAGTTTCAGCTGTGAGGTGCTTGGCTTGTTTCGCATGCTTTCATTGCATCATGCAGGGAGATTATTTATGAAGCAGGTGTAGTGCCCTCCTATCATTAGCCAACTTGCACCTGTTCTAAACCGTTAACCTCAACAGGACATTGACTCATCTGGGGAGTGTTATATCAAGCCACTTTATGCGCTTCACTGCCAAAATAAATCTTAACTGTGATGGAAGTCATGCATACATGCATGCCTTTATGGAACAAGGTTATAGAGTTTGCTTGAACTAAAACCATTAAAACGTTTCTGTTTTTTTAAATCAAATGAAATATTTGTTTGGTAAATTACAATCTTTTTATGAAAATAAGAAATGTTGCCTCAGGAATAAACTGGGGAACTAAAATGATTTCCTGTAAATTTATGAAAACTAAAAAAAAAAAAAAAACATTAATCTTATATGCAACATAAAAGAAAAGAAACTAAATGTAAAAAAATTATAATAAAAATAAATAAAACAATCATATATCTTTTAAAAAGAATTAAACATCTAGAAAATTTATGAAAAAAATGTCTATAAAACAAATCCTATATAAAAAATTAATTAAGATTAAGAAATAAACAATAATAGTTAATACAATTGAAATAAAGAATGACAGGCAAATTAAAATAATACAATTTTAATAAAATGCACATAAAAACGCAAAAAAATAAATATTACATAGCAACATAAAAATCAAGAAATATAGTAAAATCTAAATAATAAATAATAATATAATAAACATAATAGAATATTAAAATGAAAAGGCCTGTTAAAAAACTTACAAAAAATAACAATAAAACAACAAAATGCCAAAAGCACATAACAAAATGAACATACTAAATGAGGTCAACAAAATTAACATACTTTACTTCAAATATAAATAAAAGCTAATTCATTAATAAAACTGAAAACAAAACGATAAGAATTCTGGTTGGAATACCCGAGTCTGATTGGTCAATCACAGCATTGTTAAAAAAAATTTATTAGCTGTCAAACGTGATGGTGGACTAATGCTGAAGTTTAGCTGTTTGCATATATCTATAGCTAATAGAATTACTACCTACTATTGCAATTTCATTACATACTGAGCCAAAAGCGAAATTCTTCTCCTCTGAAAGCTGTTCCTAATTGTAGTCAATGAGGCAGATGGAAATAATTCTCAGCTCATGCTCAGTAAATAAGACCAGCTCCCTCTATCCATCTGTACGCCGGCTCTAAACCAGACCTAAAGCGCTCGGCTGAGGTCTGCAAGTCATCGGCCCCTTAGCTAGAGTCAACTTCTGTTAGCTTATCACTGCAATGTCAGATGCTCAATACTTGCCCTCTGAGAAGCAATTAGCCCTATTTTTCAATCTGATGATCACACTGATAGCCAATCACAATCCCTCGCTTGCTCTGGGTGATGCACTCAAGGCCAAACGGGAAGTCCTACCGGAGCATGTTGCCATGGAGACAGATTAGGACCATGGCTCATCCTGAGAGATTGCATTGTGCATTTTCTTGTGCAGAGGTGTGTGTGTGTGTGTGTGTGTGTGTGTGTTAACCTGCATTATCAGTCCCCAGCAGGCTGACCATAGCATCCAGCGTACTATCGGTGCCAGACCTGAGAGCTATAGAGCAGTTATAGTGTGTTCACCGTGAAGAGACAAAAGAGAAAGGGATTGAATAGAGAAAAGGTTTTGTTTTCTCAAACATGAGTGAAAGAAAAGAAATACATCTTGTAGAACAGAAACAATAGTATCGATTTAGTTGATGCTTTTACTCAAGCAGCTTCACCCACACTTCAGTGGTCACATACCCAGGGCGGGACTTAAACAAGCACCTTGATGTTTACAAGCCCAGATGTTTATTTACTATAACATAATTCCCGAGGTTTATATTTTCTATTTAGGCGGGCCATTCTATATTTATGCATTGTTAACTGTGCTCGAATCCACATCACGATATGTTTTTTTTGAGCGGGACCAAAAATCTTAAAACTTATTTAAAAATAGTTTTTAGAAAGTATGTAAAACAATGCTTGAACATTGTTTTTACCCCAACAAGTTCAAGTGGGCATTTCTGAGCATTCACTTTTTGCCCAACAATCTTTTAACCTTTTATGGGGGTCTGTAATGCCTTCTGGGGGGCGTGTATAAAGTAAAACTCTCGTATTAAGATTTCTGATTTTAAAAAGTTGTTCATTCTAGAAATAAAATATTAATTTATTCATAAGTTTATTCATTAGACAAACCAAAATGTGTTCAGACACCTTGAACATTTCTCAGTGTCCCAGTTTATTCGCTATTTACAAAATGCTAACAAACTACGACAAGAACACAGAGTTAAACTGTTTCATAAAATATTCATCCTGATGATGTCAGATAACTCTGACAGAACATTAGCTGTTAAATGTAAGAACACGTCGGAGCCGATGGCCCTGTGGTTAGGGGGTACCCGAGTTCGAATCCCGGCTCGAGGTCCTTTCCCGATCCCACCCCCTCTCTCTCGCCCACTTTACTTCCTGTCCTCTCTAAAAAATAAGCTGTCCAAATAAAGGCAAAAACGCCCCAAATAAATCTTAAAAAAAGAACACAATGAGATAAAACCAATTACCATGCAAATGCTTCTTTTGTTCAGTCTGTGGTGTAAAAAGTTTACATTGGCAATTAAAAACCACTTGTAACATCCGCTCTATCGTTGCACACCACAATCCCCCGCACCAGAGCCACCTCATCGTCATATTCGCTCACAATCACCAGACTTTTAATCCAATGACTACATTTCCTATCAGACACTGCACTCCTCCAACCATAGTGATTGTGATATGTTTGTACCTTTCCATTGTTTTCTGTCCAGTCTAATTGTATTTTGGATTGGACCACAGTCTATTTTAATTTGCTATCTCCACATACACAAATGAACTACAGCGCCCTGCACCCACTGGTAAAGAAATCACAAATTATTATAGTTTTATAATTATATATGATGGTGTCTGAATCATTTTTGGTTTGACTGTAGAACTATGTAAGTATAAGTATGAACTAAGTTACTTTCTGCTGTGTTACCAATTAAAAGTAAAAATATATGGTAAAGAAAGTGTCTAAAAGCATGCAACCCCGAGGCTGGTTAACAGAATGAGTATTTGAAGGGGTTATGTAAATTCATGCTTGTGTTTTTGGAAAAAATACTTTCCTCACATTTGAAATGTTTTGTATATAAATACAGCTTCTGAAATACAGAAAGGCGTGTGGAGCATGAAGCACGAAGTGCGCAGGGATGGAGCTGACGGACGTCTGAAAGTTCTGCTATTATAGTTGCTTTGATTTAGGAGAGATTTACCTCATTACTGTTCCTCACTGTCACCTGACAGCTTCTGTGCTATCAGGCTCAATTAAAAAGCTGCTGGAGTCATGCGTTTATGTCTTATCAATTGCTGTATGTGAGGCTGCGAGCACAAGGATGAGGCAGCGCTGGCATCTGGCCAGGCAAACTAATTTACAATAATAAAAGAGTGGCCAGTGTTTATAGACAGACCCCGGCTATTTCTGAGAATTCAATTTGAGTTTGTCTCCATTTCATCAATAGCATGACATCACAAGGATTTGTACGGTAAAATCAGGACTATATAGGCACTACTGCTATCAGATAGATTCATTAGCATGGATCTCCCTCTCTTTTCTCTCTCTCCCAGCCTTTGTCTTCATTCTTTCCTTCCTCCTTTGTTCCTTTCTCTTTGTCATCTCCATTTATTTTCCTTCCTCCCAGGCAGATTCAGTTAAGCACTCCAGAAAGAAAGAGAGAATATCCATACAACTGTAAGCGGGTTATTGTTATTCTCTCCAGTTTGTGAGAGGCCAATGAATTAGTGCCATTCTATCAGCACACCATTTAAATATGGATTATCACTGGGCCTACATCAACTTCGGAGCAGATTATTAGAGTAAACTCTACTAGAATAAGCAATGCCACACTCGTGTTGTCTGCCTGACATGAAATCCATTTCATATTATAGGGCCCAGAGGTAATTTGGAGTTTCCTATTATAAACAAATCACTCAATCAATGCGTGAGCTGCCCTTCCCTCAACGATTTAAGAGAAGGTAACACATTTGCATAAACAGAAGGAACAGGGTATTCTGGATTGAACCAATGCAACGTTGAAGGTCAGAGCTAGCCAAAATTCATCCTACGTCTGGTGGCTAAAGAAACAATGTTTCCAACATTTACATTTAAGCATTCGTAAGATGCTTTCATCCAAACAGTGACTGTGCATTCTACAGATACTGTACATTTTAAAGAATTAAATCCATGGAGATTAAACCCATGGCTTCACACTGTGTGTATGCCAGACGTGTACACCGCACTCGTCGCGGCGTGGCATCGATGCTACATTAGCGGAAACTATAAAACAATTTACAGAATTTTACACACATAATGACTCTAAATTCCTATATGCAGTGTTAATTAAATACCATTTTTAAATTCTAGCAGCCCCCCCGGCCAGGCGAAACAGTGTGCAAACGGTGGTGAGGATCCCAAAACTCAATTGGAGGAGAAATAAAAACCTCAGAGGGAACCCAGGCCTAACCAGGGGATTCCAGTTCCCCTCTGACAAAAGCGGCAGCCTATACACAAGCTCTACAGTGCTTGCACAAGGCAAACATTTATTTATTTATTTATGATTATCATTAATAATCTATTAGAAGCTGAAATTTTGAAGTGAAGATGTGTCAAGTCGCCGCGTCATCATCTCAGCTTTTGTCAGTTCTGGTAACCTTGGACTGCATCGTGCCCGCTCTGGTAACCTTGGAACAATGAGACAAGACTGGCTGAGAGTAAAGTACTGTTCTGCACTCTTTGATGCAGTTGTTATCGGAAGTCTTCCTGGTTCCGGTTGATCTAACTAACTTCAGACAGTGTGCTGTTGGCTCATGGAGACCCGGTTCGATTGCGACCTCTCTCATCTCTGCTGTCCTGTTTGCTCTCTTCTGTCCTGTGTAAACAAAGGCAAAGATCCAAAAAAAGATCTGGCAACCCGGTCAAGTGGTCTACACTGTAAAGTTCCCATAGTTTACAAACCTGTACTATTGATTGAATACATATAAAACCAACGGGTTCTCAGTTGGCTTTATAACTGCTGGAACTGAAGGCTAGGGCAAAATTTCTTTGGACCACCGTTAAGAATTACAGATTAGACAATTTCAGATCTCCACCTTTCTTTTGGGTGCTAGATGAGTCATACATGGTGTTGCTTGAATTACAGCAGAATCAGAATTCCTGCTGTCAGCTAATAAACCCCTGAGCTGCTGTCAAAGCGAGTTACTGCATTCTTCAATAATACTTACAGGCACATGAGAACTTTCCTCTGAAGGAAAGGGTTTCGAGTTCCCCTGTGTATTAAGCATAACAAGGACGTGCTAATTTCATTTTGATGTGATGGTGTCAGCTTAGCATACACCATGTTTCTCTTGCTCTTTTAGCGGTGGTTCCGGGAAACACTTCCACCGCAGGGATCTCATGCAAGAAATCACAAAGCACAACAGGACGCAATTAATCATCCGGTGCTAACAGAGGACATGCATGTCCAGTCTTATTTTCCTTTCCCTCTGTGTTTTTGTGTAAGGTAAAGCACATGATAAATGAAAAAGCATGAGAACAGCCAAAATTCTTGTTAAAGAATAAAGGCAATGCTCGTACTTTAACGTTCTGCCTCTGTTTCTTCGAATCTGCAGTGCAAAAGTGTACAGCGTACCTTCTCTTGTTAGCAGGTCTTTGTTCTTACAGAAGTGAACTTGGAATGGGAAAATTCATTTGGAAGCGTGCTCTGCAGGGTCATAATCTTCATGGAAGACATTGAAAATGAAAGACCTATGAAACAGTCGATCGAAATACAACCAATTTATGAGACACACATACACACTAGATACAGAATATATGTACTGTATATGGGGGTTACAGGGGTTGAGCTCATTCGATGGGTTAAAAAAAAAGAGTCAAGAGTTGGTACGAGCTCCAGAACTCAATATCAAACCAATATCAAATAAATGTTTTGTTTCAGATATATATGTTTTATATAAAGCTATTTTCGGTTTATTTTAGTACATTTATATAACATATATAATATTAATTATGTCACAGCAGCAACTGAAGATCAGAGTTGTCACCATAATGTCATAAAATGGGACTAATTAAAAAACTTTTGATTGCTACAAGATTTATGTTATTGCTGTTGCTTTTGGTCCAGAGCTTTGCTCAAAACCCAGGAAAGGATTAAAGGGATGGTTGCAAAAGACAGTTTCTCCAATTCAAAAGCTAATTCACACTGATGAGAAAAACAACAACACTTTCTAAGGTGGCATTTGGATTTGGAATGTTGGGAATTACAACTAATGCCAAGAAACTTGCACACAGTAGGAGAAACAAGCATATACAGGAAAATACAGTTGTTACACAAAATAATGTGAACACCAGGAAAATCGGTGATATCTCTTTATTAAAACGTGTCAGACCGCCATTGGCTTTAACCGCCATTGGCTTTAACCGCCATTGGCTTTAACCGCCATTGGCTTTAACCGCCATTGGCTTTAACCGCCATTGGCTTTAACCGCCATTGGCTTTAACCGCCATTGTAAATTCAATTTGACACTATAAACCTATTCTGTTAAAAACAATGTCCTTTTTGTAAAATCAAATGCCAATCAAAGGCAACAAATGCCAACGGTGTGCCACACTGATCTGACCAAGGCTGTTGCTGTGTGTCGGATCAGTGTGATTTAGGCTTAAAACAGAACACAACTAAATAGAGCAAAACACAGGGGTCCTGTTACAGATTTAAAATTGCTTCGATGAGACACTGTTTTAAAAAAACTGCGAAGTTTTAATGGCATGTGGGAGAAAACAGCAAGACATGATGCAATGGCTATCTGACACTACAACAATTTCAAAGAGCACACATTGAAACATGAAAGGGATAGTTCACCCAAAAATGTAAATTCAGAATTCAATTATTATTTTTAAATGATAATTATTATATTATATTTCTAGTAAAAAATTTAACTCATGTGGAGCAAAACTTGTATGCCAGTCTTTGTTCTGCGGAACACAAATGAAGATATTTTGAGAAATGTCTGGATTGGTTTTGGAAATGGTTTTGTGTTTGTATAATGGAAGTCAGAGGGGGGGGATTGGGGCTTATGCACGTTCTTCATAATATCTTTATTGTGTGAAGGTTTGCAACGTTGCGAGCGTGAGTAAATAATGACTCTTTTTAGGGTGAACTATCCCTTTAACCTCTTGTCTGATTCATCTATTCAGTATCACACAACGTAATGCCCACCAGCATCTCAACTTATCAAACATTCTCAAATTTCTCATCTTAAAACCTTAAAAATTCACAAAAAACACATATCCGGAGGGATATACGTAAACAGACTAGATTGTCTGAAGGAGGGCTCAAGTTAAGTCGAGACGTGGGTGAGCATGAGATGCATGCTAATATAACGTAATAACATCACTGGCCTCATTTTTGCTAATCTGTTCAACTATTGGGGATTGTAGGATAAAAGAGGTCCCTGCACATCAGCAGGTGATTAATATATAAGTCAGCTGTCAACTGCTATGGAATTCAGATAAGTTTCACTGCATGAAGAGGCTCCATAAATCAGGCTCTTTGAAATAAATGTGTTACAGGTATAATAGCAGAAGATAGGTGGGTGTTGTATCAACGCTCAGACTTTTCTTTGACAAGCGAGCGTTCAGATGCTGGGGAAAGGGGAATTTCACAGACATGATTTAACTGCACAATGTGAACCGTGAAAATGTCAAATGTATTAAATCAGCTGGGCTACATTCACAGCTGAAAACTGCCAATGGATGAAGGTTCTTTTTGTGTAACTTTCTCGTGTTTTTGAACCTTACTGTTTATTTCCATAACAGTAAAATATCCCATTGCATTATACTATTGCTGTAAACAGTTTTACATTCATATAGAATAATAAAGCTTGAGGGAATTTAAAATGTGTCCCTAAACAAATGTTTTATATAATAAAATGAAGAAATAAGAGCGGGGGAAACACTTTTTACACATTTCTAAAATCTTGCGTTGTGATTAAAAGGATTAAAGAAACATGCTTTCAAACGTTCATTTTTCATAGAGAAAAATCACACAAGCTCTCTTCAATGTGTCTGGGCAATTCCGTGAAAATTTCAACCTCACCACTAAAAAATGTATGGTTACAGCGCAGATATTAACATTTGGTGGTTCAAATATCCATGTGAGATCTCTCTTCAGATTTGTAAAGCATTTGTTTTATTTTTAGTGCTTTATTTTTCATTGTCAGGTAAGTGCTATTTTCAGGATTGTCACATCCATAACGCTACATACGCTTCCTAAATGGACACATAATAAAGTATCTATTTTATGTTCTATGAAGAGGCGTCTCTTCTCCATTCATTGGGTATTATTGCTTCAGGATACAGCATTTTATTTCACAGAAATCCTACAAAGTTTGTCGTCTCCCCAAAAACCACATCCTTTTTCTCTCACATCCATAACGCAAGTTTATTTCCCTTTTTCAAATAGAACATTTGTTCATAGACTGACATCTTTGGTGTTTAGACTCTATCAACCAAAGGTTTAGTCAAATATAAACAGATGGTTCAATATAGTCGTAATGAATTTATTCTCTGAGCCTTTTTATGTCACATCCATTACGCAAAATGTCACGTCCATAACGTTGGAATTGCCCGTCTTTTTTATTTACAAATGATTCCTCCTAGACTTTAATGAGAATCAATGGAGAGGAAATTAAAAATTTCATCTCCTGTGTCTATATTTCTCCTGGGGAAAATGACCCAGAAATCTCACAGACGTCTCCATTAGAGGACCAGAAGAGATCACAAAAATATCACAAACTGAGCTCAAATTTGCAGAGTCTGCCAGTCAATATTATTTTAACATATCAGAATGAACTCAAACATTTCTCATCAAATTGACCAAATCCAGAGAATTATCATGAATGACAATTGTTTCCGTTATTTGTATCTCTTATCTCTTTTCTCTTAAGCACTTTTAGGAGAAACATCTGATACTTTAAGGGAAAGTTCACCCAGAAATGATGTGTCATCATTCACTCACCTTCTTGTCATTTCTTCTGCGAAACAAAAATATCTTATTTTGTGTTCTGCAGAAGAAATGACAAGAGTCTGAGTAAATGATGACAGGATTTTTGGCTGAATTGTCCCTTCAAGTTGACACTTAAATGAAACACAACAGAAAACCCCATTAAACCTCCTCAGCTATGAAAGAACAACATACGAGCAAAAACATTTTCCTCTGGTATTTAAAACATAAAAATCCCATAAACTGACCGGTGCCAATTCACCACTTTTTAACAAATGGCCAAAGTGACAATGTAATGTACTGTAAACCCCTACCAAGTAAAAAAGACCCTATGGCAGTTGACCAGATATTATTCATGCATCATTTCCACATGGTGTACTGTAGCTCAAACCCGTGAGCAAATTCTGAGAACCCTGCTTTCAAGACAGAACAAGTCCACCAGAGTCCTTGCTCAGGACACACTGTTCATGCGTCCTTGTGTCCTAATCTTCATCTACTGCCTTAAGCCATCCTGCAAACCTGCATGATGCGAGTCAGTCGCTCGGGCTCTCCGCGAGGCTCAACTGTTACCACCGCTTCCACCGAATCTCATTACAGACAAACAGCAGGTCAAGCTGAAAGACTCTCGGCTCACGTTGCCGAAGAGCTGACATTGGGAGCAGACATTTTCCATGCTAACAATCCAAATCAAACATTAATGAAGAACAAACTGATTGATGTGAATCCCTGCCTGACACCAGTAAGATTAGTCTCTGTTCCGAGAGATGGTAAACCACTTCCAGTCAGCGGATGAATGAGTTTTATCGCTGAAGTGTGAACACCGCAAACAATCTGACCAGTCTAATGTATGAGACCCACTGTTGTGTGCCGGCTTGCCTGTGATCCTCTCTATGTGCTTCGCTGGGTTGACTCTGCGAACCTCCCTCCCGAGGGACCCTCCTGATGCGTTACATTGTTCTTCATAACATGTGTAACAAAACGCTAGAACTTGATCCACCGTCGTAAATTCAATAAGCGTCTGTAGCCACAGTCGTGAGCATGCTAAATGGGTTGTGTTTGTGTGTTTTTGTGTGAGAGAGACACAGAGTCTGAGACATTCAAGTGTGATAAACTGCAGTCTTTCTCGTCCTTAAACAGCAGCCCTATCAGTAAAGATCAAGTAGCTCTTCCTCTACACCAGAACTGGATATCAGTCATTGCATTACAAAGCGGCCATTATTACGTTGAGTCATTTGGAAACAAAAAACAATCGATGTTGTGGGGAAAACAGATTTTTTCATGTAGCTTCTTCCTATAATGACAGACACTTAAAGGTTTGTTTCACAAACAACAAGTTTTAACAGTCCAGAGAATGACCAAGCAGATCATTTAATTCCTCTATCTCCAACTTTAAAGGGGTCATATGGCGCGAATACGTGTTTTCTCTGTCTTTTGTGTGTTATAAGTTGCCCATGCATGTATTAGACACCGGAAATAGTGTCGGAAGAAAATATGAATTCTATCTAAAAGCGAATGCTCACCCAGACCTGCCTGAAATGTTTTGTGTAACCACACCCCAACAAATCTACGTCAGTTCGTGGTATGATTCCACTAAGACCGCCCGAATGTATACGCAAGTAAGGTGGGACTACCCGTCAGTACAATTGCTTTGGAACATGATGTTCCAAATATGGTGAGAGGCGTTACATTTCCGTCATACACTTGCAGTATTCGACCAATCACTATGCACCGGTTAACTATCCAATCATAGCACATCTCGCTGTTCAGAGCGATGAACTTCGTCAAAAATCTGTTAGTTTCGGAAAGGCGGGAGGAAGAGGAGATACAAACATCCACTGTTTGTGGAAAATACAGCGTTTTTTTACTTGAAATCAACGATAATATTTGTTTTAGCCGTGTCATATGACCCCTTTAAAGGACCAGTCGTCATCTCTATAAAGTGTCCTGCAGTAAATGTTAAAGTGAAGAATTGTTATTTCTGTCACCACTCCATTCAAACTAGACTAACTGTACATACATCTAAAACAAAGAACTGGATATCAGTCATTGCATTACAAAGCGGCCATTATTACGTTGAATCATGTAGTACGAATACAATGGTTTGTTACTTGTTTGATGTTGAATGTTGTGTACTGGGATTTATATTGTCACGTTTTTCTTTTGCGCTAAATGTTGCACTTGCACAGAATTGCACATTTTATGTAGTCTGTGTGTTTATGTCTTATGTATTTCACCTTGGTCTTGGGGGAACATTGTTTTGTTTCACTGTTTACTGCACTGCATATTGTTGAAATGACAATAAAAGCCACTTGAACTTGAACATAGTTTCAACTTCTGCAAACAATGTTTTACAAATCACACCAAGCGCTCCATATGAATCCTCAGAAACAGGGATTGAACGAATTAGACGTGGAACAGAGATGTAGTCTGTTGAAATCTAATGGAGTTAGCACGGCTACAATGGCTGCAGCGGCGTGCCAAATCTAAATTCTGGCAGAGTGCACAAGCATGTTTTCCCATGAGGCTCAGCTGGAATATGACCAATAGCATTCTAAACCTTTCCACATTATCTCCCTAAACATCTGTCCCATGCCTCCACGGTGCTCAGAAACGAAGGGAGCCATTTGATTAATGATTCAGAGTCGCTCTCTGGATGCCTTAAACGCATCGGCATCAGCATCAGTTTCATAGCAGGTCTGACCTGAATCTGCATTTAAATCACTTGATGCTCACTGGAAGAATGGATGCTGATGTGAATCTGTTACTGTGCAATAGTTTCTGCATTAATAAAAATGTCAATGCCCTGAATATTTGAGACTCTTTGCTGACATCAGAGAAAAAGGGGAATGCTTATTGGCATTTAAGGGAACCGCTTCAAAATTATTAATGATTCCTGTGACTCTATGTGATGTGCTCTAGGTTTATATGCTCCATGTTTTAGATTTGCTCACTGCATTGTACTTCATATTAATACATATAAAGTATGTGAAAAATCAGTATGCAAAACCCCGAAGTTTGCTAAATAAACTGTAATTCAAGAAATACCATGACATGGTATTACTGTTTAACATTTGAATCAGAATTTAATACAAAATTTGATTCTGAAATGTGATACTTCTTTGTTCTGACTACATACATATTCAAAATAACACCATCATCCCATGACATAAATTTACCATCATCTGACGAAATAGCTTAAACACAATTACATGTATTGTGGAGAAATCAGGTAACTGGTTCTACTAGCCCCGCTCCAAGCGGGCCTCAAAACCAGATCTTTCTGCCTGCATGGTAGTCGGGTGGTCTAAAAGGAGGGTAAAGACCACGGCGTCTACTGAAGTCGCGTCATCTGTTACATCAGCATTCAAACATTTGATTTGGACATCTGAGGTTTCGGAAGGACGGCGACGATATTCATCTTTGTTCTGACTACATACTGTACATATTCAAGATAACATGATCATCCCATGACATCAATTTACCATCATCTGATGAAATAGCTGAGACACAATTACGTGTATTGAGGAAAAATCCATCAAATTCCCACAGTGGGTGTCCGTTCTATTAAACTTATGGCTGTTTCTGCGAAAGCCAATCACAGAAGCTCATTACTGTAGCTTGAATTTGACAGGTTTTCCCATTATTGATTTCAGAAGTGTTCCAATCCAAAACCAGATCAAATTCTGCCAGAGACTTAAATCTTTGAATACGACGTAGGACCTTGGCAGCTAATCTAACTATGGTTAGGCCATAATTGGACTGCCTCCACGCCGGACCTCAATTTCTCACTACTCAAAAGGTCCCGCTTCTGGGGGACAATGTCTCTCCGGCATGGCTTCCCACTTGCAATCTACGGAAATGAAGAACGGACCTAGAGAACTAGAGAGGAAAAAATCAATTATGATTTTACATTTGGCACATTAACAAGGGCACGGTCTGTCGCTAGTAGACAACATAGAGAAATACAGTAGCAGCGACAAGCTGAAGTGGTTACTTAAGTAAGGGATAACCCACAGCTAGCCGTGCGTTAAAGGGTTTTAATCCACACCCTCCAGCCAGTATTCAAGCAGACCATGGTATTCTGGAAGAGAAACTCCATGAGCTGTATGAGTCATAAAATATATACTGTTTTATGTTGATAGTGTAAGAACACACAGAACAACCAAACAGATCAATTCAGGTGGAAAAGGCAAAAGAAAATTGCTTAAGCGTTACATTTACCTGCTGGCTTTTATTCCACTATCAATTGAATGCACCATGTAAACCCAGAAATACAGTTAAGCAGTTGTAATTACTCTGTGTTAAAATGTTTCCTTAACTCAAATTGTATCAAAGCTTAAAATTATGACATCAAAAAGTCAAACAACTACATTATGCATTAGCTAAATGGTTTAAGAAATACATATTTTTCTTATCTGTCAGCTCCTCTGAGCATTACATTCACGCTCATAAACTGCTGTCAACACAGCCCGTGTTTAAAAGAGCCCCAGATGGGAAGGGTGAGCAATTAAAGAATTAGACTTCAATTTTTCAATGGTCTTTAGTCTGCCGCTGTTAATAGAATTGTGCATTTTATCAGGAGTGTGTTTTTGGAGGAGAATCCTTGATTTGTGTTTCCTCTACGCTTAACGTTAATTGCAAATCCCATTAGTCTTAAAAACGGTGCATTACACCGGCAATTTGATAAACAGATGGTGTGACTCGCTACCTCACATTCACCACGGCACTCCACCCTGAATAATGGAAAAGATCATTGCTTTCACTTAACATCCCTTGCCCGCTAAAATGAGGCAATTGCTGAAAATACGCTTGATCATTTTGCTCTTTTTCCTGCAGAAGTCTTGCAAACCAAACAGCGAAACAACCCTTCCAGCATGCACAGCTGATATTCATTTAAATGTCATTTTATATTATCTTTGTTTTGCTCCTGAATTCAATACATAAGGAATGTATTTCTAGTTTTCAACCAAACATTCTTCCTGTAATACAGTCTTGCCTTTTGTCGGCCCAAATGGATTTTTAAAGACTTCGGAGGTAAACACTGTTTGAGATGGTGCAAAACCACAGTTTCCCACTAGCCAAGGTTAAAAACGATTTGATGGGTTCTGCAAAGCCATACAGTAGAAAGCAATAAACTGGCAAGAGACGTTATACGCTTGTTCTCTTCTCTATATGCCGATTTTTCAAGGTGAACACGTTACAAAAGTATAAACAGCAGTAGAAAGCACAATGAGTTAGGAGAGTAAAATAAGAACCGCTTATCTTTATAGATGGATTAAGGCTGCCACAAAAGGTCCGAAGGCAAAGAGCCCTGTCAGTTCGAGACCAATACCATGATATGCAATCTTTCTCTCTTTGAACAAAGGTGAAGGTGCCACTGAGGTGCCCATTCTCATATTAGCAGAGGTCCGGCCCGCCCTCACAAATCATGGTCCATTTGCAAACAACCTGAGGCATTCTCCTTGATGCTTGAAAAAGATGGTTCGCCTGGATGAAATAATCACTGGATTTGCTGTTTTGCTGGGTTAGCAAGTAAATGGGCGATACATATTTGATAGAGACAGTACTTAAAGTTTTATTTCGTATACGTAGTAGCAAGTTTAATATCCACAAAAAGAATATCCACAAATTCTGCTTTGTCTATGAAATGGTTTGCTTTCATTACTTTTTCTGAACAATTGTTCATGTAGACAGACACATCAATATTTAAATAGTTTGAAGTTTTTTAACAGTTATCCACTCTTGTGGTATAAGATTAAACCCGTCCTTAAGGGTGTCACAATATATACGAGTATTGTCAATAACCATGATGTCCAAACCATGGTTATCGATAATGTGATAATTCTACACATATCGTAATACAACAGAAACAAAAAAAAATCTATTTGACTGATAGTATCATTTAATTCTTCCAAAAAGAAACCATTTCAATAAATATCACAATAATATTGTTGTTGTAAATTCTTTGGCCAGTTTAACCGAGTAGTAAATAAAAGATGTAAGACCGTGACATTTTAACTTTATATCCCTTTAGACCTCATATCTCCATTTTCATATTTTCTTTTTGAACATGACTCACTATTATTAATAACCATTTATGTTTTGCAATGATCTAACTAATGAAAAGTATAAAATGTGCTTGTTAACTTTGATAACTCGGTATTAAAACCTTTAAAAAACACAGCGATTTTCTATTTCCTGAAAAAGCAGCGAATTTGGACATACGACAGCAACGTTATATTGGTTTATACAGTCTCTTCCTGTCCAAAAACGTATATCATATTTGTGGTTGTAGTGAACAGCAAAGGTATATCAAAATTGGGGCTATCAAAATCAGCAACGATGTCCTTGTCCGTTTGTTTCATTTTGAGAGTAAGAGCTTCTTACCCGTCTGAAGAAAGTGTTCTTGAGAGAAGCATATATAAAATAAGAGGAATGCATACTTCAAATTGTGTCTCCAGAGAATCGTGAGCTATACAGTACAGGCTGAAGCTGAAAGCAGCGCATTAGTGATGCAGAGCATGCCGGGAGTTTCTCCTGCTGTTCCGTCTCCGGTACATTCTTCAAATGTATTCCAACCGAACGCTCCACAACAGTACATGGGAGACATAACAAGCATGGTGAAATTTGACAATTTTACACGATGAGATGACAGATGATTGATTGCTTTGGCCCGGCACCTCCAAACACAGACCCTGTTGCACAATGAGGATGAAACATTACATCATTAAAATCTTTCCATCGCGATGTTTATATCGGGTTTAATGGAATTCGCACTCTAAAAACCTTCAAAAATTGTGTTTGGTCTCAGTGTTGTGATTGGAGGCACCGTAATGGCTCCTCGTGGTGGATGAATTCGCAAACTATGTGAAACAGGCAAAGAATAACTGTGGAGGTTGTAGCAATATTACAAGTCATTAAGCATTGCCCAAAGCAGACACAAGGCTCAGACAACATCAGCATGCCGCGGCACGCAGCTGGTCCCCACGACGTCTATCCCTCAGAGACGAGCCCAGAACAACTGCAGCCACTCAATTACATTAATATCACAAATTGGAGTCAGGAGGAACAGATAGCCATAGAAAATGAATAACCACTTTTCACCGAGTTTAAATGGGATTTGTCTGTGTCATGCAAATTAGTCTCTGTTTGTCCTATTTAAGAATGCCTGCTTCAAGGAAGTAATGTAATCCAATAGCACTCGGGGATTGCACAAATACAATCTCTGATATGTTCACAATCCGATGAGATAAAAACCAAGCTCTGGTGTTTACTTAAAAGATGAGTTTCATCATCACAAAGAAATAAGGAGACAAATTAGCTACTTTAATGAGTTCTCTTGCGAAAGTCCAATGCAGGGTTCTAGGATAAAATGTCAGAGACCAAACAGGAAAGAAAATAAAAATGGTAAGATTCGGGTTGCCGTCTCATATTTTAATGTTGCGTTAGGGACAAATAAAACAGACAAACATCCCAAGGCTTATATTCTGTATTGCAAACTCTTACCGAAGCACACATGCTTACAACATTTCTGATCGAATTACATTTAAGGAAAGGCCTTAAACAAAGAGGATTATAATAACAGCAAGGTTAAAAAAATGTGTATATTAGAACAACAAAGATACAGAGACGAAACTAGCAATCAAAATGAATTCAAATTTAAATCCTTTAAAATGTCATATAAATACAGTATACTTACGATCAACAATAAAACATTAATAGTCAATCAAAATCCATTCTAATTTAAAGCATTTTAAATGTGATACTGCAGCACGCAATCTCAGAATAAACAATGTCATTGTCTGTTGGTGATACACGTTTCATTATTGTTATCTTTACAGTTATTATTCTTGGTGTGTTGTACAGTAAATGTGATCAGAATGAAACAAGAAATTGTAAAAAAAATTAAAATACTCTAGCATTTCAACAGAGATTAGGGAGGAAGCTGTACATATGTCCAAAGCGTGCACTGAAACATAATGGAGCAGCTATCAACATCCCATCATTCCCTCTCAATATCGTTTCATTATATCTGAGAAACAGATGATTACCAGATAAAAACGACACTGATTACCGGTACTGACCCTGAATACCCAGTCACCTTTCGCTCTGAGAGTGTGTGGTGCCTCTGAGCACATAATCTTGATTAAGCAGTACTGGCAGACTCCAGCTCTCAGGTGGACTGAACAGTTCTCAGATCAGTCTCAGAAGGAGCTGTATTCGTGTTATGGCAGATGCTTTCCCAGCAAGGTCAACAGCTATGCTGAGTGAGACGGATGAAACCTAAAACTGTGACAGAACGGAATAAGAGTTTTGGGTGAAACTATCATTTTTATCTGTTACTGTCTCAGCAGTATTGTGAGTTACGGATGACATAGAGCTCCAACTGGTAAAGCCATCGCTGCCGTGCTTTACAACAGACAAAAATGCCTTCTTACATCTCAGAGATCTTGCAAAATAGCAAGTTTTGATGGGTCCACACCTCTGCCTCTGAGTGTCACAGTTCACCAAGGATGGAACACGGAAGAGGTTAGTAAAGTGAAAACCTCTATTCATGCAGTACGTCTGATAGCATGAGGGAAACTCATGAACAATATGGAGAACACATACTACGGCAAGGTCTTATCTGAAGGGTTCACAAGTAATCCGTTATGCCCCTCCAAGAGGGGTAAAGAGTCCAGACGAACTCAGGGGGACGTTCCTAGAGTTCTTTGCAGGAATATCCGAAGGGCAGTAACCTCGAGATCAGCGGATGAATGAGTGTGGTAAGTGTGTTTATATAGTGCTCTAGTGATTGAGTGCAGGTGTTCAGTATTCCAGTGATTGGGGTTGAATGTGAGTGCCAGGTGGATCCGTGACACAGAGAGCGATTATTTGATTAAAAATTAACTAAAACCAATTATTGAGTACATGAAAGAATGGTGTTTAAAACTGTCTCATTACCCTTGCTGGATTCACCACGGAAAGTTTATAATAATGGTTTGTAATTTTCCTTGTCGCGTCGTGTTTCTCCAGAAATCCTTATTTGGTGTCTTTTGTCTATGCATCATTTCGTCACATTCGTAAACAAAATTTGGAGGATCCGACTGCTAGCCCACATGTGGATTATTTATGCTGCCGTTTAGTATTTTTACTTTTAAACACCAAGCAGCAATGGTATCTGGGGAATCATCAGCTGTGAAAACCAAGAAAGTACAAACTGATGAGAGTTTCAAAGAAAAAGGGAATGTGATAGGACTCGTGAAAAAATTAAAATACAATTTTGGCAAGGCATTTCAAAGGTGGCATGAACTCTGTGATCTGAAAGGATTGAAAACGGATGCAGACATGACTCTGGCATGGGAAAGGCTGTAGCGGACTCCGGCATGGGTGTGGGAGAGGCTGCGGCGATCTCTGGCATGGGCATAGGAGAGGCTGCAGCGGACTCTGTTACTGGCCCCAGAAAAAACGGCTGCTGACTTAGGGCCAAAACGGCTGCTGACATGACAATAGAGGCTAAGGTGCGAAAGCTGGCCGGGGGGAGGCTGCTGCTGACTTGGAAAAGGGAGCAAGGGAAACTGCAACTGACTTGGACAAGGGAGCAGGGATAACTGTGGCTGCCATAGATACGAGGACTTAGGAAACTGCAGCAGACTCTGTGGCCGGCTCGAGAAAAACGGCTGCTGACTTGGACATGGGAGCAGGGGAAACTGCAACTGACTTGGGCACGTGGACTGGGGCAGCTGCAGAAGACTCGGTTGCCGGTTCGGGGAAAGCGGCCGCTGACTGAGGGCCTCCTGGCCCTAGGCCGCTGGCTCGGGAGCTGACTCAGGGAGTGCTGCAGCAGAGTCTGTGTAGGGCTCGGTGAAAGCGGCCTCTGACCGAGGGCCTTCTGGCCCGAGGGATGCAGCAGGGATGCAGAAGCCGGCTTGGGGGGGTGAAGCACTTTGACATGGGAGTAGGGAAAGCTGTGGCTGACTCGGGCACAGGGACTTGTGAAAGCTGCACCAGGTGGCTTGCTCGAGGAAATCGGATATCTGACCCCTCCAGCAGGTATGGGGAGGCTGCAGCATGAACCTTCGTTTCAGTGAAGTTGTTAAATTATTCTCTACCTGACTCAAAGATGGATGGAAGCGGTAGTCGCTGCAGGCAGACTCTGATCGGCGAGGCATCTTCCACTGGGTATGATGGCCGAGGTACAGTATCTTGGGAAGCCCCAAAATCTTGAGAGCGTCCATCTCCCATCTAAGCAACGAATCATCGAAAAAAAGCATTAATTATGTCCTTGAGATTAATTATGTCCTCCATCATCATAATCTAGCCCCACAGCCATTGTCCAGAACATCTGTGCAAAAGCCCCCACATCCAGGCACTGTCGGCGAAGGGTAGCAAGATCACAGTGGCGGTCCTGTCTTTCACGGCCATTAGCAGGAGGCAGGATTCTGATTCTTGCTTTATCTTACAATGGCTTGGAAGCCGATCAGGTCTTGTTGCTGCAGAAATCAGTAAAACTAAAAGTCAGCACATTCAAGCTGATTCCGCGAGTGGATAAGAGATGCATAGAAGCTGGGAAATGGCAAAAGTTTGTAATCACCAAAAATTTTACAAAGTTTGTGCATACCTATAGCCACCACAAAATCAGTGAAAAAAGAAAAAATTTGGGACGCTGAATAATATTCAAAATTCTTGCGGTTAAGTGCTCCGACATATAGCTCTGTTGCGCACCGGGCGACTCGAGTTCGAGGCAAGGGTCGAGGTCCTTTCCCGATCCCACCCTCTCTCTCTCGCCCACTTCACTTCCTGTCCTTTCTACATAACAGCTGTTCAAATAAACTCAAAAATACCCCAACATAAATCTTTAAAAAAAGACTTTAGAGAAAATGTCCGTATCTAATCCTAACCTTACCTGCTTTCAATTCCTCAAACATAGAGAAGGTGATTTGAAATCAGCAGCCTATTAAGTGGTTTATGTTGTAAACTAAAGACATGTCGGCGCACACATTATCTGTCTGCCAGATATTAGTATGTCATAAGGGTTCATGTGAATGATGACCCATTTGGCATTCCATGATCTTCAACAACTGAACCAGAGACGTAGCGAGTAACCACTTTTTGTTGGACTAGTGGTTTTTTTCAGATGTTTCATTTTGAATGTTTATGTTATATTTTACATTAATACTTGATACTATTTGATCACTTAAAGCAGTGATTCTCAAGCGGTGGGCCAGGGCACTTTGGTGGGCCTCGGAGCGTCATCTGGTGGGCCGTATAGGAAATGGTAGACTTATATTGACACATTTTGTTGTTTTGTAATGATTTAATAAGTCTTATGAATTTACATGTTAAGGAAACACTAAAGTCAAGTCAAGATGAATTAACTAAACGTCAAT
Source organism: Barbatula barbatula (assembly GCF_947034865.1). Taxonomy (NCBI): domain Eukaryota; kingdom Metazoa; phylum Chordata; class Actinopteri; order Cypriniformes; family Nemacheilidae; genus Barbatula; species Barbatula barbatula. The sequence goes on from NC_136764.1 coordinate 24,157,388, forward strand.
TTATTTATTACCAGGTTACTGTAGGTTCTGCGATGGACCTTTTTGTGAAATTAACAGTTACATAAAACCAAAACCGCTATGAAGCGCTGGCTTGGTGTCGGAGTGCGCGCAGGTTTTGCCGCGGTTGCAGATAGACATCTGTTTGTTTGCACTCCTGTGAACGTGCATTTATTGCAGCTGAAAACATTTTAATCTGGAAAATGTCAACATGTACGTTTTTCACCATCGAGTAGGAAAACGTTTTTATGTCAATCTGAATAGGAAAGCCAAGGTAGGTTTAAACAGTAGGTTTATACGCGACAGACAGTTGTCACTTCAACAAGAGCTTTTTTATTTAATATTAAACTTTAATCCTTTAAGTTCTCATTAATTACTGATGTTTATTTAAATGTTTTATATGCTGTAGTGTGCCGTTTCACTGATGGATTTGCGCATTGTATGGACAGATATTTCAATTTCAAGTATTTAACCATTTCAAGTAGCCTACTTAAATAGGGTCCATATTTCTCTCCCACTCGTCATGTGATTGCTACACGCAAATATAATAATATACATTGTATTTATAATTAATATATATTTCCCAAACCACCGCACAACCGCTGTTGATTTGTCCATTAAAAAAAAACTGCCACCATCACAGCCGTTGGCAAAATACAGAATTTTGTCGAACGATGCGCTAAAATTGTCAAATTTACAGAGACATTTGATACAAAACATTGTTACAGAAATAAATGGTTATGGAACAGACCTGCCTAGTCTTTTCTATGATTATACAACAGTTTTCATCTATATAGCTTACTTGACTAAGTCCGTTACTGTGGCATAAAAGATTAACAGTACAGTATACTGTATGTACTCTATGAATATTCCGTGTTCATACTATCATATTAGGAAAGGTGGTCCTTGGAAATTTTTTAAACAGTTATTGGTGGGCCATGAGTTGCAAAAGGTTGAGAACCCCTGACTTAAAGGATCTGCATAGTACTATTTACGCTTTTAAATAACATAGTTCAATACAAGTGTTCAATCATATGCATGTTTAAGATGTGGTATAAACATTTGTTTTTATAGTATTGGTATAGCATGACCACCCCACTTACAAAACATTACAAGCACTGGAACCATTCCCTGTATACACATGACAGCACTAGTTGACAATGCACTGTCCATGGGAACAGGATAGCAATCACACCGACATTAGACACAACACGTCTATGTCAAAAGCACACAATCTTCTCCTCCTGGATTTACCCACAAGTTTATTGGAAAATTTAAGATTGCTCTTTAATAAAGACACAACGCTAACACAACAGAGAGAACGCATGCTGTTGCACACACAGTGACATGCAACAACATGTTTTGTAGTTTCCCTGTTGGCTCAACAATGGCTTGAATATTCAATCTGCCCGAGCTTGACTCCCCCCTTGACAGCTCACAAATAATAAAAAGGTCTGCTTTTCCCTATCGCGTCTTATTTATCCTTGTGTGAGAAATAGACAGACAGGTGGGGGAAAAGAAGAGCTTATCAGAGCCGGAAATTACACGCTGATAGGTCAATGTGATGACACAGCATCTAAAGGTCAGCAGTGATGTGCATTGTGTATCAGGGCAAATCCTACATCCTTAACTGCTCTCAGAGGATCTCGAAATCTCAGATATCACGCATGAAGCATAATCCTGTATAGGGCTGAACGGATACCACAAAAAATTGCCTTTTGATATGTTAGTTCCTTGGTATACAAAAGAGAAGAGTTTGAATTACTTTAGTTATACAAAATGCAATATAAACATCATAATAAAAAATTAAGTGGTAAATGTATTAAAACACGTCAAACCATTTCCCTTCATTATGACCGAACTGACTAAGGGGTCGATCAGACGGAACGCGTTCATTGTTGCCTCTTTTGAATTGTTGTCAGATGGCGGGGAGCGTTTTGCACGCTGGTTATGCGCGCCGGGCGTCTCGCTTTTTTGGTGGAGCGCTCCGAGCGCCTGATGTTGAAAAAACTCAACTCATAGCACAGAAGCTCCTGGCGTCATGCGCCTTTTCCCCATTGTCCAATCGAATGAAAGGAGAGGCGGGCCTTCCGATGTGGTGACGGAACGTTACAGTTGCTTAAAACGTCTGATGACTGCAATGATAAAGGAGATTCATAACCTCACCACTAGGTGCCACCACATTTCACAAACTGGACCTTTAAATGTGCTTTTTGTGTTTTCATCACCAGCACATCATGCAAACCTATTATTTTATGTGTTTCTTTTACTGGTACATCATGCAAACATAATCCTGCATTAGTGTTTTTACATTCAGGGTTTGCCACGTAAACTCTCAGCGGAAGAGCCAGCCACTCATCCTGCAGTATTACGCTATATTTCACTGCTTGACCTCATACATTATGAAGAAATGATTACCATAATATGATAATTATTATCTCTGGGTAGGTGGAACATTATTACACAAGGTAAAAATGGAGCTGACGGTAATTGGTTCATGGTCGTCTTGAACAACAAAAGGAGATATGCTAACACACCTCGGCATACTTTACATTCCACACGCAGAGGAAACCGCTTGCCGAATTATCGAGTAAAGGTTTACAGTTCCACATCTTTACTTATCTCTTATTCCGTGCATCTGGGAAGTTGTCCAATGAACACGATGTGCATGATGGGAGGCAAGAAAACATTGGCCTCTGTCCCTGGCAGCCACTGTCCTCTTTCTATCCTGCACAAATGGCACAAAGCTATCATAACCAGACATAACAACAATCCGTTTGAGAAGCAAAAGGAAGCGACTGGAGGCTCCCATTGCGCTATGAAATAGAGTTTGAGGATGTCTGAAGGTTGAGAAAGAAAGAGGCAGACAAGAGCGTTTATTACATTCGGGAGACGATTTTGAGATTGAATAACAAATTACGCTCTAGGTGAGGGGGATACTGTGGGATAACAAGAAAACTACAGATAAAAAGTGTGTTCGTAACCTGTACTGAGCTCGGTTCAGAACTGAGAGCTGAGCAATATAGAAAAATGTATGGACGTTGCTTGGGTGTGTGGATGACCGCGGACCCTCCAGATGATAAAAATGACGCCATGCGTGCGGACAGCCGGACGATACTTTGGGCTTTAATAAACCAAATTAACAAAGTCGCAGCTTAAATATATTTATTATTAAAAAATGACAGTCATCCTGAATCTCTCCCCTTCCTTTTTCATCTTCATCCTTCATATTTTCTTCAATAAATGCATTGTGGGTGAGTCTTTACAGTGAACTGTTTCCCCCTGTTAGACACACCCTCCGAAATAACAGTCTGAACACCCGAGGCACAGTCGCATTTATCCGGCAGAGGAATAAGCACGTCTCCCCCCAGCCCTTGGCAAAACGGCCTCACTTAAAATCATTTAACACTCTAGTGAGCGTGATGCATGACGTGCTCCCTACTGTCATTCGGCAGAAATCGAGAGACACATACAGAGAGCGAGAAAACGAGAGAAAGTCCTCATTGACCTGCCTTTGACGCTTACATTTTTTCAGCACCTGTCGGGTTGTATTGTGTTTACGTTATGCAGTGTGTTTTTCTTTTCCTTGTCGGTGATACTGATATAGAATGACGTGATGTGGCCAGTGTCTGTATAATCCTTTTATAGGAGACCACGGCTGAACTGTATCTGTCTTGTGCATTAACAGGATCAGAGATACCCATTTGAGCAGCGGTGAGAGATGTATCGGCTCCATAAGAGACACTTATCAGTAACAGTTGCTTAAATACGTTTGACTTGAAAAGGCAATTCTTTATTAACGTGTGATGAAAGGGATGATGTCATTAAATGCAGTGCCTGGTGAATTACATTTATTAACCTTTAACTTTCATTAAAGGGACAGTTCACCCAAAAATGAAAATCCTGTCTTCATTTAGTCGTCCTCGAGTTGTTTCAAATCTGTATACGTTTCATTGTTCCGATGAACACAGAGATATTTGGAAGAATGCTTGTAGCCACCATTGACTAACATAGTAGGAAAAATTGCTTTATACATTTCTTTGTTCTGAACACAAAATAAGATATTTTGAAGAATGTAGGCAGTTCTTGGGAAGCTTTGACTTTGTTATTTCCTACTGTGGTTGTCAATGGTGGCCAAGAACTGTTTGGTTACAAGCATTCTTCAAAAGAATTCCTCTATCTGTATTTATCAGAACTACAGATTTGGGTGAGAAAATGATGACAGAAATGTTGTTTTTGGGTGAACTGTCCCTTTAACTGCGATACAGTATAGGCCTATGATCTGTTCTTTAATCAACATGCAGTCCATTTGACTTTCGCGGGCAAACAGCTTTGTTCTAAAATAAATCAAATATGTAATGAAGTGAAACATTGTCCTTCAGTTCATTCTGCTTAAGTAGCAGATTTCCTGTTAACTGGCAGCGTGATGAAAAAGCCATGTGCAGAATGTCACAGATGTGTGTGAGGGTGCAGACGGTGTGTGTCTCACACTGCTCACATCTGACTGTGAAAATAACAAGCTGCACATTTTACATTTTCGATGAGGCCGTCTCTCTGACAGCACCGCTTGAGCAAACCAAACTGACCGTCGAACACACCGTAATTGTCAGCATATGTTTTTAAATTCACCTTTGAAGACTTGACTTGGACTGGTATGTGACGGGCTTCAAAGATGTGCATTTGATCATTATCTCGCCGTATCGCTGGAGCCTAGAGACTTCAAAGGATTGAAACTTAAGCATTTTCTCCACAATTTCATCATTATTTTAATAACAAAGCATATTATTTAATTTAATAAACATATCACATGTACATACATATGCGTAAAAAATTAAGAAACCATTCCACATTTTCATTTAATCAGCATTTCTAGATATATTGTGGCCATTTCAGTCCAGTCATCCAACAGCATTGTGAAAGACTGACAGCATGACAATATACATGAAAACTGATAAAAATCCAGGTTATCACATAAAATAATTTTTGAACTTTTCCTAGATACATACAGTAAATATACACAAATATTACTGTTCATTTATCTTTTCTGTTATTTTGACCTTTTTCTTCAATAATGCAAATAATGCTAAATAAATGCAAACTTATAATTTTACCTAAACACAGTAAGTAAATAGTAATTGACATATACAGTACATATAATAAAATGCTAGAGGATTTATTCCCTCCTCACTGGATGGGATTTGTATGTGTAAAGCTGCTTTAGAATATGTATTGTGAAAAGTGCTATACAAATAAAACAGACTACAAACCCGATTCCAAAAAAGTTGGGACACTGTACATATTGTGAATTAAAAACAGAATGCAATGATGTGGAAGTTTCAAATTTCCATATTTTATTCAGAATACAACATAGATGACATATCAAATGTTTAAACTGAGAAAAATTATAATTTTAAGGAAAAAATAAGTTGATTTAAATTTCATGGCATCAACACATCCTAAAAAAGTTGGGACAAGGCCGTGTTTACCACTGTGTGGCATCTCCTCTTCTTTTTATAACAGTCTGCAAAAGTCTGGGGACTAAGGAGACAAGTTGCTCAAGTTTAGGAATAGGAATGTTGTCCCATACTTGTCTAATACAATCTTCTAGTTGCTCAAAGGTCTTCTTTGTCGCATCTTCCTCTTTATGATGCGCCAAATGTTTTCTATGGGTGAAAGATCTGAACTGCAGGCTGGCCATTTCAGTACCCGGATCCTTCTTCTACGCAGCCATGATGTTATAATTGATGCAGTATGTGGTCTGGCATTGTCATGTTGGAAAATGCAAGGTCTTCCCTGAAAGAGACGACGTCTGGATGGGAGCATGTGTTGTTCTAGAACTTGGATATACCTTTCTGCATTGATGGTGACTTTCCAGATGCGTAAGCTGCCCATGCTACACGCACTATTGCAACCCCATACCATCAGAGATGCAGGCTTCTGAACTGAGCGCTGATAACAACTTGGGTTGTCCTTGTCCTCTTTAATCCGGATGACACGGCGTCCCAGTTTTCCAAAAAGAACTTCAAATTTTGATTCGTCTGACCAGAGAACGGTTTTCCACTTTGCCACAGTCCATTTTAAATGAGCCTTGGCCCAGAGAAAACGCCTGCGCTTCTGGATCATGTTTAGATATGGCTTCTTTTTTGACCTATAGAGTTTTAGCCGGCCACGGCGAATGGCACGGTGGATTGTGTTCACCGACATTGTTTTCTGGAAGTATTCCTGAGCCCATGTTGTGATTTCCATTACAGTAGCATTCCTGTATGTGATGCAGTGCCATCTAAGGGCCTGAAGATCACTGGCATCCAGTATGGTTTTCCGGCCTTGACCCTTACGCACAGAGATGGTTCCAGATTCTCTGAATCTTTGGATGATTTTATGCACTGTAGATGATGATAACTTCAACCTCTTTGCAATTTTTCTCTGAGAAATTCCTTTCTGATATTGCTCCACTATTTTTCACTCTGCCACTCTGAGAGGCTCTTTTTATACCCAATCATGTGTCCAATTGACCTAAAAAGTTGCAAATTGGTCCTCCAGCTGTTCCTTATATGTACATTTAACTTTTCCGGCCTCTTATTGCTAACTGTCCCAACTTTTTTGCTCTCATGAAATCCAAAATGAGCCAATATTTGGCATGACATTTGAAAATGTCTCACTTTGAACATTTGATATGCTATCTATATTCTATTGTGAAAGGTTTATGAGATTTGTAAATTATTCCATTCCTTTTTTATTCACAAATTGTACAGTGTCCCAACTCTTTTGGAATCGGATTTGTATATTCAGTACATGCCGACTGTTTTAAATCCAGAAAACACCATCGATTGAATGTGTGCATTTGTTCATCTGCGTAATATAGTACCTGGTCAGTTCTTCTCAGATAAACAATTTAAGTTGGAGTAACTCTACAATGTTTGGTTAAAATGATTCAGTTAGAGTCATCTGTGATGTACAGCTGTGAAGTCGTGTGAGATTCAATTTGCTTTGCATTTTTAAACAGCCCTTTTATTGAAGACTGCAGTGAAAAACCGAGTCAATTATACCCGCCCGTTCAGCTGCAATTTAGCAACGTGCAATTCAATTTGTCACATATTTATCCGGCCTTTAGTGATGTGAGATGCAACCTTAGTACAAATCCCGGCCCCTGCTCCATCAATTACAAGATCTTTGGCCTGGTTTGTTACTCCACAGATAAATGCTCACTACTTCCCGACTCACATCATTACTCTGCAAACTTTGAAGACCAATAAGTGCAAACTTTTGATTGAACGCATGAACTCAAACAACAGGCCGGAGCAGACACAATGTGCCAAGCAGGCAAATTCTTTCTCACAGCCTTGGGCGTCTCTGCAGCTCCACCAGGTTCACGCGACACAAACAGTCCCCAACAACATGGTCAACATGCTTGTTTGATTCTATCCCCAAGTCTCCCAACCTTACAGTACATATGCATCATACAGCCAGCTGTTTACAAACAAACGTACTAACCTGGTTGATGATAAAGATGCCGTATTCGATCTTCTGCCTACGCAGAATTGGGTGCAGATAGTGAAGCCAGTACTTCAGGTGGTTGTCTCTGTGCCGAAATGGGATGATGATGGCCACTTTCTGTTTGGGCCGGCAGTCCGGAGGAGTGTATTTCCCTCCTTCTGTCACGTTAGGGTTTTCTCTCTGTATCCGCTCCAGGGTTATCTGAGAGCCGAATTCGATGAGGAGACGACCCACTGCCGAGCAAAGAGAGGCTCAATGAGACCTTATGAGATTGTTTTTACACCACTAACTTTGAACAGAATCTATATAAGTGTACAGAAATAATATAACCATCAGCAGCTGTCTGGCCAGCAGAGGGAGTGCGACATCATTTCATCAAGTCCTTCTTAGATTTCATTGATCGAGAGAACTTAAGATGAGACAACCAATCCATAGATGAGAGTGAGGCTTGGTTATATGTGCACACAGACTTTGTATTAGACTTCGCAGTAACACTTCTACACACCTAGCAAGACACCACACAATAGCATAATTTGTTTCTGTAGCGATTTTGAGGAAGCTTGCTGTCTAGAACCTAACAAAAGGACGCAGTGATCAGAGCTGTGGAGATATAAGTTGCGAGTGAAAAAGGAAAATGAGGACTAAGAGAAGCAAAAGAACACAACACACAGACAAAGACAACAGGTTTATGTAACTAACATTAGCTTTAACCTAAACTATTGTTTTGTGACATGCTTACACGTCAGTAAACATTTCCATCGCTGCTAGTTGGTATTGTGCTTGGTTAGATCCTGCTCCGAAGCTCCCAAAAGTTTTTCCCTGAATAGTTCTGGAACAGTGCTTACTGTTCCTAATGTACAGCCAGAAGATAAAAACGTTCTACCGTCAGTGAGATAAAAATGATTTCTAACCAGGCCCAGTACTGGGCTGGCTTGACTGGGGGCGGCAATCATATATTCTGGTTACGCGGATATATAATCATAGTTGATTGCATGCATGATTTATACATTTTTCTGTGAATAAATTGGCGGATAGTTTTTCAAAAGATAAGCCAAATAACTACTTAGTATCTATTTAATAAGAATTTAATTTTTGTTTTACTTTAACCGTTTGTTTTTGGAGGGGCACAAGAAAACTCGGGGGGGAAATGCCCCTCTAGCCCCGGCCCTATTTGCGTATAGACGGCTTAAAAGTGACGACATAAATAAACGTTACGGCGCATGCGCGCATTCGTGTGCTGCAGTTAACTTTCGGTAAACATTTACAACTAATAGAGCGCCTGTAGATTATTTCTGATGACAATCAAACGAAACCGAGAAGAACCCTTACTTGGCTAAATTTTTCTCTCCATATTTTGAATTTAGACTGCGGTACTAAGCTCAACCTCTAGATGTCAGTGTGCCATATGGTTTGTTTTAATGCGACGACCGAACTACAGGACCTGTCGACAAATAGTTTTTTAAATAAAATGAACATACAACAAAATTCAACAAATCGTTCATTTAATACATTTAATAAACAGTGAAATAATAATACCAATGAATATAAACATAAAATAAATAAAATATAAAGAATTATATTTTTAAACACAAACCGGAAGTTAACTGGGGTTCAGGCGCGCACGCGTCCGATGAAACAATTAAAAAATGTCGATGTTATAACAACAAAATACTGGTAAAACAAACACTAATGTTTTATATAACATAGCACATATACGGTATTATATAAAGCACATATTTTGATTTATCCCTCTGCAATAAAAAATAATTCGACACATGAAAGACCGAAAGCTAACAGAAATCACTCTGACCCTGACAGTTATTATTTCACTTGTCATATTACTCTAGCGGCGATGAACAGCTTCATGCAAACATCTCATGTCTGCGTTCGCAGTTCATTTTGGGAAGCGGATGACAGGTTGGTTAAAAATACATTTATAGCTGATTGTGTGCAGGGCCTATTGCTGCACCTGTTCTCTTCTCCATGGCACACACATCATGACAACAAAACTGCAGCCGAAACAGCAGGGTAAGAACATGGAGAGCTGTTTGGGGATGTAATTGAAACATCATGCTTCCCCCGAGATAAAGGTTCTTCTCGATAAAGGACATAGCAAGACCAGTGTCTTTTCCTCCCTACCTCATTCTATCAGATTCCCAGATTCAGTAGGCAGATGTTTATAATTCATTACCCCGCTGTACGTTGTTTTACTGTCTCCGAGCTCTGTTTGATTCCATAAATAAGCTGAAATTGGCCATTCTTCACGTACAAGGAGAGACTGAACGGAGGAAAAAGGGTTGTCATGTCGTGTTTTTATGAGACGCAGCAAGCGAGCGAATTAAAAGCCCTCTCCTTCTTCTTTCAATAAATCCAGTGTGTGGCCTCACTGTGTGCCGTCGCCCTATCTCGCCAAAGGTCCCTTTGAAGTGATTTCCGCAAAGGTTCATTGGATTCAGCTACTTCTAATTAGCTCTGTTATACCAGTAAGGCGAGCAGTCAAGTGGCAGCGTGGAAGGAGGAAAATGATGAACACCTGCCTAAGTGCCCGGATGCTCCCGTACACAGTGTTCCCTTCCCACACTGCGCAGATGTCTGAGGCCATTCAGAAGAGCTTCTGTCATAAAATCTTACGGATATACAGCTCTACTGGAGCTGATGTGTTATAGTGGAGCCCACTAACTGACCATGAACCAACATGTAATTACAATACAGATACATTTTTATAGGTTTGTTACTTTCTACTATCATGTACATTTTTATATTTTTTTCTTCTTTCTAATGTATCAATTCCCTTTTCTACAGTTTGGATTTACATTTCTGACAACTGTTTGTTTACACAACAATGCCATTTTGAGGGCTGTAAATGCAAACAACACCGAAACAAAACAATAGCATTATTGTTTCCATGCAAACCACAAAAACACGAATCTTTGAAAATGTATGCAAATTATATGTTAAGTCTATAGGCGGGTGCACGAGTATTACCAAAAAACAATTGCGGACTACAGAACTGTGTTTGAGGAGAACATACTCATTGACGTTTCTCCAGCAAAGTCTTTGACCAGCGGAGACACGTTATGTGCATACGACACATTTTAAACACAGATATACGTACAGTATGTCAAAAAAGGGGATTCAAAAAGCGCTTTTAGGGCAAATCTGGATCCTGCTGTCCTTCTGAACCCTTGTATCTCCAGATTATTTTGCCAATCATCATTATTAGTTTGTCACTGGGTTTTGCGAAAATCTACCAATAAAAACTTGGCTCGTGGTCCTTTCCCGTCTGCTATACCCCTCTTCCATCCTGTAGCTTCCTGTCTTCCTCCACTGTCCTGTCAATGTACAGCAATGAAAAGCCAAAAAATACTAATAAAAAGTGCTTGTCAACTTTGACAACATCCGAGAAAAAATACACATCCGAGGTTTCAGAAGGACAGCGATGATATGTGTGTGTTTTCAAAGTATTTTTGTGTGTACGTAAACGTTTTCAAAAACACAAAGATAAACTTTTTAGTTTTTTTATTGTGTGTAAAAGGTCAATGGCTGTTTAAAATGCCAACCAATTTGCACGTACACACATTTAATCAAAGTTGAAAAAACAAATCAAAATCCCAAGCGGCTACTTACAAACTAGTAGGATTTTATAATGTTTGCCAGATTCGTGCCATTTCATTCTTATTATACATTCAGACTTTTTTTAAAGAAGCTTAGCGGCACATAAATGAGATCCTTGAGCACATCTGTATGTTCTGCTTTACTAGAGAGTTATACAGATTTCCTGTCTTTTTAGATTTACCAGCCCATAAATGTTCCATTAAAGTCTGTATAGAATCAAAACTGACCCAATTGAATCTGTTACCTCACAGTACTGTTGTTTTGAACTATTTATTTGTGCAAGTCAATCCACAATCCAAATATATATATATATATATCCCCTAGCAATCTTTAATAATAATCTAAAAATGTACTTCTCTTTTGCAACGGTGATGCTTCTCGTCAGTATCATAGTCTGGGCACAACCTTTATTAACCCCTCAGAAAAGCCATTTTAAAAAAGTTGCCGCACTAGACTAAAAACATGTCATTGTATAATATCAGCAAGGCCACCGAGGGGATGGAGGCCAGAAAGGTGTAACGCACGGTACTTTATTATAGGTGCTGCCACTCAAAGTACAAAGGGTCTATTACCTGAATCTCTCGGCCACACACACTCGCTTATTGGCTCTCTCGCACTAATTCTATCTCGATGACACTTTCTCCTGACCCCTGCAGAGCACTAGCACGGACTCTCAGGCCAACAGCCAACAAAGTTACGTAACATCACTCGCACAAATAATAATACGGCAGCTGGAAAACAAGAGAAAGTGAGAAACCGAGGGAAAAATACTGCACCGTAGAAAATGGTGAGAAGCAAACCCTGTCAAATGCATTAAAAGCACAACAGCGCACCCCTCCACTACACAAGTGTTACTCGTGGGGTCATAGTTAGAGCGAAGGACACGCTTGTCTTGTTCATGGAGGAGATTTGTGGTATCTGTAAATCTACTTAAACCGTGACACAAGCTCAATCCAGTTATTTCTCTTTACCTTGACACCTGCTGTGATGCTTAAATCCAGACAGTGAGAAAAGCACTCCACCCGAATCTGACCTTTAGAGCGGGGCTTTTAGCCGGATGCTCGACTGTGATCTGAGACTGAGAGGAGAGAATGTGTTCTGCAGCGATGGCGTTTAACCAAAGTCCGTTTACAGAAGTCGTGCCACTCGGCGGCCATGTTTGCAACGCATAACTCTTTGTAAGTCGCTTTGGATAAAAGCGCCACACACTGCTAAATGACTAAATAAAAATGCATCTGGGCAGTTATTCATGTCATAGCAAGTCCACAGTCCTATCTACTTGAATGGGGGAAGGCAGATATTTATCAAATCACTGACAAAAATCACAATAAAACAGCACAATTCCGATCAATAATTAAAAATGACATGAACCCTATCATAATTTTAGTTTGATATGCTTAAATTGCGATAAATTCACCTTTTTCGAGGTCGCCTCATGTAATGCGCCAGCGCACAGGCTTGCAAGTGCCTCACGAGAACCCCGCCCAACAGAATCGTCCATTTTTACTGATTGACAATTGGCTCGTTTTGCTGAAAGGCGGGACTTCCTTCGCTAGATCGGCCATATTGAGTGTTGCATTACTCGCCATGCATTGTAACGGCAGTGGCGCATCTTGTTAATTTGATCATCTATGGTTTTACTCATATTTTATACGCTCTTGCATGTGCTATTTAATAAATTGTTCTCATTTAAAATATGAATCAATATTAATATAAGTGAACCATCTAAAGTTTCTAAATACACCCCATGTGTTAATAATTCAAATGTATTGTATGATCATTGTGCGTATTGATTTAGACTAAACCTATGAAAAAATTATATTAAATGTTATAAAATGTTCTTTCAACTCCTAAGAATTCTGGTAAACAAAGCAGAACGGTCGCAATTCAGACTTCATATCAAAAACGTTTCATGCTATTTCCATCTGACACTATCAGTGCCGCAAGAGTGCTTTCTTTTAAGTGCCATTTATTCAAGAGGAAGCGAACGTGTGATTAGTCACAGCAAATGTTTTTAGGACACCGTGGGTCATTGTATTGCAATGTCTCTAGCCGGGGTGATGGAATGCTGGCCGCACAGTAAACTACACGGTAGAGCCACGTAGCTTTGAGCGAGCACTGAAGCAGGAGAGAAAGAGGAAGAGATGAACAGATGGAGGAGTAACTGAACATCACACTGCACACTGAGAGCCACAGAGCTGAAGCGGCAGAGGAGTGACGGTGGGGAGAGAGAGTGGGAGAACAGAACTGGAACCGAATAGTTGACAAAAGAGACGAAAAGGAGACATTTAGAGAAGCAGATTAAGGGAATAGGCGATAGGAGGAGACTAATCTATGAAATATATATTTCTGTATTTACCCTTGTGTGGTTCAAAACCTGTATATGACTCATTCTTCTATGGAACACAAAAGAAGATATTATGAGAAATGTATCATTGGTTCAATTGAAGTCAATGGGTGTCAGAGTTGTTTGGTTGCCGTCATTCTTCAAATATCTTCTTTTGTGTTCTGCAGAAGAAAGTCATTCGGGTTTGGAATGACATGAAAATGATAGTCGTAATGATGTGGTAAGACCTCATAAGGTCAGTTCAACGTGTCATTTGCAGACCACTGTGCCCACCAGCCTCTAGAAAGCAAACACAAGTATACCTGCAGCATACCAGCTGTTTTCCGTACTTCACCCATGCAGAAAACAACTCATTCTGTTCTGTATATATATCAGATGTTTAATTAAACCTGAGCAGGTGGTGCCTCACAGCTCATGTGTGCCCATACATACATACATACAAGGATATAAAACAGAGATACTACAAGCCAGATTTGTGCCTGCAAGACGTAGTGGTACAAATTGACTTTTTAAAACAGTTTCATATTATTAATGACAATAACAATTTATTGTCCAGTAAGGCATGTTTAAAGCAATGGTAGGCCATGTTTTTCATAAAATAAAATATTTTGATATAGAGCTTGAAATCTCCTCATATCCTAACTTAAGGGAAATGATCAGAATCTACATATATCTTCTATGGTAGTATTTAGGACCAAAACCTTAATTGTAGCCCTGCTGAAAGAAAACAACAAATCAACATTAGAAACCATTACAGAAATTCTTATCGTGTCCACATAAAGATATACCATTATAAACTTTGACTTTTTCCAATCAAAACCATTATAGCGTTCTCCTTCTGTATGTGTTTTGTGCATTATTCCAATATATTAATCTGGCAGATAACACTCCACCAATAAAATCCATCGCATACCGGTAGACACCATTATAGTTTCCATTAAAACTAGAGATGTAGTCTATTAAAGCGATTTATACACTATCGGTTGATAGTTTAAAAACAGCCAACGATCAGGGCCGACAGATCATGTCAATCAAAAGAGGACAGGAACATGCAATGAATTCGTGCTCTGTATATAGACAATGTTAAGAAACATCGCCAGTTTGATGTTTAATATTAACAGTTATGATATGAATTAATAACATTCAGAAAGTTAAGAATCAGAAACACTATCTGTATCGGCAGATATCACTCTGAATAAATGATGTTTTATTAACAAAGTTCGGGAGGAGCACGTGCAAATCATTACGCTGCTTCCATTAGCCATTACGTTTTCCGTCCTATCAAATCAAGAGCAAACTCCATAAATAGTTAAATCGCCTTCACTCTTCATTTTTGCAGCATCCCTCCTCCACCCCGACTCCTCACTATTTAACCCCCTCTACACGGGACAAGGGCTAGTGCTCTGGGTTTGGGAAAGAAAACCGGCCCCAGAGCCCTCTCCCCGGACAGCAAGCCAAATACGCATCTACATTCTCTTCTTAACTAAACCACCGCCCATTTAATTACTTGCTAAGGCGAACTAAGGTCTATTGGTATCGATGGAGAAATCGGTGCATCTCTTATTAAAACCTTCTTATTATATTTCTTTCTGTACATTTACTATTATTGTTATTGTATGTGCTTAATGTTCTCTCACTGGTAAATGACACATTA
This sequence comes from Barbatula barbatula, assembly GCF_947034865.1. Taxonomy (NCBI): domain Eukaryota; kingdom Metazoa; phylum Chordata; class Actinopteri; order Cypriniformes; family Nemacheilidae; genus Barbatula; species Barbatula barbatula. The sequence goes on from NC_136764.1 coordinate 24,172,495, forward strand.
GGTAATTGGCATGAGGAGGCGTGGCTTAAGTAAGAAGCTCTGATCGGAGGGCGGGACCTTTTTTCCCTTAATGCTAACTTGCTATTGCAACCCTTTACCAAATGTCTGCCCTCACTGTGGAAGAAAATCAACTCTGTCTTTTATAACATTGTACATTTGAGAGTCTCAAGATTCAATAACTGTATATTTGATCATTTCTTTCTTCTACGCAACTTTAACTTCCCACCAACAGATCCAAAAGGGCACCAAAACGTTCTTATTAGTCATCCTTGGACTCAATAATTAATGGGCTCTGTCGCCAGTGGCACATCGACACAGCCCAGTCCCGGCTAGTGTTACATTCTGCTCAATAGGACGTTGTTTAGCGCGGCAGGACTTCAAAGGTGAGGACAGAGGTGAGCAGATAGCCTTTCAAGGAGGGTACGATTTCATCCTCCGGTCTGCCGTCGGCATTGTGCAGAACTGAATGGGTTGTTCCGTGGACACACTGTTCTACCCGATCGGCATTTCACAAAGCATTTTGCTAATTCAATAGCAGATACAAGAGCCTTTTGATAGATCAACCATATCAGCACTGATGTCAGTCAGCCAGAAGTAAAGCAGACACTAGGGAACATTGAGAGTGATGAATGCTTGCTATGCAGGGACACGGCGTCAAGAGCAGGTGCTTATAAATGACATCACTCAAATATCGGCATGCTTATCTTCATGTTAAATAACCAGTTAGGGGCAATATGACATGCTGAAAAAGGGAAATTTTCCCTAAGAACAGACGGTCATGCTGATTTTAATCAAGACTAATGCCGTTCTGGATTATTTGACACTGGCACATTTGGAATGTCTGGACATAGTGAGCTGCCTACATAGACAGCCTTTTTAAGCATCAAAAGCAAGATTATGATGCAGGTTATGTAGGCTTTTGTTATACTTTGTTTTAAAAGAACAGCATCTCTGAAGCTGTGTCTCAAATGACATACTATACACTGTTTATCTAAACTTCCCACTATGTACTCTACCATCTAATAATGTCTCAAACGCACCGCTTTCCAACAACTACAGTCTTTAATTGAGACAAAACCTGCGTTGCGTTCACCAATAGTCAAACGTTATCCGCCAGAAACTGTCTGACAATATGTTTTATCGTTCATCAGCTGGAACAAAAATCCTTCTGAAAGTAATCCCAACGATATCGTACTCTGAATCTTTATCGTTATAGTTATGGTGTGAACCCCGCAATTCTCATGAATTACAATAAACATTACTTTTTTTTAGTAATCATTATTGTTATCGTTATTATCTAAACAGCCCTTTACCAACCACCCTAAGAAACGTAAACGAAACAATGTTTGCTGTTCACAGGACAATTTTTTCCAGCAGAAGGAAGGCTTCAAGTGACTTTACTTCATGCATTGATACATATTTTTAGACTTCAACATTTGTATTGTGTGGTAACTGTAATAAAAGCAATAAGGTACTCCAGGCTAGTGTTTTTTCTAATCTTTAGGGTCACTTACTTTATTTATATGTAGGCAGCAATAAGGTACAAGAGGCTATGCTTTATCGTGAATAAGTCACGGCAATATATGACTTATTCACGATAAAGCACAGACTCTTGTACCTTATTGCTGCCTACATATAAATAAAGTAAGTGACCCTAAAGCTTAGTTCGGTAGTCTATATTATATGGAACAAATATAAATATGATTGTGATATCCTTGAATCCTTCATAAAATTATTCAATTGTAATTATTTCAAATATTTTAGCCATATTCTGTCTTCCGTGTATTGTAGTGCTTTGTGTATTGTACCATGTAAAGCATATGTCTGACAACGTAAGATGCAGGCAGTGAGCGAGGCAGCCCCCAAGGTTTTGAAACCAACATCTGAATATAGGACCATATTGACCTGCTTTCCAAAACTCTCTTAGAGAGCGTAATTTGCTTCCTCTATCATTCCCGATCACCCCCTTAGGTGCGCTTTAAAGCCGTCTTTAATACTTCCATTACCTATTCATCACAGACATGCCTCACCAGAGCCACCCAAAGCCTCACAGTGTACTGATGTCAATCATTTCTGCACACTTCACTTACCAACAGTGCTATTTTTGTAATAAAAAGGTTATATTTACTAACTGAATCATAAGACTCTACTCACACCACATCTTTTGTACAGCGTACACAAAAAAGGTTTTTCCGGCCCTGTAGAGTGTCCTCCTACAGGTCCTCTTAGCCACGCTGGAACTAGAGATCAATAAATGGCAATCATCAAGCACGAGTGTCTCGCTGGCATCTGGAATAATGGAAAGATGGCGGAGGCTGTAAATGATGACTCATATCCTGTCTGCTAATGATCATGAGAGAGAGAGAGACGGCTTCCCGTAATCAAAATTAAAAGATGAGAGCCTCTCAAAGCACGAGCCGTCCGCACAAAGACCACAGATTGAAGAATCCAATCCCACCACGAGACATCTATGAATAACATGCTCGATAAGATGTGCAGTAAAAATGTGGACGACTTGGAGCAGTATTTTCTTAAAAACAGATGGCGTTAACTTGGCTTCAGTGATATGAAGTATAAGACATAAAATATATTTAAAACATATATTTGGCAGCTTTGTGCTTTTGTGCTTTAAGCACAACAGATGCGCAAGAAATTGAGGTCATGTTTATCATTTCGATCTGTTTACCATTAGCGAAACCCTAAATCAATTCTCATCTTGCACATTATTTTTGAAAGATAGTGTGATTTGGGTTGCAACACCCGTCTCATAAAGTCATAAACATGGTGAACAGTCAATAGAATACAAATCTGTTACACAACACAAACAACAAATAACTCAATCTGGTTTACCAATTGAAGATTCCAGTGATGTTGTGAAATGTAAGGAAGGATTAACTAGCTGTAAACAAAAGCCTTAACCAATGCTGGCTGTCAGGTGCGTTCTGGACAGCTCCATTCAGCGCTCTCTCTCACCAGTGCGTTCATGGGAATTTTCCCATTCCCGTACTACTAAACCCAGGCAACCAGATTCCACGTTCCTCATTGCCTGCGTAACAGATTTGACTTTCAAACGGACTAGAGCCTTGGAAATAAAAGGGCCAGCTGAAAGCGACACTGAGTGAAGACAGAAAGGGTTCTTTTGTTTAGGGCTCCCAGCTGCCATTGCCCGCAGTAAAAAACGCTCATTCATGTGAAACCACAGAAGCTGTGCCAACCAGGGAGGATGGCCTCTCACACCACTACCTCCATAGGTAATGAGCAAAAGCCGGATGCATCGAGCCCTCAAACCCGGGCACACAAGCTTCTGCCAAAGACCAGCTAAACGTGGCATGAAACCAGGTGTAGTAACAGCAAAGCAATGTAAAGTCTGGAAATGGAAAAGATCAACTACCATCTTAAAAGACTTTCATAGGATTTTGGTTGGGACAGTTTCAGAATAAGAAACAATTTCTCCTTAGCCCTGCAATCTCTTTCTATAACTTTCAGTTTTAGACCAGAAGCACACTGTTGTGAAATTGTGAAACGTTTTCTCTTGCTGTGTTTGAAATATCTCCGCATGCTGAAATCATTTTCATTTTATATTTCAAGGACAAAGCCAGCGAAATACAAAGTTAGAAAGAAAACAATAGTTTAACCGAAAGACATCCATATCTACCAGTTATCCGCTTTCAACGGTTGATGCATGTGATAAAAACAACACTTTAAAGCGAAGGTAACGCACGCAGCTTCTGCCAATCTCATATTACTCTTCGCTGAGTCTTTAGTTCGATCCCATTTATAAAAGGAAAAATGCAGCTACGATTATTTCCGAAAACAGTCGAGCTCCTGAACGCGTGCGTGTGCGAAACTAAAGCACAAGCACACATTAAACATCGCATTGACTCACTATAAACTTGTGTTGTTTACATAATGCACGTACGTATACCTGTCCAACAAAGTGTGGATCATGTCCGACATCTTTTAGTGCTGGGACTGATCCATCTATCGGTTTCAAACAATTAGCAAATCCAGCGTTATATCCACAGTTTATATCATTTTCATCACCGAAATGCAGTGAAAAAAAAACACAGCCGAACTTCTGTAACCCGAACGAAGCAAATTGATGGGTGTGCTCTTTCTCTCGCTGGTTGATGTGATGGCGTGCATTTCTTGGAGAATTGTCCAATAAGGGACTAAGAGCCCCGCCACATGGGGACATATACTTTTAGATTTTGTATCGTATTGGCTTTTCATCCACACGGATCCGGTGTTTTGGGAGCCTGAAACTGCTATTTCTTTAAACCAGGTCCCAGAGTGGATAAATCTGAAAACTCCACCGTTGCGTTTTCGTGTGTAAAGTCAATCTGAATATTTTTTTAAACGATGATGTCATCACCCCTGTGCATTAAGTTTACGTCTTCTTCTCCATTTTAGTGTATCTCTGTGGCAGAATTACACAGATTGGATAGGGAAAGCTCTGGCTTCGTGTGGATGTGGCCCAAGAAAACTTTCCGCGAATCATGGAAGAGTCTATCGAGCACAGAAATACTAGGTCATACGCCCCTATTATTATAAAAACAGTGAAGCAGTCATATTCACTACGTATTTTATTTCTTGAATGTCCAGAATTAACTACTGCATGGGGAAACTGGTAATTTAGCAAATGATGCTTGAACCTAGAATAACATTTCCTCTGACCCTGAATTACTCTCACCAGATTGTATTATCTAAACGCAAGGGTTATAAAGAAACACTGAGAAGAGAAAAGAGATTTCAGCTTGATTTTACTTTTTGATGGTCAATGTGGTTTTCATTTTAATGTGATTTAGGGCCGATTCACATTTCGCATCCACAACCGTGCGGAAAGCACGCCCGGCCCTCCAAAAAGTGGAACTTTCCATCTCGATGCGGCGCGACGTGACTTGAAAAATGTAACCGTGTAAATCTACATTTAAAATAACTAATATGCGCGTGGAAAAGACTCGAAATGTGAATAGGAGGTTCTATCGGAACAAATTTAACAAATTAACAAAGAGACGAACTGAAATAGACAATGGATTTTGCAATTTAATACTGTTGTGGAGGCATGTGTTGTCTGCATTGCTTAGCAACTGGATCAGTAAATATGTCATTTAGAAACACACCCAGGGAACACAATCTGCACATTTTGCAGGTCGGTTGAGTACTAGATTGAGGGGAAAGCACCATGTCCAAACACCTGAATCGGCCATACAACATGCCAAATGCATCTGCGTATATGCCTAGATATAAGGCACTTCTTCAGTATTTGATGAATTATACAGGTGCCACGATCAATAGTAAATGTACACAAGCATCAATTTAAAATAATATATTTTTTTTAGATCTTTAGAAAGGGACCTTTTTGCACTAAGAAAAATATATTCTCAGCCCTACTGTATTGTAGCGCATTTAGCCTGTTTAAAGGAGAGGGATTATGTTACGCCAGAACAAGGATTTAGTCAATTAGGATAACAAAATTATCTCGAAAACATACTTCACAAAAAACATTACTTGTATTTTAAGATATGTAGAGCAAGTTGTTTTTGACCAAGACACAGGAAATGTTGTTGATTGTTTTTGAAGCAATTAATGGACAAGCCCATCATAAATCTCAGATTTTATCTCACTGAAGTCCCTCAGATCTGCTGATAAAGCTCTTTTGTATGTCACTCGGTCACGACTTAAGTATAAAGGTAACTGAGCCGTTGCACTAGCTGCCTTGACATCAATAGTGCTCTGTCTATCTTGGTTTGTAAGTCGATCCTTAAAACACATTTTTATTTATGGATTAGTATTGTTATCTTGCTCTTAATTTGTTCTTCATTGTATTGTATTTTACACTTAACTGTATTTTATGATTGTTTTGTACAGCACTTTGGTCAGTGTAAACTGAATCTAGGGGTGGTTTCCCGGACATGCACTAGCTTAAGACAAGACTAGGCCTTGGTTAAATTAGGATATTTAAGTCATTTTAAAAACATACTTTATAAAAAAACATTGCTGGTGGACATCCTGAGACATAACAATCACATTTATAGATTTTAAGATATGTCAGTGCAGGTTGCTTTCGACCTTAAGACACCTCTAACATTTAAGTCAGTCTCGGACTAGGCTTAAGCCCTGTCCGGGAAACCGCCCCTATTATAGGTGGTTATTTCATAACAAACAAGACACTCTAGGACAAAGAGATCATTATTTACCGTTTCAAAAATACAGAACATCTTTTTAAGCCCTCAAAACAAACTGGTTCAACAAATGTAAATGAGCTATTAAGTGTGCTAATCACTCTAAAGTGCTTTTGGAGTTAATAACCTTCTAACAGAGGCTGGGACTATGAAACAGCAATTATACTTGAGGCCTCATTGTGTTGTGTATTTTAATTTTGATCTGCTTCACCGTCTTTTCCACTGAAACCCTTATCAGGTTGGTTCCTAAACATAAGATGGCAATATCGGAGGTCTTCCTTACTAAGTCACTTGGTAAGGTAAATTAATTTTGCCTTCCGAGAACAACATATTTGCAGAAAACATGCCATGCCCCTGAGCCAAGCGCTTGGGTATGTAATTAATAATTAGTGAGATTTCAGCTTGCCAAGCCCTTTCTGAACAGCTATAATCTCGCGTCCCAGTAGATGCTGCGATTGCTTCTTCCAGCTTTGTCACCGAACATTGCATTGCATGTCCTTTCCATAGAAAACCAGGCCTGTCTCTCCGTTTGGAATGTTTAGCAGGACTTATGAATTTCACAGACAGTTTCATCATTGAGAATGTCCTGAAAAACGTACCGATCCAGCAATCTACATGAATGCGTCAGTATAGTCAAAGCGAGAATCAATGAAGCTACTATATGTTTTGTCGGTTCTCTTGCCTTGAACAAGTAATAAATATGACCCAACAGAATCCCAAGGCAGTTGTGATAGCGTAAGTGAAATTATACCCCAGTAAAATGGCTTTGCTGAGAATTCAGAGCAGGGTTCCTGTGTAATTGGGCCAATAGGTTTGAGGGTTTGTTACTGGCTCTGCCTCATCGTTCTGTGACCGCACCAAAGCCTGGGGTTTAACTGGGCCGCACATCCATCTCCATTGCCAGCTGGAGGGATATCTGAGCAGAAGGCCTGTACCAGACAATGATTCTGATTGAAAGCTCCAAACCACACTTTTGTAACTGACCAGTAGATCTGAATTAAGTCCAGAAACATATTTTACAAAGAGCTGAGAAACTACAAATCATTAAAGCTAGTTTTCAAGAACTGTAATGGATTCCCAGGCAACCCAAATCTGACCATGGACCACAAAACCAGTCAAAAGGGTAAATTTGTATTTTAAATTGAGATTTACACATCTTCTGAAAATCTGGAATCTGAGGATGCAAAAAATCCAAATGTTGAGAAAATCGCCTTTAAAGTCGTCCATCGGAGGCGCTGTGGCAGGTTGATTGAATTGCTAAGAAGAAACAGGTTTGGTTTAACACTCTCTATTGGCTTATCGCTTTAATGACTTTGTGGAGAGTAGATAGAAATTCGAAATTCTAAGTTTAGATACCAAACTTGAGTTTGTAATTCCCAAAGGCACCAGTAAACCAAATTATATTTCCGACGATTGATTTTCTTGATAATGCTGCATCCACTCACAAAATTATTTTTTATATATATTTACGGTAGGAAATTTACAAAATATCTTCATGGAACTTAATATCCTAATGATTTTTGGCATGAAAGAAAAATCTATCATTTTAACCAATGGACCCCTGCTACTTGTGATTGGTTTTGTGGTCCAGGGTCACATTCTATAGTAATAAGATGTGTATTTTTAATAAGGGCTGTTTATTGACAAGAGCCTCACGATATGATACTGTACATGGGTCACGATACAATATATATTACGCTGTATTGCTATATACTGCATAATACTTTTCGGGGTAAAGTACTCTAGTAATGTCAAGTTATTTTTAATTGAATAGCACATTGCACAATTCATATTGTTGCATGGCAGCTTTACAGAAAATCAGGCTCGAAAGCCCACACTGTTCGAGTCAAAGGCAAATGTGACAAAGACAAAAACTCCATAACATATCACTTATTTAGGTAAATATATGAAGCATAAGTCTGAAAGTGCATTATACTAACAGACACAAATCTTTTAAAGTGGATGTGTAACATTTCCGTGCCATTAGCTTCACCAAATGCATTTGCACAATGAATGAATTTTTAAACACACTCCTCGTCTACCAAGTCTCAAAGAAAGTCTCACCAAAAACTCACGCCATTAGACTGTCCTCAGACTTGTCTAAAACTAAACCTTAAAGAAAGTGCAACTAGCGCAAGATTCAACCGTCTTATTAAGTGTGGGAAAACAAAACCTTTAAGCCTGATCTCCAGAGGCCACGGCTGCATGATCAATGCCGCTACAACTGCTGGAGCCATTACTGCTGGGATATTTACAGTGGTGACCTACTTCCTCAAGATACAAGCGATTTGCTGGATATATGCCTCTGCCATTTCAGCAGGCAAGTGGACCAAAACACCTTCAAGTGAATGTGTGGTAAAATCACAGGCTGATATACTGAGTACCGTGGTTTATGTGGCCTCGGTTATAAAGAGTTACCAAGGCGTATCAATAATACTGTACAAATAAAACAGCTTGTAGGAATAAAACTGGTGTCGTGCCGATATTTGATTTACTTGACAAGATCAACATGACGGCACAGACGGCAAACTCTTCTGTTTAGAAAGCTTTAACATTTGCAGCTCATACTGTATTTTTGAGCTGCCTTTGTCAAGATGCTGAGCCATTAAAACTATTCTAGAGCCAAAGTTCTTATCAGTTTCATTACACTGCAGCTAAAGTCTTCCTGATTTATGAGCAGATCACTTCCTGCTGGACTTGGTTGCGTATTGTCTTTAAATCTAATTAATAGAAGTCGTTCGTCTGTGGCTGACATTAATGACCCCTGACAGGAAATGCAGAGCAATACCACTAACAACTGCTGCGGAGAACTTTAGATTTTCACTCGGAAAGGGGTTTGGCTGATGGAATAGGACAATAGCAGTGACGCAGAACCTACCAGGAGTAAACATGGACCGCAGACAAGGACAAATCGTTCTGCGAGGTAAACTGTTTAAACGGAACCAAACGTCCATTCAGTTTCACAAAACTGTTATTTTCCCTTTTGTTTCTTCCCTGTGTTGGACTGCAACAATCGATACGTATTGAAAAACTGAACCAAGTGCTACGACGCTCACGTTAACTTCAAAAAGTTGCGAAAACCTTTCAAAGCAATTTCTGAATATCCGCTCTGTATACAATTTTAACACAATTTCCTTTTTAACGAACATGGCAATTCTATGCAAATGTTAAGATGATACGAGATGTCAATATTTGGTTTAAATACCCATGTGAAGTCTCTTTAAAAGCTTTTGAGGTCTTTTTAGTTTTCTATGGTCCGGTAAGTGAATTGGCACACCCATAGAATATCGTAAGCGTAAATATTTTCTGTTCTATAAAGAGCCATCCCTGCTCCATTTGTTGTTGAGTATTATTGCTTCTGGTTTGCACACTTAAATCCTACAAAGTATGACGTCTCTCAAAAACATGCAATCTTTTTTGTCAAATCCATTACACATGAATTGTTATCTCCTTTAAAACAGAAAACGCAAGCATAGACTGATATTCCTCTGATGTCTGAACTCGTCGGGGATTCAGTAAGATATAAACAGACGGTTTAATATACTTATAATAAATACATTCTCTGATCATTCATATTTTAGGTTTCGACTGGAGGGTCACATCCGTAACACTGGAATTGCCCCGATACCAATATGGCGTTTTGAAACAACTGCTATTCAAGCAACTACTGTATTTTGCGTATGTAATAAACAACTGTTGATTTATTTCTAGAGCACCATCACCTCTTCACCGGATTTGCAATCCTTTCACGTTCACAGAGAATACATGCTGTCTTCAAGTCCTGGCTATTTTCCTGGTTCAAAATGTTTAGCGATTGTATAAGATGTTGACGTGATACACATGCAAATTATTGAAGTCCTTTTCATATTAGATTTTCATATAAGCTTTTTTAATATAGGAAGCAGTTTATCACAATTGCAACTGAATAAAGTGCCAAGGATGCTTAGTTGTGCAGTGGTGCTTTATCTATATACGTTAATCATGCTAGCTTCACGGAGAATGATGGGAAATGAAGTCTATGATCAGTGTTGTGTGTCAAGTGCTTTATCTCACCACTCTGAATCACAAGTACACAAAATGCATACAAACGGAACTGTACCGTTAACATTTACAATTACAACTCATTCTGATCAATACCAATTTGCTTCCACCATAAATACACACATAAACTCACACTCGTACAACAACACCATAAAAAACACAGTAGAAACCATCCACTTTAACAAGCTGAATTTACCAAGCACCCAGCTCTCTCTCTCTCTCTCTCTTTTCTGTGTTCCTAAAAACTGTGTGAATATAGAGCGGAAAACTTGAAAAGACCTTCTGCCAGAGAGGGATTTGCCAGAGCTTAGCGATTACATTCCTCTTTTTACAAATCAATTACTGTGGAATGCAGTTGTTCTCCTGTGAAGCTCTCTCATGCTCATTACATCGTCCTTCATTCTTGAAAGGTGGAATGGAAACACTATGATGTAGCAGTTACTGTACAACCTTGTGATCGCGACTCTTTCCGTAAGTCCTCATTATCCTTTTCAGCGCTGAAAACTTCACAATGCACGGCTTTGAACATTTTTTTTATAACTATAATGTTCAATGTCAAGAATGTTGGTCCAAATATAAAACTGACATTCGGAATTGCAAAACTGTCATAAGGAAAGTAAATTGCAATGCATTTCTTTTTCAGATTTCATTACAGTAATATTGCATAAAGGAAAATGTGTTTATTTCAAGTAATACTATTGGCACTATAAAAAATACTGATCACCCGGTGTTGGAGGTGTAGAACATCATTCAGATTTTTACCCAAGTTGACTAAAAGCATTCTCTGACAAATATTGTGGCAGCACAAATGCTGCTTTTCGCGTAAAACAAACTACTGTCGGTATTTACTACAAACACACATCGAAACCTAGTGCTGCTACAGTAGCCCTAAACGGACAACTGCTTTACATTCAGCAAAGAAGTGAAAACGTGAAGACATCTTAGTTCCGTGTCAGCCACCATAGTGCTTCTAAAGGGATGGGTAGAGCGAGCCATTGGTTGCAATTCACAACCTCACCACTAGATGCCGCTAAAATCTCCACATTGCTCTTTTAACGCCCCAAAAAAGCATGTCTTAAACCCTGAGCTACTTTTGGCTGCTGGAAGTAGATTGCCTTGGTCATTATGGGAGTAAAATATCGCAGCCCTTTTTTAATGTGCACCGTTAGTAAATCACAGGCCAAAAATTCCACTCCCACCTGCTCTTCTTTTTCAAATTGCGCTCACGCTATTTTGGCCCTGTTTGGTACATCTGGCCCTATATAAAAATTGGTCCAGTATCCTAGATGTTTGAAACTAAAGTTTATACGGTATACTGTAATACAATATAGCCTAATGCCTATGTGAACCATAATTCTGTAGTAACGTATTAAAAGGCTGGCTAAGCAGATTTCTTGATACAATAAAGCATTAAATCTATCGCTCATGAATCAGATGTGATATGTGATGATACAGGAAGGATATTCTCTTCGACGGCGGTCCAGTTCTCGCCACTAGGAACCTCAACAACACATTCAATCTGACCACCTTTGTGTCACTGTGGGGGAAGTGACTCACAGTTTCTCTTTGCCCGTGTTTCACAACATTCAAATCGCTAGCGACGCGTTCCACATCCAGCAATTCCTCAGTCAGATTTAAGAACCATGAATCATTCTCAGCCACAAAAAATGATATCTTTAAGGTTCTTCTGCCAAGGGACTGATGCCAACGAGACTCATCATCATACTCTCGGAGCCTCAAATTTTTTGAAACGAGAACTGGACTCTTTCCAGTTGGCATGCATGTTACATTAGCCAACAGGCTGAAGACCTTCTATTCATCTCACCTGTGTATACCAGAGAGAATGAGATGTAGCGCATTAATAGCCATCAGTTTAAGCTTATTGTATTAACAGGCCTTCGCTTAATCCAATATGTGCGCTTCAAAGCCTTTGATCTCTTTAGGACATGCCCGTGATCTCCCATAGCTGGCCTCACTTTCATAATTCAATGGAAAACTTTACCAACATAATGCATGAATACATAATGCTAGTAAATAAATAAATGCCTATAAATAAATCACCAAAGCCTGACACGAATAAAATGTTTGTCTAATTCACGACGCTAGAATAAAAAACTGTACATTCTGTACTCTGTTCTTTTTCACATTCTTACCAGCTTTTTTGAGACGTGATGTGAAACAAACAGCTGCATGCACATCTGCATTTTTCTTTCTCAGCTGAGAAAAAGACGTAACCGCGCTAGGCATTCCTTGTCTCTCTTCTCAAAGCTTTTCATCACAGCAATGGCAGTAAAAAAAGTTCCCTTCCAGTTGACAATATTAGTCCCCTGTTTTGTCATTTATCGCTTGGAGAAGCTGGCTGCTTGTCTAGTTAAGGTACAAACGTCTTAATGCTTCCTGAGTGTTATAGAGGGGATGGATGCAGTGTTCTTTAGCTCACAAATGGCATTCATCGATTCAACGTCTTCTACAGTCTTCACCAAGACACTGACCACGTGACGATCTTAATACAGCTGCCCCATTAACTATGAGAAAAATATATCTTGAGGATCCACTGAGCATCCAAGCAGGCTAGCAGTTGACTGTGTCTGAGACAGTATTACTTGAAATAAAACACATGTTCATGAAACGGCCTCATGTAAACGTGTTTTAAACTGCTATCGGCACATCCAGAGCACTCGGTCCTCTTCTAAATCAGTTTGGATCCTAATAGACAACGACGTGCATATTTATCCCAAAAGGAGGTGGTTACACACAAAAAAAATGGTCCTGCCTGTCTGAATAACCAGTTTGAGAATTGCAGTTTATATTTGGTGTTAATGCTGAAAGTGTCTGTTTAAATTTTCTTGACTTTCTTCACCGAAGCATAATAAGAAATGCTTAATTAAGCACCTGGAAAACTGTAAAGACATTGAAGGCAGTTAGCTTTTGATAAGGAAAACAAGATGTGATAATATGAGAAAAGCAAAGCATCCTACTCTGAGATGAATGGGCTGTCGACAGCAGAACTGCACTGGTAAACTAAATTCACGGTTCGGTACGTACCTTGATATTTGGGGTGACGACTCGGTACAATTTCAACAGGAACAAGTAAGAATGAGTCTTCAATTACCTTCTTTCGTATAAAGTGGCTAATACAGTTGTGATCTGGGCTTAAGTCTTTTGAACTTGAGAATGTGCATTGAATCTTTCGAGTCTTTAAGTGCAAAAGTGCTTTCTTTTCAGTGTTTACTGTTATATTCTACATTCTACGTAACTGCATATTGTAAACTCAGCTGTGTCTTTGGAAAGCCAAGCACAGCAAAACAAGGATGAAACACAACCTTGCATAAGTGTTGTCAATGCACATACATAAAGGCTGCATATATATGCTTTAAATGTAAGCAATGCTCAGCTAAGTTAAGGATGTTCCTTTATGCAGTGATATGTGTAAGCATTCCTCCTGTAAGACAAGGAACATTAGGCTTCCTTTCTCCTGAACTTCATAATCAACGAGTATGTTGGCGGAAACAGGCAGGCGCTCCAGGGAAGGTGAGAGGAGGAGCCAAGATCCGACTGGGTGATGCCAGTTATCTATTTATACCTTCTTATCATGCTGTGAACTATGCAGACCCTGGGGTGCCCATTCCAAGGCACAGAAAAACACCAAAATGCTGTTCTGTTAATACTGGGTCAAAGGAAATTCCATGTAATGCATAAAAGCTGAAGAATGATCATGAAAAAAGTAAGAGAAGGGTCTCGAGAAGCATCTAAAGATGAGTGAAAGAGATGAAAATAATAAGAGCATTGAGTCTTCGCCAAGACATTAATGAACTACATCTGTCAAAACATAGAGCTGCGGGAAACAGCCTGGAACTGAGATTATTGCAATTCTGCTACTCAGATGTAGTAATATATTCAATTTTATATTAAAGATTATATAACTGCAGCAACGATAGAGATGTTGAAGTTCCTCAACGTTTCTGGAGAAAACTCTTCTACACTTTTTTTCAATGCGCAAAACTTAATGGTCCAGTGTATGAAATTAGGCGGCATGTAGCGATGAGGTCGCAAAAGGTAACCAACGGCTCACTCCACCCAGAGCTGTTGGAAGAGTAAAATACAGCAAATAATACAGTATGCAATTATATTTATAAACGTATTATTCTTTCGCCAAACAAAGTAGTTCCTCAGAAACCGGTGTGGCTTCAACAGCGCAGTCCTCAAACAACACAGCAAAGACGACGCAATGAAAAATACTCTTAAAGCCACAATATGGAAGAATCTTGTTATGAAATATCCCAAAATCACTTGCACAGTGTGATATATTTCATGCAGTCACGCACTTACATTATCCATAATGTTCCCAGTAATGTACAAATCCAGAGAAATTCCTATTTAAAATAATGACCTGTCCCTTGTATTTGTCGCATATCAGTGACTTAATATCCGGTGCTCCGCAATACCCATCTGTTGTTCTGTTATTATGGATCATGATTACTCTTTGGCGAATAAAGGAAACCCAAAAAAGCGTAAAGGTAGTTTACTTTTTAAATGACGACTGTATAACTGTTTTAAACACGTTCAACTGTGTAGCATTACGCCACTCTCCTACATAATGTCATTTAGCTTCGCCTTTTGTTGTTTTTCCGCAAGTGCAACATCTAGCGGTCCAAATGTACATATTGTTGTCATGATTCTGCCGCATCATGTCATGTTTCTCTTGGTCTAGTGGCAGGATCATGACAGAACCTCATTTTAAATGACAGTTTTTGTACTGTCGTGCTTTGCAGGCAGTGGTTGGTGTAGATGGTCTCCGTGCCAGTTGCTTTACAAATTCATAGCAACATAGAGGCAAGAAAGTTCGAATCAACTTAACGTTAGGGGAACGAAAAGATTTGACCTTGTTGCATTTACAATTGACAGCAAATATTTTTAAAACAGTGTACAGTAACCGGCTACACTGTAACAAAAATACATTGAAAGCAATTGACAACAGATTATCGCAATATTGATCAAATAAAAAATGTAAACTATCTAGTTAAATTAGATTACCATTAATCTTTTGTGTAGTTTGTCCGCTTTGGGTAGAGATAAGGAGCGACAGGACACGGTGGATTCACTGGCTCCACAGACATAAATCCCCATAGACTTTCTTTGTGTCCTTCCCCGGCATCTTGTGGTTTTTTGTGCATTCGTTGAAAGACAGTGTTGCATACTTCTGGCCGTTCTCGTCGTGGCGGGTGATAAATGATTCGGGCGGTTACCCTCTTCAGATCTGAGTCCCGTATGCAGTTGCACGTCAAACCAGACTTTATTGACGAGACCCTCTGTTGTATTTGGATTTAGTGCCTGAGAGTGCTTGATTGTCTGCCCCCATTAACGTGGGATGGTGGGATGATCTGTCATGTCCTTCTCTGCAAAGTTTTTCACTACTCCAACAAAAACGTTGTTGCCTGTGATAAATTTAGGATCTTTTATCAGACACCAGGACCGGCTGATCGGTGGATCTTTGATGTGCCGGTTAATCCCTACGCGTAAGCCAAAATAGCTGCTAAAACTGTAAGATTCGCTCTTTCACGGTGGCATAAAACAGACGGAGAGCTTGGTTTAGGTCAGTTTTGGTTATTGTTTTAAATCAATGACCAGACCTTTTTTTGAAAACACACCAGGACTAAAAACAACGAACAGACCACATCGTCTGTTTATGAGTACTTCATTTCTAGACTTTTCCATGTCTTCAATTTCTTTTTCATTCATTTCAGCTTGTCGTTTTTGCTGTTTCTTCTTTGTTTTTTCTCTGTCCTGCCCATCTCTTCCCACCATTCATCCATGCTTAGCCCACCAAATAAAGCGCAATTCACAACAAAATCTGACATTTTGACAATTATTTGGTTCTACGCAGCAAGAATGGCGCAGTGATACTTGGTAAGCCTATGCAATGAGGTCAGCAGTTACAAATCAGGTGTTCTGTAACTGCTCAGAACGCGGATCAGCCAATCAGAATCAAGGCCAATAACTGAGCGTTTTATAATATATTGCATTTCTGTCAAGAGGTCCTCCAACAAATTACATACAGCACCTTCAAATTAAACAGAAAGATGAGGGGTGTCCAGAGGATTATGGTACTGAGCCAAAGCTCTTAAAGGAGGGTACCAGTTAAAGAAGCATTTTATAGATTTATATCGCATCCTACATACTTGACAAGGAGGAAGTCCTTCTTGTGGTTGCAAATAAAACAGCTTGCCATAGAGAAAAAGGGCTGAAATGTAAACATTAACAAATGCTGCTAACACAGCAAATCAAAGTAGGTTTCATACATTTTATGGTACAGTAGGTCATAGTTTACTATTCTTGATGATGAAAATAGTACACCATAGTACATTTTGTATTGGTCTGTGCCAGCCACAGTTTTCCTTGTTTTTTACAATTATAAACAAACATACTGTGCAGATTGAATAGACTAAGAGACAGAATCACCCTGACATCAACACAACTCGTATAACTGACTCAACAGTGAGAGGATGAGACAATGAAGTAGTAGCTTGAGGCGTGTGCTCTAATATACAATATAAACTGACATATATTGCACTGTCACGGCTGCATTACTGTGCTCTTTCTCTCTGTCTACAGCTTACCACTTGTTCTTTCAGAAGCTACATAGATCTCATCAACAGGTCTGTAATATCTGGAGACAGCCATCCAATAGCTTTTCCATTCATCTCAATAGTAGTTGTACTGTCAAAGGCAATGACAATAAAAATTATATACCCATGTCACATTTTTAAAGAGATAGTTCACCCAGAAATAAAAGGCGTGTCATCCTTTATTGACCCACTTGTCGTTCAAAACCTGTATATGACTCTTTCTTCGGCAGAACACCAAAAAATATATATTGAGAAATGTCCCAGTGGTTGACAGAAGTCATGGGGGTCTAGTCTCGCTTAGGCTTCATACAGAAGGTCTGGAACTTATCGCCTCTTTCATTGGCCAAGGCCGCCCAATAGGCCATATGACTGACAGGTAAAGCCGCGTTGATGTAAGAATTCTTATAGCAAACATTGTAAACACGACAGCTACTAAGATCAGACGACTTCTTGTAGTTTCCAGGCGGTCCGTTAAAGAACACGACGCGCACGTCTACGGGAAATCCTGTGAAATTGAACCAATCAGATGACGACTTTGAACGTGCTGAAGTGACTCCAAAAAAGTGTCCCATATGCATCAGACGTTCAGCCAACGGATCAAGGTCTGAGGCTGAGACTGAAATGGGGGTCTATGGTCGACAACGTACTTCAAAATATCTTCATTTGTGTTCCACAGAAGAAAGTCGTTCAGGTAAGGAATGATATTGGGGAAATGCTGACAGAATTTTCTATTTTTGGGTGAACCTTTAAGTGCCCTCCCATCTTCTCTTCACTATAAGCATCACAGCACGATGTTAATATTTCTCAAGCTCTCACTGTACCTTATATTTCACTCTGTCTGTCAATGTGTTGGCTCATGTCCTTATTTAATGCGGTCACAAACAGAGTGCCACTGGTTATGCCATCCCAACACATCAACTCCACGAGATGTTAAAATGAGTTCAGAGCTATTCACTTTGGCAGGTGCACGTCACAATGCATTAAGGAGATTGCTTAATCTTCATCTGTGATTTAAAATACGTTATTTGGGATATTGATTTGTTTACATTTGAATAAAACATTTTTTTTATCTTCACTGATTGAGCTGTGGATTAACATATAACACAAATGGTTGGAAAACATTGATTTATTGTACACGGGTCATTATAACAGGGAAGGCCTCCTGCCGTGTATGTGGTGGCTGTCACTGTAGCGCAGCATCCCTGCAGCACAGCGGAGGCAGTGAGTCATCATGAGCCACAAGCTGCACCTGCCAGCTGGGATGCAATCCACCAAAGACCGTGGCTTTTCCCTGTGGCTCTGCACCGCAATAAGATCCATGTCTGTGTACACCTGGGACCAGCATGCAAACCTGGCCCCAAACATCTGTTTTTCGTGCATGCATCGGTATCTCTCAACCAACTAACAGGTCAACCCCTTGTAAATCGAATGATGGAAAGGGTGCGTCAAATGCAATCAATGTTCATTTGCGAAATCTCTTTGGGCTAATAATGGCTCGATCGCTTTGGAAGTCTCAATCGAGATGATTTTTCAAAATGTTTACAGTTTCCTAATCGCGCGAGATGAAAGTGCTGACAGAGGAGGCACTTGTCTCGCTTTGACAGAGAACATCAAATACGCATTACAGAGACATATTGACTAAGCGGCATTGCCAACGACAAACTGAACGACTGGGAGGCTGGGACGTTTCTTTGACATTGGGATCAACACAGTGCTCTTTGTATTCCCGCGAGTGGATAAGAAATGCATAGAAGCCGGGAAATGCGGGAATGCAGCGGACTGTATTCGTTTAAGCTTTGCCTTTTATAGTTACATTCAAAGAAAACATTCACAAATGAAATGACTTAAATATAAAAAAAATTCTTCAGACAGCGATGAGAGGAAATACGGCACAAATGGAGAGTTTGGCGTTCTCCTGTTTCTTGAATATTAAGCCTGTGAGAAAGAACAAGCAATCTCATATGTGCCCGAACGTTCACACTTGTTGTTTAGTTTTCTTGGATCTTTTGATCCAGACCATAATACAGACCATAATACATTCAGTCCTGGTAAATATCCTAAAGATACTAAACTAATAACACATTATTCTAAATATTATATATTATTATAAATCGATACATGATTAAATGGAATGTTCATGCATATACCAAATGTATACGGCCCGATAACCGATATACCAAAGAAACGATACACAAAAAAAGTTAAGAATTGCACCTTGAAGACAAACTACTTCAATGAAACATAACAGAGAACTCCGACCGTCCACACAAGCGCAATGCAATCCCCCTTTGGGTGGTGTGAGGAAAATCCCTAAAAACATCTTACATTCTCTCAGTATTTTACACCCTGGCTCAAAAATAACAAGTTCTGGCCATCTTTGATTTCTGTCATTACCCAGGAGGCTTTAGATAACAGGAGATCAAAACAAAGGCGGAGAGAAAGTGAGAGCACTGAGAGAGCAGACAGCACACGAGTCATATGACACAACTCGACTAGCTCGATTCCCTCAAGACCTCGGCTTTAAACTCATTATGAAAATATGGGTGACCGAGGCCTGCTGCTCGCAGGCATATCAAATAGCACTGCTACACATTCATTATGAAGGTTTTCCCCATTATGAGCAAGAAATGTAGTGCAAAGATGTATTAATTAACGCAACTTGTTTCTCACGTACATTACCGAGGAAGAGGTTCGAGTTGCTGTTGCATAAATCGCAGACATACCATGAAGCGTCTCTCTCCTTTTCCATATATCTCATTCTGCGACCAACAAGGATAAATCGGCATAGTAATGAGAGAGTAAATTGCTACGGTCCTATTACTCACTCAAACGAGGTCATTCTCCTCACACACGTCACGCACCGCATCGCACCACGAACGGGCCGATAACGCAGAGCAGATGAAAAATGCCGAAGAGCATGCTGACGTTAAATCTATTTTAACTCACCGGTCAGCTCCGAAAACAGAGCGAAATGTTGGCTTTTACAGTAATTGGAGTCTGCAGAGAATCCATTATGGCTCTAAAATGGGGAACAGCGGCTGCAGACCCACCCACACAGCCACTCGTAAAAAGCGCTCAACTTCTGCTTCCTGGCTTGCGCGTGTTCAGGACATTAATTGATAGTTTTGAGGTTTCGCTGCCTTCCATGCTTAAGCGTCGCCTATATATCCTCGCATAATCAAGCGTTTGGGATTTGACTCTGGCTTTAATGAAGTTTCAATGAAAACGCCCGATTAAGTTCATTGCAAACAGGTTCGTGAGATCCAGAACTGTCACAGATATCTCAGGAGCGTGCTGTCACGGTGAACTGCTTGGCCGACAACTTTAACAACCATAAGCATCCACACTTAACATGAAGCTTACTAGGACGGCACAATTTGAAAAGAAAATGATAATAATTCCAAAATAAGATAACTCCATTTTTAAGAATTTTCTAAAATCATGTTTTTATTATGTTATCATGTTTTTATTTGTTTTATTTATATTTTATTGTGTTAGTTATCTGTATTTTTCGATTTCATGGCTTAAATCAAAACCAACCAACTGCAGTTTGATTGATATTCATTGGCATGCACAATAAAAAAAACAAGATTTATCACATTTTGGAACCAAACTCTTCAAATATTTTGATTGCAATTATAATAGAAACATTTAAAGAAAAAAACATGTTTTCACCCAAAAACCAACCTCATGTCATTCGAAGCCAGTTTATGACTCTTTCGTCTGTGGAAAACAAAAGAAGATATTTTGAGAAATGTTTCAGTGGTTCCATTATATTGTGTCCGTATAACGGAAGTCAATGGAGGGGCCGTGTTGTTTGGTTTCCAACGTTCTTCAAAATATCTTCTTTCGCGTTGGGCAGAAGAAAGAAAGTAAAGCAGGTTTGAAATGACATGAGGATGAGTAAATACTATTCCTTTAATATGTCATACAAATGCATCAAACACCATTCACATGCAACTAAGTGTACAAAAACGTCCAAGCAATGCTTTTTGACTCTCGATTCAACAAATATTTTTGCCCATCTTAAAATGCTAGTAAAATTGTTATTATAATTAATATCAATCAAGCAAATATGATTTTACGAGAGGACCTACCGAGACCAGGAGGAATCTCCGGACATGGTGGTAATGGCTTAGGGGTGGGTGGTTTCTTGTTTGCATCTGGCTTGGCACTGGGCAGAAGATGGTTGGCTGTGGCCACGTAGCTGGCAAAGGTGGTGTTGGGCCTAGAGAAATTGTAGAAGTAGTGGTGGGGTCCTCTTGAGCCGTTAGCTCCCCGGCCGTTGTTGAAGCGGCTGAAGATGTCAAAACGCTGGCTGTAGACATCGAAGTAGAGGATCATCATAATGAGGAAGTGCACCAGGCAGAGCAACAGCACAGCCTTGCAGATCCGCTCCAGGGTCCGGCCCAACATCAGCCGGCTCATGGTCAAAGCCACGCGGCACGCTTCGCTACACGCATCCGGTCAACGTCACCTCCCCTCTCTACTGGACCCTCCTGCACTGCAGTTTACCAATATCACCTGTAAATCCAAATCAAATGAGAAGAAGGTTAGGTCACGTTACTGTCACCATTTCTCTTTTGGCTGAGATGAATATAGGCATGTCCAGACACAGAATTTGCTACCGATTGAATCATTGTGAAGCTACGGTGGATTATTATGTTTAGATGTTCTCTCCTGCGAAAAACAATTACTGTTTAAACAAACACTAATTATGCTAATACTATGTCAGAGTAGCTTTTCTATTCTATGCTAATGATTTCTCTGTGCTTGCCGGCCGTAATAGCATTTAAAACAGTGATTCACTTGTTTCGTTTCACGACCTACATTTTATACCGGATATTAAAATTGAAGAAAAATCGTTTATTCTGCTTATTTTTTTCTATTCGAAAGCAACAGTTATCCTTAGTCAAACACTGATATGTATAAATACTAAATGTTTTGAAGATGAGAGCGTTTCATGTAGACGCTCTGTGTTGGCTTTAAACAAGTGACTTTTTGCCAAGTGAGGTCCCCCAAAGTATGTTTACATTTTTTTTGGATACATGTGACATTAACCAAAAAATCTTTTTTTTTAAGACGTTGATACAGATACGTGCATTAAATTTTAAACCGGATTTGCTCACATGTATATTTACTGATGGAAGTACCGATGACATTTTATCACCTGTCAGAAAAATAGCTTTGGAACCTGCTGTTACAAATATGGTGAGAGGCGTTACATTTCCGGCAAACGCCTGCAGTATTCGACCAATCACTACGCACCGGTTAACTGGCCAATCATAGCACATCTCGCTTTTCAGAGCGATGAACAAAAATCTGGTTGTTTCAGAGAGGCGAAGAGGAGATACAAACATGCACGGTATGTGGAAAATACCACGTTTTTTATCCTTAAATCGTGTATACACACTGTATTACATCTAAAGCAAACAGTAATATTCGTTTTAGCCGTCTCATATGACTCCTTTAAATAGTTTTTCTGCATCAGACTGATAACAAAGGTCACCTTCCCGACCCCACCAACCATTTGTGCCGATGAATGTTTTCTCGGCGATTCAATTTGCACAACAACAGCGAAACGGTGTTAATTGGGGTAAACAAGAAAACACCAAATGGGTTGTCCAAACCTCGCTGTAAGCAATTACACATTGATGGGTTTTTCCAATGAAGCAAAAGTGTCAATGGACAATGGCACACGGGTTTACGCAGCAATACGCTGCAGCCTGAAGTCTGGACCCACGGCTAATTTCTCCAAACCACGAACGCTGGATGTAACAAGATGGAAAGGCCTCTTGATTCACACATGGCCAGCTGTTGAAAACTCCCCCGCGGCTGTTAAGACGGGTGGGGGGTCAGCTCAGCAGCTTTCTTACTTCATCGCACAGGCTGACCGTGTGGGAGAGGAGATATGGGATTTACTGATCTCTCACCACCTGCAGGGACTGGACTCATAGCTCCAGCACACCTGCCTACCCCACCAAACATGTGTGACTCCTCTGCAATAACCATCATCAACACTAGGGAGACAAAAACAAGGTTTGACACAATTCACAGGGCTCAGGCTGCTTTCAGCTCCTTAAGGGAATTGCTCAACACTCACCAACCCCCATAATGAATCACACCGGCAGTCATTGACATAGGAACAGTCAGCCAAAAATACAGAGCTACAGAGAGGCAGGAGAAGAGATAATATGTGAAATAAGAATAGGAAACCGAGGGAGGGAAGACGTCAACAGACATGAGAAAGATAAAAACGGAGAAAGATAATAGGTTTTGTCTAGTTTCTTTATATGATGTGATTAAAGGAAGACATTGTGCAACTAAGAGGAAGTACATTTTGTAGGTATGCTGATACTATACATAGGTATGATAGAACGGGGCACTCATAACACCAAAGGATTCCCAGTGAAACAGACAAAAAGTTTATCTTAAATTCACTTTGGTGGAAAACATGTGCCAAAATATGCCCCGATACTACATTTCTCCATTGATACCGATAGCCGGTTATTCTGTGTGATATCTGTCGATACCATCTTTGAACTCTCTGAATGTTATGAATTCATAGAATGAATATTAAAATTGAACATCAAGCTGGTGATGTTTCTTAACATTTTCTATATATCAGCCCTGATCACTGGCTGTTTTTAAAATATCGGCCGATAGTTTATCAACTGATACTTACTATAGGTCAATATTTCGGTGCGTCTGTAAATTTAAACATTAGGGACATAACAATACACTAAGCTCACGATTCAATACCATAATGTGCTCATAATTACAACCTATCACACAATTTCGATCCGAGTGTAAAAATAAAACAGAAATTCTAATTTAAAATAAGATATATCGCACATACAACGGAAAAATCGCTCTGTGCTACGAATAAATGTAATAGTGTAGCACGTCTGTGATACAGTTTGTCAGTTGCATTACTGTGTGTTCACACCAAGCGCGACTTGCGCGAATAAAACGCGCTATTTCTGGACGTTTCTGGAAAGTTAGCAAAAATTCTAAGAAATGAAACGTTGCCAAGACGTTCTCAAAACGTGGTCACAAAGTAACGTCTCGGACAACGAACCTAGTAAATACATTACTGTGTATGTCGTAAGAATGTACTGTGTTTGCAGGTTTGTAGTAAATTTCTAAACTGTAGTCAACACTATAGCATACTTTAAAATCTACTATAGTAATGTTCAAGTGTACTCTATAGTACACACTAATTCTACTGCAGTCTACTGTAGTAAATATTATAGTATACAGTATTTTTATGGACAAATGTATAAAGAGCATTGAAAACTCCGAATTTTTTGTTGTGAATCACTATATGTGGTAAATCGATAAATCCCTACATCCCTAGTAAATACATTATTAGACATACAGAATAAACTGTAGTATAAAGCACAGACATACAGAATTTGTGTTAACATCATACAGTAGGCCAAAGAACACAGACTGACTATATGATGTACTAACAATAAGAATAAAAACTATTTACTGTAGACCATAGGCACAGCTACTCTTCTCATGTTTCTTCAAATCTTTCTAATCTGATGGCTCCTCAGCTTTTGTGTCCTTGTGGGATACTAAAGTGTTCAGTTGTTGCCCACTCCATAAATTTGGCAGATGCAATATGTCATCCGGGAATGGTTTGTCTACTGTATCATGTATACTGACAATTCAGACATCCCGCTAAGTGCTGCATCCCATATACAGTAGCAGGGAAGAAAACATATCTAAACCCTGAAGCCATACGTTTCCTCAAAAGACATGAAATCAGTCTCGTCGTAGTTGATCCAACCAAATGAGATTGAGATGCACTCCGTCTAATTATTGCATTTCCTCAGGTCATTCAGGTTAAATGCTAAAAAAAGCCATGAGAGATGCAGAGAATGCAGTGTGCATCTGTCCCTCAAGCTCTAGAGTGGGTGGATGCTTCAGGACGGTAATGGCCGTTAATTTAGGACATCGATAGAACACTAACCCAATAAGACTGAGGTCAGTCCAGTTTACTACTCCATTGAAGTATATCATAAATATTGTCAAAATCACAGATTTGCAAAACGTCTTACGATCGCCTCGGCTGTCTTTAGAAAGTCTTTCTCATGCTTGACTCTCTGTTGTAAACTAGAATGAGTAAGCATACTCGCTGATTTGAAAGTTGTCTCAAATATTTTGTATTTTGTAAATCCCAATACCAAGGCTACTGAAATATTCATCACAGCTTCAAGGACCTAGTAGAAAAGGCAAGAAGAGTACTTATACTCTAAAAAAGAGAGGCTTACTCTGCATGTCACTGGTGAAATTGCCAAAAGTTTTGCAATTCAGTCTTAAAAAACACAATAATAATCAATAATAAAGTCTCTGAGTCAAATATGACCCTATAATAAAATATGTAATAATAAAATGACAATACATTTTTTAATAAACAATAATTTTCCCTCCCATAAAACGGTAGAAGTAACTAAGTACAGAAAGGTTAACTGGCACTTGCTCAATAATATATAGGATTAAGCTGAAAATGGAAGTGAATGAATATTTCACATAACATAGTCATGAACTAATGCATGAAATAAGGCATCCGGCAAATAAGCTGGCAAAAAACACCTACAGCAACTACATGCTAAATTTTTCATAACCAACAGACCGAACAGTGGCACTTTCTCAGTTTGCCTAAATTATTCATGTTGGCCTCGAAACTAACAATCACTAAACAATTCGACGTTAACTAAACATTAACAGTAAAAAGGAGAGAACAAAGTTTGCTTGCAGCTTAAAGTCTTAACAGAACATGTATGGAAAAAAATAATTGTTATGTGCTTAAGTTGTGACGTAAAGAATACTGTTCTTGGGTCCAAGCCTTCACTCGTTTCAAGTGAGGTTACAATTTAAACTGTTGTTTATGAGCATTTTTTATTCGTATCACACATTTACAGGAAACTTTTATAAACTCACAGTGAACACTGCAGTCTCACAGAATCTCTGAAATCGATATTTTATTATATAACAGTTCTTTCTGGTCCTCGAATCTGATTGGCTGAGAGCATGCGATATTCCACCAGTATCACCATGGAAACCACTTCACCGTTTGTGCCGGTTGAAGCCACTAAACTAAGTCGGACTCATGAAACTAAGTAAAACACGCACATTTTGCAGTGTCTTAGCTGTTACAGTAGCTAGCGGTATGCAACTGAACTAAGTTGGTTGCGACCTGCCATGTTAACAGAGAGAGTGAGAGAGAGAGAGAACTTGCTACTGTAAACAAGCGCTTGTTGGTGATGGTTTGGAATTAGAAACGGAAGTTTGTTAACTGTTATGCTGGGCTCAAATTTGTGTCCTTTGTAGTTCCCTATTTCCTTTAAGGCAAATATGACGTAAATGCAATATCCTTCTTGTAGTCGTGTGATAGTGCTCTTATATCACTATAAGGCTGTGATTGCCATGATTAGGACATTGTGATAATAAACATAAAGGCAACCATAATTTGGTCTAGTAATGAGAAATATCTATAAGCACAGTGACTGCTTGTGTGACACAAGTACTGAATAGTTTTGTGAAAAACCAAAATAATTATGCGAAAATTGTATTGTGTCCTTTTTTTGAAAATACAAAGCAATAGCTAAATGGAAGCAGGTGATGCACAGCAAGGGTGACTCAATAAAAGAAACATCTGGCGTGTTATCTTGTGCTTCAGAAATCACATCTGCATCAGGAAATGACAGATACAGTCATCTCCCAGCGCCTGAAGCTGTTCCTAACAATATATGAATCACTCGGTCGCTCTCTCCCCTCTGCACACTCATTCACAAAGACTTTTAACTCCTGTCTGTGATCGCGATATTAAAATGGACAGGCCGAACAGTTCGGGGAGATTTAGGTGGGTGGCTTCTGCAGTTTTTATATAATTTAAATTGACAAATGACTGCAGTTCACAAAGAATGCATTAGTCATCTGTTTGCACACTGCCTAGCTTAATGTAGATGTAAACCATGAGATGTAACGCTGACAGATTCTATTAACAGCTATTATTAGAAAACACTAATGTGCCACACAATGTTTTGTTAAGAGCATTTATAACAATGAAACGAAAAAACTAAGTAAGTCGCTGTGCTTATATTTTCCATTGGTATTTAAAGGGTAACTATTACAATGTCCTTAAAATTAAATGTTGTGCAGTCTGTAATGTTGCTGTGTGTGGATGTAAGCAGTCTACAAAGTTGCAAAACTGAAAGTGAACGAATAACAAAGATATTTTAAGAAATAAAATTGTCCATACAATGGAAGTCAATGGGGTCCAATGTTGTTTGCGTTCTTCAAAATATCTTCTTTTGTGTTCTGCAGAAGAAAGACATTCAAGTTTGTAATGACATGTGGGTGAGTAAATTATGTTTTCAAATGATGAAGTCCTTAAAGGAACAGTTCACTTTAGAATTAAAATGTTATGCTTATTAACTCAACATCATGTCAACCAAGACGTCTGTGTCTTTATTTCTTCTGTAGAAATTAATCCAAGGTTGTTATCTGGAAAACATATCCGGATCTTCCTCCATATAATGGATTAAATGGTGGGCAACCTACTTTTTAACCACAAATGCAGGGCTTGCACCCAACCGTGTTGCGCGTTCACGAATTCCCGCAATCACAGGAACGGACCATTTTAAACAATAACCTGGCTCAAACATGTGTTCCGCAAAACATCCAGCAGCAACTGAACGGTTTTCCTCGTGTATTTGTGGTTTAAATGTATGAACTTTTCTTAGAAAAATGACTGACCGTTTAGCTAGAAAACACCCTAATTCACCGGCTGGTGTCGCGTTTCGCCATTAAAGCTGCGAAGAAACTGATATTTGGACCTTAAATGACTTTGCCCCCCATTAAATCCATTATATGGAGGAAGATCCGGAAAGGTTTTCCTCAACGACCTTGTATTAGTTTCTACAGAAGCAAATAAAGACACGGACGTCTTGGATGACATGAGGGTGAGTAAATAAGCATAACGTTTGAATTCCTTCGAAACATCACTGTTGAATTTGATCTTTTTTCACTTCCTCTCGCTGTAATGAATTCAAAACACATCACGGTATGTGTTCACTAAAGTGTGAATATGAGATAAAACCTTTTGTTCTACATCCAATGACTGCTCAAACTGTGCAGGATATAAAAAGCACTGCTTAAAAACAATAGTTTTTACGTATTGTAAGTAGGTCACAGATGAATGATTAGCTCACAGATTAAGATTATTCTATCAGAACACCACAATACAGTGTGACCATATATGTATACGTTTAATGTTAGACAGTTATTTACATCTCACACCATATAATGAAAAGTATCACTGACTGTAGGCTTGTTTTAAACCTAGACTGTGTTTAACGTCTATAATATTATAGAATTGTCACGATTTCTAAATCATCTACTACTAAATCATAATTTTTCTTATCCAAATGGATGACAAACAAATCCAGACATCCCATCCACATAATACCGTCCGAACCATATAATGACCATGACAACCACATGTATGTGAGCTATGTGTCAGTACAGAATAAAAAGTTGCTAAATGATCCCGGCAGCAGGTGACAAGAGCAGAGCTGAGAGTCTTTGGCCTCTGGCTGCCATTTCATTACCCTGAATCCCAGCCTCCCTATGGACATGACATCACTCACCTTACCTGCACACAACCTGCTCTCTACAGCTCGCCTAACAACATACAGTACACGCCGACTTCCAAAACACACAAGTAAAGATTGCATTATTTTGATAAAGTGACCACTTTTCCATACAGTGTAAAGAAAGGTTTCCTGTAGCTCAGTGGTTACAGCGTGGCGTTAGCAACGCTAAGGTCATGGGTTGGATCCCAGGGGACTGCACATAGTCAGAAACAAATGTATAGTACAATGCAATGTAAATCGTTTTAGATTAAAAGCGTCTGCCAAATGTAAGAAACCAAATGATGAAACCAAAGACCGTTAACAGAACTCATCCCGCATGTTTGCAATGCCTCTGGTTAGTTACTTACGTCAATCATTTATCTGTGACCCAGAGAATCGTCAGTCTTTGTCGTTCTGCCACTGGAAGGTGGGGCTTTCTTCGCTAGTGCTGACGAATTGAGCGTTGCATTCCTCTCATTGTAATGGCAGTAACACATCATGTTAATATTTTATCTTTGATAAAACTCTCAAATTTCATTTTGTGTGAAATGTCTCTTTGAAAGCTCACAGCAGCTGTGAGTTGAAGTGAAGAGGTGGAGATCACACTTTATGACTCTGAATTTGAGTGCCACTCCTAATGATAACAATGCTTCAAGATCAGAATGTGAAGTGGAAACAATAAAACGATTCATGATGAATCAGATCAAGACATTGATATTCAGTACAGGAATCTTTTCTGTAGACCTTTGTTAGTCGAGTTTATTTCCTTTAAAACACTAAATAAGGTATTGAGTAACAGTGTTGTCTAATGATATAATGTTGTTAGAAAGCCTAAACCCCACTGCAACCTAATAAAAGATAGTTCACCCAAACATGAAATGTCTTTCATCATTTACCCGCGCTCTTGTTATTTCAAAGCTGTATGACTTTCTGTCTTCTGCAGAGCACAAACGAAGATATTTTGAAGAATGATGGCCCCCAAACAACACTGGCCCCCGTTGACTTGCATTGGTTTTGTTTACAACAGTGAATGAAAGTGAATGGGTGTCGTTGTATGGTTACCAACATTCTTCAAAATATCTTCCTTGGCGTTCTGCAGTAACACATGTTTGAAATGACAAGAGAAAATGATGAAAGAAACTTCATTTTGGGGTAAACTATTCCTTTACTAAGTTGTAGAATAATTTCTTGATTGCAAAAACTTTAAATATTCCGAATACTCAATTTACTACCTAAAATATTTAAACCCTGTATTAACATGATGCTATCCTGCGTTTTTTTTGGAGCATCTCAACCAGCCCGAGACAAGAAAAACTGTCTCAACCAATAGTGTGAATTTAGAGGCGGGCAGATTGTATGAATACTGGCAGATGGCAAAGTGTTTGGGAAACACTCACCTTTACTAGTTTCATTTTAAAACGCACATTATTTGTGCAATTCCGTTTGATGGGTGGTACTGAAATTACACATACTGGATTACTTCATAAAATCAGTCAAACTGATTTTTTCGAGTTCCTGTAAAACAATAAACCGAACTAGTGGAAACAGACAATCTGCAGCGAAATACATTTCACGTCACATCGTTCAAGGCTTAACATTGATTATTCAAGCTTCACACTGTTTTAGCCTAAATTAAAGCTGTCAATGTGGTAAAAAATCTGATTCAACAACTTAACAAGTTAAACAACATAACCTCCACTAATAAGAGATAAGACTTAAAATAGCTTAATGACTGGGATCATACAGACCGATAGGACACTGAATATTTCTTTATTTCCAGTTTGAAGACCTTCGTCTTGCTCTAGTTGGAAATGTCTGGCCAGCACCTGCTTGGTGAGATGATTACGTGCCATCATTTTCAGATAATACTTGGCACGATTGAAGACCCACTCGGCTATACTTTCCATTTTTTAACGAGTAGCCTATACTTTTCAAGTAAAGTATAGGCTTTTGTAAGCGTAAACATCACTTACAACACTACGAAGAAAAGTACGAAGGTGTGAGGTCAAACAGTAACACAACATTTTGTGCAAACTAGCTTAAAAAAACTAGAAGGAGAAAACTCAGAAAAAGATGAAATTCAAAGATGAATGCTTTAAATGGATAGTTCACCCACAGATTATCTTATTAGTCGTTGACCTTCATGTTGATGTTTTTCTTCTTCAGAGCACAAAAGATGTTTTCAAGAATGTTCGTAACCAAACAACATTGAACCCCCCCTGACTCAAGTCCAGCTATTCACTCCACACAGAACCAAGACACAAATGAAACTGGTACAGCTGAAGCCTTCCTTTGCATGGACCTGGAAGCTGGCATCTGGATATATCTCAGTTCATCTGAATACCCTCAAAAATACAACTACACACCGAACGCAAAGGTGCGACTAACGTTTTATTAAAACGTCTGAAATTGTGAACGACAAGCTATTTCCGATTGAACAGAGCCGGAGTACAAAACAAAGTACTGTCACCTTTGTGTCACTGGTTTCACTGTTCCCATGACAACAAATCCAGGCACCCACAGGTTTCGCTCCATAGACATGTCCCCATCTGTATGACCAGTGATCCAGTGCCTAAATCCAGTTTCAATTAGAAGAAAATGCCTCCTATGCTGGACATCTGTTCAAAACAGCACCAGCCGTTATAGATATATTGAGATTTCATTTCCCATTCAAACTTAAACAATTCGGTTGGCCACAGCAGACTTGAAAGGCCATTTATCTCTGGTGGATTAGCCAAACAGAGCAACTCCCGTTGAAAACAAACAGCAAATGCATCGGTGGACAATCTGTCCCAGCCTCTCATATATTGAGCTAGAAAGAGGACTTAGAAAACAGATTGTGCTTGAGTGAATGAGAGAAACGGATACATACAGTGAGAGGAAGTCATCTGGATGCACCATAGACAAGTGTGACACAGTGAATGGAGTCGATTGTTTCATTCAGAATCACTGGAAGTGGTCACTTCTTCGTCTCAAATGAACACTGTGCAAATCATTTTCGTTTTCATAATTGATCCTGTTTCAGACATTAAACCTGGATTGAAAAACTGTACGGACGGTACCGTTATCGTTGTTATACAATTTAAAGATTCAGGATAGAAAATCTTCCTAAATTAGGATCATGAAAAAATACAGAGCCACAGAAAGCTTCTTTTTCTCAATTCTTTAACTTTGTATTACATAACACATCAAACAAACGCACAGAATGGCCTCAGTACCACATACAGTATATGATGACCTCTAGCAGAGACAGCAAATCAGACTCTTTTATAAAAAGCAAGGCCTTGGGAATGTATTCTTATCTATGAAATGAACAGAATTACAGCGATCGCTGATTATAATAATGTAGTACAGCAGGTAGACAGCAGGACGTTAATTGGACTCCGCAGCAGTTGCCCCAAAAAGTGCACATGTTGTGCTCCCATCCATAATCTATACCCAAAAGGTTAAAAGGAAAATGTTTAAAACAAGACATACTTATGGTTGTTAAGATGTTTACAGCATCTTAAGAAAGACTTGGCTTAGTAAACAAAGTAAAGCTTTGTTCAAAGCGTATATGCGCCATACATCTCAATGCATTATACAAATACTGTTGGCGGTTATATATTTTCATAAGTTATAAACCAGTTAAAATAGATTTGAATAAAAATAAGAAGAAATGATTTATTACTTTAATGAATTTGAACTAAAACAATTATTTATTTTAATTAATATTAATGAGCAGTTGCTTCTTCTTTCGAATACACAACAACGTATTTGTGTATTTAGAGAAGCCAGTTATAAATGCATGAAACAAAATCATAGCAAGTGATGCTCAAAAAGGTTCCGTGCGGTCTCCGGCCACAAAGAGACACATGTCCTGCCAGGCTGCCGTGCGATGCTGTGGGTACCATTACACAAGCGCTTCAACAGCATCACCCCTGCGCTCGTGCTCGAACACGCAACGAGCAGATGCAACCTGGATGTCGATCACATTGCGAGATATCGAGACGGACCAAGAGTTCGGATTGTATTCATCACAACATCTTTGTGTCATGTGGAACATCAAGATGGCAGGCAATAAAGATAGCGTGTGACATAGAGGGAAACAAAGAGCATCGTTTAAACCAAGTCGATACATTTCTGTTAACACACAATTTCTTACCTCGATCTTTTGCGAGCCCAGACCCTCCTCCTCTCTATAGGGGACGCATCTTTGTTGTATTCACTTCGGCTGACTGTCTATTTACCCAGAACTGTCAGTTCAGCCACAAATGTGTCATCTGTGTGAAAAACAGACAGTTTACTCAACGCTCGCATAATATCCACATCAAAACCAAGAGTCGCTTTGCCAGGTCCCGTTATTTCTTCCTGCTCACAACAGCGACTAATTCATGTTTCGGAGACAAACGCACACCGAGGAAAGGATGGTGCCATGCTGCAGGAATATCGCGTAGAGCCATGATGTCCAGAGTCCTACACGAAAGCGCACACTCCGGTGATCAGACCCTATATTTTGTCGTATATATTCATCTGGCCGATCGTTGTTTTGGCGTGAAGACAAGGATGAGCGAATGAAAGCGGAGAGAGAGGCAGGTTTCTTCCGTACGGAGACACGGAGGGCTCAAACTGCAGTTGGCTTATCTACCGCAAGAGGGCCTGGATCTGTAGGTGTGATGTTGTTCCTTTAATGTTTTGTTTTGAGTAGCTTGTCTTTTACCGGGGGCCCGTTTCAATAAGGAGGATGGTGGTCCGTGTATCGTCTGATCATTTGATTATTCCATTCAACATAACAAACGGAAAAATTAAGAACGACGATTTTCTTCTTATTTCATCTTGAAACGGCAAGTCCAATAAATAAATAAATCAATAAACCAAATCGAAATAACGACCCCTAATGACTGTTTTTTCATTGTTGGGTCTCCTGCGCATGCGCGGTGGACGGGCGCTTACCGGGATCAAGTGCGTGCAAACTCGAGAAGCTCGAAACGGTAATAAACGCATTTGCTTCGTTTCTACTTATCATATATATAATATATCGCCTAACCTTGACATACGATACTTCCCAGAGCATACAGTCGAAGTGTGACCGCATTGTTGCTTTTAATATGTGACATTTAAGTGAACAGTTAAGAAGCCACAGCTGGCAGCAGGTGCGAAGCTCACCCGACCGAGTTCCCTCAGATAACTACAGTCCTGCTATAGAGTCATTCAGAAAATTGTTCAACTTGTGTTTAAACTTTGTGTTTTGTATTAATAATTTGCACTGTAACATTACATTACATCATTTTTTGCTAAATTAACCTAGTTCACTGCCAAGTGATGATCTGTGGAATCATTTCCATTATGCAGATTTTGCTGTTTTTAGGTAACATAGCCTGCACCTCACGACCATTATAATGCTGCAGTGTTCCCCAGGGAGCACTTTGATATGTCATATTGTTTATAAACATTTCATGAATATGAAACACGTACAGCTCGAGTGAAGTCATTGTAAATGATGACTGAGATTCACGAAGAGCTACAGGCAAATAACACAACAATGAAAAAAACATTAGTGTCTTTATTTCGTTTCGGTTTATTTATTTATTGAATTCAAGCTAAAATAAGTTTAAAAAAATTGTGCATACAGAAAAATGGTGCTCCGACATTACGATTAATCGGCACCAAAAAAGCAACATGGCGGCAGAAAGAGAGCCAGACACACTTTCCGCACTGCACAGTGGATTTACTTATGAATTCATCAATAAATGTACCAATAAACAAATAAATGAATCATTTAATGAATGAAATAACAGAAAAATTAAATTCTTATTTGTTATTTTGATCGACGGTTGGAACCCTGCTCTGAGCAGATTGGAGTTGGGTTGGCTGCTCGTTAAGATGAAATGTATATGACTTTTATCGCTTCATTTCAACGTGTATATCTGCATTTATTAATATCTTTATTCATGCTCTTTATTAAGTCATTTCTCAGCATCCATAGAAAATGATGTTCTTACACGTAGCCTATGGCTGATGCTATTGATTTATTGATGGAGGATATATATATATGTTGATGTATCTAATTCACTGTAAAGAAAAACGCCAGGGTTTTAATACTAATGCAAAGGGAAATGACAAAATTCCACTCGGGTCCTAAATTGCTCTCCTGAAATCAAAGCGCATCCCTATGAATGAACGAAGCCTCTTCATGTACCGAATCCTCTAAAGCACATATGACATATTAATCAATGGGATGGTCTGTGTGTGATCACAATGTGAGCCATGAATGAGTAAGTTACTATGGTTACTGACTCTGAGTATAAGTGACCTCTCTTTCAGATACAGGCCGCTCTCTCTGGTTTGACCAACCTCGTGTTCTGAAACTGTAAACCCAGAGTTTCCCTCATGGTTAATATTGTGATGAATAGGGCACCTGAGGTATGAGTGATGGACACGCCCTTTAATTTGAAAGAATGGACGTGGTTAATTAAATGAGTGGTTACAGCTGATTGGAGAGGATCATTATTTAAGCATGGCTTGAGTTCTACTCGGGAGGATTTTTGGGTCGAGCTCTCACCTGTGGGGAAACGTTAAAACGGCCGCTCGAGGTAACTAGTATCTCCGGCGGTGAAGACAGACAGTTAGTGGGGGGCTTCCTGTAGATAGTGAGGTGTACGACTTGGAGTTAGGAGAGCTGCTGACCAAGGTATCCGAATACTCGTGTCAGACTGTAGAGGGTGATCCTGCCGGTCGAAGGACGATACCGTAAAGTCCTTGGATATCCTCTGTGTTGAACGGAAGGCCGTCTACCTGTGAACTCTTCATTCAGCTGTAACCACTCATTTAATTAACCACGTCCATTCTTTCAAATTAAAGGGCGTGTCCATCACTCATACCTCAGGTGCCCTATTCATCACAATATAAACAGAGTTTTCACTAAACCTCCTTTCTGAAACGGGCCCCGGGTCGAAGCACAAACTTCTCAGTAAGAAATCTGTGCCAATTTCTTAAATTACGATTTCATTTGATGCACACGCCTTTCATTTTATATTAATTGATATGAATAATTGATCGTTGTGATCAGTTGTATTAAAACTACTAAAGAGTTGTGATTCTTCGCGGAGGTCAACCGGAAGTTAAGTTTGAGCCACATATGTTGTTGCAGAAACTTGGTTTCTATTCATTGGCAAACGTGTTCACTGTAAGTTTTATTCGTCACATACACAACCAATGTTTAGTGAAATGCTTAGTTCCCACAGTTTGCAATAATTAAAATATCATTTGGGGCAACAATAAAATACACCGTTATGTTATTTTTTAACAAAATAAATAAAGTACAACAAAAAGCCCGTGGTATAACTCATCCAATGAACGCCATTTAAAGGTTTTGAATACTGTGGCGCCATCTGGTGGATATTCAATGTAACCATCTGCTCGCTAAAATTAGTAGGCTTATGCTTTATTTAATGCATACGTTTAATACAATACATGTTATTTTTATCATCTTATTGTTTAGTAAAATAATTAATTTTGTTAAATAACTACAACATTATTTATCTGAATAATTTTACTTTATGTAAAACAATTCACTTGTACATGAACGAAAGAAAAGTGTGTACAATCCCATCTCAGAAGTTTGTGTGTGATGCGCCCTTTTAAAATACATATTCACATAATAAATCACTTTTGATGAAAGTTATTATAAGTGGTATTATACAAATGAAATGGACTGTATTGAATTGACTTTCACATTTCTTTTATTTCTTCAAGGACAGTTATGAAGAGGATCCAAATGTACACATCAAAACAATGAAATCACCACATAAACATCAGAAACAGGAGAAATAGGTAAGAATTCATCCTTGCCATAAGACTCCTGAACTGAACCACTACACTACACACCCAATCCTGGTCCTGGAGAACACTGAGACTCATAGCGGTCACTATCTGCAAGGGCACATCTGCTGCATTTTATTCAGTGGCAACAGCAGGTTAAGTTATTAAAACCATGTATGATTTGGAATGTTTCAAAATCAACACGTACTGTATATAATAAACAAATCAATAATCAAGAACACCACAAGCAGACTTGTTTGTACATGAATGAGAATCTTGGTCACTAGTTTGAGAGCTATTCACAAGACCATAGAGTAACCAGAGATGGGGTGTATCATGACTTAAACTTTAAGCTCAAAAGAGATCTTCATTTGTGTTCATGTACAGTGTAAGGGTTAGTACGATCATGTTTAATATATATACCTGCACTTAACAAAAACATTAAAGACAGAATAAGCATTGGAATGCTCTTAAAACAGGTTCTCATAATCAGCGGGTCAAATAAGAGTACTGCACCACCTGACCCAAGCAATAAAGAGATAGTTACATATCTTTCAAACAGCTTAGACATAGTTTAAACATTCTACAGTAACCTCATTGACCTGAAGATTAAGACCCCTTCTTGCTAAACAAAATAAACAAAAATCACGAGACAATATGTATCTAGGAAAATACAGAATGGTTAACACCCTCATGCTTCACAAAACAATCAAACAACTGCGTTTAATATGTACAAACATCAGATTATTATATCCTCTAATCTTAAAACAAACAGATTTGAAGGGTGCCCTAAAGATTTGAGATTTTCCACTGGTAGAAATGAGATTGGAGACATTTGTGGTATGATTACTGTTCGTAGACACAGTCATTTACTTGAATTCAGTAGTGTGTGAAAGAACACAACACAAGAGGGTGAGGATAAATCAAGCTCACTGGATACATCAGGTGCCGTTCACTCCATTTCGAGAAATTCTTGCATACAACGACCAAGAGAATACTACACAATTTACAGCCACCGAATGCAAATGACCACACTAATGCAACGTTCACTTTCTGTACTGTACACTACAAATACAGTGAACAATTCAAAACAGACCCTAATCCCGGGTCTGCTGACAGTCAGATTCCTCACTGGGTTTATATTTATTGGACTATATTTTCATAACAAATAAAATATCTCTATTAAAAGATCAAAAATGTTTGATATTACCATCACATGTTTACACTTTTCTTTCCAAACTATGTGTGGGAAATAAAGATCGACTGTTCCATGCACTCTTTTAAAGACAAATTGGTGCAGACACAATATTTCAATCTTCCGAAAATTATGGTTAAAAACAGACACAAAGAAAAATACATTTAAATAATTTACTATGTATTTACACCCTCCGTTTGCACCGGGCAACACAGCATCTTTGATCGGTAGGTCCTGTAGTCATCTAATCCCCCATTTTTACTTTCGATGTCTAAAACAAGAAAAAAGTCCAACATTATACATAAATATCAATATGCTAAGAAATTATAATAAATCACTGTGGGAGCTAAAACTGTAATTGCAGTATAAAAATGACTTTGGTTTGATAAGGTGCTTTGTATCTGAATAATCTCTTTTAATTTAAGTATGCATGTCGGAAATGGTGAAAAATATTCATCTTTTGTGTGGAACTAGGTATACATTAAGTAGTAAGATTTTGCTCTAAAAAAAGGATTATATGGGATATTTGTCCGCTGAATAATCTATAAGGCCTGGCCACCTATTCACTTTATCATTTGTTACACATCCATGCTTTCTACAAAGAACACATAGCAATATAAGAACAAAACTTGCCTGCAAAATGGCTACTATAACTCCAAACAGACCAATGGCACTGCCGAAAATTTCGACAATGAGGATCTTGACAAAGAGGCTACCATTCTGAGCATCGGCCAGAGCGGCTCCACTGCCC
Organism: Barbatula barbatula; assembly: GCF_947034865.1. NCBI lineage: Eukaryota > Metazoa > Chordata > Actinopteri > Cypriniformes > Nemacheilidae > Barbatula > Barbatula barbatula. Next base: position 24,210,744 of record NC_136764.1, read on the forward strand.
ACAATGCCAACGCAGATGCCACAGAAGAGGTTCGAGAAACCAACAGTAAGACCAGCACCAAACATGGAGTAACCTGCAAATGCAGATTCAACATGTTATCTGATTTTCATTTTTGGTTACATGGCATCAGTTTGACATCAAAAATAAGAAGTACCTGCTTGGTAGTTCCTTGCACCAATAGTCTCTGGTGTTGTACCACTGAAGTTCTAAAGGTTGCGAGATGGATAAAACGATTAGGAATATTTCACAACTGTCAAACATAACACAAAAATCGAAACCACAAACTAGAGGTCTTTACGGGTCCACTTAGATCCGAAAACCCGAGGTCCGGCCCGAGACCCGAGCGGGTTCGGGTCTAAAAGATTCACGGGAGCTTCGGACACGGGTTGGGTATATTTTTAGTGTCTTCGGGTCTCGGGTAATACAAAGTAAAAAATTGTTTTGCTTAATTGACCCGAGGAAGACCCGAACTATCCTGTACAATAACAGCGCGTCGCTTGTGTGTGTGCGTGTAGTTACCAACTCTCCTCCAACCGTCAGCCGATCGGTTGAAAGCCACGCAAATCTTCCGAAAGTCGCGGTGATCTGAAATCTTAGAATTGAAATCCCGAAGTTTCCAACGCTGCCGGGGTTTGCACTCGATGTAGTTACCATCGTATTCAGGAAAAACATACTTCCACCAGAAGTAGATATTAAAAGACGCACACATTTCAGTACTACGCGGTTTGGGACACATTGTTGAGACAGAATGTTCGCGCGAGTGGTTGCCATGTCGTCACTTATTTAGATTTGATTCACAACCCATTTAGCCTCAGTTTGCGCAATTTGCCAGAGCAAAACAAGAGGATCAACGTGTTCATTGCCATATCAATTTCATTAATAAACGTCGGTTTACATTCAGGTCTAGTCGGGTTTAAAAAATATATACGATGGGTCGGACTCGGGTCTAACGTTATCGGGTCTGTCTCGGGTCGGGGCTTTAAAATAAAAACGTTATCGGGTCTGTCTCGGGTTCGGGTAAAACATGATTCGGGTCATTTCAGGTCGGGTAAAGATCTTTGGACCCGAGAAGACCTCTACCACAAACTCTTAAAAACAAACTTAAAGCAATTAGGGAGTTCCTAAAAATGACATCTCAAACTTTAAGCTTACCTCTGCCATATTGCTTATGACAATTGCCATGATGATCCCATATATGGCAACAGCTTCACAAAAGATAATGCTGGAAAAAAGAACATCTACTATTAACAGTCACAAAGCACCAAATGAGGGTAAAAAAATGCCTTCGGTAACATAAGAAAAACAGTCTGACCCTGACTGTATATACTCAAATCAAAACCATTTATATGTTATAGAAGTTTGCACACTGACTTGAACTTAAACTGAGTCAAGTTCTCTAAGCTGCATGTACCTGACAAGGTTTTTGGTCTTGATTCTTGGGGCTTTGACTCCACCACCAAGAATGCTGGATCCAGTAATGTAAATCCCCCTGCAAAATCACACAGTTGCAAAACAACGTTACTTTCCGCTCATTGCACAGGCTGGCTGTACAAAAAGAGCAATGCATAACAAAACCAAACTTGTTTGAAACATTGCTTGGCATGAACTATCTATCTATCTATCTATCTATCTATCTATCTATCTATCTATCTATCTATCTATCTATCTATCTATCTATCTATCTATCTATCTATCTATCTATCTATCTATCTATCTATAACAAATACGCAAAACAAATGTACAGCACGACATTCACAAGGCCAGTGTTAAGGCGGATAAAATGTAAGCACAAAATGTCAAATGCTATTACGCAGGAACCTCCTTAAAAAGTGCAATGCAGAAGTGGACAAGGAAAACAATACTACGACATGTCAAAAATTCCCATATGTTTATTCTGAGCTGCACTCTTTCGTCAGACGAAAAAAAGAGGAAATGGACATTAAGCTCACCATGCAGCTCCAACAACTGACAGAGAGATGGCCAGACCAATTCCAAGATTAGCCCACATAAAGGGGGAAGTCTCTGTTAAAAACCTGCAACAAAGTCAACCAGGCATCATTCAGAAGCCTTTAATACGTTTATATATTTCATAATACATGTTTGATATTCAATGTATACAAAACCACAAAAAATGTGTTTATGATTATTAGGAAGCTCAAATGTCACCCTCGGCTCTTACTGAACACCTACCATGCCACATCAAATCGAAATCCAAGGTCAAAAATGGTATAGCAAGTACCTGCAGAGAAATCAAAGGATTAGGAGAGTTTCACAAATGCAGGAAAATAAAAACTCGAGTTTGCAGCCTGAACGATGGGAGATGCGTGTGCAAGCTCACGGTCATGTGAGAAGTCATTTGTCTTCCTCATTTGGTCATGAGCTTGTACCTACAGTGCAAACCAACCATAAAAATATCTCCCCTGTCTGCAATATTAATTCCTGTGGCGTTATGTGCGGAGAAAATGAGATTATAGGACAAACGTAATGCAAGAGAGAGATGTTTATACTCGAGCTAGCAGACATAACGTTAGCAGGTGTACAGCGACGGCTTTAAATGCCAGACGTCGAATTAAAGTCATTCTATAAAACCACTCCTGTCTGTTTATATCTATATTTATGACTAAAGCACGAATCGTATTTGATTGCGTCGTGACGAATGAAACGTGAATGCTTATTTGACGCAGTCGCGCTATCGCTCGATGCTAACGCTAGCTGAGTGAACTGTTCGGCTAACGCGACGTCGGGGGAAAACGAATGACGAAATGATAAACACGTCCGGATATATGTGTCTATAATATTAGTTCTCATCAGCACTTACCGACGATCAGGATGGTCGTCCAGAAGGCCAAAGTGACCCCGGTGTATAAAATTGCGTGTCCGTTCATCATCCACTCCAGCAACAGCGCCACTTTTGCTATCTAACGGTAAACCCTGTAGCTATGATGTAAGTATTGATTCAATTGTTCTACTGTGAAGTTAATACCGACGGACTCTGGGAAGCACAAAGTGTGTAAATCCCGCATCCATCAGAAGAGAAGCGGTCGTCAGCTGATCATGTGACGGGCCCCGGAAGTGCACGTGACCTGCACACGTCACTACGTTCAGAGCCGTAGGTTGTTCAGCTCATTTGGGCTAGTTCTCCTACAAGAACTTCATTGGTCTTTAGATGTGATCGTAAATGTAAGGGTTATTCGTGTATTAATCAATGGTAGTAAAATAGGATGATTCTGTAATAGCATCACTATTCTCTGAGGCTGGGCAGCATTAGGACATCAGCACTGATCTCAGATCAGAGTTTGATTGGCAGAATGTGAACCTCTCTGCCATGTCTAATATGAGCGAGTCCCTGGCTGCGTCCTCATTCGCCTACTTCCATACTACATAATAGGCGAGTCATGAATAGTATGTCCGAAACCTCAGTATGCAAAAAACAGTAGGCGAGAATTACCCGATGGTCTACTACACGAGTGCATTATTGTGTTTTACATTTATACGGTTGGTTAGTTGAATATACTGTTGGGCTGTTTTAATGTACATAAATGTGTCGTATTCTTTCAAATAATTTCAATTTTTCTGACTTCGAATTTCTTTAAGTCAGAAACGTCTCTGCGGCTGTCACCCCAACACGAGCAGCAGGTGACGCAGTTAGGAAATCCTCTGCAAGGCTATAGGGCGTCTCATTCAGTTCGTGGACTTTTGAGGCTGCGTGCTTTGAAGAGCAAGTCCTCGTTTTAATGTCTGCGACCTTAGAAGGTTGCAGCCCCCGAATTGGGCCAAAGCTCCAGGTAGCCTTCAAAGAACGCAGCCCCTGAATGGGACACAGATCGGATGGACACTTATCTGTCCCATGAGGCCACGGGAGCTGAGCAACGGTCAGGGTAAATCAAATAAATATAGAGTAAACTTTAAGGCGGACGTCCGTTTTCAATGTAGGTGCCAATAAACGAATTTCTGGTTGTTGTTAATAAGTCATAGGTCAAAGAGCATACGGGTCACAAGACCATAAAACATGGCGGACACAGTATGTCCGAAATGTATTCATACTACTCCCAATCATACTATATAGAACGTACTGTTTTAATGGCCTATATGTAACTGGCTCTGCGGGCCTCGAACCGGCGTCAGTTCAGATGGGAGACGGGCGCTCTATCGAAGAGGCTAAACACCGCAGTCGCAAGAACGTCTGTTGGTCGGGGAATGAGTGTTACCTCCGTTACATACCCTCCAATGTACCCTTGTGGACTCGTGCCTAGTGTCCTATAGGTCTGCAGTACCACCAAGTGTGGACTCGGGAGAGGAGGTCCACAAGAACGGCAACTTTTTGTCGGGGCTGAACACATCCCATGCAGTGTTGTTCAAACTGGGATCTGTGGACCCCCAGGGGGCCTCCAGAATGTTATAAGGGGTCCCTAGATCATTTTTGCGAAACAAAAGACAGCAAATGTTGTAAATTTTTTCTGAAGATTATTGCAGTTTAAATTCTACAAACAGCTGTCGTCTTTAGATACAGAACTATTTGTCTACATTTTTAAATGATTATTTAAAAAACTGGATATGTATTTTAGAAAGGGGGTCCCTCGAAAAAAGTTCATCATATTTGGGGGTCCTTGCCATGAAAAGATGTAGACCATCCGGAAATATTTGGACGATATACTACGATTTGGGACATTTCAGGAAAACACTTCACCAAAAATATATCTATAGCTATAGTAATGTATTCAGAATAGTCTAAAGGCTAAAGTCTTTATGATGATGGTTAAAATAATAATACTAATAATAATAATAGTGTTCTTGTCGTTATTTTAACGATCGTTTAAAGAAAGTAATAAAATATTAAAGTCTGTCTTTTTTATTGTAGTTCACTTGTCAAACAGATGATGGCAGTAAATCCTTTAATACGAGGAGATGATTCAAGAAATAGCTTTAGTTCTGGCTTTCTTCTTTTCTTTTTCAGTATACAACGATTAAGGCAAAATAAGATTGACACTTGCACATTAGAATTGAGCAGAATTTACATAACAAAGCATTATACAACTGTCCAAACATGTAGATAATGAAATGGTAAAATATTCAGGCTGAAAAAGATTTTAAATGAATTATTTTATTAATAATAGCGAAAGAGCAAATACCTTATTCTATTTTACTTTAAAAACATCAAACAGTGTAAAACAAACAAATCTGAGTAAAAATGCCATCTTGTCATTTTATTAATTGTGCATGTTGAGGGTTCTTCCAGTATTTATGTTAGCTGGTCCTTTTGTTGAATCTGGTTTAATTCTTTATGGTGTTGCGAACTGAGGGTGAAATGTTTCCTTAATTTGTAAGTAATTGGGGAATGTTGTTCAAGTGTTTCATTTTGTGTACAGTGTCTGCCAGTCTCTGTAGTGAAGTGAATCTGTAGGATCTTCCTAAGGTCTGTCACTGTGCTGAAGTGTTCTGCCATTTTATACTCTATTTACATACAGATAACTTTCCAGTTTACTTTGTGCTGTCTCTGTGTAGATATTTAGACGTTAAATATTAAGGGTTTACTGCCAAAATCTGCGGACATAATCTTATCCTTGTGATTTGTAGGAGATTGCATTTAAAGTGCGAAAATACTCCTCTCTTAACCTGCCTGTGACCGAGAAGTGTATCACATTTGCCTAAGGAAGAAACTATGGATATGCTTTTATTAGCTCTTTTTCCTTTCGAGGAAAAGGTTGACTTTTTCATTTAGTATTGGGTCTATGCCTGATTCATAAGAAGGCAGAAGTCTATATCTTTATACATATGAATTGATTATGAAAATATAATTCCTTGTGATTATTTTTAAAGAACCTACACACATGCAAAATATAATCTTGTTTACTACCACACAGTTTCCTCCCCAGAAAATGTTATTTGAGGGTATTAAAGTAAATTTGACTGTGTTGTCAGTATTTGTGTAAATAAAAACAAATAGCTTTGATTTCTCCTGTTTAGTTTATTTTGGTTACTATAATATACACCTCTCAGTGATGAAATATTTAACTTGAAAAAGCTTTTTTCTTTAGTTTTTATCTGAAGAACAATAAATTGTATACATGAGCTTAAAATGTACAGGGGCACACATTAAGCCCTGCCTACAGGGCATACCACATTATGGGTTTGGCTGTACAGAGTGTGAACCGGGAAATATAACAGCTTTCTAAAAATCGAATGGCTGGAGAGCCAGAAACCATCTAGTGATACAGACATTTGTGTCCCTCATACGGCCCAACCAGGATAACGCCCGTGATCAGTCTCAAGTATAAAGTTACGTCCCATCAGGTAATACCTAAAAGAGTCCAATGCCCACTTTATAGCTAGGAACTCTTACTCAACTGCTTTCACGTGGAAGGAGCTTCCTGCTAGTGTTGGCAATTGGCTGGAGCTGACCTTGACCTTCCTGAAGTAGCAAAGCCCCAATGCCAGGCTCAGATGCATCAGTCTGTACAGTGAAAGTCTTTTCGAGGTCTGGACTCTGCAGAACAGGCTCGGTACATAAAGAGTTCTTCTGAAAAGAAATCCTGAAAAGCCTTCTCACAGCCCTGAGTCCAGCAATCTTTATTTGGCTTGTCTTTCTTAGTTTACTCAGTTAGGGCAAAGGCTCGCTCCGAGAAGTTAGGAATAAAGTGCCTGTACCACCCCACAAGACCTAAGAAAGAACTGACCTGTTTCTTGGTCATTGGCCATTCTGCATTCTTTATGGCCTCTACTTTACCCACCTGTGGACGTATTACTCCATGCCCCAGCACATCGCCTAGGTATTGTGTCTCATTCGTAACTAGGGTGTATTTGTCGGGGGGGGATAGTTAAACAAGCATTCTTTATTCTTAACAGTTGAATTCTTAACCGGCTGAAGGTTTAATTACACCAAGACTTTGCATAGTCTCCGCCTCATCTTTCATAACTGACAGAAGTCTTTCCTGGACACAGTAAGCTGGCTGATGAATGGGTTTTGTGTCTTTAAGGGTAATGTGATTGTAGGCCAAGTTTGTGTTACTATGAAAAGCTGTGTGGGAAGGCACTGTAGAAGTTCCTGTCTCTGTTCATTGTTCAGGTGCCCCAAATTCAACTGGATCTTTGTATTGTTTTCCCCATTGAGGGTTTTTGGTTTAAATAAAGTTTTGTTATTTAACACTCTTGTGCCTGCGCATGGGTTAGTCATGAGCCGACCGGAGCCCAGGGTCTTAATCCATCCGTGTTTTCCATCTCCGTTGGGCGCCATCCCTGAGGGTCTAGCCCTGAAGCTCGGGGTGGTGACCACCGCCAAAGTGTCAGCCTCTGTCCTTGCTACCTCTCCACCACCAGCTAGCCTCAGTGGAAGGCGCGGACGGACGGAGGGAGTCGTGGGACTCCCCGTCTGGCTCTTCCAGCACGGAGATAGTCGGGCCCCCCACCGATTCTCTGCAGCCGGCCACACGTTCTGTTGGCCGGTCAAAGAGGAAGGGGCAACGGAGGAGAGTGAGGGATCCATCCCAGCCGGTGCAGCAGCCGGCGTCCAGTCCTGCCCAGGTATCCAGTCCGGTGCCCAGTCTGGTGCAGCAGCCGGCGTTCCTGCCTGTACCTATTCCTGTCCAGCCGATAGCCCAGTCGACATTGCCCCATCCTTTTCCTACCACGGTCTTGCCCTACCTGTTCTAGTTCCTCCCATCCCATGAGAGGTTTCCCTACCATGCCCAAACCTTCCTTCCCCACCCCTCCGCCCCGCTCTAGGAAGCAGGGTCCTGGCCCTCCTATACCCATTAATGTTTATCTTATGGTCCAACCCCTCCATAGTCATGTCTGCCCTGCCCCTACTGTGTTCCGTTCTTTGTTTATGGTGTCTGTCCTCCTGTCTGTCGGTCTGGTCTTGTTTAGTGTACACTTTAAGAAGGCCTGGAGGTCTTTACTCATCTAAGCTAGTCTCAGAGCTAAAGGGCAATTCCAAAAGTGAGTCTGGCTTTACCTCTTTGGGGTGTGAAACCTGTGCAAGTTCTGTGCTCTTGTGACAACTCCACACCATTCAGTCTCTAGCACCAAATCAGCCAGAACAGGTAAATCAGTAACTAGAATGACAGGGTAGGGCAACGTGTTAGCCATTGCAACATTCATTATATATTTCTGATTACCAACCTAATTATAAACCCTTGCAGTAGGCAAGTCGTTGCTATCTCCATGCACACAACAAACTGCAACTATTTCTTCTTCAGTCCATGCGTCTCTGGGAAAGTACTGAGCCTGTACCAACGTATGGAAACAAACTGTTTCCTCTAAAGCTGAAAGAGGTTTACCATTTAGCAGTACAGTGATGATTGGTACAACACTTTCTCCCTTAAGCGTCATTTGGGGCATGATGGCAGATGATAGGTGTGTAGTATATGCAGGCTTATAAATTGTGGGGAACATTTGAGAGTTTGAACCCACCCCCAATCCCTCAGACTTACCCTTTGAAGATGGGAGAACACCAGCATACTGTGTAGTTCCAGGGGCCTCATTTATAAAACTTTGCGTAGGATTTGCGTCAGAAGTGGCGTACGGATGACACATAGGATGTGCGTACGCACAGAAATATTCGGATTTATAAAACCGTGCACAAGCACATCCTACGCAGTTTTCCCTTAATAAATCACAATCAATTCTAACTGTAGCACAGCTTTTGCAGCTTCATGTCTCGCCCATAGTTGCCCAGAAATAGTCCGTGAAATGCCCACAAGTCAATATTCATCGATTGTGAAATATTGGCAAACACAGAGAGGAAATCAAAAAAAGGTAACTTCACTCAAAGTGAAGTAGAAGTTATTGTTGGGGAGGAGGAAAAGAGGAGAATAATGTTGTTTGGAGGGCACAGTATGGGCATTACTAATGCCAAAAAGGCACTTGAGTGACAAAAGGTTGCAGACGCCGTAAATGATGTAGCCTCACAAAAAAGAGTCTAGCGATCCATCGCCAGAGTGTGTCTGCCACGGGTGGGGGAAAGGGGACACCGGAGCTGATGAAGAATTTTTTTTATAACGAAATAACTTTCCCCAGTGGACAATTAATACATCTATCAATCTATTTATATATCTGTCTATCTAATTGCATCTATCTGCTCCGCCAGACGAACACATTGACGAGAATATCAGTTTTGTACATTATTTCGTTCTGTTTACCGTATCATTTATGAGGATGAATTGTATACCATGCCAAGATTCTTGCAGAACATATTTCACTTTTCTTTCTGCAAATATGTGTTCATTTGCATTTCTGTTGTAATTTTCGTTTGATTTTGTTTGTTTTACACTGCAGATCGATCAAATGGGTGTTCGTGTAGGCTGTTAATAGTAAGACTTGCTTTGTGAAGTCTTCTTGTTATTTATGAGAGGCAGTATTGCCATTTCTTTTACACAACGGTCTACAGTTTCACACACTTTCACGTGTTTGTTCCGTCTGCCCACGGTGTCGCAATTTCTCATTTCACCCGTTTTTGTGCGTACGCCTGGGTCAGAGCTTGCGTGAAGGACCGCACATTTTTCCGTCAAGTTTGCTTTTTATAAATACCAATTATTGCGTAGAGAGTGGCGTACGCCTTCTTTTGTGCGTACGCAACGTTTATAAATAAGGCCCTGTGTCCTCTCTGTGCTGCGATGTAGGCTTCAACCTGTGTTACGCTTCCTCTGCAGTGTCAGGGTCTCTTTTTTTAACCCAAGTCTTTACATCAGTATAATACACACATACCTGAAGGTACTGCTCTAGAATAAGAGTCTCCATAAATTCAACTATTTTTCTGGTACACCTCTAACAGCACTTTGATTGCATCAGAGCTCTCCAAAGGCTGACTCCTGGTTTTAGGCAGCATGTTAGCAAGGCAGGCCAATGCAAGTAATACAGCACTGAACTATTAAACAACAGCAGCCACAACTAGTCTGGAGTATATATATATATATATAGGCTTAAGCCTCGCCTACAGGGCATACCAATGTTCTAACAAGTTATAATACTTGTAAAACACATACAATAAACAGAAGGAAATTCCAAAGGAAACAAAATGGAAACACTGCAGATTTACAATGTCTACCAGTCCCCAACTTTGGATTCAGACTGAAATGGTAGCATCCACAGAAAGTGATGTGGCAGTGGCTTTAAAAACCTGTATGAACTACATTATGGGTTTGGCTGTACAGAGTGAACGGGGAAATTGAACAGCTTGTAGAGTGTTTGGAAACCATTAAAGTTATTTAGCACATGCCTTGTGTGTTCCGGTTAGTAGCATTTTGATGAAAATAGGGCACCATGTAGCAAAAAACTATGAAAATTTTAACAAAACAAAGAAGTAACAAAGTTAGGGCTATTCAGCTTTCCATAACCCCTTCCTGTCGTGTACACTGATGTTCATTTCTGCCGGCAATACACAGTACAAGTGATAAGCATGTTTATATAGTCCATGTCTACATAGTCAACAGGTTAACCTGTGAAAAGTCACTTTGGATAAAAGCGTCTGCTAAATGCTGATTGTTGCTCATTGTCTCTGAGACGTCATGCTGTCAGATGTCATGATACAAATAACTAGAATATGTCTGTAAGATGTTTATGATTTAGAAAAACTGCCCTTTCTAAGATGTTTATCAGATGTTTTCCAGATCTCCAGATCTTATGCAGACATCCTGCAGACGTACATGTGCTATCTGGGAAAGTGGTTGTCATTGCTGACATGTACATTATGCAGAGTCCTATATATAAAAACTGCCTCTTTATTTTTTTGTCATTCCAATGACTTTCTTTCTTCTCACAAAAGAAGATATTTTAAAGAATACCCCGAAGAATGGCGGCACCCCTTCACTTAACCGGACACAAAACCAATCCAACTCAAAAGATTCCATAATTTTTCGGTGTCAAAAATTCTTCAAAATATGTTCTTCTCTTGTGTTCTGCAGAAGAAAGAAAGTGATAAAGATTTGAAATGACAAGAGGTGAGTAAACGATGAAAGAGTTTTCATTTTCGGGTGAACTATGCCTTTAAGGATTATTTGTTGTACTAATAATTGACTTACTATACATCATCCAAATGTTCTTCTTATGCCTATGAGTACCAGCTATGGCACTCAGTAAGGTTATACTAACTTCAGTTTCACCCCGAGATTCTGTTTGTCATAGAGACAGTCGCTGAGCCATCTCCTATAAAATCATTTAAAAACATTACATAGCTAGATGCAGAACGAGAGACAATTTAAAATAAATATCTTCCTGGGTTAAGTGAGGCAAATTGAAGAGCAAACAACATTGTTACTAAATCAATATCCTAAGTGTGTTTTATTCATTCGAGGCACATCTCCACAGCTAAAACCCAGAGAGCAAAAAGCTTTTCAGCTTTAGTAAATGGAAGTTAATGAGTGTTAAGGCCTGTAAGGCGTATGTGACTGAAGGGACATCAAAAGTCACAAAACAAGGTTGCATCCGAGTGCACATGATGTATGATAATTTAAAAATCACTTGGCTGAAAAGAACATATGAGCAGGCCCAAAGCGACAAATTAATAATAGCCTGAATGATGCAAACCTGACGTTTTAGAGACTAACTAATGAGGGAGAGCTGCTGTGTGATGTATCTCTGTTCTCTACAGATCGGATGGGGCATATCCTGCCACGTGTTGATGGTGCCCGGGCATAATGCTGTCAAGAGATGCACTTCTACGCACTTCCCTGTTGGATAAATTAATGAAAATGTTCCCCTGGTGAGCCGTGGATAAAAGCTTTAATTAAACCGAGATCAAAAGTCCTGCGTAAATCCTGAACCTAAACGCTTAGTCACATTTTTTCTTTTGAAACAGGTTCTATGAGAAGTGTGTCGCCCAAAGGACATCTTAATGTTTGACTAGAATAAGATTTTGAATGCCAATTGAAATTGTCTTTTTATTTCCAACTGTGAAACTCTCAACCGAAAACAGTTCTACCAAGATGATTTGCATTTTGACATGTCCTCAAATGAGAACTCGGGCTGCCTGCCAGTTATGTTCTCATGACAAACAGAACCAGCTTTAACACCTCATTACAGCAGAAGATAGACATTTTCGTTGCAGGTAAATTGAGCCAGCGCAGCTGCCTGGTGTTTTTATACAGGGTGTGGTGCGATTAGGGATCTGGGCTGTTAACTGAATACTTGTGAATTTAGTGCGGACCCAGCTGGAGAGCTTCGGTACACAATGATCATAGCCCGAAGCAACCCGAAGCTAGAGCAGTCCCTGCAATTATCTTGCCCTTACTTTAGGAATAAATCACCTGCAAGACAGCCGGTAGCCAGAACTAGACCTGAGGTTCACGGTTTACTACTTGCAAAAGTTGAATAAAAGACTAACAGGATAATGAGAGAGCACGGAATGAACGGTTCGGTGGCACTATTTGTCACTGTTTGCCAACTGATTGCTTTCCCAAAACCGATCATGCAGAGCGTGATATATGTGTCTACAATTGCAGTGAATATCTCCCGCAGCTCTGCAAAAGCAACAATGATTTGTGTTGACTTTAATCATCGCTGATAAAAGATTATTTTAGATCATCATTGAAAACGTAACCACCACAAATGTTAATGCTCAGATGTTGCTCGTTCATAGTTCAGGAGATTTAATGAAGGTCTCGGTTGTGTCTCATTCCAATTTAAATTTGATATCAGATGTTTCTCCTAAACGTGCTAGTTGGGCTAGTTGCACAAGATGGCGCCGGTGAGCTTTTGCGATGCCAGAGTCCGCAGACTAATTTCCGGTCGTTTCGAGTTGTTTTGGCTCAAAGAAGTGCTCAGCAATGTAAAGAGGATCGGTCATATCGCTTACATATTACGTTCTTTTTTTAATCTAAAAAACACCCATATTCAAAAGTCAAAAGTCCTCCTATTCCCATATGGTGTTATACGACTGGAAATTGCTCTGCCGACTCTGGCAGCCAAATGCTTATTGACGCCATCTTGTACAACTAGCCAATTGTTAAAAATATGAAGAATATTGAGGTGTAAAATGAATGTAGGTTGTAGAAGTACTATAATCTGGAATTGGGTCAATATGATGAGAAATATTTGATATAACATGTCTTCAGAGGTATATATAGCAATTACACCATATAAAGAGTTATGTTTTTATTATCTTAGAATGAGCTATATTATTCTACAGTACATACTTCCCTTCTGTGTCAGCCACCGTAGTGCTTCGAAAGGGAGGGGGAGAGGTGGAGTGAGCTGTTGGGTTGCAATTCACAACCTCACCACTTGACGCCGCTAAAATCTACACATTGCTCCTTTAATGTTAAAATTTCCATTTGCTCTCCATTTAATATCATTGACGTCTAGGAGCAATAATTGAGATTTGAAAGGGATCTCATTCGTAATTTTCTCTCTTACGTGTACAAAATTTCAAGGTCCTTCTGCTACAGTATTTTGTGTGAAAAAATAACATTGAAGGTGTCACGTAGGTGCCCCTGTAGCCTTCCCCGGATCCCGACCTCCTTGTGTTCATGTAAGGTACTCAATATATATATCCTTCTGAAGATTCTGAGCTGTTCTTTAATGATACATTTAGAGTAACACATTCGCACAAAGAGCAAAACATTTTTAAAAGCACAGAGAAGCGCTGATCGAAACGAATCAGCCTTGTTTTTGCGAGAAACAATAATGGTTCATTAATCCTGATTCATACAGTGCAGTGAAAAGAAGGTGGAGGGTTATGAGGTGTATGTTGATGTCTGTTGTGAAAGGAAACTTGAGACATATACAAGTGGTGTATACAGTATGTCAAATGTAGATTACTGAAATGACCGATTACAGGTCATAACAAAACAGAATTAGAAAGGGTTCTTGTTAAGTGTTCTTGACAGAAGAAAGAAGCACATCAGATTTGTTGCATTGCATTCACAGAGCTCACATCAGTATACCTACAGTAAACAAAAGTGTCTAAACAAAATGTTATGTGTACTCAGTGCGCACATGAACAAAAGATCACAGGTCGAACTATTATGTAACAACAACACGTTCTTATTAGTCATTTGCAGTGATTGAGCCGTAATTCTTCATGCAACTGCATAATGAACATTAAATAACTTATTAGATGCTAGACACAACAGGTATTACAACCTACTGTTTTCATCAATTTACTGTATTGTCCTATTTCAGCCATACTGACTAACAGATATGTGCTATATTCAACCTGCAGTATATAACAAATATGAAAGGCTACCAGGCTTTCAGTTCTTTTATTAAAATGCTTAGTTTTGAAAGAAAATTCACTAGTTCACATGTAATGTAGTAGAGAGAAAACGTTCTGGACCATCCCATAACAGGAACAAATTGATCAGTCTGTTATTATATTATCGAACATTGACTTTGGGCGGGGTGTACAGTATACTATGGGGAAAGTGTTGGCATGGTTACCAGCTGCAAGACCACAGCATCTTCTGTAACCACATTATGGGCTCACTGGACCGGAGTCAAATGACAGGAGGCTTTTTCATAGAAAGATACCCCGCTCAGTGTTTTAGATAAAATAGCAAAGCCTCTTTGGGTATATTTTGATCTATAGGAAAGCACACTCATCTTTTTGTGTTGTGGGAGAAGTACCATACAGCCACGATTTAAATGGAAAAGTGGAGTCTATGATGTTGTTAATACAGTGAAAGCGCATTGATGCGATGCAAAGCTCACTGAATGAAGCCAAATGCATTTATCAGAAACACATAACATTTTTAAAATTGTGGTTCGGCGAATTATGCATTAGCTGGCTAACTTTAATCGTAACTCAGAAAAAAAACCTTTACGTTAATGCTTAAATTATAGTAATGTAATTACTATGTAATTAATTAATTTAATTAATATTACTATGTAATTACTATATTACTATGTAATTACTATATTACTATGTAATTACTGAGCCATTTAAGATTGTTCAAAGATGGCAGCACACGCTGCAGTTTCTCTCCTTTCCGACAGAACAATGTTTTCTGTCTTGTAAGTCGCAGTGTTTTTGTCTTTGTCGCATCTATCTGTCTTTAAGTGCGAAAACAGTCATGAGTTTTTTCTCAATGTCAAGTGTTACAAGTTGTTACGCTGTTAATCCTGTTAAATTATGCGGTACATTGCGGGACATAATCTAAAGCGTTACCCATCAAACATTATGCTACATAAAAACTAATCAAGGAATTCTTGACATTTGAATGCGAGACGATGTATCCTAGATGTTGACAGAGAATGAACAACATGTCCCTAGTTTCAGCTTTTAAACAAACTGGATTCTATCAGTTTTTCCACTTCATGATCTTATTAGTTTCTCTCGTTTCAATAATAATGCATCTCTTCACTACAACAAACCTCTGAAAACTGCCATTAAACCACTGAGCCACCACAGTAGAATGGATGCTACTGTTTTAAGCACGGCACGTCACAGCACTTACACGTACCCGCCAGGTTTCACAATATGGCCTCTTCAACAATCAAGAGACCGCAAGACATTTTGAGTAATGCCATTTCGAACGTAGTTTTATTCATACAGACTGAACAGCGCATTGTTTGAATTTTAATTTGGTGGCGCTTCAACATCAATTTGCCAGCTTTTAAATCATTAACATTCCCAATGGAAATCCATATCAAAACTTGCATATCTGATTCTAAATGCATCTATGTCATCCTCACAGCATTTCTAGCTAGAAGGTATTCTTAGGAATAATTACATTAAAGTGACTGTGCTCGCTGTTATCAGCTGTGAAAGCTAATTTCACCAGCCTCCTGAAACGGCTTCACTGTCACTGTTTAGAAAAGAATATGGGGTCTGTACATTTTTCATTGATATCAGAAATATGGACATCTAAAGAGCAGCTTTCATGCATGTAGACATGCTTTTATGGTAAATTGCAATGGGCACTGTTGAAACATTTCCGACCTGTGAGTTTTCTACATTTTAATGCTGGCTTCTAAACATCAAAAACACACATTTTAATAAAGCATGCCTTCTCTAATGCCCATTTAATATGGTGGCGTGGCTTTAAATTGGAGAAAAGTACGAAAAGCTTTCTTCTCCCAGCTATAGTATGCACCATATTACTTCTTTTGTATTCCTTCATGCGTGTATACTATATGTTTTTTATTCTATTCTTGGATATCTAAAGGGTTCTATTCTGTTAGCCGTCTGGTCTGGTCTGGTCTGGTCGTATCTCGTCTTTCTGAAAAATGCCATTATCTTATCAGTATTATTGTAAAACATTTGACATGCATGTATACGTATGGAGTGAGTGATTATTTGTGCATGTGCACATACGCACTTTGTTGATTTACTGATGATAATGATGATAATCTGCTCTCATATATTCCCTCCAAACATTATGTGTCAGAAGTCAGAAGTACAGTTATAAGAATTACCACGACCCGATGTTCCAACAATCTGGAAGCTTGAATAAATTCAGTGGAGTAATTGCAGAGATGGTGATGAATAAGTTAGGGGAAGGCTGGAGAGAAAGCTTTAGGCTTGATGGGGTGGACAGATTCTCCTTTGGCTTTGTGATTAGAGACTGTGTCAGTCTGGAATTACAGCCGTCAGTTTTGCTGTTGCTTGGAGTACTGATCATTTTGTACATCATCCACAAATCCGCAAATAAAACTCTGCAAGGTGACAAAGAGGCTGACGTTTGGTGCTATTCTTAAGTGCGCCTGCAAATTAAAGCACCATAGCAGCTGCCCATGGGGAGGAAAACAGAATAGAAAGAATAAAGAATATATGCATGCATGTTATATTTATATAAGTTAGTGTGTCTGTCACACACACGCACACACACGCACACACACGCACACACACACCAGACACACACACAGTTGAATACACAATTGCAGCTTTACCAACATCAAACAATGTGGTTGGCCATCTAGTTGGTCTTATTAGTATGGCTTGCGATGACCCTCTTTTCCAAGTCATTGGAATTCATTTAATTAAAATGCCAGTGAAATATCTGTAAAATTGCTTTCAATGAATCGACCTAATATTGCGAGCTGAATGGTAAAGAACCTTCTTTGTTCACCATCCTATCGGGGCTTTAACATAAGGCTGCTGTAAAATGAAAATTTGTGGAGCATCACTTACCTTCCACTTTTCCTAATTGTTTATCTCACGAACCGTGACCACAGGCTTCTTTGAATGACAAATTCGAAAAGGAAAACAAGCAATGAAGTTCAGTCATTACTAGTGGCTATCCGCTAGCATCTGTTTCAGGCGAACAGAATGATGGAGAAGTGCAATACAGTATGGATTCAATAGCATTGGAGATTTTTTTCCAAAGCTGTTGGATCCCCTGGGCCACATTAAATCGGGTTCCACAGTCATGGTGCAACTCTTGACTGTGAAAAGGTCAGAGCAATGTCCTATCTTCACCAAAAAGGTTATATCAATAATAACAAAAAATACTTGTTTTAAAAAATGGTACAGCCATGTGCAGAGAGTTCAGATTTAAAGAGCGTGTTGAGCAAATGCAGCAATAGTCTCTGCTCTGTATTTAGTTCCCTATCGATACTTCACTCGTACTGCGTAGCAGGACGCTATGGGGAAAACTCCTTTTTCTCCGATGACTGAAGCAATTCAATAGCGCAGTGAAAACTGCACGCTCATTGATTGGAAAAAAGTAAAACTTTAAACCAATGGTAGCGGAGCTGCCGGACCAATGGCGATGGTACCCGCCAGAAAGGGCGGGGCTTACGGCTATATAAGCCAACGTATCGCCGTAGGGTCCTCAGATCTCTTCTCCTTCAGCGACGACTCTTCTTCGCTTCCCGAGACTGACTGACTTCGCCGTCGAGAGAGCACCTGCATTTGAAATGCCTGGGCCTCAGGATCAACCTTGCCAAGAGTGCACTGTCCCCCAGCCAACGTATATCGTTCCCGGGGGCAGTCTTCGACTCAAATCGCATGACTGCCAGAATATCGCCAAAACGAGCTCTGGCTATTCGACGGCTTGCGGCCTCATTCACACCCGGGGTTCCACGCCCCTCAGGGTTTTTCAGAAAATGCTGGGCCTTATGGCCTCTGCATCTCAGGTGTTGAGTCTGGGCATCCTGCGGATGCGCCCCCTCCAGTACTGGCTGAAGCCGAGAGTTCCTCCACACGCTTGGCGTCTTGGACGTCTACGTGTTTTGGTGAACCAAGCCTGCGTAACCGCCCTAGCCTCGTGGAAAGATCCCCTTTGGCTAGAGCAGGGTATGCCCCTGGGCTCCACGTGCAGCCGGAAAGTGGTCACGACAGACGCCTCCAACACGGGTTGGGGGGCTCTGTGCGACGGCGAACCTGCCTTCGGCCACTGGTCGAACCAGGAAAGAAGCCTCCACGTCAACTACCTGGAAATGCAGGCAGTATGATTGGCTCTTCGCTACTTCCTGCCGGTGCTAAAAGATCGCCACGTCTTAGTCCGATCAGACAGCATGACGGTGGTATCTTACATAAATCACCAGGGAGGCCTCTCCTCAAGACGCCTGTTTTCCCTGGTATTACGCCTCTTGGAATGGGCCCAGTCCAATCTGCGCTCACTGAGGGCAACTCACGTTCCAGGCAGACTGAACCGGGGGGCAGATATGCTATCTCGGAGCAACGTTTCTTCGGACGAATGGACGCTCCACCCCATGTCGGTTCAGCGAATCTGGAAAATCTTCGGCAAGGCAGAAGTTGACCTTTTCGCCTCAGAAGACAATACTCATTGCCCAACGTACTTTTCATAGGGCAGGGACGCCTTGGCCCACACTTGGCCCAACCGGCTCCTCTATGCTTTTCCCCCGATCACCGTCTTACAGCAGACGATCAGGAGGATCAGGGATCAAACGCACCGAGTGCTATTGGTAGCCCCTTTGTGGAAGAACCAGCCTTGGGTCGCAGATCTCTCTCAGCTGCTAGTAGCAGCCCTGTGGCCTCATCCCCTGAGGCGGGACCTCCTCTCTCAGGCAGGGATCACGATATGGCACCCCCAGCCAGAGCTGTGGGCTCTACACCTTTGGCCTCTCGACGGGAGCCTACGGACCTCCACGAGGGCGTTCTGAACACCATATCCCAGGCTAGAGCCCCGTCCACTAGACGTCTCTATGCCCTCAAATGGTCTGTCTTCGCCTCCTGATGTACACCACGCGACGATGACCCGGTGTCCTGTGACATATCGCTGATACTGTCATTCTTGCAAGAGTTGTTGGATAAGGGCCGTGCCCCTTCCACGCTCAAAGTCTATGTGGCAGCCATTTCAGCCTCACATACCCACATCGAGGGAAAAGGAGTGGGCAAAAACGACCTCATCGTTCGTTTCTATATCGCTGGCGTACTCTTCCTTGGGCCTTCAATGTCCCACGAGAGTTAGAGCCCATTCTACTAGAGGCATTGCCTCTTCCTGGGCCTGGTCTAGCGGTGTCTCTATAGAGGATATCTGTGCGGCGGCCTGCTGGGCTTCGCCATCCACTTTTACAAGATTCTACAGTCTGGATGTCCCGGCCCTTCAGGCCCGGGTCCTTTCTGCTTTGGATTAGGCCGCTGAGCCCTGGCTCTATAGCCACGCCAGCACCTAATATTTTTTGGGACGATTAACCGGACTAGGCCACCTACTAGCTTGACCTTCTCCGCCTTCTCAGGGATTCCCTGTTCTACCCCGTCTCCGAGCCAAGACTCCGAGAATAACTGTGTTTTCGTTCCATCTATAGCCGTAAGCCCCCCCCCCCCTCCCCTTTCTGGCGGGTACCATCGCCATTGGTCCGGCAGCTCCGCTACCATTGGTTTAAAGTTTTACTTTTTTCCAACCAATGAGCGTGCAGTTTTCACTGCGCTATTGAATTGCTTCAGTCATCAGAGAAAAAGGAGTTTTCCCCATAGCGTCCTGCTACGCAGAACTCATTCCCGTATCTCAGGGAACCGAGGTTACGTTAGTAACCGAGTACGTTTTGTACGCTAGAGGTGTTGTCTTTGATAGTTTTGAGTGTCCAGTTTGCTGCGAGGCATACATATTTCATATCTAAAAGCTGTATGGACACAGCCAATC
The DNA here is from genome assembly GCF_947034865.1 of Barbatula barbatula. Lineage (NCBI taxonomy): Eukaryota > Metazoa > Chordata > Actinopteri > Cypriniformes > Nemacheilidae > Barbatula > Barbatula barbatula. Next base: position 24,230,726 of record NC_136764.1, read on the forward strand.
ATTGCGTGCCTTAAAATACCAACAAAGTAATCGAGTCTGTGCCTCTGGTGGAACAGTCAGATGATGGAACAGTTGAGATTCATGGAAGGCTTGACTCCCTGGAGCATTGTGAACATGATCATTTCTGCAACTCTGCCCTTCAGTATATCCCAATGCTGAGCTGTAGCAGCCCTCATCCCCTGACACCTCTAAAATGCCAGAGGCGGAATACACATTTGTATTTCGTGATGGTGACCTTCCAAAACGCTGCACATGCATACAAAGTTTCCAAATGTTGGTAGCTCGCGCTGTAAGGTGTAGCACGATGCACCCCAACACAACAACTGGCAATATAAATAATTCATCTTTCAATGTGCGTGCCCATGTTAAACAATGAAAGGAGCGTGTGTTGATAAAGTTTGAAGTACCGTTGAGCGTCACCTTTATATGAACAATAAAAAAATACAATATAAACAATGAACTCCGCACAAACTGCTGATAATAAATGAATATGGGTAATTATGTCCTTGTGTGGGAATCAAAGAAAGCAACGGAGAGCGGACGAACTGAAGTGTCCTTTTATTCTGAATGGAGAATGTGGGAGTTTTAGGTCAACGTGTCTTCATCAAAGTTCAGCGAGACCACTGAGGTCTAATCTGAGCAGTTCAGCCGTGATTGGGGGCTTATTCTCCCCAGACTTTAGGTCTGATTGAATTGCTTATTCAGTCTAAATTTGGTTTAAATTGCACCAACAGTGAGTAAAATGTAGCGGGAACTCAACCCAAGAGAAACCACGGCCATCTGTGTAGACATTGAGTGCAATGTCTCAAGCAAGAGTAACTGCGTGTTTTTCTGACGTGATCAATCATTTGTAGATGTGAATTATACGTTCTGACACTAAAACATATCGCAGTGAGACATATTAAAGGTGATGTGTGTATTGCAGTATTCACATACGTATACATTTGCCTTCCCGCTATACGGAGCGATGGTATGAGGACAGAGCACTAAAATTGTTGCTAGGCGACCTGACATCAGTTCTTCATTCTACAATCATTCTGTTTCCCACGTGCGCAGGCTGTGTATAAAGCCAATGGGAGAGAATCCACTCTGAGTTTGAGTGGATGCTGCTCGCAAGGGCTCCTTTTTCAAAGAGACGAAGAGAAGCCAGGCAAACGGCAGACATCTCAACAATCTGCAAAACTACGTCAGGGTATAGAATGAGGTGAAAATGCAACTGCAGATTTAGAATGTGTTGGCATGAGGATATTGTCACTGTCTAAAAGAAGAGACATCTGTTTGGAAATTGTTTTACAAGTGAGTGTAACATCATGTTTGACTGGAACTCGACTGAGCTGATGAACAGTTCTGTTGGAAACTCCAGCATGGAGGATACAGAGAAAGAGGAGCATCCTTTCCTGACCGACGCTTGGCTGGTGCCTCTCTTTTTCTCTCTCATAATGCTGGTGGGGCTTATCGGGAACTCGCTGGTCATTTATGTCATCTCCAAGCATAGGCAGATGAGGACCGCTACTAACTTTTACATTGGTGAGTTTTAGCCTATACGCTTCAAGCTTATAACGCCCGGCATGGTTCCAAATTTGACCAATTTAAGATTCATAGATTAAATATCTATTTATTAAATCTCTTGATTTTTAGCGATAATTTGGATATTTTCATTTTAGAAGTTAGTTTTTATTATAAAAATTTTTTTCCAATGTTTTTATTTGTATGTATAATTTGTAAATTTAGAAGATTCATTTCCTTCTTTAAATGTTATTATTTTATTATCATTCTTGTTCATTCGTTCGTCCATTATATTGTTGCTTTCGCCATGCTCTTATGTTATAACTGGAACATTTTATGTGTGAAAGATAGCTATTTATTTATTTTATAAAATCCTTGTTGGCAATTAGTTTGAATATTACTTTATACATAAGAATTGAGAAATTGATCAAATTTTGCATTAATATCCCAAAGCAAATGAACGTGAAAAGCAACTTGAAGTTCAAAGACCTTTTATGACAGCGGGTTAGCAAAATACTTGTGGTAAGTGATTCATTTAGACATGCAGGATGATGTACTGGCAGGCAATGTTCAAGAGACAAATGAGAGTTCAACCACTTATTTACAGCGTGTTAGTATTGCTCCTATGATTCACTAGCCTCCGGACGAATAACTGACAGACAATTGTACAAGCATTTTTACATTAGTAAATCCTTGAAAACACTTCACAGGACTTGAGCGAGATTGTGAGGAAATGCTTTGAAATGACTGAAGGGACGTAAATGACTTACTAACCAGTAGATTGGTTTTTGAGTTAGTAAAACTGAAGTCAATCTATATCTACTTGCAACGTGTTTGCAAACTCAAGTGAATTGAATCAATCGAGTATGACAGAGGCTTAAAAGATTGACACCGGCAATGACTCGAATAGATCTTTCTGTCAGACCATCTATAATATATCATACAGAACAGCTCCCCCCCCGGCAGAAGACTGACAGCATCCCTGTATCCTATCCGTACAGCAGGATCGGCGTATATACATTCAGAACATTTGGATTATCATACAGAACGGCTCGTCCCCCTCCAATCCTCAACATGCCGTTACACATATATTTTTTTCTACAGCTAATTTGGCTACGACTGACATCATTTTCCTGCTATGCTGTGTGCCGTTTACCGCCACGCTCTATCCTCTACCCGGCTGGATATTTGGGGACTTCATGTGCAAATTTGTTGCTTTTCTCCAACAGGTAAGTACATCACATGTGAGAAAATGTATTTTAAGAAAATAATAACTAGAACAATGAGTGCTTTGTGTGTAATGACAAAAAATTGCATTCATGTTGCTTTTGAGTAACTTGATTGTGTCATGATGCAGGCCTGCTGAATATTTACATACAAAGTAGACGGCTGTTTGGTCGTATTCAATGTGATAGTTACATGCTGTGAAACGGTCTACAGATTTATGAGAAACAAACTTTTATTTGAGAAACCATACACTTTAACCCTATCAAATACCCCCATGAAATCAGATTTGACCCTATTTACTTGGTAAGCGCACATTAGTTTTGTGCTAAACAATTCATCCAGCTTACCCTCATGATCTTTAATCAAAATGGAATAATGTTGTTCGGTGGAACGGTGATCCTTCTCTGATGACGTCAGTTTGGACAGCACATGCTTTAATCCCTCCACTTCAACTGTCAGTCAACTGCCGGCTCCTGAACGAAAGACCTACTTATCTACATAAGAACCAAGCCACACCCTTTGTTCTCACCCTTTGTTTCAATTGGTACTACACAATTTGGAAGTTGTTCCCAATGCAGACATAAACCCTTTGATAAGCAATTATTTTAAACTAAGCATCCCTTGCATGATTCAGGTTTAGAAGAATTGCGGTAGCAGCCAATGTCTCATTACTGCCATCTCTTCCAGTCTTCACTGGTTACTATACATCATGCAAATGAATGCAGCTGGGGCATCAGAAAAAAGTAAAACAATGCTTTTATGTCAAAAGAACATGACACGTTTTTGTTACATTATTTTACACATTCTGTATATAAATTCTGTATTATAAAACAATAAAAGTCTTTTAAAAATATATTTTTTACAGTGAACGTCTACAATAATCTATACCATTTTCTATCATTGCAATATAGAAAATGGCAAATTCATCTCCATGTCCAGTACATATAATGACCAGGAGGATGTGAGGTTAACAAATGTATCTGTTTTGCAGCATTACAGGAGGCCGTGGTGACAGGGACGTGAGGGAGAAAGTAAGAAGGGAAAAATTTCCCAAACAAATCCATTCTGAAAGGATTCTGAAGTTCAATGTGGTAGTCAACAGTTTCTCTCACGGCAAAAAATTGATTCGTACACTGATTAAGAGTTGTACAATAGTCCATCCACGTTCCTAGGTGAAAATCAATATACCGAGGGATCTCATGCAACGAAAAATAAACCATTCCTTTCCAGCTCCATTTAAAAGAAACACGTGTTATTTAATACGAATCTTGAGTCTATTATGAGGTAGAAAATATCTCTGTTTTGGCCATTTCAGTGTGTATGAAGAAAGAGCTTATTTTCGTCTGGCCTTTCAGGATAATGATTCATCAGTCATTTTTTGTAGATAACAGAAGATATGAGTCAGTCTTGATTCACCGTTTCATAAGAAACAACTGGCCTAGGGAAAAAGTAGGACAGTTGCTGTCCTACTAAAGCGGGTATGAAACATTATGCATGTAAAGTTTGTCTCTTGACAGCTTGTATTTCTGCTAAACTGTAATGAAACAAGGAGATGATTTAAAGGGATAGTTCACCCCAAAATGATTTTTTCAGTCATTCCAAACATGCATGGCTTTCCTTCTTCAGCAGAACACAAAAGAAGACATTTTGAAGAATGTCAGGAATGAAACAACACTGGCCTTCATTGACTTCCATTTTGTGGACACATTTCTCAAATTTCTTTGTGTTCCACAGAAAAAAGAGTTTTTAATGACATGAGCATGAATAAATAATGGCGGAATATTTATTTTTGGGTGAACTGCCCCTTTGAATCAAATGTCACTGGGTTCATTGCAATTGTGCTTTGAAACCTTTTGTGTGACAAAGTTTTTATAAACCCTTTGTTGTATTATTTTAGCCGTACAGGTTAACAGCTTCAACAGCCAACACCAGCTGTCAGTTGTAACCACTGTGGGATAAATAATGCATTCATCTGAGATGTTGGTCTTTCCAAATCCGATACTCCCTGTGCTGATTTACTTCACAAGCCTTTGTAAAGCTTACCGAGTCATAGACACACACAATATGCTTACACGCACCCCCTCAGTTTGTTGCCATAAGCATCTTTTCTGTTTAATCCTTACATACCTTCCAAAAGGGATAATGAAACATTTCTTTCTTCACACCTGTTGCATCAAAGGATAGCTAAGCTTGCATAAAACACCCCGTCCAATGGCTGACTTTTTTCCGAAAGGCTGTTCTCCCACCTGAATCTTAAATATGAGCAATCGGGTACTTCAGATCAATTAATTCACCAGACAAACAACGAATGAATGGCTGTTTTTCTCCTCTTTAGACTTTATTCACAAGGCAACGAGTCGAGCTGATGACTGGTTTGCATTGAAAGTATTATGCCGATGTGTCTTTGATGTGCTTGGTTTTTTCTTCACAGATAGATCTTCCAGATAAATCCAGTTATTGTGTCCTCTTACATAAACTCATAGTGAGCAGAACAAATGGTAACACAAGATTTGGCAATGTGTAGGTGACTGTACAGGCAACATGCATCACTCTGACAGCGATGAGTGGAGACCGTTGCTACGTGACCGTGTATCCTCTGAAGTCCCTTCACCACCGGACCCCACGCGTCGCTATGATTGTAAGCATCTGTATCTGGATCGGTAAGTCAGTTAGATTATTATTCCTATTGCTTGGAATCACAAATGATCTTATAAAGACATTAACGCCTACTGTATGCTTTTGTATTGAAGTGCATTAATGCTGCATAACTTTATTTATCTAAAATCATGCAGTTAGCAAGTACAAAAAATATTTTTGAAAGCTGTCCCCTTATTTCACCCCAACTTGCAACAGTTTTAGGGGCCGTTTACACAAAAACATTTTGGCTTTTAGTTTACATGACAACAACGTTTGGGGAGAAACGTCTTGGAGGCCGCTTACACGAGCAAATATGCGTTTTGGCTGTTCTTTTACACAGGATTGGCGTTTTAGGGGACCTAAAACACAAACTTTTGAAAACGGGTCTCAAAGTGCATCTTATTGAAAAAATTATCGTTTCCATGTAAACTGCAAGACGGAACTTTCTGAAAAAGATGACGCCATGCGCATGCGCAATGCTCATTCGTGCGAGTATAGCCAAAACAATATGGCGGCTTCCCGTACTGTGAGCTCTCGCTACTCGATTATATATTAACGTTTCCCCAGCATGTGCATTTGCTGCACCAATAAGACCAGCGAAACACACAATTTACATTCGCCAGACTTTAAACACAAATACGTCAACCGACGTTACTAAAAAAACATTCAATGTTTAAAAATGCTTTTGGTTTAAAACTCTTAATAATGACTTGAGCTGTTGGGTACAATATTGTGGGAAATGAAACCGATGTTTGACCGATGTAAAAATAAGTCCTTAAAGTAACCTGCAATTTTAGGTTTCAAACAGAGATAGCAATTTCCTGAGGCAAAAGTAATGGATCGCAAGACCACCGCTGCTTCGACACCGCCATGTCTTCACTCGCTAATACAGACCTATTTGCCGACCAGATCCCCACGCTCTACAAAAGACTGACGTCTTGTAGTGCCATCCCGAAAAGGGAAAAAAATCACTATATGAGACAAGTTTTGACTGCACTTCTGCTTTTTCTTTTCCTTACGTTGTTTTAATTCTTTCTATTGTTTACCTCATTTGTAAGTTGCTTTGGATAAAAGCGTCTGCTAAATGACTAAATGTAAATTAGTCCAATTGAATAACTTTGCATTAAAATGAATGAAACATTTGTAAAGCTCTACATCTGAATCTATCAATAGCATTTTAAAGCCATTTTAACCTGCTACCACAAAATAATGTCCCTTCCTCTCTGCTTCTAAAACCAAAAGAACAAAATTAAACATTTGAAGTCATGCAAATGTCACGTCTATGAGCCAAGAACCATTAATACATGTGAAAATACTGCTTCAAAGTCTAAATGATATCATCTCTTTCCAACCTTGTCTGTATATTCAATATTTTAAATTACTTCATGACTATACAAATCCGCTCAAATTCATAACTTCCACATGGAATACCTGAAAGAGTACATACATTTATTTATTTAGCAGATGTTTTTATCTTAAACAAAAACCAGAAGTTCATCTTACCTACAAAAATAGGTAGAAATGAATTACACTTCTTTAGAACTCAAACTAATTTGTGTATATTGTATATTATTCAACAAAACATTTTTATTTCTCTTACGCACATCTAGGTTCCTTCATTCTTTCCATACCGATCTTCATATACCAGAGGCTTGAGGATGGCTATTGGTATGGGCCAAGAAAATACTGCATGGAGAGGTTTCCCTCAAAGACCCATGAGAAGGCTTTCATCTTGTATCAGTTCATAGCTGTGTATCTACTCCCTGTCCTTACCATCTCTTTCTGTTACTCCTTCATGTTGAAGAGAGTAGGACAGGCCTCTGTTGAACCGGTGGACAACAACCATCAGGTATGATGCTTAGTCTGTTTACAATAGGCGACCATGACCAATTATTTATACCTGTTACGACATACAGAGTCATTTTTGGTAAGAAAAATGATTAATAATGACATCCATGAGGGATATGAAAGGATGTGCTTTGATCTATAATTCAGGTATCTTTCCTCTCGAGAGGCCATGCAATATGTTGGCTTATTTTCTTCTTCAAACAAGTAAAGAAATATGGTGTTAGTTACTGTGAAGTAACACATCATTGTTATTCTCTTGAGAATATCAGCTTGCATTGGACACATGCATCTGGTCCGAAGTTAACTTCCAATCTGTGTTTGGTTATAATATAACAATTTATTATATATTAATTGTATTGAATTAAATTAAAATTACTCAACAGTTTTTGATTCTTTGCAGGTCTACCAGAAGTTAAGTGTGAGCCACGTAACGTTTATGTTGTCGACTAGCCAAATAAAATATAGTGCATAACAAATACATTGTAATCGTCATTAAAGCTATGTTTAAATGTCACAATTCCACCTTTTATGTAACCGTTTAATGTGGAATATTCTTACATCCAATATCAGAGGTTTTGTACTTAACCCTTACTTTTATTATCATCGGCACGAAATAAGCAATGTACATATTCGTGTTCATTGAATTAACTAATTTTCGCCTTTTTTCGTGTCAGTCAGCATGACTTTCAATGCTCATTATACATTTATATGTAATGTATAAAAAGAAGCCATTCATATTTTTGGAGGTGGCTAACCAACACCTCACCCCAAACCCTAAAATCACAGCCTCAACGGCTAATTTAGCTAAAAATGCGAGTTTCACGAGGGGATAAAGCAGTGATAAATGCCAATACTCTAACCCCACCCCTAAACCTTACGTCATAGGGGCTAAGTCAAATCACTACAAACCATACGAATGAGGTCGTAAGAAATCACACGAATGAGTCACCTTGTAAAATAGATATGAATTCCCATCAGATTGCGTTGTTATATATTTATGCATATGAAAGAGATTCAAAGTCGTGCTGACTGACCTGAAAAAAGGGGGAAATATGTTCTCATTAACATAAATTAATAGATTACGGTTCGTGACAATAACTAGTATCCTAGCAGTTTGGTATGAGCTCATTTATATGCACATTTTTCCCTCGCAAAATGCAACAAGATAATGTAACACACGTTTTTGTAGGAGGATTGTATAGAATGCAAACCTAATATAAAATAAATAAATGGCTTATATAATATTTCATTTGACCTCCAGAGGCTGACAATTGACAGTTTCTAAAGGTTAATCGCATCTTTTCTAAGTATAAGATGAAATAATAATAGATTGGAAATGTAAATTTAAACCTCTATTTTCTCTAGGCAGATTTGCTATAGAATAATTAGATGCGTTTACAATTTTCCAACAGTGCTACAAGTAGATTTGCTGTATTTTTGCATCCTTCTGCTTTAAGATTCTTAGTAAGTGAAGATGAGAGGCCGCCCCACAGTATGATTTGACCAACACAACACTTCACCGCAGGTATAGGGGTTTTGTGAGACGTAGGCAGTGATAGATTTACCCCAGACATTTGCTTTGAATTTTGTCTAGATATAGCTTTTAAGAGCTCTTAAAGCTCTATCTTGGTCTCCCCTGAACATTTTTCCCCAGTATTACTTCTGAGTCTCTCTAATGCTGCTTCACTAACAGATGTGATCCAAGATGTTGACAAGAGTCTTTATTTTTTTGAGATTTCATAAATGTCTTTCAGCCAGAGAATCAGCCAAAATAAATAATAAATAAATAACAAATCTGCTTTTTATCTAGCTATAATTTAAACTTACTATAGGTCACTTTCACAGGTATTTTACAGGTTCACTGTATAATATAAGTATGTAAAAATATCATGTTATGCAAAAATATGAATATTAAAAAAGTTTAGAATAACAAAATGCATAATCAAATGTAATTTTGATTCATTTTTAATTCCACAATGATTGTAAGCACCTGTTTTTTTCAATAAAAATAGCTTGGAATCACATTCACATAACAAACATCTTATTATGCTTTTGTTACACTATTGTAGTCAGAGTGACAATAAAGCTGCAATCCGTCACTTTTTTTTAATTAAAATGAACAATAATCCGTTAGTAAGCAAGTACATTTATACATAAATAAAAATCGATTAATAAAAAAAGATTCACTAAATACACTAAAATATTTGTAAATATACTTTTTTATTAACATTTGTAACCTTTTAATGTAGTTAATAACATTTCTAAAACAACCGTACAAAGTTGACATTGATTCAAATAAGGATTTTGTAAGATACATTGTTTTGAATCTGAATCTTTTACAAACCACCGGAAGTATATTTTTATACATTATTCAACATATGTGAGATCCATTTCCCCGTCGTAACCATGTCTCATTATAACCTTGTGTCATTTCAGGTCCACTTGCTCTCGGAGAGAACCATCTCCATTAGAAGTAAGATTTCCAAAATGGTAGTGGTCATTGTCGTCCTCTTCACCATCTGCTGGGGTCCCATTCAGATCTTTGTCCTCTTCCAGTCTTTCTACCCAAGTTTCAAGGCGAACTACGCAACCTATAAGATCAAGACGTGGGCTAACTGCATGTCCTACGCCAACTCTTCTATCAACCCCATTGTCTATGGTTTCATGGGGGCCAGCTTCCGCAAATCTTTCAGGAAGACCTTCCCGTTCCTCTTCAGACACAAAGTGAGGGACAGCAGTGTGGCCTCTCGCACGGCCAATGCAGAAATGAAGTTTGTAGCAACCGAAGAAAGCAACACTGAGAGAAAATGAATTCAGAACGTTTTCAGCGCACCTTAACCGTTTCATCGTGCGGAGATTAGAGGGGTAATATTCACTGTTCAATGAGTTGTGAAAAAATCCTAATGCGGTGCTAAAGAGCTTTTAGAGAGAAAGGTTCCTCTCGACTGTCAAGCACAACCGCTCGCATGTATGAAAATAATTAAGTGAAAAATATTATTCAATATTTAAGGCCTTTCAATAACATTTCTGTAACCCAAAGGTTGCATTCTTTTCAGTGGTCTTGGTGTACTACAAGAGCTTGCCTTTTGAAGAATCGTGGTTGGAAAGTAAGGGTGAATCAGATTGGAGCCCGGGCTGCCAGCGTCGATGTGTAGGTGCTTGCCTGAGAGGATGTTGACTCATCCATTGTGTTTGATATATACGCGACACCTCCCTGTGCATACTTTGCGAACCGACCACTCAAAACTTTCAACACCACTTACATTATCTGAATGTTGTACATGAACCTGAAGACCTGTACTTTGAGACTCTCACGAAGCACAAAAGACAGAATACAGTATATGGCCTTCGAATGACATTACGCTTCACCTTTTCTGCGAGAAAGACTGAGAACATTCTCATGGGATGGGGATTAGTCGACATGTCTAAACGGTATCGAGGTTGAAAGGAAACATTTCATTATTCTTGTAATAGTTGTCAGGTTTACAGGGCGGTGTCTATCCTAAGCATTATAACATATTCAGTGGGCTGAATCTTCAATGAATTGCATCCTCCTAGGATTTCGAAACGTCTTCATCATTTTGATGTAATAATTATTGTAATAACGTTTCTTTAATGCACAAACTGGCAATACCACACATTTAAAGAGTACATTTATTTACTGTGTGAATAGAGGGAATCATTTCTAGGCTTGCGTGCGCTATCATACAGCTTGCTTAATTCGTTTTGTCTTACGCAAAAATAGGTGTCAGATCACTAGCATTTGTGAAATATTTTGACAAGTAGCTAGAAGCTTTTCTTGAAGCGCTGCCAGTTTACCCTTGGCATTAATAAATTATTCAGCATCCTTGAAGCATGTTTTATAAATGCCTTAATGAATTCTTTTAAAGATTCGAATGTGACTGGGCTTTAACAGCTATCCTTCTTTTGTAGCATTTATTTTTTATGAGTCTATTCGTTTGTCTGCTTATTCCTAGTGTCACTGTAATAATCATAGACAAAGATGAGACTTCATTATTGTTTTCGGCACAATTTCCTGTCTATTGAAGACTCTTATGATTTCATTGGGTATTGCATTTAGAAACAAATGTATTATCAGTGCGATCGGGGTTTTCAAAAGATTCCTTATCGGACATGCTTTGTATTTACAAAGTGAATGTGAAATTAATTTTCTAAACCTATTAATAATTCTTCAACTTGCTCCAATGACATCAAACAGACATTTGATATTCACTGCATAATGCATCTTTAATTGCAATGCACACTGATTCGCTCGAAGAAACATGCATGCAAAATCAAGCGGTTGGACTGATGGACTAATAGCATGGAAATAACCCCACGATGCCACCTACACAGGCACCCAATTATCTTGAGCGCTGAAAAAAGGGGGCAGGAAGTGCAAAATCTTGCTCATTTCAAAGCATTTAACCAACATATATCCTCAAGTAAGCCCGAGGTCAGTAAATGGAACAGAGAGATCCGTTCATTACTACAGGGTAACCATAACCTAAACCTTAGATAGTTCCCTTCAAATCGGTCTTTAACCATAATCAGTTACAGTAAATGTATCTTAAACGTATATATTATTAAACATATCTAGATGTGGCTTAGTTAAATACAGTACAACCAGAATGGAAAGGCAAATTATAGACAGCAGATATCCGTGTAGGAATAAGTATATAAATATTCATATAATATTTTTTAACCTCAGTCCGAAAATAACACTTTGAAATATTAAAAACAACTCTTACACCAAAGATTACACAGGCTATACGCCATTTTCATTTCATTTTCATAATAATTTAGTCATGGCGTATGTCAAAAACTACATCAACTAATAGATTAACTTTTATTTTCTGTCACCAAACCTGCTTGTACGCCTTCAGGTCACTTGAGATATGCTTCATGATATGATAAAGCGTTTGTGTCCTTTTGAAGCATGTAAAAAGGGTCCCCAATCCACCCCCATTAAAAAAACACAGAATTATCAGTGTTTTCAGTGGATCAAAGAAAGCCATCAGGGGTTTCAGCGACAAAAGGGTTAGTAACTAATTATTAATGATTCAATTCTTCATTTTGGATGAACTCTCCGTATCTGTGCCCGTTATTGATGTAAATCTTCAAAATAGTCTGGAATAAAGTAAACAATAAATGTGTTGTCCAGTTGGTCACTAAATACATTGTGCAAAACAGCAAGATATAACTGAAGATACATTTATTAAAGTTGTTTCAAATCTGCATTAACTTCTTTGTTCTGATGGACACAAATAAGGAAGAAAACTGTTCTTGGTCACCGTTGACTACCATAGTAGGAAAAATTGCAATGGTAGTCATATGTTCCCCAGAACTGTTCGCTTTCCTACATTCTTCAAAATATCTTCTTTTGTGTTCAACAGAACAAAAATACATTTATGTTTGTGTTCTATGGTGGTCAATGGCGCTCAAGATCGCTTTGGTCACATACATTCTTCCAAATATCTTTCTCTGTGTTCATCAGAACAAAGAAATCATACAGATTTGGACCAATTTGAGAGTAAATGCTGACAGAATTGACATTTTTGGATAAACTGTTTCTTAAGCTGGGTGTTCTGTTTTTTTAAAACTGCACCGTCTTCATTCAAATGCACAAACTTTACGGTTCAGCATTTCTAGACTGTTTTTATAATCACTCTCGTGTGACGTGTGGAATTTGGTATTGATTAATATGCATACAGAAGAACAGCAAACACCGTGCAGTCACATCTGCTGAGAAAACACGCTCGCTTGCACACACAACAAGATGGGTCTTGCAATGGGCTTTTCTCAAGTTTTGTACACCTCATTACAACAGTATTACAGAGCGATTCAATTTCTTCTATTTCAATCTGTTTGACTACTCACCACACAGCCCAGAGACATTATCCCGGCTGTTACACCTATAAAAAAACATGTTCACCTTTGCATTGCAAATGCTGACACCACCTGTAATTCCATTGTGTGCCCTAAGAGGGAACCAGAGAGTTAGAGTCAGCCAACAATACACCACAACTCCCATAACTGCCCTTCTGGTGGAGATAAATGAAGACAAAGCTCTCCACAGAGGACCATTACTTTCGTATTTACAATGATTTATGGTACATATAAAGGGTTTAATCCCGAAAATCTGTTTTAAATGGTGGTACACGACACTGCTGTTTAAGATGTCTATTCTTCTATCTGTTCTAGCCCATATCTGACACCGGTGAACACCCTGCGGTGTCAACAGAGTCAACACCGCTATCTCTCCACTATTTTGAACATTCTACAAAACCATTTAAGCGAGCGACGCTGGTCTCCGTCATCCCCAACCTCTATTCTCGCCCGCCCAAACAGACTGAGTGAGACGGGGCAGCTGGAGTTGAATGTTGGACTTGGTCTTTGAGGAAAAATGTTGTCAGCGCAGAGCCGTACGGCGGTACAGTGCCACAACAGCCCAAGCACAAAGAGCCCATTCTACGCGGTCTTTGTACGAGCGAGAGATTGTGTGTATGTAACCATGTGTGCTCCACCGCTCTGCGTCATAACATGGGCAGGAAACCACTCGGCCTCTGGCACTGTGTGGCCTGTGCTGAGACGAGCCGTCTGGGACCCCTTAATGAAACCCAATAGTGCACCAAACTAAAAATAAACTGGTCCATGTGGTTTCAAGCACAACAATATGTGCATATGGGGAGCATGAGGTTTGTTTTTCTTTGGCAGGTTTGTTTGAGGTAAAATTAATATTGCGTCCCCCCGAAGGCACATCAGCCCGATGGAGTCCTGCGATTGAGGGGCCCTTCTGTTGATTTCTACCCTCTGAAAAAACCTGTTGGGTTTACCAGTTGTTTTGAAAAGCGGACTTGAGAGAACGGGGTGTGAATTTGGCAAGGCTTGTGTTAGGTGTGCATGCTTATGCAAATATGAAATAAAGGAGAAAAGAAAAATATAAGCGGTATGTAAATTGGTGAATAGCTCCTGAAGGTAAAAAATTATGTACGTTTACGTTTACAATTAGTCATTTAGCAGACGCTTTTAACCGAAGCAACTTACAAACAAGGTAACGAAAGAAGCAATTGGAACAACGTAAGAACAACAAAATGCATGAGTGCAGTACAAACCGGTCTCATTTAGCCCAACACAGTACACAGAGCCAAGTTGGACGTTTCTTGATAGAAAAAGTAGAAAAGAAATAGAAATCCGTACTAATCGGTCAGGTGCTGACAGAAGAGATGTGTTTTCAGCAGATTCTTAAGGATGGCTACAGAATCTGATGATGTTATAACAGCGGGCAGATCATTCCACAAATAACACAATATGTCAAAGTTGGAGGTCTTTTAATAGACGGTGTTTTTCTTCAAAAACGGCGTAATTGATGATAAGCATGTGCTTCATCAAACAAAAAACAATACAGAGTTTTAAACAAATTAAAACAATGCAGAAAATAAGAAAAGATCTAAATAATAAATGAGAGTTGACATCAACAAGAGAGAAATAAAAACAGGAACATGAGTTAAAAATGAAAATTCTGTCGTCATCTACTCACCCTTAAGTTGTTCCAGACCTGTATACATTTCTTTGTTCTGCTGTACACAAAATGAGATATTTTGAAGAATTAGAAAAGCAAACATTTCCGGGGTACCTTTGACTGAGCTGTTTTCTATTTTCCTACTATGGTAGTGATGAAATCGCTAACATTTTCCAAATATCTTTCTTTGTGTTAAGCAGGACAAAGAAATGTACACCAACTTTGAACAACTTTGGAGTAAATGATGATTGAATTTTCATTTTGAGGTCCCTTTAAGAAGAAATTGACATGACCGAGTCAGTTACACATGTACACAGGTAATATTCACTTATTTTTAAGCATATTTAATGTAATTTGGTATGTATCAACATACATATAAAAAATACCCACAAATATATTTCTGTGTGTGTGCGACGGGTTCACAAATCCACCTGAATCAGGTATTTGCTGTGTGTTTGCCAAGAGACACTCAAAGTGCAGCCATTGAGTCTAGCACAAACACGCCTGTCTGGATGCACGTCTGACACGAATGGGGGAAAGGGACGAGGATGCACATGTGACATCGTTCTTGTGTGGGCGTTGGATCTCTGGTTATCATCCGTGGTGACACTCCCTGTTTGAACCAGTGTAAAAAATATATTTTTCTCTTTCAACCCGAGCTTCATTACAAATGTCAGGAGGTAACCTTGTGCTAATTCACAAAGCAAATCTCACACGCTTTGCCAGGCATCTGCAGGAACAAAGTAATTACACTAGTCAGCTGCACGGCTCCGTTCCAACTCATTTCTCTCAACAAAAGTGTTGTGAAACAAAACGATACTTTAAAAGACGCGACACAGCAGCTGGACTCATACTGAGGCCAGATTCAACATTGAACAGTCGAGGCTTTTTTCCTCAAAGCTAAGGAGAGTGACCCTCTCCATTCATCTTTATCTGTGCCTGACTGCCTTTTCAAATCCACACCACCATCTCTGGTAAAAACAAACATGGGTTTGGAATAAGAGTACTGCGCAGAAATAAATCCTCCGCTATTGGCAAGGCTCAGTCGGCGAGACTGAGCTTTATTTCGCAGTGGCTGAGCGGACACCGGGGGTGTAATTTGAAAAAGAACAAATGCACAATCACAACAGGAGGCAAAACAATAAATAAAAACGTAAACAATGTTTCTGCTTGCTGAGGTGACAAATTTCCCTCAATTACGTTTCATAATGTAATAAAAATACTCCAGACGTCCATCTAGTGCTCCTGTTTCTGTGGACCGAAAATGATGTTAATATCACATTGACAGAGAAAATAAGATCAAGTGTAAATGGAATTTTTTATTATTTCTAAGAATGTCTCAAAAGAAAGTGTACATATGGCATATTAATAGCAAGTGCAGTAAGTACATATCACTGCTGTCCTCCTGAAATGTTCATATTTTGTGATTTTAATTGTCCTAAATCATTATTATAAGTCACCCTTTATGCTTGTCACTGGGTTTCGCAAATATCAAACCGATAGAAAGTATTAAAATGTGCTTGTGCGGTGCTTTTTCCAACACAATCTCGACTATTTTATAAGGTGGCTAATGAATTCGTATGTTCTTATTCATACATTTTAGTACGATTGCTTTGGCACCTGTGACGTAAGGATTAGGAGCGGGGTAAGGGGTGGGGCTTCAGTACTGCTTTTTTTCTAGGAATCATACATTTTTGTAACAAGGTACGTATTTATATGAATAAGCCACCTCGTACAATATAGTAAAAGATTCCCGCTGAGAATTTTACAATTTCCTGAAAACAGAGAAGTTGGACATCCAAGGTTTTTGGAAGGACAGCGACGATATAGTTTGTTTGTTAACACACATTATGTCCAAATCTTAATCAAAGTTATTCTAATAGATAACAATTTTTATTGTTGACCTCAAACAAATAGTTATACGTTCAATTATTTTAATTACAATAAAATTATTATTTATAAACAAAACAATGGAAAGACATAAATAAAGAACCAGCATTTTTTTTTTATTCTTTATGATGTTTTAAGTTTTTAATATATTTCGGCTGTTTTTTATACCACCATTCATTACAGAAAAAACCCATCAAACTTTTATTTATGGCTAGAAAACTAAGCAGGGAACAGCTCAGCAGACTATCCGTCTGTACACTTTCAATAATAAACAGCTATTTAAGGTCTTTTCCACCTGTACTAGAACGATCTTCTTAGAAATTACATCAATACAAATTAGACCTGAAAAAACAAGACAAAACTAATTTCAGACATGATTTAACCTGTTCGCTTATTTAAATTAAAGTACCCACTAATATAAGCTCTTGACATTTCACGGCTCATTTCCGTTAAAAACTTTAATATGCATGAGATTCACATTTGACACTTGTATACTGTTGCAAAGAACTGTCAGAATAATTCAAGGTCGAACAAAATTCCTAAATTAGTAGCATTGTTTTCTTATCACCGCACTGACATAAACACATTCACACAAGTTTTTCTCTTTTCAGTTCAGCTGTTACCTTCAGTATGTGTATGAAAATAAAAAAATAAGCTTTGTTCAGTCTTGGTCTCAAGCACGTTTTTGTGGATTTGCATGCCGAGCACCAAGTAGCCATTCGCCAAGGGGAGGAATATAGTCTGCAGAATAGAAACAGCTGCACATGCAGGGCGGATTAAGGTGGTCGGGGTCCCCCCTTAGGTTGCTTTTCGGGTGCCTGCAGTTTAGTTCGTTATGGACACGGTTTGCATGAAACATCTCCAATGTAAAGCTGTCACGCAAACTCAGGTGCGCACCAGGGTACTGAACCCTGCGCTTTGGCAATATATTTACTTCAATAAAACACATGTAAGAGATGATAGCGTGGTAATTTACCTTGGATTTGAGCAAGAGTGAGCCTGCGTTTTATTGCTTGTTGCGAGTGGAATCAGAGTGGCAAATGAATGGCAATACGATGTTTTTCCAGATTTAAAAATAGCCCTTAATAGTCTGTTTGCAAGCAGCAGAAAGTTCTGTAAGTGAACATAGTTTTATTTCCTATGGGCCAACGAGGGTCTATTTTATTTTAAGTCAATTTAAAAATAAAAAAGATCCGGCCAATCAGAGGCCCCTAAACAGGTGGGGACCCTAGGTTGCAACGTCGACATGCCTGTGCGTAAACTCGTGCACATCCTCCAAATGATTCTACTAGAAAGTCTCAAGCAGACTGTTTAAAGGTGCCATGGAGGCTGACATTTAACAGCCATCCACTCTTTCACATGCTGTATGGACAATAGTGGTTAAATACAGTGATCAATGAATAATGTTTGCCAGACAGATTTAAGAAAGGCAAGTCTCATATCGCTGCAAACGACACTCCTCTGCACATCAATAATGGCGGCTGGCCGACATCTCACACACGCACAGACACATTTAAGCAAATCGGGTTTCTAAGGGGGTGGAGATCAGAATCATGTCAAACTTCGTGTGAGGCTTCGGATTTTCCTCGGCACCTTCTCGAGCACAGCCTGGAGAAATCGCCAATGATAATCCAACCGCTTTTTTGGATATTACATGTCTGAATTCATGCTGTGGAATGAAGGGGAATCACACTTTATTGTTTGTTCCTTCCTGTCTGAGTCACTGCGGCATTTTTGAGCATCGCTCTGGAGACTTGTGCCCTCTGGATTAAGTGACTCACAACAATACTCCCCAGTTGATATCATATCCCCCAGTGTGTCCCCTTAAAGCAGCAGAGATTTAGGAGGTAGAGTGAACCGTGGGCAGTCGGCAGGGCTAAATTCCTGGTTACGGCTCACATGCAAACGCAACTGCATACTGTTTTCTGCGCTGATAGATTCATCACAAATGCAACTGCACACACAATATATTTAAATTTACATCTGTTCAATTTAATTTAGCCAAATGTGCCAGCAGATGCATTTATTGCGGTTAGATTATCAGGAAATCCACGAAACAATATACTGGCCCAAAGCACTTTCCAAAGTAATCGGCTTTCCTTTGAGAGCTCACCGTCAACGTTAGAAATCATGGGAGAATAGGAGCCACGCTCATTCAAGGAGTATTCTGGTTACCCGGTGACTCATTCACCTTGAATGGGAACATACTTCTCTTCTGAGTCATTAAGGTTACACCCCTTGACAAGTCATCAAGATTTCACCCTCGGCAATTGTAACTCAACTAGTTTCTGCTGCAGTTTGATGCGGCTGCCATTACTATTTCCACACCCAAACTATCTCCTCCTGAATCGATTTTCTCAGGCCACGTGACAACGTTTTAGAAAATGGTATGTCAAATTCAGTCTGTTCTGTTTACAATGTGGTTTGCAACTTCAGCCGACACGAGCACCGGGATAATGCCACGACTGCACACCTCGCGAATGGAAGCAATCTTGAAAGCTCAATTCCACTGGACAACTGCCTCTGAATCTGTAGTTATTCTGCAGAAAACAGCAAGCTGCTGATAGAAAATGAACTTTTAGGTTTGTGTTCTTCATCTGATATGAATCACCAGAAACATATTTGCATTTGAAAACGTCCTCTCTCTCCCACCCTTAGACAGGGCGCCAATCCCTTGTTGTTAATGCTTTTAGTCTAGGTGACGTATATGCATTTGTCTAGGCATGCATAATGCATTTGATGTCAAATATTATAAGTTTTCCTCTGCCCTAAAGAAGTTATTAAGGAAAGTATAATTACCTTGCATATTGTGTGGGTACAGTACGTGTGATGTTTGTGAATTAATTTATCTGTAAGTGCTGAGTTATCTGGCTTTTTCATACTCATAAATGCATACGGTATTTGCACGTAGTGGTCTAAAGTTCGCAGACCATGTTATAAATGTCTTTTTTTATGTAAAAGTTAACTAAAGGGATAGAAAAATGGTCACGCATTTAAGGTGTTTACTGTAAAATTATTATTTGACAAATTCTGACAGCATTAAATATGTTTTTTCATTACAATTTACCAAAATACAATGAATAAATAAAGCATACAGTAATTTGTATCTGTCTTAGAGCAGTATTTTGTAGTCATTCTCTTGGACTTTTTTCAAATAAATCTTACCTGAAATATATTTGATGGATTGAAAAAAGTTGAACTATATATGAACTATATGTTTTTGGGCTTTAGTTCCTTTTCAAGCAACGGTATGCTAATATGTAATAATCTGCTTTACATTATTCTCCGAGTCTGTTGGGGTGTATGTTGACAAATAAAATGATTCCCAAAAGCATTTCCAAAAAAAGCCATTTTAAACAAATGGGAACTTTAGTCAATAAACACATCTAAGATCTGGGAAAATAAAAGCTTCCCTCCAGAGACACACCTATCCGGTCAATGACTAATATCAAAGGTTCTCAGAGCAGGGATCCAGGCCGGAACGCCTTTACTATCCCCTTCCCTTAAATATCCCATAATGACCAAAAAAGGGCTGGGAACTTTAATAATAAGCTGGGATGTGTCTGGCTACAAACTATTCACTTCATTCCCTATTCAACTGGGCATTAACCCTTGTGTGGTGTTCATTTTTTTGATTTGGCCAGTGTTGGTGGGTCGTGGACCAGCCGCAGTTGTGTTTTTTTAATATTTAACACAATCTTACACTTTTGGTAAATTCAAAGATGTTTACTTCATCCCAATTACAAGTGATCTAAACAGCATGTGTGGTTAATATTTGCCCCGTACCTTTTGTTAGATCACATTTATGAATTGAAGAGCATCCCGGGAACGGCAGGGGCAGAAACAGAAAACATTTACACACACTCTCAAACACTCTCTCACACACACAAGCACACAGAAACACACACAAACATGCTAAAAGGAGGCCCAGACATGAAGAGGACACCACGAAGGTTCACCGAACCTACAGTTTCTACAATTTCGTAAGGCCTGGGTCCAGTGGTCATCGAACATTTGTCCTGATATACTGTATGTTCCGCACAGAAAATAAGCAAAGGCCAATGAGTTTTAATTTGAAAATACAATGAATTGTATCATCTTTCTTTTGACAAAAATCCCGAACACCGTACAAGGGTTAAAAATACTAGTGCTCCACCAATCCAGATCAAACATTCAGCCTAATGGCTTTTCCAGCCCATGCCTGGCACAACCCTCTCATTGCCATCTAGAGAATTATACAGCCA
Organism: Barbatula barbatula; assembly: GCF_947034865.1. Taxonomy (NCBI): domain Eukaryota; kingdom Metazoa; phylum Chordata; class Actinopteri; order Cypriniformes; family Nemacheilidae; genus Barbatula; species Barbatula barbatula. Next base: position 24,251,600 of record NC_136764.1, read on the forward strand.
AATAGCCAAGTAATGAATGAATACGGTCAATCCTAGTAACACCACAACAGCTTGTTTTCTTAACAACCTTGCTACAGGATATGTTAAATAATAACGAATTTTAACACATTATGGGTCATTTAGTGTTGCTTTTGTGTCAAATAAATGAAAGATGGCAACCGCGCTAGCTCACTGTTGAATCAATGTTGAATTTGACGTTAATTCAACATTTACATCTATAAGATAAATTCCTCCACAAACATTACACGTACTGTACCCACACTATGTCCGGATAATGCAAGGTTATTCTTTTTTTCTTAATAACTTCTTTAATGCTGAGGAAATCATCAAATGCTTGACATTAAATGCATAATGCATGCCTAGACAAATGCATTTGCTTCACCTAGACTAAAAACACCATCAAAAGGGATCGGCCTGTCTAGGAGTGAGAGAGAGGGAGAGGAAGGGATGATGTTTTCAAACGCAAATATGTTTTGGAGGATTCAAAATGAAGAAAGGTGTACACTGGACAGCTTTATTTTATTTGTGGCTGTTCTGAAACCATGGAATAATAAGAAATGATGATAAGCTTAACAGTGTGTGATTTGACTGATTTACATTCACAAGCTTTGATGTACTGTATTGAGAGAGAAAAACACTCACTGTCCGAGAATTGCTTGTTTAAACAATGTAGCTCTTTGTGATATTTTTATATTTTGAAATCACAAGCTTATGATTCATCAGGACTGGGTAACCCATACCAAAGCTGAAGATAATTTATTCCACATAGGCCAGAGAGAAGTACAAGAAGAGAAAAAGCAAGAGAGAGCAAGGGTATATGTGTGTAAGAGAGAGAGAGAGAGAGAGAGAGAGAGAGAGACATTGATGTTGCCAAAGCCTAATGTTGAAGGCTGACTCCAACTTTCCCCTCTTCCTTGCACGCACTGACACACAGATATTCCCTGATGTTCTGGGAACAATTACAGTTTCCGAGGTTTAAACGGGGACAAAATGTCCCTATATGCGTCAGTGACACCTGTTTGAAGTGGTTACCACAAACATTAAGCAATACGACACAAATATAAACACCAACATAAATATAAAACAATAAAAAAATACAGTATAATTGATCAAATCAAAATCTAATGAAAACATAAAGGGTCATCTCACACAGAAGCCCCGTGTTGGCTGATTCACGGGTGAGGTCCAACCCAACGTAAGCCCATTTGTGGACTTTGGAGTGTGTCAGAGCTAAGGGCTTTATTCAAGGACTCAAGTGAAAATTGAAAACCTCAGATGTCTCCGTTGTAAAGCTGTGATTGGGTGCGGTGCCACGGTCACAAAAAACACTTCATGGTGCAGGACAAGCATACAATTTAAAAGCGAGTCTGGAGAGTCTCTCGTGAAGTCGGCTATAATGATCACTGACACAGAAAGCATCCTCACTATCTGGTTTCTGTTAGCTTGCAGAAAGATTGTGTGAGTGTTTATTGATGCTTAGGATAAAACCCTGCTCTGCATCTCCATGGCTGGCACCCACCTTAGATCCCCAATTACAAGTAAATGAATGAGCAGTGTGAGTGTGGCGGCTGCCAGGACTGCACGGTAATGACTACTGTGATCCAACCCAGATAAACAGCTTAGTATACCACCATATAGTGCTCTGCTTTAGAGTGACATGTTAATGTTTTTCTCAAATCAATCCCCAGTTTAACCTGAAATGAGATCCTGCTAGCTAGTATAAAACTAGGAATTTTATAAAATGTTACTGTTTTATTGGACAGAATTGCCACGTATTTATATATATTATCATTATATAATTATCATATTTGTAAATATGATATATTTAATTGCGTACATTCTTTTACATTTACAAGTTGGATGTATAATAAAAGAAAAACAGACAAAAAATTGATTTTTAGATTTCTCTCTTTTTGGGGGGGCACTTTCTAAATTTTAGGGATTTTGTTTAAATTCATGTAATATTTGTTTAATGTTAAATTCTTTGTTTTTTAAAATGTTTAGAAAATAGTTTTAATTTAAATTATTTTGATAATTTTATAAAAAAAATATTTTCTGGCAACCCAGCTACATAACCGTGGGGGGGCTTTTTAACTTTATTATGTTTAAATTAATTTAATCTTTGTTTAATGTCAAACTTTTTTGTGTAAAAAAAATATTTATATATTTAAAGAACATTATCTGGCGCCCCAGCTGCCGCAACATAACTGTTTTTTGTTATTTCTCTGAATTAATTTTATATTTGTTTAATGTTAAACACATAATGATTTGTTAAAAAATTGTTTACAAATTATTTTAGTAATATTTTAATATTTGTTCTCATACTGTACATTTTATTAAGTATCTGTTCTTAAATAAATTTGAATGAATGAATGTGCTATTTCATGTACATATATTTGTGTGTTTATTTATTAATAATGATCCATTTGCATGGCATTTGTTTTATTTTATGTTTATTTGCTACGATGTCTTTGTAAATAATTTTCCATTCTGTTTCTGGCAGCCTTCAAAAAACCAACCGTTCTGCATTTACCTGACCAAGCCCAAACTGTCTACTTCCTAGTTTTGTTTATATAAATCAAAAATGTCAATTTCTTACATTTTTCCCTTAAGTCGTCTTTAATCCTACTTGAACCTACCATGTATCCTGTGGCATGGTAAACTACTTTTGCTGTTTAGATCTCTCACAAAATGCTGGGCTCTCATTTAAGTCGGTTTGGATCAAACAGTCTGCTAAATGAACGAATGTAAATACACACACTATTGAAACTATTCAAAAATAAGTTATTGGTTTGTGAACAAAGAAAAAAACCATTGGCTGATGGCCATCTGCAGCTAATCTTTTTTTCTTTGGATTGTTGTCTTAGATGATGGAAGATTAATGTTCATGCTCAATAACAACAAAAGCTTCTCATAGGAGTGCAGTGGTTGGAAAACGTGAGCTCGACAAATCCAGCTCTGAGGTAGAAAGGGCAAACAAGGCCATCATTCACCCGAAACGGACTCTACATCTGCCTACTTGTTTTTGGTATCTATCATCGCATCTACCTCCCCCACCCATACCAGAAGCACACACAAAACCACCCCTGAGTTCAAGAGCACAGATGCAAGACTACTATGTGTGCTCTTTACTGCCAATCCATAGACCTCCAGTCTTTACCTCAAAAGTCAGTCTCCAGCGGGAGCTCCATATACTGACGCGCTTCCAAACCACACAATGACTCATATGGAAATGAGAGAAGGACATTAACCCAAATGAAGTGAAGCAAGAGGGAATTCAGAAGGACTTGAACTGCTGCTTGTATGAAATAATAAACCATGCACCGCCGTCAAATCGACACGGTGGTCCGACTAAACTTGTGTTTTTCCTCTGTAACCTTTTTGTTCTTGTCATTTTATGCTTTGTTTGTATAACAACCAGGCCAAAGAAGCACTTTTGCATTGAACAATTAATAATCCCACCCTCTGAAATGGCTCTATCTCTCTCCTCTCTGGTATGTGATGAGCATACTGTTGTACTGTGGCTTCCGTCGCATCATTCAGGTGGATGCTGCACACTGGTGGTCCTTGAGGAGAGACCCGCCTCATATGATTGTTAAGTGCTTTGTGTGTACTGCAATACACAATAAAAGCGCTATATAAATGCCTCATTCATTCAACAATTTAAATATGAAAATAGGTAAGATTGCGACACTATACTCAATGTTTTAGTTTTGAATGATTCTGTAAACAAGATTAATTATTAATGATTCATATTTCGAAAGCTGCTCATGCAAACCATGCGTTGTTACAAGAGCCATGTAATGAAATTGCATTCAATAAAGGTAACAATGTGTGCACATTTATGAAAACATATTAACTGTACCCCTAAATATACAACACAAATATTTCAAAAAAATATCAGACGCTGAACATATCCGTCTGTACGCCAAATCGCCAAATTATTTTGTTCATCCTTCCTGAAGTTTGTTTTATTATGGCTCATTGTTACATCCAGCAACTATCAAAACCCCAAATCACTAGACATCCAAACAGGAAATGTAGGAAGCACTAAACTAAACCCGTAGTCTCAATCACTAGTCCCTCCATCACTCACAATACATGGGATGTGAACCTGTTGAGGTCATTTCCAGAACTGTGGACAGAGGTGTGGAGAGCCGTGTAAAAGCCTGAACACACTGTAAGGTTTCAACACTTGGCTTATAACCAAACAGGCAGCCATTATTACAAAAGAAAGAAAGGAAAAAACACAGGCGATGGAAATGGAGCTGTTTTCATACTTCGGTCTTACAGCTACATTTAGTCCCTCAGCACACCACTTCTGGCGTGTGAGTAAAAGAAACAACACACATAGCTACTGAATCATAACAGCGGGCATCCTGTCAAAACATACATTTACTTTACAACCAGTGTTTTTCAAGGCTTTCTTACAATGACCTACCACGTCAGGAATAGTCACACAACCCTAACTGTACTGCATATATTGTACAATATTAGATGTTACATAAACTGTGCAACACATTTCACAACAACGCTATCGTGATGTTAGGAATTTGTTTTACCGGCACGAGCCTACATTTTCATTTCATATTTTTCATCACACTTTTAAGTGAAACTTGTATAATGTACACTAGTCTCAAGCGGGCTCGCAGAATCAATATTTTAATCATTTATAAAAAATGAATCTGTCTGATCATTCTGGATTTCATTATAGACATTAAGTTTAGGATCATGGCTTTTCGCTAGTTTTACAGCACACCATGAGTGTGTATTAGGATATATTGTTGTTTGCCGATGTCATTTGGACCTGGCCGTGGTGATGTGTGACGTCAGATTTAACAAGCAGATTTCAAAGAGACTATTTCACGGAATAATGTAATATTTAATAAAGGACTCATTTATTATTAATGACAGAGATGTGCAAGAAGTGACCCAGATGTGCTATATATAATTTATATTTTAAATGAGCTTTCTTCGTTATACTTTTAGTGTTTACGTTAAATTTAGTTGAATTGTTAGCTACCGTATTTTATTGCGTGCCTCTGTCACTTTATTGTTTATTTATTACAGATTTTGTTATTTTCAGTTAATAGTTCAGAAACATATTTCAATTTAGAGGTAAAATTTCTCATTTTTAAAAATATGAAGTCAATATTTCATTTGACACCAATGTACATAAAAGTATAAAAGTCTTAGTTGTAGTTTAGTAGTTTTCTACGCACAGTGTCTGTATTGAAGGACCAAGCATGTTGTTTATCTTCAACTGCATTACTGTTATGGTCATAACCCACGCCTAAGAGCCGAGTCCCAACATAACCCCATGCAGACATCCCTCCTCAAGACAGACCCCTCCTCCTTAAAGTCACAGGAACGCTTGACCATTACATCAAATGACTTAACCTAATGTCGTCATTAACATTGAATATATATTTATATTTCCTGTCTTTTAAAGTCTTGTTTCTTTAATTGTATGCACCAGCCTACCAAGGCAAATTCCTCGTAAATGTTAACTCATTGTACGTGGCAATAAACGATTCTGATTCTGATTTAAGTGTCATTAAAGCTCCACTTTGAAGTGCGTTATTGCAAAAGGTATCAAGGTCTAGTGAGGCAGTTACGTAGGCATGATTTAAAAAGAGTGCATACTGAGCAAAGCTGAGTGAGCATTTTCAATGCGTTTCCACATGGATTATGGGATTCAGATGAAGAAAGAAACTCACCCTAAAAATACAACACTCTGGCTTTGTGAGCGACATTGGGTGGTGCAGGTGCGGCAGGTAATGTACAGCTAACCCAGTTTTTTGTATACGCTGAATGTTTGACGCATACTCGCAAAGATAAATGGATTGGCTTATTTGACTGGACCATTTATTTTACATGGACACTAGCATTGTAGACAAGCAGGTGCACTGTGAAAAGCCATGAACTTGGTTTGAACTTTGTTTTAGTCTAGTTTGCATACCCCCATTGTCGCTTCACGTACCCCGGTCTGGGGTCCACTACTTTAACCACATCAAATGCGAAAGAATGAAATACTTATTCTGCAAGAATTAGTCTAAAGTAGTCTAAAGTATGCTAAAGTAGCCTATTTGATCATTCTTCAAATCTGTTCTTTTTTGACCCATGGCGGAAAGAAAGAGTGTGGAGTGACATGAGAAATGATGACATCGTTTTGATTTTGATGACATATTTTGACCTATGCTGACCCTTAAAAATGAGTCTATTGATGTAAAATGTCGTTTTTTATAGTTTTGATAGTAATGCCATTTTAAAAACCAAAAAAATGTCTTTCCAACCAAAACCCTGTTATAAACACTGGTACTTTTCTCATTTCATCTTTGATTTTGTTCATTGTGTATCTAAACAATTTCTCCACCAAATTTCTATACCAAAGCCCACTCATGATAATAATAATTCTTCCGGCCTATTAAATATGGGCATGATGTTTCTGTGTGCAGTTGCAGAAATATTAACATTGTTGCTTTCAGTGAAGACTGGCCGATGTTTTTTATATTGATGCGGTTAACATTGAGGCTTTTATTCCAACTGAGACGTCAATCAAATCATTAACGCATAATTTGGCTGCATGTAAACGTAGGTCAAATCCGGATTCCAGTTTTTTCTTTGACGTAATGGCAGTAACGCCCTAAAACAGACTGCTCAATAAATGCTTTCCACTGTATTTCTAAACTGGCATCAGAAGATTAGTCTCTTTGCCAGCTGTAAAAAAATCACGCAACCTCTGGAGAGGTCAAATGAGGTAGACCAAGAATAGATACTACACTAGCTATCCAGCATCTGGTGAATATCAGAGGACCGCTGACAGTAAGCTCTCAGCTGTCTGTCTCTCCCCAGCCAGTCTGAGGATTCGAATAGAAGTTCAAGTGTGAGAAAGAGACATGGCCCCAACCTCAGGCCAACTCTTGGTTTGGTGTTTAGAAGAGAGGAGATTACAATGGCTGGCTTTACAACTGTTCCCGTGCACGCGGCTAGCCACCGAACAGAGTGAGGACAATGACTCACGGCATAGGCTTCTCTTGCTCTCTGTCACAGAGCGAGAGGCGGAAATTGGATCCAGATGCCGCCAGATAGCCAGAAACACGTGGTTCGACGGCACTCAATGCTAACGGCTCTCCAATCACAGTCAGACCCAAATCCATTTGTTTTGAATCACGAGGTGTGAACATAAGTACATGAAAAAAACGACTTCAATCATTATCTCTTTTTACAATTGCTAAACTATAAGAGCTACAACACCGGTTACATCACATAACTAGTCAATGTAACAAAATATGCAATCAGAATATCTTTTTCATTTTTAATCCCGACACGTCTTAAAGATGTACTGTATACGAATCATGAAGACATGCGAAAACCCATTATCGTGTCATGTCATCATGGTAAATGAAACGTATGGCAGAGAGAAGACAAGGTGTTGTTGTAGTAAGATTAAAGGCATGTTTCATCAAGAGGTTTCTAATATTACAGCTATGCAACATGCCCTTGCTGGTTAAACACACAGTAAAATACAGTATGTAGCGTGTAGCGTGTTGTAATACAAACAGTGTAAATGTGTAGTAAAATCAAAGGGACAGCATAACTAGCTTTACTAGCTCTCCAGCAAAAAAATGAAAATAAGGAGTTATATGTAAAATAAAATATTATTTTGAGATTGCGGCTGAACATCTGCAGTGAATCATGACAAAGATTGTTTTCTGTTATTGCATTTCTAGCATGACCTCCACTGTTCAACACAGAATCAGTGTTTTAATGTTGCCTGCAAGTGAAATCTATCTACATTGAAATTTGCCCCAAAATTCCCTGAAGAAAGCAAAAAAATACATAAACGGCAAAGAGAAGTATTCTTATTTTTTAAAATGTATAACATTACAATACATACAATTATATTACGTTCCGCAAAAGATTAGAAACAATTTTATCATACAAATAATTGTATACAAAGACAACACAAATACAAGTATTTTTTTTAGGATTTATTTAGGATCTTAAGTTTGGGATAAGTAAAAAACTTTTTTATAATTGTTTGTTATTTCATGTGATTTATAAAAACACCTGATACACACTGGTACATTATATACGATCAGAAAAACAATCATTGTTTATGGCTTTAGCATAATTTCACGGAGAATGACTTTGATACTCATACACATTTTTGCTTGACAAACATGCATGTAAAAGTATTTGAAATGTGTCTGCTTTCATTTGTATGCTGGATGTTTAATATTCTTCATGAACATTGAACTTCTTTCCATTGACATTATCGGTTGCACATGTGGATTTGTTTTATGGACGTTTGAGTGCTCAGGGAATTGCACTATCATGATATATGAAGCGTAGTCTGACTTCCTCTGTCTTATGATCTGAAATTAGAACCAGGGGATCTTGTTAGACTGTCTGTTAAGGTAAATCTGGGGGATCAGTTCTAAACCGATTAAGAAGCACTGATATATGATTTCAGCCTGCCTCAGCCCCAGACTGTAATACATTTCTCAATGCGCTTCTTGACTTTAAAAAAAAGCCATGTGTATTATTTTATTCATTAATAATACAGCAGTGTTAATAGAACATTTCATGAATCCAAAAAAGATATATAAATGTATGCAGGAGATTAAATGTAATTTAATTTTAGATCCTATAACTAGCTCCGAAATGTGTTTGTTGCAAATGTGACGATTTTCTCTTTCTCAATCATGCACAGAGAACAAAAAGCCAGCGCCTCTCATTCCTCTGGGTTTTACGGTCTCATTTAGCATGCGCAGTGTTCTGGGTGTAATGCTGTGCAGAAGCATGTGTGCAAGGTGCTTATAGCCAATAGGTTACATAGTCAGGACTGTGTTGGCTGCTGCATGTATTATATTAACAAAATGAAACTCTGAAAATGAAAAGCTTGTGCCAGACAACGTGCAATGGCGATAACGTGTATTAGCAAACATCTCTGTTGTTTTCTCAGACGTCTCCCCCGAAGGTTGAATCTGATGCAATGGTGTGGCACACATATTACATTACAATGCAGGAGCTACCATCCGCTAGACAAGACCAAAGCTGCTGACCTTCGGTGGAGTTCATTTGACTTTCTATTTTAGCTTCACAAGAAGATTTAATAAAAGACATACCAGTCGCTAAGCGGAAAAGAGGGTGTGGCTAGAATCTATCTCTGAACGTTGCATCGTCAGGTTGTCAGAACTTGCCAGTGATAGCAATGTACGTGGCTATTATTTCAAGTAGTACAGTCAGACCTAGTGAGATGAATGAATAGAATCCCTTAATGGATGCCTTAAGGCGCTAGTTTTGTATGAAGGAGGCCTCGAGCAGTCCATAAAGTGGATCAATTTCCTAAGTAACGCAGGTGTGGTGATAGGTACGAGTTAAGTGAAAGTGGAACGTATTCACGTCCTAATACCAACCCACAGAATGAATCACTCTTCGAGTAAAGAAATCTCATGCGCGACAATAACTGGGCTTTAGAAAACACGAAACAATAATATAAAGCCACTCTACCCTAAAAAGGATCTTCCGTAGCAACAAGGATCTCCGAACTCGCATTTCTTTGGTAATTGCAGACAGTTGTAGAAGACAAATATTGTACAAGACAACATTCATAATGTGTATCAACAGCGCACAGATGGGAAAAAAACGATGGTTATACGTTTGAATGAGATGTGGCGCAATCACCTGTTTCTAGGCCAGAGTGATTAGTAAATTGCCATGCAGTCTGCTAAATAAAACTATAGTGCACAAGCAGTTTCTATCCGCCATAATCAGTCAGGCCCCCGGATAAGTGCTTCCAGACACCATTCCTGCTTTACTGTTTTCTTGAACACAATTCTGCCTTGTTCCCGCGCCCCACTGTAATACATCAGTGAGGTGAAAGGTCCAGCAGTCATTAATGCGATGTACGATCTGTAAAAAACAAATACGTCTCAACACAACATACATTGAAAGCTGTACACGGTTGTAACGCTCGCGAAGCATGGATTACGTTTCAAAATGTTGCACGCCCTAAGACGCCATAACAACATGCCACGTAGGCTGAAGCAGAGCGCGGATTTAACATGAATGATTCTTAATTGGTACAAACCGGCCGCAGCGGGATGCCATGGCCAGGCGGCAAGAAAGAGACGTGGATGCTTTATGCAGCAAGCAAACTAAATATTTGATTCTGGCTACTCAGCCAGCTGGCATTTTACTTGAGCGCAAAACCCAACCCTACAAAGTGGCACACGTGACTACAGTACATGGGCATAACCTTTCTCCAATGCCCTCAAGTTACCATCCAAATATGATTTGGGTTAGGGTGCGTTTTGATCCACACTTAAGAAGAATGAGGGACCTTCAGTGATGTTACATTCAACTGTGAAAAAAAAGAGATCACTTCAAAATTATTTTCAGTTTTTCATCGTTTTGTTTCATTAGTGACATTCTCACAGGCTTTCACATTGCTGCTGGGTAACGTTGTCATTCCTGAGGTTTGTTTCTGTTGAAATTCGATAGATACTGGACTGGAATTGCCACAATACATGTAAATAAATTCTGCTTAAAGGAAAAACTAATTTAAAGGTGGTCCTATATTAAACCAAACACATACATACACAGTGTAGTGTTATGAACTCTTCAATAAAAAGCTACGGTCAAACATCCAGGCAAAACGCTCATTTTGTTATACAATTTGTATTTATATTTGTTTTATTTTTTAGTAACATCGTGAAATTTTTGCGAAGAACAACTTTGTTGCATGTTCTGCAGATCAGTTCCTATAAAGGGACATTTCTGTCATCATCTTCCCACTCTCTGTCACTCTAAACTCTTTTCTGTGAAATACAAAAGGAGTTATTTTCTAAATGTCAAATCAACGCAAACAACAAAAATGCCTGACGAAAACAGGATGTCAAGCTCAGTTGCATGTTTTGCTTTTGTTAGATTAACAGCTTATAAAACACGCACACGCAGGCACAAACTCATATATTTAGAACATTTCATTTTAGGCCCTACTAACCTGAACATTGCTCGGAGACTAAATCAAGCACGATTGCGATCGCAGATATTCTCCACGGCTTGGTTTCACACCATTTTCTTATCGGTTAGGCAACAAATATAACCGCGCCGTCACAATCCAGCATGCTTGAATTTGTGACCAGCTAAATTCAGTGCAGGTTGCTTAAGAGCAAATCCACCCTGATGGCACTTTTGCGTTTACATTTATGCATTTGGCAGACACTTTTATCCAAAGCGAGTTACGTTGCATTGTACTATACATTTGTTTCTGACTATGTGCAATCCCCTGGGATCGAACCCATGACATTGGCGTTGCTAACGCCATGCTCTAACCACTGAGCTTCAAGAAAGCAAATCAACAAGTTTAATGTCACTCCAATAAACAACAAGAAAAGCCAACCAGCGTGCCTTCATTTTACAGCATTGGTCATTTGATATAATGAAAGGCGAAATAGCTTTGGGATTGGACAGCTGGAAAGATCTCATCATTAGCGAAGTTAAACTGACATTTGAACAAAGAGAGCTGTTGTCCGGGCAGTTCTTCCCAGGACGGAGTAAGTGACAGGCTCAATTGCCCTCCCACGCAGGGTGGAGTCTACCATACAGTATGACTCATAAATACACAAACCCAATACATGCACACACACACACATGCGCGGTGTCCCGGCCAGTAGATTTCCTAACCGGGGAGTTACAGGTGAAAGTGTTTCACGAAGGTCTGGCTGTCTGGGCGTCTGAAGTCCCCGATAGGGAGTGTGTGAGCAAACTTTGTTTTCACTTGCTGTCCGGGCGGGCAGCCAGACCAGAGAGGACTTTTATGCTTTATTTCTAGGCCTCTCCTTTGTGAGACGGTCCTCACGGGGATGTTAATTGTGTCGTTTCCTCTTGCACGTTTTACTGAAAGCCATAACCTGCAGTGACGTCTCTCCTTTGGAGAATCGAATAATCTGACTTTTTCTTTTTAACGTAATGTCCACGAAATCTCTAGAGTCCATCCAGTAGTCGGCCTACGCGCTGCTGATGGCAGATTGGAAGCAAACATTATTTTAATACGTACATTAGACGACTTGAGCCATCAGTTACGTGCTGAACAACAAGTATCGATGGATGTGGATTCGTGGTATCTAGTTTCAGGGCAAGTGGATCGTGATTGAGACTGATTGGATTAAGATGATAACGTAGAAGCCTGTTACCTAGCAACGCAAACAGTTATGCTGTAAACAGCAGCGGGCCATTAAACATAAAGCACATCGCTCGTACGTGTTGAAAATCTGCGCTCTCATGTTGGTTGATAACAGGCCATGATGTAGGACACAATAATTGCACATTATCATAACGCAGCGTCAAACTTGCGAGATTGATGCGTTGAGAACGATGGCCTGAAATCAAAGGTGCAGACGTCATCATCGAGTCAAATAAGCCCACCGCTTTATCTAAAAGCTCCAATTTTATAGATCTTCGTCTCATTAAACTCAACTTCCTGCCTGACCTCAGATATCACTAACTTTCTGTTTCCGTTTTATTTTCCAGACGCAGCCTCCTGCTTGCTCCTTTGAGACTTGTTTTGAGGCAGAAAACACAAGTTTCCTCCCCTCGCTGGTGTTATTTAAGGAAAAGGCAGCCTCTCCCTCCTCTCTCCGCTCTCTGGGATGGGTGTGGTTTTCAAAGACAAACTTCTGAATGATGTGTACGCCTCACTTTCAGTTCCTGAGTCTGACTAGAGGAGGAGCGTGGAGCCGAGCTTTGCTCAGGACGCTTACGGTGGAGATCATACTCCGCTTGTATGGGCCGGGTGCCGCGCTAGTCTGGTCGTGAGGATCATCGTAGGCCATTACAATGAAAGTGTTGCTTTATTACAACCTCTTCATCTTCACACAGGACTTTCTTGTGAGTAAATAAAAACTTTTTTTAATTGTTGGTTTTGAGGCACAGCAGCTTCATCTAAATACTTGACGAGAGATTTTGTTTATTTCATTGGAAAAATGTGCCGCTGACGCTAGGTTTGCTTGACTGGAATTTCTGGATTATATCCTAGAGCTTAAATTTGCAGGCAGGTTTGTTCTTTTTGTCTGCATGCTGTGTTGTGCCTGCAAGTGTTCACCTGTTAGAATGTGCGGGAACACTCGGGATGCAAAAATATAAATGTTCAAATTACTGCAAAAAGTAGGCTAGTAGTTTTGAAAAATCATGAACAAACACTTGCGTAAGGTATATTGGAGTTATATATAAATAGCTGAGTGCAATTCTCTCCATGCGCAAAAAGAAGCAAAACACATGAGATATATAAAAATTTATTTTTTAAGTTTAAGAATCCCAATTTTAGTAATTAAATGTTAAAAAAAAGCTTTAATTTGGCACTTTTTATTTACGAGCCATAAGTCACAAATTACTGCTGAAATATTAGAAACTGACGCTCATTATAATGTGGCGGGAGACATTTATAGGGCCTGTGTTTATCGAGCTTGGACCGAGATTTTAATGTTGGAGCTTGCATTCAACCGCACATATTGTGAAAAACCGCAGTTCTTACATAAAGTTTCACAGTAAACAGACATCAAACACACTTTTAACACGCAGTAAAACTTAATAGTAAATAAACGCATGCTCCCATTTAGACTCCCCATCGAAAACAATGCATTAAATGCATTTAATAGCAGCCGGATTCTATTGATACTCTCAACAATTTGTTGGGGAGTCGTGGCTTTTTACAACGCAACAAAATCTTTTTTCAATTCTAAAAAAAGACGTCTAGAAAATATAACCGTGTGACTATGGTTTAACAATGCGTTCCCAAGAAAAAGCCCACCAATGACCTCTGCATGCATAAAAAATAAGATACGCGCATTCGTAGTGATTAAATAGTTTCCAAAGATGTTTATTTAGATCAAAATAAAGTAAGCATGTCATTCCGGACATGTGCTTTGTCTCAATTGGGGGCTGGCGGAGAAAGAGGAAGCAAGCCATCTTTTCCACCTGACATCACTAATGTAATTAGAACAACTGTGGATGAGATTCTGTGTGCTGAGCCTAAAGCTGCACTTCAATGTACAGCCAGAACTAAATTCATACACAGTACAGCCTGTCACATCACATCAGACAATTTGCCTGAAAAACAATCACTACGTCAATCTTAAAAACAACATTTAAAAGGGTTTTCAAGACTTTAAGCAAATTATAGATTGCACATACTTTTGTACAAAATGTGTGTAGGACAACAGATATGAGTTTGAGATTTTGCTTTGTGTGTCATTGAGTTTTCCTTAAATTCTCACAAACAATGTATTTGCGGCATTAAAAACAATTATATTTTACTCCAAAACAACCATCACCTACATTTTTGATTTCATGTTTCTTCATTTTATATGTGAAACATATACATTTTACAAAATAATTGCATTTCACACATACATAAAAAACCAAGTACATTTCTAAAGTTCTGCATTACGCATGGAGCAAGTTAACGTATGGACTCTCATGTTCTGTCCATTGAGGTGCTCCTTATTCTTGGCTTACAAGAACGTATTTCTATTTCAGACCAAACTTAGCATGCCTGGCAACATATTTCCAGACATGGACTTTGATGCCTGTGTCATTTTCACAATGATTAAACCCAACAGAAAGTCAAACACAATTGTGACGTAAGCCTGTTATCCTCCAGCCACATTACGTCGGGGTAAATTGCGAGCAACATGGGTAATCTGATAGAATTCAAGTTAAACAAAACCTCCTGTGTTGAGTTGCTACCAGTAAATGAGCATCTGTATGAAAATGCCCCTTCCTGGCCGCTTACGGGCTACGAGAGCAGAGGAAAGGAAATGGCTGCATGATGCACGCAAACAAATTATGAGGGGGGTAGGGAAATGACATCATGATGGCTCATCTCTGAACAAATCAGGTTAGGATTCATTACTAATTTCCTAAACCATGCTTGGGAAAGTAATAACATTCATTAGTAGCAAAATGGAAGAGACATGTGCACGCATCCGCATCGCTGGGATTTGACTTAAATAAAAATATCTCGCAATATTGCAGTTAATCTAGCAGGACAAATCATATTTCACGTGCAGGCACCATCTTTTGTGCCAGTCTCTTGTATTTTCAGATCTGACAAGTAAAATAATAGTGCCGAAGATGCACGCAAACACAAGAACTCTTCAGGATGTCAAGGACCCTGCTAAGTGTCAGTGTGATAATGTGAATTGAGCGCAGAAGACAGCAGGCAGTCAGCGGGCTGAAAAGAAATGAGGAAGATAAAGATGAAAGAGCAATTACGGGCAACGACCTGGTGTGAGAGGTTTTGTTCTCTACGACTTGTTTACAGGAAGTCTTCTAAGGTCCAACAGATGGGTGCATTCAGCGAGAGAGATTTTATTGCATTTTTCCAAGTCCTATAAAGTCCCCAAATTTCCCCTACCTTCATTTACGCGTGGGAAAGCGATGCTGAAGCTGCTTGTCTGCTAAACGGTCGGCAAGATTACGCCAGGTTAATTAGCAAAAATTGCTATCATTTTAATAATTGGTGTCCTAGTGTTCTTTTGCGGTAACGGACCTTTAAAGGAAGCTGCATTCGGGAATATTCCACAACGCATTACAGGGACTGAATCTCACTGTCTCACATTGAACAATGTTCAGCAAAAACTGCACAGCGTGTATGGCAACCTTCAGCGTTAGAAGCACTTAAGCTGTCTTTTTAGATGAAGCACATTTTTAAAGAGCTGATTTGGGTTTATGCAAGCAAGCTTTCGTTTAGTCTGAGTCTGATTATGTTCACCATCTCGTGTCCACAGAAAGCGGTTTGCGAAAATTATGGAGGATTCCCCATTCGAATAATTCAAAAAGATATTACGGCTCCTGGCAGTTCCTTCAGCTACAAGCCTGTTAGATATTTAGTTACCCTGTTGAGAAATGTTAGGGGGGTTTTGAAGCATGGTTGCTGGTTTGTGCTGCTGGTTTAAGGTGTGTTAGCTGGTCAGTTCTAAACCAGCTCAGAACCAGCTCAGAACCAGCAGATGATGACCTGAAACCAGCGCAAACCAGCTAACATGCTTCAACACCTACCTAACCAGCATATGCTGTCTTTTCAACAGGGTAAAGCAGATGATGACCTTAAAGAGTGTCGATAATGTGGCCGTGCTGTCTTGTGATTCTTTATCTGATGTGGTCTCCTCTAGAAAATGTAAATCATGCGTGAGAGACTGTCAAAAATTCCAATGAGGGTGTCATAATATGTTTCTAACATTACAATTTAATTTGATATGAATGCATTGAGGCAATACATTTATATTAAAGGAACAGCCAAAAGGAAATTAGAAAATTTTCTTTCATTTACTCGCCCTCCAAATCTGTATAATGTTTTGTTCTGATGAAAGATATTTAGAAAAATGCTTGAACCCAAACCGTTCTTGGCCACTATTGAGTCTACACAGATTTAGTTATACTAGTGAGGACCATTAAAGATGATCTGTGGTCCTCTCTACTAAAATAATTAAGTTTAGGCCATAAAAATATCATAGGTTTAAATAATACAATGGACGTCTATGATATGCTCTGAGTACTGTTGTAAAACAAACTAGCATGTGTGTGTGTGTGTGTGTGTGTGCTAGTGTATATGTTTAAATGTGTGCTACGGACTACGGTTGCTGGTTAGCCATTCCAGTGTTTACGTTGACATGAACTTTGCATTTAGTTCAACACCACAGTTGGCCCCGCATGTATCACGGTCCCCCGTCCAAACTTCAGACCCCCGCCAAAGGGCCTTTTCCATACGCACCGGGCACGCAGTCAACTTATCTGCGGCATCTGCCTGGGAAGCCCGCCCGCCCACTTCCCAGCATGCAATACCTCCCTTTGTCCACATAAGTGTTTCCTCCCAGGCAGGACGAGGCGATGGCGTCAGAGCAGCCAGACCAATCACGTGCGTCCTGCGATACCCCGAGGCTGTCTAGCCATAACAGCTCAGACTGTGAAAATCATGTGTAATCATGGGGAGAGAGGCCCTGGCATTATTTCAGACATGGCGCGCAAGTCCTGTGATTGTGTGCCAGCGGCAGGACGAAGTGTCAGATACTAGACGCAGGCAGAATGTACACGGTGCCGGTTTCAATTGCCTGTAATTTTGGAGGCATGCTGCGGCACCTCAAGGCAAATAGATGATAGTCATTATGAGAGCGAGAGAACCTATCACTAAAACCTAAAACCATGTTCTTTCAGAAACATTTTTGATATTGATATCTTAATTTACAAAAGATACAAACTTTTGAGCTTTTGCTGGAGGAATTTTACGGGCACTTACGTTCATACACTTTACGAGTATAGCGTAAGGATTTGAGAAAACAAGCTTCACAATTTTTCCAAACACTCTGCATTGCGACTCAGGGTTCACATGGCTATGAAACCGCATTTGAAACCTGAACACCCACATTAGAGTTATGACTCATCATGTGAAAACTGCCCATATCTATTGCCATTTTTGTTTCAAAAGTATTTTACAAAATGAGCTCCTTTGCACCTTTACTCATACATCTTTATTATTGAAATATTTACAGCTACATGTTATCAGGGCTTTCAAATGTATTCAGCAGTTCTTCACTTCCATCCTTTTATGTGGTAGACCTTGTTCTTGACTGAACAAATGTAACTTCGTCTTTCATTATTTCCAATGAGGCTCCTGAAAGGTGCTTTAGTCATTTCAAAAGTGACGTGACAATGATTTGGTTTTATTGAGCTTTCTCTTTGGAAGTGGACCGAGTGACACGTACAGTATTAAGCTGTGAAATGGAAATGGAAAACACAGTTTCCAACTTGCAGCCATGGAGATTTCTGAATGAGTGCATAGTAACGGCTCGCTAGCTTGACTTTGCCCGGCTAATAGCTCAAGCTTGATGGACAAATGAGCCAATTACAAAACATCTGCACATGTCATTGAGGGTTATACAATTGAATGGATCGCTTGATTGGACGACTCTAGATCACATGTAACCCATTTACATTTATTCATGTGGTGAAAAGGTCAGCCTTTCAAAATGCGTAATTGAAAAACACAACAAGCTAAATTATAACTTGCATTTTTAAATTATTTACAATTTGTTTAGAAATTTAGAAAATTCTTTAATTAAAATTTCATTTAAAAAAAAAACAATTCTTAATGGCCATTATGCATCTGTTATTTTTTCAATTCAACTTTTACATTTTCTCATGTCAATTTACAAACATTCAATTGAATATTTTGAAAGACCCTGTTTGCTTCTTTTGGCCAGGGAAGACAGGATATTTTTGGCCATAAGAAAATATGAGAACTCGTGTAAGCAGTTCAGCCCGCTCCACTAGGAGCAACATATTATGCTTGAATATAAACAGCCTCTGGAAGGCAAGAGTAAACTTTGTGTTTGAAGGTTTCATGTTAATGTTTATTTGCAAAAACAGACAACAATTTTTTAAATCACGCAATTATTATTGCGTTACTTAGCTGTATTGTTTGAGTTATTATCACTTAATTAAAACGCAACTGCAGTTTGATTGATATTATTGGAAAGCTCAGTAGACAACATGGTTTTTGGAAGAACAAAAATTTGTTTTTTGCATTCCTGCCATTTGTGTTCAAAGTGAGTGTAAAGATTAGACAGATCAAAAATGTCACAGAAAAAACAAAGAAGAGAGAAGAAAAATGACACATGTCAGTGTCAGATTAGATTCAGATTCTCTTCTTTTGCGTGAGTGCAATGGCTTAACATGTCGGCGCTTGTGCTCCATCTGCTAGGCCACGGCTTTGACTGCTTTCACCCCACCTGCTATAATAGATCAAACAAAAAGTTAATCTCACGTGTTGTCCAACAATAAAAATATTGTTAACGTTTGAACGAGTCCAATCCTCTGATTAATAGCACTACAGCATATCAAAGCTCGCTCTGTTCTATACCTGTAACACAAAGCTAGAAACTGTTTAAACAATCTACCTATCCCATGTGTTCAGAGATATTGCATGTTTCCATAAATCTCTTTCATAAAGAATCAAACATCTCTCTGCCTTTCTTTTTTTAGATCCTTTCCATGACGTCCGTCTGGAGACTATCTCGAAAAAGGCAGCTTTTGGTGAGTTAAGGCAGTCATGAAAAATCCATGTTTACACACATGTTTGTTCCGAGAGATATTTCAATCCAAGTGAGTACGGGACAATATTAATAGTCCTCACTCATCTTTCCTTTTTGTTTTCTTTCGGGTCACTCCGTATAAGTCACGTGCTGTTGCCAATAAGACACGACCCATCAAAACACAAACCCATAATAGTGTATTAAAGGTTTCAGATATTTCTAAAACAACCATTTGCATTTCCTTCAGACAGAATGCCCTCCTGGCTTTTAACACGGCCCCTAACGTAATCAGTTTCTGGCTACAGTCAAGCAGATGACAATAGGACACATCTACACATCTCTGAGGACACACCACACACAACGAGAGCCAACGTGGTTCATGCCGAAAATGACCTCTATTATCCAGCCTTTGCAGTGTCCCAGACAATTGTGTGTTTTTCATTATGTCAGTCACTTGATATGATATAATCATTCCACATAATGAGCACCATTTAACAGGGCAAAGTCTTTGATGTGAGGATCCCACTTGGCTAAAGTTGGTAACAATTTGCTGGCACGAGGACAAGTCTAGTCAACACCCGTAATGACAAAATCGGGTGAACCTGGCCGTCCCAGGGTCATGTAAACAAACGGCACTATAGCGCCATTGAAAGTCTGTTTTCTCAAGCGTATACGCCAGTTTGGGCAAATGGTCCCCGTGAGCAGACTGCGAAACCGGAGACGTGTGACACCAAAGCAAAGAGGAACGGAGTGTGTCGCTCCGGCTAAGCGATTGGCTAGATATGACTCTTTCTTCGTCGTGGTGATCTCATCAATGGGCCAGCTGGAGGGATTCCTGGCAGAGTGATTTGGAATTATATCATAAAATCACATTGCCAGGGATTTCCAACCAGCTGTGAACTGTTAACTTTGGGAAAGTCTCCGTCAGCTGACCCTGCTCACGCCCTGATGGACGAAGCCGTCAAACCTGTCCCGTAGTCAAATTGTGAAAAACGCACTAGTGCCCGGGGGACTGAATAAGCTAGCCTCAGAATGACCTATAACTCGGGGTTGAAATAATACCGGTGGTATACATAGAAAGCTGCTATCTGTAGGTCCCACATATGTTTTGCTTTGCCTCTTTTTCTTTGTTGGATAAACACTAGATCGGGTTATGACTGCGGTTTTGGGAAACTAGAAACATGATATTAGGCTATGGTGACATACAGACACATAGAAAAAGCTGAGGCTTCGGCAGCTGCAGCAGTCTTTCGTTCGTCTGGTGGATTGTGGAAGAAGAACCATACCAATAATTGGACATTGGAAAAATGTGATAATGTATTTCCTAAGCACATCAATTTTGTTTAATGTTTGAATATCTTTATTTAGAAACAGACAACTAGAGAAAAAACCTATAGCCTTCTGTACATTTCTGTAATATTCATAACTATTTATTCTGTAAAAATTAAAATATCAACAAAATAAATAATGTCTTGAGCCTCGTTCATGTCCGATACTAAAAATATAATAAGATTTTTTTTTTTTAAATGTAAAAGTTATAGAACCTAAATTCTATCATGTATAATATACAATATAATATCATTTGAATACAATATATCTCAATTATATATATTATATATACAAATAAAATATATATATATATATATATATATTATTTATTTTACATAAAATTAAAGGCACGATTTAATATAATATTTAAATATTTACATATCTTATATTTAAAAACATCCTACATTTAACTATTATACGATATAATGCTGATATTTTATTTATATTTGAACATTAATATATATTAAAACTATATTAAAAATCATAAATGAACGGATTGTTTAATCGCACATACAAACAAACAAAAGCATTTTTGACCATCTATCATCCTCATGTCTTTCCAAACCTGTATGACATTCTTTTTCTAGAGAACATAAAAGATATTAAAAAACAACGCTGGTAACCGAAAATGGTTTGGACCTCATTGACTTTCATTGTATGAACACAAAACCACTGACAAAACTCAAAATATAATCATGTACAGGTTCCGAACGACATAAAGGTTAATAAATGATGACAAAATTGTTATTTGTTCTTGACTTTGCTGAGTGTCAAGCGATTTTACATTACAGTCTCTATCCATGCTCATTTCCGATGTCCGATTCAATGAAATTCTGGCGAATGCCCAGGAGAGCATCTGGATTTAGTATCCTGTTGCAAACACGTGATGGCGTTTGATGAAGTTTCGTGAGGGGCAGGACTTAGCTCACTCTGTGAACAGATCTCGGATATCCTATGTTCACAGTGGCTAAGTTCCGCTTCTCTGAGGCCCACTCTCAAAATCCGTCAAGAGGTGAGAACACAAACAAACCGGAAAAGGACACAAGCCTGATCCAGAGGAACTACGGGAAATGACCCGCTAGGGAAAGAGTGTAATCTTCGGTCCCACCCGCTCTGTCAGAGAGGGTGGTCCGGTCAAGCTGGCCTTATGCCAGAGCCCTTTTCAATCTAGCAGAGATAGAACTTTAAAGCCACTTTAATCTGTATATAGATGAATGGATTGAATACATAAGAGTCAAACAATTTGGAAATCCTTAACTGCAAAATGTGACCAGATTTCTTTGCATCTATTGAAGATCATGAAACGTTCTCAGATCTCTTTTGAAAACATGAAAACGTGAAAAAGTGCATCATATACTAAAAACACGTCAAATTAATGTCAGTATTTAATATAATCTGTTATTAAAATTATGATGTGGTCTCACTGTTTTGAATGCCAATATAGGGCATCTGAAAGTAGATTCCATCCGTCTACCCTTCGTCGGTTTATTCAGCCTAGACTCTTACGCAATCCTTTTTCTTATTTATGTCCTTAAGACATCTATGCATGTAACAACTCATATTCTGGATCCTCGCTTTAACTGCAATCATGGATGTTGCAATATTCCACAAGAGTCATGCAAGTGCATGGCAGAGATGGAAGTGAGGCACCGCCCTGGGTTCAACCTCCTGTGCCTACTGAGCTGATAACAGTTGATGAATTTAGCACTGGCTCAGTTCAGCAGGAACCGGAGTTAAGCCCCTTACAGACCAAGACAGCTTTCGAAGACTCCTTGGCTTTCTTAAAGTGCAGTCATCTCTGTGGATCATACTCCACAGAATCAATTTTGATGTTATCTGGCAACATCTAAAGACCATGGAGGAAGGCTGCTCCTGTAATTTGAGTTTTTCCAGATACATTTCCAACTGGATCGTTGATGCCGGGCTAAATGTAATAATTCACCTAATTACTCGCTGATATGTCAATCTTACTTCTCTAAAGACCTGTATTATTTCAACTCAGTTAAAAATTATATTATTTCAGTTGTGTTTATTACGAATGAATGCAAAAGAATCAAAATACTTGTCACATGATGAGACATGAAGTGAGACCCTCAGGTTTACGCAGCAAACAGATTCACTGCAGCTGTGGACCCTCCACAGTTAACAAGCGTTTCATCTCGCCCCATCCTCTCACGCTCAGAGAGCAGCGACAGATGGCTCTTTGTTGGAGATATATGGTTAGCGAGCTTAAGCCAAACCTTCTGTCAAAAAGAGGTAGAAGACTGTCACAACTATCCGTAGCTGAACCCTCGAATGTAAATCTGCTATGTTGTTTTTCCTGCTCTGAGCGTCTCACCGGCCTGAAGTCAATTAGCCGGCTGTCGAGGGGAGTAGGTTGCGGTAGAATGAGTGCCGTGCTGTTGGATGAAAATGGTTTGAGATACTGAAAAAAGGTTAAACAAATAAACAGATGAGAAAAGGTTTTGCATTAAATAAATAAGAGAACTAAGCGTGAACTTGGAAATGAAAAGTCAAATCTTTTATATGTAAATAATTGTTTAGAATTTATAACATCTGCAGTTTGCCAACTATTGTGGTTTGAATCTTAAGATATCTTGTCATATTTGCAGCAAAGCTTTGGGAGGGACGGAATAATTTACACCGTTTTTATTTTCTTAATTGAATGTGAAATATTGAACAAAATGTTTTTATTCACCATAACGGAACAATAACTATTTACACTTGTTGTTTTAGAAATGGAGATTTCTCACTGAAGTTTTTTAAGTACACTGTGTATTGACTTTTTTGTATTGTGAAAAGACAATTCTCAAAAAACAAAAACAAGTTTTTAATTACCGCAATAATAATTGTGAACTGAAAAATTATTTCAGTTTAATATATATTTGAAAATGTGGTTTGCTTGCTACAGTACAGATATATCCTAAACAAGATGTGGTATTTGATTTTTGTTACATATTATTTGTTAATAAATTTAATTAAATAACTAAATAAAAAGAGTAAATGTTTTTTTTTCATTGTTTCAATTATGAGTGCATTAGGTTTTTTGCACTCAGTAAGTTCATTGTATTCATTGTAAATTATACCTAAAAATGCACAAGTGGGTATACGCCTTATGCAACTCATGGGGCAATACGTAGGGCAAGTGGTGCGCTTTTTCAAACCAGACATGCTCCACAAACGCTAATATAATATTAGTCTATTAGAGACAATATGGCTGGCCAACCAGTCAAGCAAATCACGAATAATAAAACAGCACCTATATGTATAACCCAAAAATTTAAAGCTTGCTGAAACCACTTAAAATGGTTCATTGAATTGGAGATTATTTTGTTCCCACCGAGAAAGCAACAGGATGAACAAACTTGATTAAAAAAAATGAGAAAAAGCATTAGTATGATTTTGTGCAAATTGAAGTAAAAAGAGGACCAAAGATTAATAAAGAACATTTCATGTCAGCATGTCAAATTAACCTTTCGGATAATACAAACTATTCAGTACTCGCTTTTCTATCAGAGCCAATCTTTGCTTTAAATTCCAATCACTGCGAACTGCTGCAAACTAGTATCCTTCACATATTTTAAGCACATCAGTGTGGAAAAATGACGAACAAAGACAGTTTTGTGTCGAAAGAGTTCCTCTGAATCATTCTGTTGCGGCCGACTCTTTCTGGCACACCAATTTATGATACATACGAGAGTCTGGGATTTTGTGATCTATTGTAAGTCATTATGCAGAATCCGTTAAATTACATTTTCATGCTGGGCTTCCTTCAGGTGGTTTTGGTGGTGGGTGGCATATGTTATTTGGTTGGAATACTTCAGCCTTTTTAACCTTGGCCAACGCCGGCCATCAAACTCTTCGTGGCACAAAACACAGAGAGTAGGTGGAAAACAGAGCAAGCTATAGCGCAGGTCAGAGCAGAATTTCAATAAATGCTGTGATTTTTGCAAGCACCCAGCAGAACAACTTTACAATATTAGAAGTAGGGGTCACATGATATACCAGATAAGACAATAAGTAAATTAAAAAATAGTTGAATTCACAATTTTAAATGATCCAGTTTTTTCCAAGTTATTTGTTTAAAGGGATAGTTAAAATAATCGGACACCATTGATTCACTCTCATATCATTCAAAACCTGTATGTGACTCTTTATTCCGTGGAACCCAAATGAGGATATTTTGAGAAATGTCTTAGTGGTTTTGTTTCCATACATTGAAAGTCAATGGGGTCCAATGTTGTTTGTTTACCAACATTCTTCAAAATATCGTATTTTGTGATCTGCAAGAGAAAGAAAGTCATACAGGTTTGGAACAACATGAGGGTGAGTAAATGATGATTTTGGGTGAACTGCCCCTTAACTGAACTAAGAATGACTTTTATTATGACTAAAAGAAACATACCCCCAAAAAACAATACAAACCTACCAACCAACCCAAGACAAAATCTAAAAGTTATGCTAGTTGTGCTTAAAATGCTTAGTTGAAACAGTCAGCTCAACTTATGCCAAGTTACTTCTCCGCCACCCACCCATAGTGTTTCTTTTGACTATTTCAGTTGCTCTGCTCCTGGATGTTGTGTGGGCCAAATGCCCACCTAAAACACACAGAATCTCTGTTTCAGTTGTCAGTGTGGTTCCAATTTATTCCTAAAACAGAAGAACAAATGTGGTCTTTCATGATTATAGAAAGGGACTGAAATGAGATTAAGATGCATTACATCACTGGATTCACCCCAGCAGTTCTGTAAAGCTCTTCTCTATGTTCATGAGCAGGTCCACCCAGTGGCGATGCTAGCCATTTTCGTGCCCTAAGCATAATTCCATTATGATGCCCCCTTTGCCACTCACAGAACTCGGACTGATGAGAAGGTGGAGGAGATGACAATATCATCTGATTGGACGAAAAAAACAATGACTATCATACATACAACAAATGACCCGGAACACCAGCAAACCGTTACCATATGATCCTAAAATGTATGGTAATGACATCACTTTATAGATAAACATTAAAGGGATAAATAATAACCATTTCAGATGAAAGAAATGTAGGTTTGTAACCTGAGGGTAAGTAAATGATGACAGAATTGTCATCTTTGGATGACCAATCACTACAAGTCTCTGATGCATGAATTATTAAATAATATAAATGTCAATATACAACGTTTTAATCTATCATACAGGTGTGGGTAAATCTCAAAGGTAACGGTGGTTTTGATCTTACAGCACACTCCGAAATGGTGAAAATGGCTTATAAAGCCACAACTTCTCTTCAAAATAAGTGTAATATCTGTTAAAAATAAACATCACCACCAGATAGTTTGTTCTTTAAATATCATCAAGACTTCGATAGGCAAATACATTTATTTTGTACCTAATGCTAGCTAAACTCTTTTGTCCACCTCCATTAAAGCGCCATTATCAACCTCATGCTAGACATCTTACTAGAATATAAAAAACCCTGAGCAGTTTCTGGGACGACAGCTTCACTTTCCCATTGATTTACACTCCTGAATAAGCAAAACAAGTCATAACCGTAATGAAAACCAGCCCATCCCAAGCTGTGTGTGTTTTATCAACACACAGCGTGTGAGTGTGTATGATGTGATTGTGTGTGGGAGCGAAGGGTAATTACTCTGTATGAACACATACTGTGGTTAAGGAGGGTGGGACAGTTCACATATTGTCTTGTTATCCAGAGGTATTTCTACATTTGAAATTACCTCGTTGTCATCTCAAAATAGACAGCAGACGGGCAGATGCAGAGGTAAAGCCATTAATAACAGACTGTTTCTTTCAAGAACGAGGATGAAGCTGTGTGAAAGGACAATTCATGATTGTTGTTTTCTTTTGCTGGATATGAGAGGTATTTATGAATCATTCAAAACATTGATCTGGCAAGCAATTTGTTTTAAGAGTTATACCATTGTAAGTTTGGGTGTTCCCTGGGATTCGAACCCGTGACCTTGTTTCTGGCGACATGTTCTACCGGCTGAGCAGGTACGTAAAGATATGTGCACATATGCAGTATGTAGTCCAACATTTCCTATAAAAAAGGAGTTATTATTCATAAATGTTTAAGCTCTACCTACTTTCAAGCATGCAAAGAACCTCAAAGGCTTCTGGTTTGCCGATATTGAGATGCATCAGTCTGCGTTGGTAATTTATGCACTCGCTTTAGTTTTTCACGAGCGTCTGTTCTCTTTTCATCAATGATCACATGCAAAGCCCACAGGGGCCGACCGCTCCTTATCCCATGCCACCGTCCTCATCTAATATACAGCATATGGTCCTTTAAATGCCCTCACCATAAATGGAAACTCTAGGCAAATTTCATGTTGGCAACCGCCATAAAACATCATCTCTGACTCATTCACCGATTCCAAGATAGTTACGCTACATTGGTGATATAATATCAAGACCCTCATCCTATGACTGAAAAACATTTCGGTATCTTTACCGTAGTCACTGCCTCTACTTGCAGATGACAAACACTATTCATCTGTTTCTCATCAACTGCTTTACAGAACTGGAAGTTCCTTTAATATAAATAAATAAGGTCTCAAGCACATACAGTATCTCATGTGCTCGGAGAGCCAGCCACTGGGAACCACCTTAACATCTACCAGAAGCATGATGGAGCAAGAATACAGAAGGCAGCAGTCAAAAACATCTACTGTGATGTAAGAACACCACTCCGTGTTTTTTGGGGGTTATGCCTGTATAAAAAACTGTCTATGTAATATTATAGACCTGACTCTAGCATGTTGCTTTTGAACAGTATTCTAATAAAGCATATCATACTGCAGTTTTTGTACTGTATGCACTTTATTGCACTGGACATTTAAGTGCCGTAAAAAGGTATAAAAGAGTCATCATGAACTTTAAAATCTTTTGATCTTAAGATGCATGAAATTCCTAAGCATTATACCAATTTCAAGTTTTGTTCAAAGTCAGTCAATATAGTCTCACCCCCAGACTAAGACATTTACCATGAAGATATGTCACTCGGAAGTGGAGGAACAGTAATGTTTTGATTAAAGACTATTAGGGCACACAAATAAAAAATGGCATGCACAGATAAATCAGATACAGTAAATAATACTGTAATATAGTTGTGGTGTTTTTTAAATGTATAACTTGGACTGAATAATAAAGAAAAAGTCGCCAAAATTAGCTCATAGATGGGAAATTCTCAAATACTGTTTAGAAAGCATCACAAGATGATAAGCTGGTTAATAACATGCCAAAAGTACTTCTTGCGAATTCTACGCAAGGGCTACGATGAGATTAATAAGACTTTAGTTACCGGGTAGGATCAATTCTTCTCCTCCCTATGATGAAAATGCCAATAGTTCTGTACATTATTTTGCTAATTCTAGGCAAAGGGAGGCTACGCCTTTGAAGAATACATTTTGAAGAATAACAAGTATTGATGTATTTGGGATTTATTTCTTGGTCGAATAAATTGTGTCACTTGATATGTGTACTATCATTCTTAAATGAGAAAAAATATGAATAAAGAATGAAGAGTGAAACTGACATTTTTGTTATATTTAATAAGCTTTGTAATGCAATGATAGCTTTCAGTGTTATACGTCACAGCATGATCAAACATTTTACAGCTTCAAATAATTCACTTATGTAACCCAGAATCAAAGTCAAAAGAGTATTTTCTTAAATTGAGACTTATACATCATCTGGATAAATAGAGCCTTCCACCGATGTATGGTTTGTTATAGGACAATGTTTGATAGAGATAAAACTATTTGAAAATCTGGAATCTGGAGGTGTTAAAAAATCTGAATATTGAGAAAATTGTCTTAAAGTTGTCCATAAGAGGTGCTGTAGCAAGCCTTTGCTAAAAAGAAACAGGTTTGTTTTACATTCTCTTTTGGCTTAAAGCTGTAATGGCATTGTGAAGAGTATGAACCCAAAGCAGAAATTCTAAACTTTACATACACTATTAAAAAAATCCAGTAAACAAAACTGCTAAAGGCAGAAAATTACCAGCACATTTTCCTTTATTTTGTGGAAATTTCCGTGATCCTAAAATGCTATTTAAAATATAGAATACAGGTAAAAACAACTGTACACTGAATATAGAAAGCTACTTCATATTAATACAGTATTTTGTGCCTTATATTTACAGATTATTTTCATTGTGTAGATTTACTTAATAGACCTTTTGGCATAAAAAATCTATAATTTTGACCCATGCAATGTATTGCTGGAAATTGCTAAAAATATACCTGTGTAATGACTGTTAAAAACAACAAAGTTGGTTCGGCGCTCGCGGGGCAGCAGTCATACTCGGAGCCATATTGGATCACATATTTTTGCTCTTAAAGAGATAAAAGTCTTCAAGATAAAGCCTTCTAGATGAACGCTCACTTTCATTCTTCTTCTCATGGCAGATGGGATGTGCAAGGCAATTTACGTGACAAATTAAAGGGCCAGCAAATGTATAATGTAAAACAAATGTTTAAAATGACGATTACCATCTGCCTACATAAGATAATGGACATAATTAATAAATGTGAAAAGCCAATAAAAACACATGTAGCTCAGAAAATAAATGTTTCATGATTTGATGTGTAAGAATACTGCTGAGGTAATAAAGTGTATTTAGGAAGAGGGTATTTACCAGTCATTAGTCATATCATTAAATGTACTATTATATGATCAGTTTTATTAAGTATGAAACCTAATTTCCACAAGGCTTTTATCCCTGTCACATTTGACGTTTAATGCAGGCAGGCTTGATACAGCGATGACAGGAGGATGGGCAATATTCATCACTTTGTCATGATCTCATTAGGGATGGGCTGTGTATACATTGAATCTGAGAAGTGCAGATAGTTGTTTTCTGTGTCTCTCCAACACTGTTTACTCTCCATATCCTGAAATTGTCAGTAAAGATGTACATAAAATGGGAGGAAACACTATTATATAAATTTTATAAAATTTGCTTGTGTTTGGCTCAGTCCCTCTTGTGGGATTTTTGTGCTTCTTTTTAGTTTTTACCTAAACTAAAACACTTAAAGATGGGATAACATGCTATTTCATACATTCTGACTTCATTAATATGTTAAACGTGTTGTCTTTTCATGCTTAACTTGGTCAACTTCTTCAAAATTGGTTGGATGTATAAAGCAGTATTTCTGTGCTTGATACACTCCCCCAGCACTCCAACTTGTTTCGGAAAGTTTCTCCTCATATCGGACATTCTCCCGAAAAAACGCGTGATCCACGCGTCATACACCGAGTAAAAGGCCACGCCCATCCGTGAGAGAAAGACCATGCCCATGCGTCAACCAGCCAGCATGAGAAAGAGCAGCACACGGGTCAATGCCGCTTCACTCGGCTGACAGAATTTAGCTGTGTTTGTTTGCTCATTGCATTTCGGTGATGAATTAATATATGATGAATGATGAATATATAAGCGGTGGATATAACGCCGGGTTTGGAGATTGTTTGAAACTGATGGGATGGTCCCAGTCAGGGGCGGAGCTAGGGGGTGGCCAGGGATGTCCATGGCCACCATGGAAATAATCACGGCCACCCCACTGGCCATCCCACTGGAACCCCGATCGTAAATTGCGATCTATTATAAATAATAATAATAGTTTCTTAGATTTTGATCAAAATTACCTCGATCGATCATGGCAAAACGATTATGTTCGGACTGGGAAACTATCTAATCAACCAAATGAAAAGAATTCTGGAGAGAAAAGTGCAAGCTGGCATACAGAAGCCCACTAGTGTTGTAGATTTGACTGTACTTATTGAGCCATTTAAAGAGGTATTTCACGAGCTCTTTAGATTGTGCAAAATTGCTGTTGCCATTCCTGTGAGTACAGCTGGATGTGAACGCAGCTTCTCTACTCTCAAACTAGTGAAGAGTTACCTGCGCTAAACCATGAATGATGAGAGACTGAGCAATCTAGGTGTCTTAAGTGTGGAGTCCAGGAGAGCCAAGTCTCTGAACTTTGATGAATTTGTAAACTTATTTGCTTTAAAGCACAATGACCGTAGAATCAAACTATTGTAGGTTGTTTGTACTAGTGTAACTAGTGACATGTAATTTGGAAACAGCTTGTAAGTTTGCTGAATTTTCATAGTTTGCACTTGAAAAAAATTCACTTCAGTAAATCATTTCTGGTCCTTTTTAAACTTTTTATTATCATTTGGAGATATTTATTCTGTTTTCAAAGTGAATTTCCTAAGTTTTATTTTATTAAAGTAAGATTATGACGCTCAGGATTTTGGTAAACTTTAATAAAAAAATGCCATTGTAGACTAGCATTATACATTATTGTGATTTGGGCACATACAATACTTTAAAAAGTATTTTAAGGTTGGAAAAGAGTGCCATGTATGTTTGCAAAATTATGTTTTTTGTTCCACCCCAAAGTAACTACTGGCCCCTGCCCGGCCACCCCTATGAAGAATTCCTGGCTCCGCCACTGGTCCCGGTGCTAAAAGATGTCGAACATGAACCGTACGTGGTAAATCAAACTAAGTCATATGTCAGTGTTTTGTTGGCAATCGGCACTTACGTGCAAAATGAAAACAACACGAAGATAATGCGATGATGTAATGTGTGCTGTAGTTCCGTCCCCCCTGCTAGCCTCCAGCAGCTCGTCTTTTTCCGGAAATAATCGCACTGCTGTATTTCTCTTTTATAAATGTAATCGAACTAAATACACTTCGAAGATACGAAGTATGCAATACTACTGTATAGGTACTCAAGATTAATATGAGATTGGCAGACACTGCATTTTACCTTATATTTAAACAATACACCACCTTCATGATGAAAATGTTTTCAAACTCATTTTATATTTAACAAAATTCTAGCAAGAATTGCTAGCAAAAGTCAGGATGGAGTTTTTAAAATATTTATGCTGGCTTTTACACTTGTTTGGTTTAGGTCATATTGAGAAATGACCATTAAAAATGTTTTTAAAATACTTTTATACTTTTTAACCTGAAGGTCAAATCACTTTAACACCTAGTTATTTACTACCAAAATGTAAAATTTGATTTTTTTTATTGACCCTATAATAAATCTGCAGATAAACAGAAACTTTTTGTGTTTGAATATAATATTTTGTATTCATAAGCATCCATTGTAAAAAAAAAACAAATAATTACAGATTACATAAAGGCTATTAAATTGACTTTTATTTTTATAAAATATATTTAAAAAGTGAAGTATACATCTAGTGTATATAAAATAAAATAATCAAATATCTTTATTGCTTGTTGAACTTTTATATTGCATTGAAGTCCGAGTCCAGTTTCTGATCATGTAAGTGCAGAGGCCAGGTGGGGTTTTGTTGGAGGACTACACACTCCCACATCTGGCTTTTAATAAGGTACATAATTAAGGAAATGAAAGACAATTTTTAAATAAAAAATGACATATTAATGAAGACATTATACTATTAAACCTGAACAATGTTTTATTATTAATGTATTAATTATATAATTAAATAATATACTCTTGAAAAACCTAACCCATGTGTTAAATGACACATTTGTTTCAAGATGGCTCTTTTAAAATATATATATATATATTTCATACACTAATTGGTAATTTTCTGGAGCAGTTTGATTTAAAATGCAAAACCTTTTGCCTACACAAAAGGTGATTGAAAATGCAGAACAAATTATCATACACAGGTAACAGAACTATGTTATGTAAAAATAGTTTTTATGCTCAGCCATAGAAGCTTAAAAGCAGAGTATCAAAAGCACTATCAAAAGACGAAAAGTGAAATGGCATGATAGCATTGTTAAGTGTTTGATCATTTGTGAGATCTATGAGATTAAACCCTTCTGGCACGGACTGTGTTTGTTCATGCAGTTTTTTACTTCTATATGAGTCAGAAACCCCAACAGTCAAATACTAGAAACAGATCATCTAGATTTAGGTCTAGATTAAAAACAAAATAGTAAAATAGCAAATATATTAATTATATAAAGAAGGCACGAATATCAGACAAAAAACTAAACCCATCATCAGTCAGTGTAAGAAAATAGTTCGAAATACTCACTCACAAAAACAACCTCTGACATGACACGTTTTCCATTCCGTCACACCTCTCACCTGTAAAATAGATGAAATAGATAAACACATTTTCATTGTGGTGTTTTTTAAATCCCATTTTAAATGTAATTAGCAAAATGGCACATTAACCACATTAATATTATGCTTAACTTGAACTTAGTTCACCAAAATGTCTCATTTCATTTCAGCTTGAGAACAGCACAGGTTACTGAGAGAAATCGAAATTATAATTGCAGACAGATCCACAATTTGCGCAGTGTTGCATGGCAACTGAACTTTTAATTGCATAACTTCTATGAGGAAAAGATAATAAAGACATAAAGAACTGTGTGTGTGTGTGTGTGTGCCATGAGCTTAACTGCTCTAATGAAGTCTACCCCAATGACACAATGTGGGTTTCAAAGAGTAACATCACATAATCTTGGTAATTTTGATTTGTTGTTTGTCATTCATATAACTTCATATTTCACAGCATTTCTCTATCTATTTAAATCTGTTAACACATTATTGTGTTATGTTATAGCCTACTGTATTTATTCAATGGTTTGCTAAACATGTACGTATTTTATTAAATAAAGTAAGTATATTAAATAAACATTATTTGACCCACATAAGTTTATTTGATAAGCAGCGTTTTCTCTAAATGATTTATGTCAAGTTCAGCAAGACAGCAAGTTTGTTCCAGTCTCGCTCGGTTCACCGTGCCGTGGTGGAACCGGAACAGCGCGTGACGACGCTCGGCTCTGATTGATGAATTGAAATGTCAGTCATTTTCGCACGAGACAGCGCTCCGATTGGACTAGACGAAGCACCGCCTCCTTAAACAATCCAATAACTTCCGCTGACGATATTTGAAAGTAAGGCGGTTGATTTTATAGCGATTTACTGCCCACAGAGGCAAAGGTTGACGGTGAAAACACGACCTGTCGTTTTAAAGATTCCGACACGTTAAACAAAGGCTATTTGCGCAAAACTACAACTTAATATGGATCCCGTATTGTCGAAACTGCTCGTTGGGCTTGCTGTCAATATAGGTCGTAGTGATGGTAAGATGCTTGTTTGCTAAGAAGCTAATCTGTTGCCTTTGGCTGAAATCAGGTCAAAGTTAACCCATGTCTGCTAGAGTGTATTACCAATTCCTCCCATTTCTGTCTTCTAACGCAAAATAAAGAGAATAGACGCATCAATCTGTTTTAGTCATTTCTTTGAGGTACATGAAAGCATCACTAGCCCACGTCATCTCTTCGACATGAGTTTTTCAAGTAAAGATTTGTGTTAATGTCTCTTCTCTGTCAATACAGGGAGAATACACAGTGCCACCGTGAAAACGATCAACGTCTCCAAAGCCTCAGTGAGTGTGGAATGGGCTGAGAATGGATTGACCAAAGGAAAAGAGGTTTGGGTTAGATTTATGCTCGTTTTCACATCAGTATTATGATTTGTTTTTGGTATCATACGCCCAGAGATGGTGTCATTGTCGTCAAGGTTAATGTGTGGTTTGTCCCCTAGGTCGACCTGGATGAACTTAAACAACTCAATTCCGACCTTATGCAACACCTCCAGCCATGCCGCCAAGTGCCTGTCCCTGTACCTGTGACAAAAGTGGCAAAAGTCAGTTCTTAGTTTTTCAAATGTGACAAGAATTGATCACATTTTCTCACTTGAGATGTAAAAGGACAGTGATATTTCTGTATTCACGCTTCCATAAGTGTGACTCCAAGAAAGTGTTTGGAGACACTGGGAATATAGATTCTTGATTCCTCACTATGGCACTGAAGTCATGATGTACATAAGAAGCTCAATGTGGGTTTGCCAGGTGAGAGATTTTCTGGGGTCAACATAGTCTGTACAAAAACATTCCTATCACAAATTAAAATGATTCCTTAAAGGGGTCGTGTGACACGGCTTAAACTAATATTGTCGTTATTTTTAGATGTATTGCAATGTGTATCCACGATTTAAGGATCAAAACGCTGTGTTTTACACAAACCGTGTACGCTTGTATCTCTTCTTCGCCCCGCCTTTCTGAAATGCGCAGATGTTTTGCAAAGCTCGTCGCTCTGAAATGCGAATTTTCTATGATTGGTCAATTAACCAGTGCGTAGTGATTTGTCCAATACTGCAAGCGTGTGACATAAATGTAACGCCTCTTACCATATTTGGAACATGAGGTTCCAAAGCAATTGTACTGACAGGTACGCCCACCTTACATGCGTTTTCATTTAGGCGGTCTTAGTTAGTCCTAGTAGTCCATCTTTTGTTCCGAAACTTTAATTTGAGCAATTTTACGTGTCTAATACATGCATGGGCAACTCATGACACATCGAAGACACAGAAAAACACGTATTCGTGCTATATGGAATAATAAAACGCTGGTTGTGTTCTGTTTTAATTGTAAACTTACTCCTTAAAACTGATTGGTTGTTTGGAAAGTTGTTGCAGCATCAACAATGTTGACCCAAGAACACTGCTTACTTGGCAAAGTAAGGAAAGACATATAGGACAAGTGACATTCCAATACTGTTTTCACAGATATGCATTTATTCTTGCTAAAATCACTCATTTGTTTAGTCTTTCGTTGTAACTATGATGCATTCACTAGAGTCTGATGTGATCTATCTAACCACATACAAATATTATATTATTTATTTCAGAATACCAGAGCATCTGAACTTCCTCTGAGGTCATCGAGATTACCCGCACCATCAGAACGTACGTTACTACATTGATTGTTCCCAGTACAAAGGAACTCAAAGTAGGAACATCTCAAATTCCTAGTTGACATTATACAGTAACCTTATGACGTATTTTCCATTTGAAGCTACTTCTCAGGACTGTGCATCTGAACAGCCAGGTTTGCATGAAGTGCATGTTTCCTTCATGTCGTGACCCAATCACTCTCACATATGATTGTAATAGTTATGACTGGTATCATTGGGGTAAATCGGGGGGTGCCTCTTTCCACTTCCACATGTTTCTCATTTGTGCAGCTTGTCCTCTTGCAGCAATCTGTCTAGAGGTGTCTCTTATTGTATATAGCTTATAAATTGTGTATAAATAATTACCTTGAGATTTATTGGCCGTGATGGCTTTTTAAAATCTACTCCGTGGTTGTAGATCTAAATCATATTAATCAATCACATTGCTAGAAAAAGATCTAACAACACCACATAATTCACAACAAGTCATAATGTTCCCGTTTTAGCTTCCAGAAGGATGACCACACGTCAGACATGCTTGTTCCGTCACCCTGCCCCTCCCTCTTCGGTCTTGGCTACAACTGCAGAGGACAGTCTGTCTCAAGATCTTCCCTCATCTACAATCCCTAAAGCTTCAGGTGTGCCTTTACATCCGCATGATGTTCAGATATGTGATCAGGTCGTGTTGCATAGCTATAAAACTGATGTTGATGGATTGGCAGGCTACCAGAGGCGACTTGTTTCAAAGCCAGCATCTCCTCTATTACCAACCGCTGAGGCTATATGTGAGAGTGAGGCTTCCAAATGTGCCCCCATGGGTCCACCAAGTATGTACTGTTTTGGGTTTGTCAGACATTATGGATGTCATTTTTACATCATTGAATATTTGTTGGACCTTGTTAGAAGCAGCTTGGCCGATTCAGTTGGGGCCCATCAGTTAAAGGGATAGATTAGTCTCATCGTATTTATAAACGCATACAAATATATTTTATAAGTGAAAGGTCACGCAAAAATAAATTTTCCTTCATCATTTACTCACATTTAGGTTGTTCCAAACCTGTATACATTTGTTTGTTCCAAATAACACAGAAAGATATTTGCAAGAGTGTTGGCAATTTTCAGTTCTGGGACATAATCCACGACCATAGCAGAAATAAAAATATAGTATTTTTTTTTGTTCCGTTAACCACAAAATGAGATATTTTTTTATTTAGAATTTAGGCAAACAAACTGTTTTCGTGCACCTTTTGACTACATTTAATTGTGGTGATCAATGATGTCACGGATATGAAAATTGCTTGCAATCTTCCAAATATCTTTCTCAGTGTTAATCAGAACGAAGTCATTTATACAGGTATGAAATAATGACAGAATTTTCATTTTTGGGTGTACTATCCCTTTAAGAAAAATATAAAAATTAATAAACATTTATGTATAATTTAAAGGATTGGTAAATATAAATAAATACATACATATATATATATATGTATATGTATGTGTATGTTTTTGTTTATAAATTCAAAATTAATATGCACAGTACACCCACATATAAGCACAAACTTTTATTCTGGATGCAATTAATTGTTTGACAGCCCTAATTTGTATACATGAATAAAAAAATGACCAGTTAAGATTAAAATCAGACATATTATATTTAAATAATGTATAGTATACTTGCAGCACATTTGTATGTGCAGACCTTGTTTTTAATGCCTAAAATGGAAATTTGTTGATGCAAGTATTTTTATAATTTTTTGTATATTTTATATTTTTGTAAATATAATTTATGTCGCAGTGTTGTGAATGGATAACAATTCCTTTTCCTATCTAGGAAAGACGGTGTATCCCTAGTCATTTCCTGAATTCGTAACTAAATCATTGGATCATGTAATCTATGTGATATCTGATTTGACAGATCCTCATTAATAAAAAATGTTTTTCTTTTGAAATCTTTTAGGCCATCGCATGTCTCAGGTATCAGAAATGAACAGTTGCAAGGCGACAAACAAACGGTTGTCGCTTGCAAAAATCCCCGAAACACATAAAAGAGGAAAGGTACGGATTCATCCAGAAACCGCCTTATAAATTCACCTAATGTCACCTTTTCTTTTCCACGATAGAATTGTTCATATGTTGTTTTCTGTATCGATCTTACTGCTAGTTTGGAGATGCATGTCGCCCAAACAAACAGTTTCACCAGATGATTGAGGAGTACAGGGAGACCCTGGAGAAAGTGCCCATGTCTTTGTCTGATCCGGTGAGTTAATGAGCGTGTATTTCTGAAAATCCTTAGAAACCTACTAAAGGTATTCTAATCCAACATGCATCTGTTAGGTAAAACCTCAAAGAATATGTGTCTGCGTTCGCAAACGGCCACTGAATAAGAAAGGTAGGCTCTTCAGTTGTTTCGTGATTGAATTGAACCGTTTCCTTGTGCATCTTATTTCACTGAGTGTTTGTGTTCAGAGCTGGCCAAGAAAGAGATTGATGTGGTGACCATCCCTGGTAATGGAGCCCTGCTGCTACATGAACCTAAGCAGAAAGTGGACCTGACCAAATACCTGGAGAATCAGACGTTTCATTTCGATTACTCATTCGACGACGATGTCTCCAATGACATGGTCTACAGGTAGATTCATTCAAGACAACCCTCGCTTAAAATTATTGGCGAAAAGATTCATGTGTAATCCACCCTTTTATTTAATTAGATGTTTATGAATTTGATTTTTAGGTTTACAGCTAAACCTCTGGTTAAGACCATATTCGAAGGGGGTATGGCGACTTGCTTTGCATACGGTCAGACAGGTAGCGGAAAAACCCATGTAAGTGATTTAGTTACTTTAAATTCTTCTAAAATAATCTGAGGTTTTTCACACAATATACATTCCAATCACAGACAATGGGCGGGGACTTCTCTGGCAAAACTCAAAACAGCTCTAAAGGGATCTACGCCCTGGCAGGTGATTGTGACTATCAAACATACTTGTACGTAGTGTTCTGTTTATTCGTTCATGTCTAAATCTGTCTGCCTCACAGCGCAGGATGTATTTTCCCACCTGAGGCAAAAGCGGTATGCCGATATGGACCTTTGCCCATTCGTGACGTTTTTTGAGATCTACAATGGCAAGGTTTGCACATCGTGTTACCGAAATTCAACATGATGTCTTGTCAAACAGCTGTCTGTTGGTTTAAGAGCAAATAAAACTTGAACGTTTAATAAACTTTATGCTCAATTGAAGAATTATTGTGATGTTATGATTAGATTTTATGCTGATCTGGTTTCAGATAGTGGTTGTTGGCACTTGCTCGGGCATGATGCTGAACTGTTTCTGCCCACTGTGCAGGTGTTCGATTTGTTGAATAAGAAAGCAATGCTACGCGTTTTAGAGGATGACAAGCAGCAGGTCAATGTCGTCGGCCTGCAAGAAGTGCCGGTGTCATCTGTTGAGGATGTCATTAAGCTGATCGAGCGGGGAAGTGCATGCAGGTATGCAAGGAACTGTAGTTCTACTTTTGTCATGTTATGCGCATCATTAGAAATGATGTCAAACCTTTCTTCCAGAACGTCTGGCCAGACGTTTGCCAACGCTAGCTCGTCACGGTCACATGCAGTGTTGCAAGTAATCCTGAGGAGGCGGAATATCCTTCACGGCAAGTTTTCTCTGGTGGATCTTGCAGGGAATGAGCGTGGTACCGATGTCAGCAGTAACGATCGGCACACTATAGTTGAGACTGCGGAGATCAACCGCAGCCTGCTGGCTTTGAAGGTGCCGTACTTTACTGCCATTGCAGATATCAAATGTGTACCAAATTTATGATTATGTATTGTTTGTCTCTCTCAACTCCTCAGGAATGCATCCGGTCTCTGGGTCACAACAGCGAGCACATTCCATTCAGGATGAATAAACTCACCCAGGTGCTTCGAGATTCCTTCATTGGGGAAAACTCCAGGACCTGTATGGTAAGAGTGACATTAGATTGTGGCAATGTTTATTTGTGATTTGTTTACTCTTCATTAAACGTTTGACCCCGTACCATCGATCATGTACTGTGACATTTATTTTGTTTGTGTGTTTTTGTCTGTTTTAGATTGCTATGATCTCACCGGGCATGAGCTCCTGTGAATACACTCTGAACACACTACGCTATGCAAACAGGTGCAGTTATTTTCTTTATGTCCTTGACCTAAACTACAATGTTTTTTTACTTAACTTTGGTATGAAAAATATTTTACTATTTTAGAATTCTGTCAAACTGTTGATGCAAAAGGAAACAAATACAAACCGATCCATTTGGTTACTTAAATATTTTTTTTGGTTGACTGAGGAGGCCATCTGGTGGTTTGTTTGGGTGTTACAGTCAGATTTGTTTGGTGTTGACAGGGTGAAGGAATTGAATGGGGTGTCTAGGGGAACTCCAGCGGTGAATGGCACAAACCTTGAGCTTTCTGCAGAGGAGGGAAGCTATTCAGAGGAGGTGAGTTGAGTAAGGTCTGTTTCACATTTGGTTCGATTGCCTGGTCCGAACCCTAGTTGGATTGTTCCCCCCTCCCCCTGTAACCCATTGGACTGCGTTCATATAATTTTTTGGGGGGTCCGAACTGCGGGTCGTTTGCGTCATCAGCCTGCAGCTGTTTACCCTGTCGCTTGTAACGGCAGGAGAAGGCATCAAAAGGCATAACATTGCTCATATCACTTTTATACATTTGTTTTTGAACCTTTCGTTTGGTTTCCAACGCTTCAGTACATAGCGGGACTTTCATCTGTGAATGTGACTAAAGAATAAAATACAAACATTTTGGATGACAACAGTGGTGACTAAATTATCATGAAAATGTATGTTGAAAGTGAACAAATCCTTTAATATGCCTGGGACCCGTTTCAATAAGGAGGTTCAAGCAACACTGAGTTAAAATATGAACTGAGTTGATTTACTCAGATAATCGCTACTCTGAGTTTTCTGTTTCAGAACAGCTGGTTTCAATGAGTTCAATCCACTCTGAGTAACTTCACTCTAGGTTACACGTGTTCACCGCGGCTTTAAAAAGACATCATCAATTGAGCGAAGATAACACGATTCACCATGGCAACGGCACGTGACAAAAAGCGCTCCGTTTATTTCTCGCCAATAGAATAGGAGGCACTGTGTATATATATATATATATATATATATATAATGTCATGTAGGTGCAATCCTTCTGCAATAAAAAGAACATGGCTCAGCTGAAAATGAAATATAAAAACATCCTTCAGTCCGGTGAGTTTAAATGCTCTTGCTAGTAGGATGCCTGACTGGGAAATGTTTGATATATTTAATAAACTGGCCTTGAAAGTTTTGAGGATATGAGAACCGAGCACTGTGGCTGTAGAAGACACAGCTAGTGAAGAGCTGTGTATAAGCCTCACTCCCTGACCAACAGAGATGCTCTACTGACTATAGGGACTGCGGTCTTTAGCCTCCTCGTTAGAGAGCCCGTCTCTCATTCTGACCGACGGCAGTTAGAAGCCCGCGCAGAACGGGGCGAGTGGGACCTTTTAAATGTGCACCCAATCACAATGGGATATCCTAAAGGGTATTTGAATTATCTAGTTCCAGAGGTGGCAGCAAGACCACATTTATTTGATCAGCCTAATTCAGAAAGACATTCACCATTCACCTGTAATCCTATGAAACTCCTCTTTGAGGGCTTTCAAAGGAAACTTAACACAAATGTATAAAAAGTGCTTGAGAGCGATGCACACTTCTCTTCATACAGTTGCCTTGCTAACGTGTTCTGCATCCCCCGTGTTATAAAGAAAGCTTCCGTTAGCAAAGAAACGTAAGGCCATACAGAGAATCTGCTCAGATGTAAGAGCGCGACCACGACGAGTAAGGTTTGTGATGTAAGGATGAAGCAGAGTGTGGATATTTAATGGACTGTAAAGAAAAACTGTATCGCTCCAAACGGGGCTTCACCATATATTCTCTCCCGACGTAAATTTAACTCTCTCTGAATGAACGGACGTGCCATTTAAATGTCTGTGTTACGAACTTGTGCGATTAAGGAAAACGATTGAAAAAACAAACGGCGAAGGCAATTTCAACACCGCTCGCGCTTCTAAAAGGGGCGGAGATTGAAACAAACCTCGGGTTAGTGGAATAAAACCTGCTCCCGACCAGGTTAGGTTCACAGAGTAGGTTACTATGGTTACTCACTCTAAGTATAAGATACCTTGATTTCTAAAACGGGCTTGACTTACCCCACGGTCACAGGTTTGATTATACCTCGCGTTCTGAGTTTGCACTTACCCTGCTTTCTGAAACGGGTCCCTGATCATATTTGTTTGGAATGAGTCTGTGTTATATTGAGATATGTGCATTTAAAAATGTGTACATATGTTTCAGGAGTCTGTTCTTCCAACATTCGAGGCCATATCACAGGTGTCTGAGATGGAGGAGAAGTTTTATGAAGAACTCAAGGTCTGTAGCCTTATATCTGTCATGTACTCACCGGGGGCCTGATGTTTGAACGAGGCGTATGCCCAAAATGGGAATAGAAGTGTGCCTATGCTGTTTTCCATGCACGCATCAGAATTTATAAAACAAATCTTTGCGTAATTTGTGTAAACCGTACAGATGCTCTTGACTGCGTACCCACTGTTTTTCCTGAAATGAAAGAGTAATGAAATAATCAAGGATTTTAAACTCTGCTTTCATTTTGATCTAGACAGGTACAATAAATATTTATTATTATTAATGGAGATAAACACAAGATGGGGTACCATTCTATTTCATGCATTGGGACTTCTTAACATCGTTAAACGTGCTGGCTTAACATGGTCAACTTGTTAAAAAATGAGTTGGATGTATGATGAAGTATTCTGTGCTTGATACACTCCCCCAGCACTCCAACTTGTTTCAGAAAGTTTTTTATAAGTCTGGATCCCTGTTTCGCAACGGAGATCCTATTACTTTAAATTGGCAATTGGGAAAAGCACGGCCAGGCGAAAGAAATGGACCTGCCCACGTGCCAACCGACGAGCATAGGAAGACCCCCTTATCAAGATTGGCTGCGCTGTGGACCTGCAGCACGTTAGACTTACGATAGGGAGAGAAATTTGAGGTGTGTTTGTTTGCTCAATGCAATTCAGTGATGGATGTTATATATGGTGGATATAACGCTGGATTTGGAGATCGCTTGAGATTAAAATGGCATGGTCCCAGTGCTAAAAGATGCCAGACATAGCTTTTAAAAGTATCTGCTAAATGTCTTGTAGTGCAGGATTAATAAAAAATTGCTTTAGCATCATGGCTTTGCTGTTTTTAACAAAACATGCTGTAGGACTAACTGTTTTCAAATGTGTACGGTAATGAGAATTTTTATGGCCTTTTCATCAAAGACATGTTCAAAATTATGTTCTTCATTAATTAAATTGAAATCACAAAAATCATGATTGAAATCACAAAAATCATGTTTGGCATCTCGAAACTGAGATTTCATGAGAATCACCCACAAAATGTTAGTTTATTATCATGCCTTAGGGGCTGTTCACATTTATGTTTTGCGCACACACAACTTTGTTATTTCCGATGCAGACGCTCGCGTAAAGGCTCGTTTTCCGTGCTTTTTTTAGACACAAAATGTGAAATCATATGTTGTTAAAGTATTCTGACACACATATGGATGTGTCTGGGCTAAGCCCTGGATTTCTGCTTACCCTAGAACCACTCCTAGATGTTGGCATTGCTAGTTTCATCCTTTACCATTTCAGCTAGAAGAACAGCTCGACATAATTCTGTTTATTTTATTGGAAATATCTCTTAATAGGAGCGTGACTAACAGTTGTTTGCAGAGAATTAAGTTCTCTTTGCAAACCTAAATTGGCTGTTGTGTTTTGAGAAGAGAAGCGTAGGTGAGAGATTAGTTTTGGCCCCCCGAAAAAAGATTGTCCGGAATATAAAGGAGCAAAATTTACGCGAGAAGTCCAAAACAGAGAAGTTCAACTCCATCAGTACAGTCTCGGCGATCCCTGACCACAGATTGTTGTTATAACGGGAGGCTACGCGCCAAAGAAGCTGATCTTCCGAACTCTGTGTTCAGACATCATTATCCACCTGACCTCTTGAGCCTTCTTTATAAAGAAACAAAAAGGAAAAATAAG
Organism: Barbatula barbatula; assembly: GCF_947034865.1. Lineage (NCBI taxonomy): Eukaryota > Metazoa > Chordata > Actinopteri > Cypriniformes > Nemacheilidae > Barbatula > Barbatula barbatula. The sequence goes on from NC_136764.1 coordinate 24,294,951, forward strand.
TGTCTGCCGACTGTGTAAATGTAACCGCACGCGGTAAGTCAAACTAAGTCATACGTCTGTGTTTTGTTGGCAATCGGCACGTACGTGCATAATGTAAAAAACACGAAGGGATTATTTCGATGATGTAATGTGTGCTCGTGCTGTAGTTCCGCCTCCCCTGCCAGCCTCCAACAGCATGTGTCTTTTCGGAAATTATCGTAAAGCTGTAAGGCATTTCCACAACATTACGAAAAATACCACTGTATTTGAAGGATACATACAACTCAATGAAAACCATAAGAGTAATATATCGGTTTCCACAAAAAATTGCTAAAAGATGTTAAACTAATCAGCAAAACTGGATACATTTAGTTTGAAATAATGTTTGCAGGGCTGTACGGGGCTTTTTTTGCTAACACATGCGTGCTACACAATTCAATTTATAGACGCTAAATGCAGTTCTGCGCAACACATCAGTGTCCAAGGACACCTGGTTCCTTTTTCAATTGCATGTTTTACACCTGGTTTCATTGTTACTCCTATTGATCTCTTCCATTTTGCTGCATGTTTTACCGCTCAAGGGACATGTCCCAGCGTGTTCACTTTGGAAGTCTGTTTTGTTTCATAGCACATGCAACATATTTCACAGTGTTTATGACCAGTGAAAAAGAATGACATATTTATCTGAGAACTATTAAACGGTTTTATGTAAATTTTGCTATTTATTCAAAAACATAATGGGACTGGATCATTTTCAGCAATGTGTAATATGTATGGCACAAATTGCATTTATTGGCAAATCCGCATCTCGTATTTTCATCACATTTCTGTCTTGTACATTTGAAGGTGTTAAACATTGTCACGTGTATGGGAATAGGCGTGGAAATGATATGCATGGTAAAACCAGGAGTTGTAGACCCTATTATTGGTGCTTTTGGAGCGGAGACGGGGTGGAGATACGCACAATCTTCCTCTGACTGGGATTTATAAAGGGATTTTTGTGCAGGATCTGGCGTAAGCATGGTTTTATAAATCTGAAACGTTTGTGCGTGTGCAAAACCTAGCTTTTGTGCGTACGTACACTTTAAGGATTACATCTAAAGAGAGTTTTATACATGAGGCCCGTGGTTTGTGTGGGGGCTTTGTTTTAAACCTTGGCATTATTAAACATTTTACAGAACTGGCCTTTGTTATATGTTAATCCTTGAATCCGTTGCTTAATTGCAAAATTTCCTTTTACCAACTGAAAGGCCTCGCTTTATTTACCTTATTAGATTTTCATCTGTTTCTTTTCCAGGGTTGCAATGAGATTGTCCAGTCCATGCAATGTCCTTCATTTGATATCGTAGCAGGTCTTCCAGAAATTGATTCATTCATGGGGAAACTGCAAGGTATTTCAGTTTAATTCAAATACACAGACAAACGGTGTTTAGCTTGTGCATGATACTCTCATATTTAATGTTTATTGGCATCTAAATTTTCAGAACCGGCTACCGATCGGGTCGGATGGGTCCTGTAGGGTGTTGTATACAAAGTGTCTTCAATGTAGAATTAGCTTCACTTAGAGATGGCCTTTCTAGGGCAAATACTTAAGTGTAACACTTGAGTCTGAGTAAGGTCATTTTAGTATGGTTTTGACTATGCATACACTGCAAAGAGATAAAGGATTTGAGCGATACAAACGTCGAACCAATGAAATGTTTGCATTCAAAGGGTGTATTTGTACTGAATAATGCATTGATGGTTGCTTCTTTAGAAGACCGCCTCTGTGATGTATGTTTCCATCAAATATATGATCTTGGGAGTGTGCAGCCTCTTACATGAGACACAGCAGGTGTTAGCTTACATCAAACCCTAGCTCTCCCATACAACCCTGAGTTTACATACTGATCGAGTTGACAGAGCATCAAAAACTGTGGTTTGAATGGGCCTTGAGAACAGCTTGCTATTTTCCTGCTGAGCATTGAAATCGTTTTTCTTTTCCTTGTTGTAGAATCTTACCAGGCTTTGAGATCAGCCATTGAAGCAGAACAGAGGGTCAGGATGTCACCCAAACTAGTCTGAGATTCAGCGGAGAACTCTCAAACTAAAAAAAACTATTAAAACAATTTCAATATGTCATTTTTAATCTTATCAGATGTCCATGTATACTCATTTTGTGTGTGTGTGTGTGTTTGTTTGTTTGTAAGTTTTGTAGTGTTATGTTTCTTTGTGTACTAAATAAAGGTTCTCTCTTATTGGATCTTGTAAATCACATTTTAAATTGTATCCGTTTTCTTGATGAATCAGTTATACCTTATTGCACATTGTGATTTTTCTTTTTTCAACATGTGCCTCACATTTCATATCTCTACTTGTGAACTCAGTTTTTTTGTTGCGGATACCACACAGCCTCATACCAGTCACCCTTCTCATTACTCCTAAAGCCCCCAACTGGTCAAACCATCACTATGTGCAATCCACAATCACTGTACACACTTGCCTTGTAAACACAAGCTGACACATGACAAAATAAAGGAAAAATGGCTTGTAAATGGGTGGCCCCACATCTCCATATGCTCTCTGTGTGGTATATGCCTACCACCCCACCCAATTTCAAACTCGCATAGCAGTGGTTTGTGTTTTCACTAATTGAGAACTACAACTCGAATTTTGGGTCTCAAAAGTAATTGAATTTTTACTATTTTAGCATGTTGTAGATTTAATGCATTCTAATACTATTTTAAGAGTTTCCTGTAGCTCAGTGGTTACAGCATGGCGTTAACAACGTCAAGGTCATAGGTTCGACCCCAGGGGACTGCACATACTCCGAAACAAATGTATAGGATTATGCAATGTAAGTGGCTTTGGATCAAACCGTCTGCTAACTGCGTAAATGTAAATGTAGACTTTGTGGTTCTGTTTTTCTCTTGGTAATAACCAGCCAGTACTGCCCGCTACAGACCTGCCGCTCTCAATTCCGTTATCCACCAATTCAAGGAAGACCCAAAACCTACAGGAACCTTTCAAGGGAATTTTTGATTTGCATATGCGTTTCATGCGAGCAGAATCTTGTATCTGTTGGCTCCGAGTCTGTTTAAATCTCCTCTCTGAATTCCATCTGTCCACCTGAATATTTTCTCAGTGTTGAGAAAATTGGCAGTGACCGTTGCTCAGTTCCCATCACCTCCACAGACTAAATAAACTGACAAACCACCCAGCAAGCCCATCAGAGGAGCATGCAGAACAACCTCTGGGTTTTTTTGCTTTACCATCCAGATCAGCCCACAGTTAATGCAGAGCAGAGGTTGTTCTCTTTTTCTGAAATTACCTAAACATACTTTCAAACAAATAAAAATACCACGAAATATTCAATTCCATTTGCTATTTAGACTTTATTCTGTTACATGTCAACATACCTTTAAAGGTAGCATTTATTTTTGGGTAATCGACTAAATGTCATTTGTAAATCACGGATGCTAAATAAAAATGATGTGATGTGTCCAGCTGACGTGCTTGTATTTCAATGAAGGACTCCGGAGGAGGCAAAGCTCAGAAGCTATTTCACATCAAGTTCATAGAAGGTATTTTCTAATGTGCATCAAACCTTTTACTGACGTATCATTGGTTTTAAATATAAAAACTCTCCATGAGATTTCGACTCCCCTACTTACAAAGGCTAATTGGTTAATTCACTTAAAATGCTTTGTGATTGGTCCTTATCTCTTAAGCCCACACCTAATCCTAACCTTCGTAGGGGAAAACAGTGGGAGTCATAATCTGACGGGGAGTCAGATTTTGATACGAGACATTAGCAAACAACTGCCTACATATGTAAGATCCATAGATAAAATCTTCAGGAAATATCAAATTAATGTAACAAACATGAAAGTGTAAAGCGAAAGGTTGTGTTTTGGATTGCAGTGATCTCACCGGACATTAGTTCCTGTGAATGCACTCCGTAATTTACACTATATGCAAAAAGAAACATGTGCAAACAAATTTTTGCTTAGATTTGAGTTGTGTCGGCATGGCTTTCCTCTTGGTTTCCCCACAGACAGTTTGCCTGTGTGCCTGTGTGGCGTGTCTTGACTTTAGCCCAAAACGCTGGCATAATAAACCTATAAAGAAGATTAAAGGGATGGATGGATGGAGAAGGCCCTCTGGTGGTTCGTTTGGGTGTTACAGTGAGATCCGTGTAGTGTTGAAAGGGTGAAAGAATGGAGTGTCTTAAAGGGAGCTTCAGTGGAGAATGGTGCTGATTTGCATTTGGTTCCAAGCTATGGTCATCTTTTATTATTGAATAGACGGCACATAACAATGATCGTTATATTAAAATATGTTTAATTGAACAGGGAAAAATAGTTTCTATCATTTATTATGCCTGATATGGCTAAGGAATGTATTTGGAGTCCATCTCAGGGGACGTGATGTTTACAGAAACATGCTTTGAAATGTAGGCGACTAATATGTTTCATTTATAGGTGAATTGTTTTCTCTCGGTGCATATAGAGCGGTAACTGTTGTGAATGTGATCAATGCTCACTTTTTGTCACCATAAACCAGTCTAAAACATCCTCAACTCTAATTTAACGTTTATTAATTATATGCAATAAATCATTTGTTGTTTTTTGTACGTATACGTGAACCATCACCGTCCCAATGGACGATTTCAAAGCAACAACATAAACAAACATCACTGCGCATGGATGCTTGTGTGGCCCAAACTTAACGTCTGGTAGACATACGCAATGAATAGAGTCCCTGTAGATTATCTCTGATAACAAGCAAAATAAATAACAAATAAAATAAAACCATAGCTAGTAAGTTTAAAGTGTGTCTAGCCAGTATTATTTTGGGTAGCCAGTAGAAGATCCGTTACTTGGCTAAACTGAAATGTGACCCATTCAACAAATAGTTTATTTCATAAAATTAACATGCAATAAAATTATTTCACGATAAAATATTAATATAAATTAATAACAATATAAATGAATTCAAATATAAATAGTCATGTTATTAACCAGAGACCAGACCGATAGACAAAAACAGAGCGGAAGTTAACATTGGGCATGCGTCTGATGAAACCGTCTCCTCTACAGTCTGTGGTGTTGGCTCATTTGTTTGTTTGTGGTCGATTGACTTAATGTTTGATCTTGCACTTAGATCCCGCTTCTTTAGGTTTGGACAGTACCATACAAATGCTATCCCATCAATAATCTTTTTGGCCACCTGTTCCCTCCACTTTGATCTTGTAAATCACGATTTAATTATTTCCTAGTTTTCAAAGCAATCTCTTGTATTCGTCATTGATGCACATTCAGATCATAAGCAGTTTTACACACGAATCTCACATTTCACATCTTCCCTTTTGAACAGTTTTTTTATGTTGCTGATGCCACACAGTAAGAGCTCTACCTCATACCACACACCCTTCCCGTCACCCCCACCCATGCCCTCACAGCCTTGACCTCCAAACCTTCACTATATACAAGCCACAATCACTGTATACACTTTCCTTGCAGGCACAAGCTGACACATGACAAATCAAAGATCTAATAAACAGCTCACACTGAACAGTGAATGAAAATAAACGAAAACGGACTGCGAGTGGGTGGCCCTGCATCTCCATGTGAGGCCAGAAGCTCAACTGCTTCATCTAAGCTCTCTGGGTGGCATTCCCAAAACCCCCCATACCCCAAAACCCACCCAATTTGAAAAAGCTCATAGCCATGTTCATGTATTCAGCGAATTTGTGGGTCATTATCACCAAACCAATGAAACATCATGGCAGTAAAGATTAGAATTATTAAACATAATTCTGTATCACAATAATAAACATAATTATATTCTCTACCTTGCACAAAGCATCATTTTAACATTATTCATTAATTATGTATTTTATTGCCTTTTCCACTGAAATCTCAGTACCGCAACACGTCCCGAGTTGTGATTTAAACATTCTGGAAACGCATGTGAACATTCGACTTGATGTTATCAAATGACAAATAAAAAACTATGACAGAATATTTATGTATAATAAAAATGAAATTTCGGATTGATGAGACATCTGACTGATGCTCGCATTCTCCGTTACATCTTTAAAAGACTGTTTAAACACACACAAAGATATACAATTACATTAAGTTTGATTTTATGTTAAGAAACACATCTGTCTCACAACAGGTTAACAGATTACGTTAAATTTTTCTAGTTAAATATGTGATATTCTCTTTTCCATTCTCAAAGGTTTTCCACATTTAATAAAACTTTACATGAATAATTAATAAAATAATTAAAATATAATTAATGAATGTTTAATGATGTATGATTAATTCAAACTTGCTTTTATACGATAAAACATGCCAACCAAGATTTCGTGAGAATCACCAATGTATCGTATCTTCCTTGAGCACGCTAAATGTAGACACTTAAAATCTGTTTTTGAAATAGTGTACTTTTACAAACTTTTTTCCATTTTCTCCGTAAATACTTTTGAATATAATTGAAAATTGAGAATCAAAGCGAGTAGTTGTAAGCAATCCTTTTAAATATGCGTGTTTTGTTGAAATAGGCATGTTTTAAAGCAACACTTTGTAGTTTTTCAACTTTTTAATGTCTCTAAAAGGATTTCAATTATTTTCACATTACGCTTGTACCTTTGGGTTCCATAATAAATATTAACTAGCCAGTCAAAACAGCACACTCGTCTCACTTGCAATACGACAGCCATTAGCTAAAGTAGCTCACCGGAAGTCTAAATACAAACAGCTCAAAGATGGCGGCGCCCACATTTACGCCAAAAACAAGGTGGATAGTGGGTCGCATCAAATTCAAGACTCTACTCATGGCTTACAATACCACCACTGGTTCGGCACCCCCTTATCTCCACTCGCTTATTCAGACGTATGTACGCGCCAGATCCCTTCGCTCTGCAAACGAACGACGTCTTGTGGTGCCATCCCAAAAAGGTGCAAAATCGTAGCGCGACTACCCTTCAAGAGACAACGCAATAGAAGAAAATGCCTCTTGTCAATGCAAGCTTAACTAGAAGAGCGGTCTGTGACGATTGCCACAGAGAGATTTTTGCATCTTACGCTTATTTCGCCTAGCATATAAACATATTAACCCACCTTCAGATCGGTTTATTGAAAGGCACTTGTGTAATGTGTCAGGAGTGCATCCTTACTGTGAATTTAAAAGGCATCCAGTCATAGAAAATGTCATGGATTATGGTAATTGGATTGGTTTTAATGGTCAAACTCAATATTTTAAAGAATTGCAAGAACTGAATAATTGACCAAAACCAACTGATCAATCGAAAATAATCGATGATTAATTGAATAAGCGTTCGATTAATCGATTATCAAAATAATCATTTGTTGCAGCCCTAGTGTTGTGGTTTTGTTTTTGTCTTTGGTAAGTCTCGTCTCTGTAACAAAATTTTAGAATAACCACAGTGGACCTGCTACAGACCTGCTCTTTTCATTTCAATTATCCACATTTCAAGGAAAACCTACAGGAACTTTTGAAGAGAATTTTTGATTTGCATATGCGTTTCATGCGAGCAGAATCTTGTATCTGTTGGCTCCGAGTCTGTTTAAATCTCCTCTCTGAATTCCATCTGTCCACGTGAATATTTTCTCAGTGTGGAGAAAATTGGCAGTGACCGTTGCTCAGTTCCCATCACCTCCACAGACTAAATAAACCGACAAACCACCCAGCAAGCCCATCAGAGGAGCATGCAGAACAACCTCTGGGTTTTTATTCCCCTTGTAACCTCAGTCTTTCTTCTATGGCCTCACTCTATCATTCTCTAGCTTTGCATTATCTTTGGACAGATTTGGATGCGACAGTGATCGTCAATGCCAGCACTACACTTTAAATCTGCTTTGATGCTTTGGAAAGAAAAGCTTTCTCAAAATGCATGTCACAATTATTTCACAACTTCATCAGCTTTCCTCGGCTTCCAAAATTGGTATAGAAAGGTTAAAGGAGTAGTTCACTTTCAAAATGAAAATCCTGTCATTGTTAAGCGCCTCTTGTCATTTCCAACCTGAATGACTTTCTTTCTTCTGCAGAACACAAAAGAAGATATTTAGAAAAATGTTGGTAACAGAACAGCACAGCCTCCCATTCACTTGTAATGTAACCGATGCAAGTGAATGGGGGGCTGTTAACAATATTCTTGTGCGTTCTGCGGAAGAAAAAAAGTCATACAGGTTTGAAATCGGAAATGATGACAGAAATTTCATTTTGAAGGGGAACTACTGCTTTAACCAGTACAAGCCGAGCTCTAAGGAGTTATAAAATACCCCTATTTATATCGGCTGATAGCCTAAATATCACTTTATTTATTTTATTTTATGAACCTTGCTACGCATATGGAATAACCGTTTTACAATACCAATAAGACCCAAAAAGCAGTGGGTTACAGTGTTTTATAGAAACTAAGGGCGTTGTGACACGACACAAAGCTTATTGCTTTATTAACTTATGATCTTTCCAGTCAGCAAAGAAGCAAAAAAGTGTTGTTAATGCTGTCAGACAGTGACTTTTGTCTGATCAAAAAGGTGTAATTAAAGAAATGTCAAAATGATTGAAATATATAAACTATAACATTTGAAGTAACAATTTACATGAATATTTCATCGAATATTTCATACAACCTGTGTTACTGATATGCGGCAAAGTTGGTTTTGTAGGTCAAGATTGTGACTGTCTAGAATGTTGCTACCAATAGAGGGCAGTCAAATGGTGCAGAAATACAGTCATGAATGATGAAAGAGCAGGAGTTGAACTAGCTTTGGGTAATATATCTAAATTTATGTTTGAGTGTGTTTACAAATTAAAAATCAAAAAGGAAGTTCCAAGCATAATACATGGCTCTATTAGAATAGTTTCAGTGCCTATTTGTTATGCATCTTGGCACGATCATTGGCACCAACACTTGGGCGCCTGATATTAATGTATTCACAGCGATGTTTTATGTTTGTTTTTGTACATGAATGCTTCCCTGTGTTTTGAGGGGATTGTTGAGTCTTTCGAGTCTCAGCAATGTTCTCCCAAAAATATTTTGTACGTTACTTGGATCAATTTTCTATTGTTTTCCAAAGGTGGAATGATGAACCGTGTCTGTGTGGTGTTCTGAACGAAAAGGTAGAGACACTGTCTGCGGGGCTGCGGTGTGTCTGGGTTTTCCCAGCTGGGTTTGCCTGTTTATGCTTCCATTTCAATGTTTCTAGAGGACGGAGTGCCGGTCAACACAGGTGTGCAAACCACAGTCACTGACAAAGAGGGTGTATTGTTTAAACTCATACGGCATACAGACATTCATCTTTACTTTATGGTATATTTAGTATATTTATGTAGATATATTTCTATTATAAAGTGTCGATCGAACAAATTAAGCTAAACGAGAAACGTACAGTAATTGCACATTAGTGATAAGTAAGTGTACAAAACAATCTCACCCTGGGACGCTATTTAAACACCAACATTGGTTTTCATCTATTTCTAAAATATTTTTTATGAAATGACAGTGAAATGAATTACTAAGTTGGTTCAAATAACAGTTTGTATTTGCAACTATGTGTGTACCTTTGGTGTACATATTTATTTCAATCAAAATACCTATATAAGATCAGTCAAGTTTAGTAGTTTTGAGCATCACAAATGCATTGATGTCCATTCCAGTGGACTCAAAAAGGAACATGCAGGTTGCGATCTTAAGCAGCAACAGCACCACCTGCTGACAAAATGCCTTTATATCTTGAGATTTAATCTTTGCGTTTGTGCACAATGCATATGCTTCTAAATATTGGCACTGGCAGACATCGCAAAGACTGTTCAACAGAAAGCCGTAAAAATACAGTACAACAACATTACCTTTTTATGACTTACACTGCAACATCTAACCAAAGAAGTGTAATGCTCACAAACAGCATTTCGTTCATCAACATCACTAACAGTGTTTTAATACTTACAATCGGTCTGTTTCTTATTCCGTTTAACTTTGGGGTAAAAACCTGTTTTTGAATCAAGATGTTTATTTTCGGATCTTTTAAAATTGCTTGGGTTTAACTCAGGCTTTAAGCGGCTACAAAGAGCAGCTGTTTCAGGATGCAAGTGTTTTATCAAAACTGCCTGTTCTGTTTTTAGAGTTTGTAAGCAAGAGGTCCAGACCTTTCCACATCTGTAGTTTTACATGTTTTTTTCAGTTTTTTCCAACATTGCAAACATCACAAATAACTGAACAAGCGCAATGTAACACGCATTTCTTTGCGCCATCAGTATGTGAATGCAAAACGTCGCAAATCTCCTACAGACTCCATATATGCGGCAACATTCAAACCCAGAGCATCCGAGGACACATATGGCGCAGTTTTTAGCGCTACACATGTTGCGCTGGCCACATAAAATCTCCTCACTACGTTCATTACGCTTTACTACCTCTCATGTGTGCTTCATTATTTTCCGAAAGCCTTTTTTTAACCAGAACGCAGCAACTTGCCCTCTACAATTTCCAACCTCGACAGCTCTGCCCTGCGAACTGCACTAGAAAAGGGCCTGGAGAGCAGCCTGCAGAGATTTACATCCCCAAACAGCCCCTTGACGCATACAATGCAACTCCGACACGGCTGGCATTGGAACTGTTATTGTTTTAACCAAACAAACCACATCTAAACACTGGGTTTGCATTACAAGTTCATATTTAGGCCCTTCTGTAAACATCATTGGGCAGAATGAATCAATTAAAAGAGCATTACGTTAGTTCCTGTTTATTTAAAACATGTTTACACTGCAGGGGCCTGCCTGAAAATTCATATTGTTCCTGCGCTGGATCAGGACGTAGAAATTGCAAACACATTTGTTAGTTCGAAGCCGTTTCTGTAAATATTGATCTGTGCTCTGTATGATGAGGTCGGTGAACTGATGAAGATAGTTGGATGGATAAATAAAAGAGCAGCTCGTTCCTTCCTATCTCAATCTATATGGTTCTTCAGGTTTTGTATTAAAAGGCCTGCGATGGGTTTACTAATAGAAACGTTTAGACATAATAACACTGTCGTCCTCGCAGCCCAGCCTTTACATAAAGTTTTCATCACCCCCACCTTTTTTCCAGCCACATCAACGCTCCTGGAACCATAATAGTGGCAAACAGAGATAAACAGCGAATAGAAGTGTAATCTTTTTAGCCATTTTCAGTCATGCTGGGAAGGAGAGACCCGTGCCAGTCACCATAAACATAAAGCACACACACACGTCTAATTAATCAGGCCTTTTGAATTCAAGCAACAATGAGTGCTCATCCTCCGGCCACCCAAGCTGCACAGCAGATCATGTGTTCCTTCTTTTGTTCTCACCCAATTTTTCCTCCCCCTCTTCGCCCGCCCCATATAGACGCCGATTGCTGCCGAACGCGGCTATCTGTTGTTAAATGTGTCAGCTGTTATCTCGCCCGTATATTACAGACTATTTAAGGGGAGAGATGTTTTAGTTTGTGCCAGGTGCTGCCCTCCATTGCTCTCTCTCTGAACGGCTCTGACAGTTGTGTTCAAACACACACGCTGTCCCTTTAAATCTCAGCCTCAATCTGGTCTGATAAAGTTTATAGAAGTGGGTGGGAGGGAGAGTCAGACCCCCCATTTTGGATCACACAGTGCCAGTGCAGTTTGGCTTTTGCGGCTCATGAAACACAGCCAAAGCCAGACATGAATGAGAGACAGCCCTATCAGTCCTGCGATCAGCTCTCTCTCTCTCTCTCTCTCTCTCTCTCTCTCTCGCTGTGTCTCGTTTCCTCTTGAAAATATTCGGCACGTCACAGAGCTCCTTAGGAAGATGGAGCTAAACTACGTCAGCTTTTCTAATCGCATTGCTTCCCAGCGGAAACTGTCGAAGGCTCCGGACCTCCAGTGACGCTGCATTGAGATATTTGGTGCATATTGAAGCACTTGTATAAAAAATGAGTTTAGACTTTTTTTGTTTTCCTTTTTTCGTATAGTGATTATACCTGTTTAAGTGTATTTTTTAAAACAAAACATTTTGTCTTTTTGTTAATACAAATAGTGATTGTAGCCTGTTAAATTTTTTTCTTTTTAAATATAAATAGACATTTAAACCTATTAATAAAAGATGTGATTATAACCTTTGCTTTAAATTTTCTACAAAAACAGTGATTAAACCTGTGAAATTGTTCTTTTTTATAGAAACTTTTTTCTTTTTTTTATATAAATAATGATTAGAAAGATTATGTTTTGTTGTAATTTTTTCATAAAAACAGGTATAACCTGTCAAGTTTAAATAAAAATAGTGATTATAACCATGGAACGTTTTCTTTTTTTTAAAAAACTGTAATATAACTGTTATATCATATTATATTATATATTATGTTTTTCTTTTTCATAAAAATGTAATATAACTTTTATAGTAATATACTTTATGATTAAAACATGTTATGTTATGTTTTTCTTTATATAAACAGAAATAACATGTTAAGTTTAACTTTCTTGTAATTACATCAGATATATCATTTAACGTTTGAATAAACAACTATTTATTTTATTATATTAGATTATATTATCATTTGATTCTGTCATTATTAGTTTACCCTTTGCAAGTCATTCAAAACCTTAGAATAACCTTGACGTATTCTTCCATAGAAAGCAAAAGAAGATATTTTGATAAATGTGATTTTGTGTCCATATAACAAAAGTCAATGGGGTCTTGTTGGTTGGCTACCAACATTCAAATATCTTATTTTGTGTTCTGCAGAAGAAAGAACGTCACACAGGTTTGAATGGCACGAAGGTGAATAAATAAGTAAAAAGAATATTTATTTTTGGGTAAAATGTCCCTTTAACTGATTCATGTCATAAGATGTTATGTGAGTTATTAATGAAAGAATGCCACATGTGTTGTCAATAGACCTCACTTGAATTGGAAATGGTCCTTTAGGAAACAAACAGGTAATTGTCTTATGTTTTAAGACTTTCTACTATCCTAGTTTTACACCAGCCATTTTAACACAGCAACGCTTTTCACATGTCCCCTTTTGAGATACTTTAACTCTTGACATGTAGAACAAGATTGTGCCCTACGGCCCAAGTTCGTGTTCTCTGACCGCACGAGGCAAAGCCTCTGACATGCTCTAGTCTCCTGCGATACTAAAGGGGCCTCAACAGAAACTTCAAAAGGCAGAAGTGTATCAGATTCAGACAGGCCTGAGGTAGCTGACAGATGAGCCCGTGTTGTGGGAAGCAGAGGAATTTACAGCACACGCCTTTCATCTCCATAGGTGGGCTTATTGTACTGAAGACACTAGCCTGGGGAGTCACAACAATAAAACAGGAAATGTGGAGCTGATACGTGTAAACTTCCTTCCCTCCTTTCACACTCCTACATCTGTGTTTGGCCATCTAATGGGGTGTGACTTTTCGTCAAATCACAGCTTTTCTTTGGAACGAGACAACAGTGCAGACAACACGATATTTTTAAATAAACACACGAGTCAAGAGTTGTTGTTTTTTTTTGGCATTTATTTTGTTAGTTGAATTCCTATAAAGGGTGAAGGAAATGATGGTCACATCGTTTCTTTTTTCCTCGAACAAAGTTTTCTGAAGTCACAGTGTTTTAGACAACAACAATAACAGAAACTCTTCAAATCTTTACATGGAGAAGGAAGGGCAAAGAGTCGCAAGGTGGTCAACTGTAGCCACCTCTTTCCTTCATAATTTCCAACAGCAATATGAAGATCTCAAATCCCACCCCACCCCCAAAAACAAATAGATATAATTATATATTTATATTTATAATATATTTACTCTTTAAAAATATAACTTCAGTCTAGCGACTAACATCTGTACAAACTACAAAAATAAACATTTTATATAAATAATTTATATGGCATGACATACATTTAAATCAAAACCCCTATGCAGGACCCCCATCCCCTACCCCTGTCTCCTGTCCTTACGCTGTACATGTGCTTTCGATTGCTTATGTTGTGTTGTCTTTCAGAAACAGTAGCTATTTATTTAGTTAAATATACAGACAGAAAGAAATGGTGTGTGAGAAGCTGCCACTTAAATTAACACATTTCCCTGCATTTAATCTGGCAGTGATGTGACCAATACTGAACGAGTGAGCTTTTTTTGCTGAAATACTGCCTTGAAATTGGACCCAAGAAAGAGAACTGAATCGAAGACAAAATACTGAGAAGACTAGCACCAGAATTGGTTACCTGTCCATACACTGGCCTTGAGGGAGATGCCCCGGGGGCAACTACCTGGTAAATTATTGCGAATGTCCGTTGCTATGAACAAAGCAGTCAGCAATATAAAAAATAATGAAAATCTCCTTTTGCACTCACATAGTGTTCCCTTTCTAAATGATATTGATGATATCTCCCAATCATTTACTGGGATATATATAGTGACATACTGAAGCTTACACAACGCATGGCTGAAATAACCGTAGAGAAAAACATCATTTGACCGCCCTTCAAGTATGTCAACGTAGACTGCAAATGGAGTCTGTTGACTGCAAATGACTCATAGTCTGTTCACTGCACACTGTACTACATAGGGAGTTTTGCACCAACAAGGAGACCATGAAATAAAAACAATATAGTTACTTATTAATGAACAGACAAATTAAGTTGTAAGACTGAAAGTAAAGAAGGCACAATGGTTGCTGTCAGGAAAAAAAGGAAAATAAATAAAGGAAAAACACTGGAAATTACAGAAACTGCTATCTGTGTTGATATAGATTTTGTACAGTGCAATAAGTCAACATCTTCAACCAATACAGATAAGCTTCCTATTGGCTGCGGTTTAAGAACTTGCTAACATAAAAGTTATATCTCGGCTTGTGTTGGGGAAAGGGGTACTGCATATGTTCAAGACATGTCATCTTAAATTTGAAGTGTAGCAGCAAAAAAGGAACACTGACCTTGCATTTCAATAACCTAATATTAACTTCTTTTTACATATAGCACATTTCAGAATCTATACAACGGAGGAAACAATGCCTCCAAATCCTCTTATACACAAGTGAATACACAAGTTATACAGCACGATTTAAAATAGTTTCCCTCTTTTTTAGTATTAAAATATATATATATATATATTTATAAATGTCTAAGCAGACCTTTTTAATAATTTTAAAATAAATCCTCTCGTGTGTGTGAGGTCTATGTACAGTTCAAAGACACCAGGCTGGAAATGGGGACTTCCCGAGGCAGCCAGAGATTCCGGACAAAGGGATACGGGGGCTGGGAGCAGTCTAGCAATCTTTGGCTGCTTGGATCCATGCACCATCTGCAACACACGCAAACAAATATAATTATTACATGGTTAGAAACCAGTACGGACAGCTGTTTATTTATAACAAATGAGCGATCTCTAAATCTACTGCTAGAAGTGACCATTCGTTCTTACCTAGCGCCTGGTTAGATTGATGTTGGCTTTTCTCTGTGGGTTCCAGATCTTGAAGTTCCAAAGAGTCTCTTTTATAATTAGAAGTTTTTCCATATGTTTGAGAAGTTCTCTTAGAGTCCTCGAAAGTGTCCGACTCGGTATCCTCGAACCCTTCGTGCATGTAACCCTGATATGACCCCGGCAAACTGGGGTGCACTGCCACCGTCACAGAGGCTGTGGCTGTAACCATGGTGATGGCATTGTTAGGCCGCTGCAATGCCCCGGCGCCATTGGCTGGGGCTGTAGTCCTGTTTTGCTGCTGCCTTCTCCCTGGTTGTGGCCCTGGGCCACACTGAGTAGTCCTGTGAGGACAGTGGGTCCTGTCACTTGGTAAATGTTGTCGCTTTGGCCCTTGGTACTCGTGTTTGTTATCCCATCGCGTGATTTGCGAACTGACAGAGTTGACCGCATTCTGGGCAGACTCACTCAGCTGTCCTTTAGTGCCTGTTTCGTGGAAAGGCTTCACCACCTTGGAGGCAAAAACAAATGAGAACGAATTAAAAAATGAAACAAACAGTTCCTTAATGTTTTCTTTATCGTCGACGTGATAAACTTACTGTAAGCTTCGGGAAGCTGGGGTTTTTGCTGGCTTCCAGTAAAATATGGGAGGTGGGAGTTTGAGCCGGGGGTGTGATGTACGTGCTCCTGTCACAGTACTTGTATTCCTCCTCGCCGATGCCAGAGGTGGTTTCAGAATAGAACTCCGATTCGGAGGTCTCGGAGAATGCCTGACGCGGTCCCTTTGGGATGTTCCCAGTGTAGTACCCGTGGTGGTTCATAGGTGGTGGCTTGGGCTCAGGGGAGGGACTTTGCAATTGATTGGTGTTGTTAGAGGGCACAACCTCAGAGGGGGGACCCATGAGCGACAGCAGTACTGGAAGTAGCACCAAACCATTCAGGATCCCCAATAATGTCAAAATGGCCAGCACGGCAAAGAAGTATCTGTAAAAGAAAACACAAATAGAGATGTATAAGCATCGTGCAGGAACAAGGTGTCAATATTCGACAGCTATTGAAAGTGTCCCCCTTATTCAATGCATTTCCTCTCCCTGCTTCCTTTCTTCTGGCGACCTGACAATGCTGGAGGGAAATTCCTGGGTTCCATCTTCGAAGCGAGCGCCTGCTCTTTCTCCCTCTGGGAGCCCTCATCTATCACCACTGCCCTGCCACTTCCTGAGGAGACGTGTTTACATTAGCGAGCAGATTCTACACGTCAGAAACACTCTGTTGCTTTCTTTCGCTCTCCCTGGCTCGAAAGCTGTCGCTGCTGTTAATGTAATTTTTCCCTCCGCAACCTAATACCCCCATCTCATTGAGATTGTATTTCTCCTTGGCCATGGCACACCACCTCTATGTTTAAGCTGGGCAGACCTTTGCTTTGTATCTCTTTCTTTTCCACCGCCCTCTCCCTCCTCCTGGCCTCCGACAGCCATGTTGGCTCGAGAGCTAATCATGCAACGCTAGCAATAAGCTCTATTGAAAGGCATTTCTTGTGTAACAGACTGAGTCAGTAAAACTGACCCTCCACCAACAACGCTTCCAACAGTCAACAAGCACTCTGTGTGCATTGGAGATGCTGACAAGAATCTCTCTCATTGGCCCGAGCCGGTCTGACTAAGACTGATACTAAGACTAGCTGTTCTGTTGGAACACTTTGGACCACACCATTTCTCAGAGGGGTAACCTCAACGCAGTGCTGAAATGTTGCAGGAAACACCACCCTCACCCGCCAAAGCCCAAAATATGGAGGTCTGGTTGGCACTGGCACTAGCAGCTCTGGTGATGCACTGCAGAGATGCTAAACGCTGGACGTGGCATCAGAATTGTGTATTTGAACGAATGGGCCAAGGGAGAAGATGGTGAATGTGGTTCTGCACGCTCAAACGCTATGGCAGTTGCGCTCTGTGCCCAGCTGGCGTGTTAAAATTAAGAGCTCGCTAATAGGCTACAGGGCTGCGAGGGTGTCTGTGTCTTTTGCGCTTCAGTTCAGAGCATTATGTGAAGGCTCTGATTCACCACAAGAAAGAAAGAGCACGAGAAAATTAGAGGGCACTTCAGTTAAACGCTTACACTGAAAAGAGACAATTCAGCTGTTTTAGCTGTGGTTCAGACTTCTGGAGGTAGCGAAAAGAGCAACAGAATCTGGAAAAAAGTCTGGTATGTTCTCTTAACCTCCCACCCTCTGACCATTTTTCGATTCTGTAACATCTACAAGATCCTTGGGTTTCAAAAAGAAGGAAAAAGTGCATCTTTGGCGTATCTGCTTGGAGCATTCTAGGGGTACTGTGGAAACTGCTGTCCATTGACCCGTCTCTTCCAATGAGGCAATGTGTTTACTTTGGCTGTCTGAGAACCGTCAGGCAAATGAATAAAAAAACCCTGTTAAAAAGATTACAGGTCTGACCCACGTCGCGCCACTGAACCTTCATTTTGGATCTATTTTAGTTAGCGTCTCTATCACGGCTCCCTGAGGAGACCTGCACTGTATCACGGTTTTAAAAAGACTGTAATTACCTATTTCAGTCGTTTTGCACAGTCAAGGAGAGGTAATATTTAAACTGACCTATAAACCCAAATTCCCAAGGTGGCTTGTTGGGGTCTGTGTGTAAAATGCAACACTACCAGACTCCGAATTATATGCCACATTTAGACCAGAGGCTTCGCTATGGCTTTCATTTTCTCCACCCCTTCCTCCCTCTTCTCTCATGTCTCCCACGTCCATTAACACACACGAATCAGAAAGCATGAGCGTGAACCGTTTAGTTTTTTTGCTCAGCTCTTGAAAACTTTCTACACCGATTCCTGAAAACATTTTGAGAACTTGGGCAGTGTGAGTGACACTTCCACAGGAGTGCGGAAAAGCCACAATCACCCTTTCAACACAATGTTCAATGAGAACATGAGGGCTGTTTGAGAATTAAAAAACAGACAAATAAGCCAACCATCTCTGGCTGCACTTACATCCACCTTTTGTTAGTTAAAAGCAGTCATTTTGTCTGATGGTCCAGTATACATGAAAAGACTGGAAAAAAGGCACTTGTTTATTTTACTAAGTCAACATTCCGAAAGTGGAGCGTGATTTATTTAAGGAGTAAAAAAAAGAAAAAAGACTAAACCATCCACGGGCCCCGCTTGGGTTAGACCTCCAGAGTAGACCTAGTGTTAGGAATTCTGTTGTTTATATAAACTGTAATCTTTTCCATTCCGAGTCAGGGGTTGGAAGGGGTGGCTTGTTCTGAGAGGGGCCGCTGAGCTTGTTCTCCTGTTTATTCAGTGTCCCACAGCCAGGAGATGTTTACAGCGATGTATTTATGCTACTCCCCAGCTAGAGGACCAGGCCCTCCCACCGTGAATGCCCCAGTGCTGGCACACCACTTTCACCAAATGGTTCGCTCCGATGCCCAACCCCCAATCTTCCTCAGCTTTACCACGAAGCAATCTGGTCTAACACCCCCTGCAGTTTCTTGGACACCCAAACTGTGCTACTTTTTCTTGTTTTTATCATCTTCGGTGTAAAGAGAGACGGCTCGTTTTAACATCTTAGGAGTTAGGAGACTATTGTAAGGTTTCATTTTTTATATAAAGGTACGTTGGATCCTTAATCTTATAACATTGCATTTTCCAGCAAAGCCCAGATCCAACTGAAAAACACTGTTATTTGCTTCCTGGGAAGCGAACATTAAACAAGGCAAAAGAATTCCCAAATGTACTGGTTGGAAGGTAACTTCAGAATGTTTCGTGTCGAACCAAGGATGGGCAGAGCGAACTTTCATATGTATTGCACTGTGCAAAAAGGTTCAAAAGTTCTGAACCAAATGATTGGACAGTTGATGTCCTCCCCAAAATCACGGGGGTGACGTTGTGAGCGTGTGCGTGTATGAGTCACCGCTCAGTGGGTTGTATATTTACATGTTTACAAGCAGCTGCTGCACTCCCTTGATGTTTCCTCCATTTGTTGCGCATTCATGCGACTCAGAGGATGTTTGTCAGAGTGCCGTGGTGGTCTGAGGGGAGTTAATATCCAGACTGACAACACCAGGTGATGAGGGAAAGGTGGAAGGCAAACGTTACCACCTGTACCCCGGAGCCACATGGACAATCGTGTCACTTTTCAAAGTAGGCACACGGGCCAACTGCAGAGACCAGCATGGAGAAGTGTCAATCACTCACCTCATAATGAAGTCGAATTCTGAGCCGGCAAGCATAATTACTCCCAGCAGAGTGGAGATGGCTCCGTCAATCACAGGAGCAAACATATGCTCCATTGCCACAGCTGAACGAGTGTTCCTGTCACCGATAGCAGTCAGGAAACCCTACATAGTGAAAATTAAGAGTGAATCTATGTACCTTGCAGAAATACAAATACTTAAAGACTGAACATTTTGAAAAGGGGCCTTACCAGCGCGATGTGCACAGTAAACTCCACTCCAATACCAACAGAGGCAATGAGGATGACCACTGGAATGGCGCTCAACTTAATACCAATCAATCCCATTATGCCGAAAAGTTCCACAGTCATCATGGCCAAAATAAAAACCTGAAAGGTAAATTTAAAGGAAAGCATGTTAGTTAAGCTCTCAAAAATGCATGCTTCTAAACAGCCTATATGTCCATTCATTGACCTCAAGAGAAAGTATGTGTTGAAATAAATGAATGACAATCTAGAACTGGGCCTCTTTGGGTTTGCATCCTCCACTTTTCATTGTCGTCTGCCTTAAGTATTACGTTACATCCCGAACCATGTCCTGTCCCCACCCCATGTCTTCTCAGTTTCAGAGCAAGGGAAACAAGTCACACTACATGTTAAAGTGCATAAGGACCTCCCATCTGCCATCATGTTCCTGGTACAATTTAGTCCTCCATGTTTTTCTACAGTTTTTTGATACAATACAGTGGGCACTTGGTAAAGTCTTTACCCTGAGAACCTTTGATGTTGGCAGGGGTTCCAATTTGGTCACGCTTAAATTGGAGATGGTAAAATCCATTTTACTGCGGCCACATATAGGCTGTAAAACTGAAGAGAACACGGATGGTTTTTGGACCATAAGAATATGATAAAAAAAGCACAGCCCAAATTATTAGGCATTAGCACTTAAACATATCGAGTACCACACTGCAGCTAAACCAAAAATACATACATTAATACTTAGTTTTTCATATTGCATAAAAAACCCAAGCAGCCTGTGAAATGCCTTTAAAACG
This sequence comes from Barbatula barbatula, assembly GCF_947034865.1. Classification (NCBI taxonomy): domain Eukaryota; kingdom Metazoa; phylum Chordata; class Actinopteri; order Cypriniformes; family Nemacheilidae; genus Barbatula; species Barbatula barbatula. The sequence goes on from NC_136764.1 coordinate 24,315,590, forward strand.
TTAAACTAACCCACCCACCGGCCACCCCCATTACATACGGCCCCTGATGGATGGGTTTAGCAGGCCAAGGTCGTGACTAGGGAGATCCGTCCTGTCCCTAAATTTCCTAGACAAAGGCAGTTGGAGGTAAAAGCCTTCAGGAGAGCTTTGCATTTCTCCTTTAGAAAGTCTTGCAGCACCCATTTAAATGACAAAAGAGGTGAGGGCAAGACTATGTATGTGTGTGACTGTGTGTATGTGTGTGTATGCATGCAGCACCCTCTGGACAACCCGCCAAGGCCCTCCCCAGAAAACCGCCCTGGTGGCAAAGTTATTGAGCTGTGCTGAGGGGATCAGGGGGAGCGAGAGAAATGAGAGAATAGAGGAAGAGGGTTGAAAAGAGAAAGACAAGTCGGAGAGCAAGTTGGAAATGGATTAAGGTGAGGAGAAGGCAGACTTACAATGACGCCTGCGGTCCATGGGTTGAGGAGGAGGATGGCGCACACCAGGAAGGTGCACGCAAGGACTATGCTGATGGACAGAAGAAACCAGTGGCGTAGACCAATGTACTGTTCCCAAAACAGAAATGGGTAGCCGTTGGGATAGTTCTGAATTCCCTGGCGCATAAACTCTTCACAAATGGAGCGCACACTCTCGATGGCCTCGATGAAGTCGGAAGCTTGTCTGAGGCCGTTCATGTAAAATGGAAACTGTGCAAACTCCAGAGGCTCAGCTGCAGGGACTAAAAGAGAGAACAGGTTTCACAATGAAAATCACATTACCACATTTGAGTTCATGAAGGAGTAATGACATGAGAAAGGTGGTCACTTACTGCGAAGGTTCTCCCCGGTGGTGTCATACTTATCATGGATCCACTCCCGAGGGTGAGGGTAGAAGTTGGCCTGAGAGGCAGCATAACCCAGTGGATCGTTACTGACCCATACTGTCAGGTAAATATAGAACACCTCAGGGGGTATGAGACCATCCTCATCCACCAGCCGACGGGTTGTGAGCTTTAGGCGAAGCAAGAACGTTTAAATACCAATTTTTTAGACAGTACATTTTTGAAGTAGTATTTCTGCATGCTTCAATGGTTGACCACACACCTGGCTGTAGTTAAAAGGGTCTTTCTTGGAGCCAGTCTGAATAAGCAGCTTGTACGCAAGTGCTCCATCCTCAGTGCCGTTGCGATAGCTGTCACGGGTGATCCTGCCTGCCTTCCAATCAGCATCGAATGTAGATTGCAAACCTATGTGGAGCACAGAAATGCAAATTAGACCTACAAATTCTGACTTGCAAGAATCTTTCAACATTCCCTTTCACAAGCATGCTTTGGGCTTGGTAAAATCACTTCTTTAGCAGATTTACAGGCAAGCCAATCACACAAACAGACTTTTAAACCAAATGCCCTCCTCTCACTGAGTTCTCCATCTTTCTGCCTGCTGCTGAATAAGTGTGTGTGGGCTGAATAAACTAACCAGAGAAAGCATTCCGTGCTCTCCAAATGAAAAAGTCTGGCAACAGCAGAAAAACTGTTTCCACAACCATTCTGTAATTACAGACATCTCACAAGAAAAGGAAATGGCATGGGGGGGCCCGAGAGTGAAGGGAAGAAAAGTCTTTCAACTACTCCCAGTTTCCACAGCCATTCACAAGAAATCACTTCTTTTCAATTGACTGAATTTCAACTGCTGTGGCATCACACAGTTAAGCTCTTATCACAGGATAATGTGAGCAAAGGGGAACACAAAACGTCTGAGATAACCCCCTGACCCACCGACAATACTCTCTTTGGCCAGGTGGAAAGCAGACAAAAGCAGATGACAGGAATGAACTTTCACTGAACTCTTTCTCTCACCTTTCCTAAGAGATACGATTCAGTGATCTCACATATGAACACAACTGAAAATGTTATACTTATTTGAGCATAACTATGTTTAATTTTTCCTCATTATTTGGCAGATTTGCTATATCCCCAGACTCAAATATAGACTCCTATCTTGATTTATGACAAACAAAAAGAAGTAGAAATGAATAATGTGAATGATCATAAATGGCCTTGCTATGTTCTTACAGATTTTGTTCAAGTCACAAAAGCCAGTGGGCAGCAAAGTTCTGTTTACTAAATATGATGCCGGTCCCTCCTTTAATAAATATCTATGGCATTGTACAGGCAAAAAATATATACTTAGAATATAATCATTCACATTAATTTTAAAAACATGAATTTCTATCAACTATTATTTCATGTTAGCGGTATAGTTATAGTAAATAGTAACAGTAGCAATTACTAAAGTAATAATAAAAAGTGCATTAGCAAGCACAGCTAAATAAGAACATATTGTGAAACCAAGTCTTACCTCTGAGCCAATCCTGGAAGTAATGGAGCCACATTCTGGGAAGTTTGTGATTGCTGTCCTTAATCACATATTTCACAGTGTTAAAGGCATTGTGAAGTTGTATAAGCTGTCTTTGGGAATGGGCATAGTCAAAGCCATCCATGGTAACCAGGTACATGTTATAGAAGGAAAAGTATTTAAACTGGGCCGTGATGAAGTCATACTCCTTTGTGTCCCTAGGGACAATGTCAGTCAAGTAGAGTCCATCATGAACCATTGTTGTGCCATAGAGGCTAAGGCCCAAGAGAGCGACAAAAACGACAACCACCACAGTCTTGGTTTCAGGCTTAAGTAACACAGGGGCGTATTTTTCTCGTGCAAAGCGTGAGAGATTCCAGCGGAAGAAGGGGAGCGGCACACACTCGCGGCCCTCTTTGGGCTCCTCCACCTGGGCCAGGAGGTCTCGGGTGGAGCTGGAGGTGGTGAACAACTGGGAGCCATAAGGATCAGTGGTGGGAGTGGGGGTGGTCAGAACCATGGATGGAGGGCTGGTGGAAATCTGGGAGGTGGGAGGCAGTATGGTGACAATATGCTGGCCAGCTGCATCACACTGAGTGAAGGCCTGGACCGTTGTGGTGATGTGGGTGCTGGTGGTAATAGTGGAACCGGCGTAGGTGGGGGTGGTAGGGGCATGCTGGTGGTTGTCATTTGCATCAGAGAACTCTTGAGGCTGGATCTGGATAACTCGAGATGAACAGGGACTGGAAGGGATGGAAAATAGAAACTTATTAATCAATTCTGTCATGTACCAATCAGTTTTTTAATAACCAAAAGTGAAGAGTGAACTGAAATGAAATAAGTGAAGTCCATTTTAGTTACCTGTAGAAACAGCACAGGATATCTAGTCGTTTGTCCTCGCGTCTGTGCAGGTCCAAGCTCAGAATGGCAGGGAAGATCAGAAGAACCATGGCAAAGTTAAAGACCACCACAATAGCCGCCTGAAATAAAAAGTGAGAGAGAGTTCAGGACAGAGGCCAAAGTCTTTTCCTTCACGAGTTCTACCCTGCCATCCGACTCCACAGCTGCCGTCTGAACTTGAGAAAAAACACTCTGCATTCAGGATCCCTCGCTGTTTTAGTACCTCGGATTGAATCCCAGAAAGTAAAATATGCACCCTAAATCAACCCCTCCCCCCACACCCCAAACAGTCAACAAGCCAAGGAGTGGGGACTCCCAAGGTCACAACGAGTCTAAGCAGAACAACCCCCCTCAATTCCGCCAGCCTCAGACAGACATTATATTCCGTATCATTACAGCACAGACCACCCAGGGCTAGCCTGGGGAGATCAGAGAAACACAGTCTGGGTGATATACTGATATATTCACTCATCTCATTATCTCTCTGTATTCCCTTCCCACCTGAGAGCCAGGCTGTGAATTTAGGTGGATGAAGGGGTTTGACCATAAAAGAGAATGCCAGAAAGAGATGAGAACAAAGGCTGCCCTAACTCTGAATTAACTTTGACCGCTCCTTTATTAAAGCCACTTTTACTGGCTTTTTCACAAAGTCACTGCCCCTGCCAGTCTTTTTTAATGGGCATCACAGGGCGCAGTGCTTTACGACATGTGTACAAACACAAAAAGCACAATCATACCTGAAGAGAGAAGGCCCGGAGAGCAGGAATAGGCACTAGGGCAGCCATGAAGAAAGCAATCATGTTATTGATGGAGGTCAGCGCCACGCTGGTGCCAGTTCTTCTCAGACAGTCACCCGTTCTTTCCTACGGAACACAGGAAAAGGGAAAACATGAGCTGTGATCTTCTTGAGCCACAACACTCAAGTTCCAGAGAATGTTTAGAGGCTACATACCTTGAATGGGATATTGGACCTAGTCTGAGTAAAGGAATGAGCCAGCAGGAACATGTCATCCACTCCAATGCCCAAGGCTAGGAATGGCAGCACCTGTGGAGAAACACACAGCACTGAGTTGCCGCCCTCAGGGGAAGTGTAAACTGAAGACGTTGTACAGGTGTGTGTATACCTGTGTGGTGGCGGCGTTGAAGGAAAGCCCCAGCAGTGAACACAATCCAAGTCCTGCAGCCACAGACAAAGCCACCAACAGCACTCCTGCCAGCCCTACAGCACCTTGAGACTTAGCACAGTCCCAGCGCAACATGGTGACGCATGCGTAGGCCAGCTGTGCGCAGAGAACGGATGGGTAAGAAAACAGCTCCACAAATATAAAAAACAAACTCAGTGCATTTCAGTTAGCTTGTAGATAGCACATGATGACTTACCATGAGCAGATAACCACCTGCCACCCGGATTACACTGACGTCGGAGAAAGACTTCATGATGTCATTGAGAGTGGTTGTAGAGAAGGCGTAAACGTTAGATGCAGCGTTCTGAGGAATGCTACCGTGGACAACCTGGAAGCAAAATCACAATTTGAATTATCAAACCAATACATGTCTTATGATACTGAATCAATCTTAATTTACATTTTCCGACAAGCCACACAAATATATCCAACTTGTATTTTAGCCCAATAACACACAAACAAGATAGCACGAGTCCCTATGAAGCTCGACAAGCGAGAAATAATGAGCACAGATGCCAGAGGGCAGAGGTCAGATGGATCAGATGAGATCACATGGTCTTTCTGGCTACTCCATCAGCGCCATGAATGGCCGGCAACCTTAAGGGGAACGAAATACCCCTGCACTTTGTTTTTACAGTGCCCTATACCCCCAACCTCCCCTGACTCCACTTCCCTCTCTCTTTTTTTCTGAGGCAGCAGACATCGCTGTAGGCTCTTCCCTCCCTCTCTCTCTTTCAGTCAGCAGGCTGGGTGTCAGTTATCACAAAAACAGCTTGTTCCTATAACTGGGAGTCTGTCGGTGGCCTCCTAGGAGGACTCCGTTTACTAGGCAGCTGAGGATTGATGGAATTCTGCCAGACGTTGCCATCCTCTGGTCTAAGGAAAACAACCCTCCCGCACCACTTGTGACCTCCTAGGCTGACCATTGCTTCATTCTGTTTAACTCTGCATCCGAGGCTGATGTCCTCTAAAATCATTTGAACCATTCAGGCCTCACAGTGAGGTGTTGATGTAGTGTGAAATAGGAAATTACCTCAACAAACTTTCTCTGCCAGGACTCCAGGATGGCAGTGGCCTTGTCCTCATTCCAGTTGATGTCGTGGATCTCGTAGTCATCTTTAAAGTGCTCGTAAAGCTGTTTGGGACTCATGAGAAGGAACATTGTCTGAAGGGCCTCGGCACTGTAGAGGACAGATGAAATTGTGTCGAAGATGAGCGTTTCGAAGAAAACAAGATAAAAGACTGGAAAGGTGCGTGTGGCCCCTCATGGGCTCCTGTAAATCCCTCTATCACTTCCACTGAGATTAGGACAAGGCTCTAGAGCTGGGCGGAAGGCCAACGTACCGCTCTTATCCCAAACTCTCATTTATTGCAGATTAAACTGCATTGAAAATACACACAGGGGATGAATTACAGGGGTCAAAATAATTTGCCTTCGCATTTGGTTTAGGCGTAGTTTGTTTACTTTGTATCACATGCACATTTTTTCTATTACAATGTGTTTTCTTTTTTCTCCGCTCTACATTTTAGATCCATCCATAGGTTACGTGGCTGTCCATCATGTTTAATTGGTCTTTCCTATACCGGGGTCAGAGGTGGAAACTGATCTCTCCTCAAGTAAGGAATTCTTAGGATGTGTGAGGTTATTAAGAGTCAGAAAGATTCCTCTCTCTCTGTCTTTTTCTGCTTTTCCCTCTCACTTTCTCTCTCATCAGGGCCTCCTAAGAGAGGCCCACCCACATGCCCCCCCTCTTCGGCTCTCTCCTTTCTTTTCTCACCTCTGCAAAACATTCTGGGAGTCCTTTACTCTTTCGCCCAGGATCAACTCCTCCTGCCAGTGCATGAACTTCTTGGAGAAACCATGGCAACCGCCCTGAAGCTCCGCAGCAATGTCAGGGACCTAAAGAAAACACAGACAGCATGTTTAATGCAAACTCATAAAAACTGAGAAGTCAAACCCATAACAACACATTTGCAACATTGCGCCCACCTGCTGCGGGTCCTTATTGGGGGCACTGTGCGGACAGTCTGTGTCGTTGGAGTCCAGGCAAGGGCGGTTCATGTAGGCGTGGCCCACCTGAGCTTTATCCAGCATCTCTCTGAAGCCCTCCAGAGACGTAAACTGGCTCAGCTCCTCCATTAGCTTGATGGGATCTAAATTCATCCACTGAATGTCAGGCATTCCCCTACCAATGAAAACAACACGATGCATAACCATACATTGATATAGTTATCACATGTAAACCTTTTTTTTAATTTTCCTAATGCAAAACACTATTTTCCCATTACTTGCTTTGATAGCACCGCATCCCACCGCCCCTGATGGTGGCGGGCTACAGATGTTACATAAAGTAGCGTTTATTATCCTGTTACACGGAGAGGCATAATGTCCTGGTGGTCTACAGGCTGCTGTCTCTTAACTTTGGGCATCGAGTCATAACAATTACCTCTGCCACTAAACATCTTGATAAAAATAAAGGCGGGCAGTGGGAAAGTTGGGAAGGGCTGTGCCGACCCTCCTGAATGCTGCTTTGAGCCCAGTGTTCTGGTTTTAATCTGTGTTCGACGGTTATTGAGAGACTGGATTGTTGTCTATTGATGTGCCAAGGGCTAATTCTCTACAGTTACAGTTCGGCTTCTTTAACAAGTTGATTTGTTGCAACATAACATGTCAGCAGAGTGGTTCTTCAAAACGGACACTGATAACAACAAAGCATGAAAAATTTTATTATCCTGTCATTTTCACATCCGGTTACCATGCCCTTGACAACATTTCTAGTCAATATCGAGCTAAGATCTCAGAGAAACATGCCATAGAACCTACGCTGATACCCCTGAGTGAGAGAGGGGCCATTCACTGTAATGAGTATTTGTGGGTAAAGAAGAATAAAAGTGAAAAGTGTCCAAACTCCCGGCCCAATCTCACTCCAATAACTCATGAAGATCAGCTTCAAATAAAGCTGGTCCTCTCTCATTCCCACATACCAAGCGCCTTTGCTCCTGCTTGCAAAGAGAGTCTCCTTTATCTCCTATTTTTTGCTTGAGTGAACCGGCATGGGCCCTTTTGTTTTTCCATAGATTGCTGCTCTTTGTTCCCCCAAGTTTTTTCACTCTCTCCCTCCCTTTCGCTCTCTGCCTCTCTCCCTTTCTCTTTTCCCTTTGGATAAAAAATACAGCTGAACTGAAGAGGAAGCCTGAGAGCACATTAGCCTCAGCGGCTACCTCAAACCTCTCTTCATGCTCGGCAAAAAAAAAATAAGACAAACAATAACATTGTACTATCGTTAATAATAAATGGTCTGTGATAAAAAAATTATCTGCGATAAAAGAAAAAAGAAAACTTGGTTTTCTTTTTTCGCAGTGAGACTTTTTGTGCTGTCACCAACTGAATCAAATATTATATTTTATCATCCATAACATGGATGTGAACATACAGAATTTTACAGAGATGTTACAAGTGGAAGGCTAAACTACCTACACTGGCCAATGTTAATTTCCCTTTCCATTTTATCGCTCACTCTTCTCTCTTTCTGGGCCCACAACTTGAATAATACCCATTTTATTTGTTGGACAACTTACAGCTCCAAGCCTGAGCGATTACCATGAGAATGCACAGTGTTACCCAGTGCTGACAAAGCCGGGCCCCCTCCAGGGCCCCCTCACTGATGGACACTCACTCGTAAACTAAAAGAATGCTTACCATTGTCTGACCCAAAGGCTCCCCAGTTACCCCCCTCCACTCTATCCTCCCACCCACCCAGTAGCAGTCATCTCTCGCTCTCTGTCCCCATCCAGTAAGGGCTTCCACAGCCTTAGAGGGGGAGAATGGGTGGTGGGACAGGGGTGCAGGATTATAGTTTATCCTGCAAAGCCCCCTCACCACACCGATGACAGCTCAAGTCCCAACGACGACGGAACCAGCCCTTAACTTATTAACAGACTAAATAGAGCTTTTTTGTCGGAGTCATCAGCCAGGGTCATGTTTGGTTGAAGGTAAAGCCCAATTGTTATAGCAGAGTTTGTTATATTTGGAGGGGGGGACAAAATGTGTTAAAGTAACACTACCTTAAACCGTCGTTAACACTCTGCCTCCTTATTACTGGCTATAACTAACAGTCAAATTAAGTAATAAATGAATCATTTAGAGAAATGGCAGTAAAATGCTTACGGTAAGTAGGCAGATCCTCCCTGCAACTTTGACCCTTCCCAAAAGCAGTCCAATGGAGTCACAATCATACAGGGGAAAAGCTTATCAATCATCTGTAGAAAAGCATTTAAATGAATAAATTCAATGACACAACACCAGAATTACAGCATAAATGCATTAAATAAATAAAACATGAAAAGTCAAACATTTAAAAATGCTTACCCTCTCAATCATGACATTCTCTATAATTGGTACTCCAGATTTGAAGCAGATTTTATTAAGATCCCAAGATCTGTTGATAGATATCACAAAGCCACATATTGAAATACATCGTGTTGGGGCAGGACCGTGTGTAAAAGCGTTATTTAATTCCCTGTAATCCTGTTGGGGGTTGTACTCACTTTCCATAAAGTGACACCTGGACTTTGCTGGCTGACAGAGCAGCCTCCAGGTGGAGCAGCAAAGCCTCCTGGGTAAGAATATTGGTTCCTTCCTGTTTGGGTGTCTGTATGAGCATCTGTGTGGTGAAAACTGACTCCTCTCCTTGCTTCTCCTTCGTGTACCGCAGTTCCTTGCTTACTCGACTGCCGGCTGAGAAAAAGAATAAACTTGTCATTTATTGTGTCCAGTTGGCTCTACCAGTGGATTTAGTTTAACCCTTTGTATAAACAGTAGGAGGAACTGTATAGTTGTGTAATGATGCTTCCACAAGGTTAATGTCATAATTAAACCCCAATTTTACTGAAATTAGAATCACCACGGTTCTTATTCCCATGTGCACTGTCCATCCGACCACAGAAACAGATGCGAGGGCCGGATTTGTGATTCAACAGCATTCAAAACCGAATGGAAGTGTTCTCTTAAAGCATACAACACAGATCATGCAGTCACACGAGGCTAACAAACAGGCTTTTGCACAAAATCCCCCATAAATTCTCCAACATGTGGTAGGCTTAAACACTCAAGAGCCACAGAAACTCTATTCTGGGTTAATCTTCCCACCACTGGTTTAATTAATGACTAAAATGACACTGCTAAGCACAAACTGTGGTTTCTCATAAGAAGAACCCAAGATCATTTTAGGTCTTGATCTCCAGGTCACGGTGCCTGGATCCAAGATGTGAGTAGTTAATGGAAGTAGGGAGTGAGGCACAAGGGTAGAGGCAGAAACGCTGTTCATGTGGTATGCTGAGTAGGGATAAAAAAGCATCAAAGAACGCAGAGGAAACTCCGGAGTCCAGCCCCCAATTAACGAAGGCGGTAGTGAAAAGAGGACTCGGGGAATCTGTGGCCATGCCAAATGCACATGAAACGAACCGGCGAGGATAAGAGACTGCCCGTCTGCCCCTTCGTTTTACAATACATGAAGACAAGCCTGCATAGGCTGCACATCTCATTGCTCGCCTTGGTTAATTGTGAGAGGGAACGGAGAGACATGATAACAGAAAAACGGAGAGATTGAGGGGCATAACACTACTGTCCTTATAATAGCCTGCTGATTTGATTCTTAAATATCCTTCTTTCTTTTAACTAAAAGAAAATGGCCTCTGCTGAGAAGAAACAAAGATTTGCACAGGAACGTCATTAATTCTGCGTAGTTTCTGAAACAGCGACTGTAAACCGCACACTGACGCGTACAGCCCGATCCATGTAAACATTCACCCTCCTGGTTTCATTCACGCAGCTATCTGACATCTAGGTTACATAAACACATTGCTTCTGCAATATCTGAAGGCCGTTTCCATTTGCGAAATGCAAACACGCTTTTTTGTCGATCTAAAGACAGTGTGTTCATATTTAATGCATTCAGGCATCTGCAGGAATTGAGCTCCAATCCTTGGGCCTGTAATTACAGGGGCTCCTGAAGTAAATTATAGCTATTTGTGTCTGGTTCCTCCCATCTGGACCACCCAGCTTGTGGCCCGAGTGGGCCCCGCCGCTCAATCACCGCTCCGCTCAGCAGCCACCCTCCAGATGGGAGCTCTGCTCTGTTCTCTCGGCTCGCTGCTGCTGCTATACGCTTAAAAAGGCAGGCACGCAGATACTTTCACAGCCAGAAACACACAAGACTGTAGGGGAAAGGGAACCGGGAGACACGAGAGTGTTCCGGGGTGTCAATTTGAGATTTAAACAGCTAGGTCTGTTCATTTATTTGAAGCCTGTGGATTTGACGGTGCCGGGAAAGGTCTGGATAGGTATGCGTTCACAGAAAGAACTAAATAAATAAAGACGCTACAACCTGCACAGAAACTAAAGTCATGGTCCTGTATGTACACAGAGATTCCCATCACCCTCCTTCCTTGGTTGTGCTTCATTTTTCACAGCCCAAGGGGTGACATCACCATCACAGGCCAATTATCCATGAGGAGGGTCTGACCAACATTCCCCAACATAGCAGGAAACTAGCCTTAATGTCTCGCATATTACACAGCTATGCAATGGACCTTGTAAATTCTCGCTTGCACATAAAATGCTATGAGGTGGAGTTAATCTCCAGACAAACTGATGCTTCTTTTTTTTTTGCTGGGTTGTACACAATGGGTCGGAGCCTTTAGAAGTGTTTCAGCTCCCACCCATGAGCAGACAAGCAAAGAGAGCTGGTGTAAGAAGGTTCCCTCCCAGGGAGCAGTATGGAAAGTGACATGTAATTAACCATGGAGAAGAAACCCCCTGTCACCTCGGCAGAGGACCCACCAAATTCTCAAATGGCCTTTTCAAATAACACCAGTTTTAACACTATTAAATACATTTACAATATGCTTTAAAAAATAAAAGTCAAGTAATAATGTTTTGCCCATCCTTCCTCACATGGTGCAGTTGCACCGAGCTACAAATTATGAATCCAGTGCTTTCTCCATTAGAACAGGCCACCTTCAAAGTGTTTTGGGCCAGATTAGAAGGATTAAGAGGCTTCTGAAAGGACTCACGCTGCTCTGGAGGAAGTCCCACATGGAAGATTGCTGAAAGAGACATTTTTACCTGTTTTCGCCACCCAAGTAAACCCAAGCACACAGATAAACAGCCGGGTGCCAGTGCGTGCCCAAGCACACACTCTCTCCCATACGTGCATTCACTGGCTCTTTCTGTTCTCCCTCTTTCTCCCACACGCATTAGTATATGAAACCGGCAAGAACAAAACGAGCCGGTCCGGCTCTTTTGCCTCGGGTCCGCCAAGCCCCCATCTAGTTCATTCCAAGCTCTTTGTTTGATTTTTTCTTCCTCTTCTTTTCAGACACATTATGTAGACAAGGGGGATAGATTTGGCTCAAGTGCAAATCTTTTTAAACATTTCAACTTCACTGCAACTCTCAATCACAGAAAGTCTCAATGGCCAGACCATGACTCGGAGAACCACCCCATCTCTTCCCAATACAGAGGCAGATGGAGACTGCTCCACCTCTGTGAGCACTAACTCGAGACTCAATGCGGGCCTTTGTCGCAATCATTTTCAGTCTTTCTCAGTTGTTTCCCAACAAACAGAATAAAATGAAGCGAGCAAGTCGCCACCAAAGCAAATTGGACCTTGAGATTTCCCAGAGAACGAAACAATAAGGTTGGGAATTATCTATGGTTTGTCCTCCTGTACATCTCTGAAGTAACTTTCGGCTAGTGTGAATAAACAATAGCTCGTAACATGCATCTTTTTGAAAAAATATTAAAAACAAATCAGGATAGCATAGACTTTGCTTGAGCTAGCACCTATTCAGACCTGAAACTTGTGTCAGCATTGACATAAATTTCCACCGGTTCTGGCATTTAGGTCCTGGCCATTTCCATATGTATAGCCGTCCCTGTACTAATTATGCTAATCAGTCCTAGTGTTGGCTGCTGTGAAAAATACCCACATTAGGCACTTCACTGGCTGCTAATGCAGCTTAATGTGTGGTTGAAACATACATTCATCGCATGGTGAAAGGCAAAAATTTTCCACGTTACTGGTCTCATTCAAACTGGAAATGAATTTATTGAGCCCAGAAACCATTTCTTCTCCACCAAGCACCAACAAAATGTAAAAAAATACACGATCCCAAAGAACAAACTGTTGAGGAGTATAAAAAGGACACATTTTCTTTGCAAAAATAACCATTTTCTTTTTTCAAAGAAGTGGAGCAAAGAAATGACCCTCATTGGCTGAATGTAAGAAATACTGTCTGAATCGGACGTGAGAGGGGCAGCTTCATGGGGGTCTGGACTTCTCCTGCCTCTGCTGGCGTCGTTCTAGTAACATTAGCTTAAGAATATAAACACAAAGGTGTGCCACGGAGAAAGGCCTTGATTTACTCTCACCACAGATGCCAACGGGACTTTATTTCATTTTTTCCCTAGATATTGCTCCATTGACAACCTTTAAACGGCATCAGCGTCCAGTGTTTAAAAACAAGCATGATGCCAAACAAACTGATTAGGTCAAGAGAATGAAGACGCTGGCAGAGAAAACCGTAATTGGTTGCTCTGAATTGGGATAGACTTTAGGAGAAGGGATGCTTTCAGTTCTTGTGGCTGTTCTTGAGTAATAGAGGCTGGAAGGCCGGCCTGTGTGTGTGGGGGGGGTAGGTGGGGGGGTTGAAATAAACATTTTCAACTGACCCAGGTTGACTCTGGCCTTGTTTGTACTTTCTACTGGTGAGGTCTCAGTCTCGGCAGTTTGAGTTTATTTACGTAGCTGGGGTACTGCGGCTTGCCATTCACCTCCAATAATGCCTCATAGAGCTTTCTTTCTCTCAAATCCGCCCCCAGAACTGGAAGACTGTGTATTTTCTAATGAATTATTGCATTTAGCTAACATATTTTATTTAGATAACTGCTCCAAACACACAGAAGGGTCTACATGCGTCTCTGTACAGCATGTGCTTTGGTGGTTCCCTCTGCCTTCATACGGTGTGTATATGTTCTTTATACGTCTCTTCTGCTGCTCTGTGGTTTAATAAAATTCAACCAGGCCTGCTACCCAGATATCCCTGCGCACGTTTGTGTAATGTTTGGACAGCTTGTATGTGTGTACACGTCTGTCAGGCACACCAAAATTGTGTCAAAATGGATGAGAAAAATGAAGCTACGGGCGTATATGAGCAAATAAACATGTCCGTCTGTTTGAAAACGTTGGCCGTTTGTTTAGGCCGGCGCACATTTTTGCAATGACTGTTAAATGCCAGCAATCCTTTTGGGAGGCCAGAAGTACTCAAGCATGTAATCGCATATCAAAGTATGCTCTTTTCCTCCAATCTGATGGGTAACATGTCATGGACAAAGCTTTCCTCGTCCTTCACTCTAAATGCGGTAAAAATCACTCAATCCAATTGCAAACGTCTCACAGTTACAACATGATGTAGCGCTTATGTTCGATGTGAGAAACCAGATGAACTCCTAATTTTCCAAACAATTCCGTCACAATTTTTTTCACTCAAACCTCTATGCTATATTTTATTTCATTACTACCCCCTTCTGTCTTCTGCCCCACAATGAAAGCTAAATCAGATGTTCTCATAAATAACTTCATCAAATTCATCTGCAAACCATACAAAACCTCAATAACATGCATTTTCTGCATTAAAGAGAGGTAAGAATAAGACACAACAGTTTTGTGACCCAACAGACAAAATGCAGTGTATTCCCTAAAGGGCATCTCGGGTCTGTTGTTACAAGTCAACTTCAGACCTATGCTAGGCTGTTACTTTTCGCACATCGTTTGAAGGCGGAAGCAATTATGGATGGCTGGGTGGTCCCTGAGGACATGGACACTTGGTGGCCCGGGTGACATTTGGGTGGGAGGGTAGCAGGGGTGAGGGAGGGACAGTTACCACCTCAGGGGTAAATAATGAGGCGGCATATGCTCCGAAATGCACAGCTGGGCAAGTGTGAGTTCCACGGGCCCAGCAAATCTTTATTGCTCCCACACACAGCATATTTGAATATATGCTTTTATGCATTTGGCAGACGCTTTTATCCAAAGCGACTTACATTCCATTGTTGTATACATTTCTTTCTAAGTATGTGCAATCCCCTGGGATCGAACCCATGACCTTGGCGTTGCTAACGCCATGCTCTAACCACTGAGCCATAAGAAAGCTACAATATTTGCGAGCAGTTTGGATGTGGAAAATGATGGAACATTTAGATGCAACTTAATAACTGCATTATAAGTCATGTTATGTTATTCATATTAAGAGGGCAGAAAATTGCCAAGTAAAACACTTATTCAATATCACTTTTTCTTTTTTTGGGCTAGGATACATGCAACTACGTATTTAATTGTCACTACCTGAACTAGGTAACAAATGCTATTTTTAATCACCAGACCCATTATAAAACTCTCCCTGTGACTTTTTATGTGTGTATGCGTGCAGAAGCGAGTATGTGTGGGTCTGTGTGTGAGAACTAACCTCTCCTTGTTACCATACCACTTACTCCCCATTCAGCCCAGAGCAGCTTTGTCAATGGGCTATTGGGGGAAACAACGCAGGCAGAAACTTTAGAAACATAGGGACTGCCTCTTAAAGGCACAGCGTTCCTTTTCAACACTCGGGCTCACTTCACTCCAGGAGCCCCATACCTTATGTCTGCTTTACATTAAATCACGAATTTCGCTGACAACATCCACTCCCTTCGCTTTAAACTGCATCTAAAGTTCTCTTTGGAGAGCATAGGTTCATACCTTACCACACTTCTGCATATTTCAAAAATAATTATAATAACAAAACCAACATTAAATGGCTTTTACACTCCTCAAAAGTCATTTTCTTGAACGAGCGAGCATGTAGTGCTTTAAATGCAATGCTTTACAGTTTTGAAGTTCTTCACTTTTATTTCCAATCCAAACTAATGTAACGTACACGTACAACATGTTTTAATTCTAAAAGTCAAATGACGAAATACTGACTGTGCACAAGGGCGTGTGTTGTGTGCGCGAGTGTGAAACAGGTGGGTAAACTTCAGCTGCATTCACTTTTTTTGGTAAAGGGGGGGTGCCTTTATTGTTGAATGGAATCCAAGAATAGTGAAGGACCACACAGCGAGCAGGAGGGGGAGGGTCAGCGCTCTGAAAGATGGCTAACGATTCACACACAGCCCATCTGTGCATGGGATCAGCAGTGTGGCGAAAGCCTAGGGGGCTTAGGAGGAATTTGGCGGTGTGAAAACCAAATAAAGCTGCCTGAAAATGCACAGATAAGTGAAGTGCGCAGAAAGGACGTCAAACGGGAAAAGGGGGGAAAACATCAAGCACAGCAAACAATATAGGCTGATGGAGAGAGAACAAGAGAAGGCTTGCATGAGCTAGGAACAAGAATGCTACGTGTGCGTGACAGGAGATATGGAATTCCAGAGGCCACGGTCTATGTCCGCCAAAAGATCCCGAGACTTCATATCAGAAGCCCACACAAGGTCTGGGTCAAACATCACCCACCAACCGCACCACAATCACACTTCCAATCAGTTAAGTTGAGCGAAGACAGTCGTCTTCTTTCGAGGTGAGACACAATCGAGCTGTGCTTTCTATATAAAATGCTGCCTCTGTCTGTACAGATCCGATAGACGGTGACATCACCAAAGAGAAGTCCCAAAACCCACCCACGAGGCACCAAAATACGAAAGCTCAGACTCACCTTCCACCCATAGTTTCTCGATGTCCGTTTCGATGGCGGCCACTCGTAAACCAACAGACAAGGCTCCGAATACAAGCAGTCCAATGAAAAGCACTTTTCCACAGTGTCGCTGGATGTGACAGCCCAGAGAAAAGAGAAAAGCCTGGAACCTCGCCCGAATCCACAGCGGTGCTTTCTGTCCCACAGCTTTCCCCTGAGACACAAGAGAGAAACACTTATTCACATGTACAGCGATGCTATTTCGGATGACTTGTAACACAAGGTGCCCTGCCAGGACAGCGAACTGTTTCGACAACGCAGGACTCAATATTTACAAACAAGCCTATTTTATTTCTTTTAAAATGACATACGCTCGGGCATACTGTATAACAGAGAAGGTAAAAGATGTACAGCTAGGCATTCTTTTCCATATCAGTCGTTCGCAGAGTTGCCTCGGCTATAAACATCAGATACTATATCTTTACTAATCCAGTCTAACCAGGGGTTAACGCTATAAAAAAACGTGATGAGACAAAAACGTTCATAAACCTTCATTGACTATTAAAGGGACTTTTCGAAACATCTAACAGGCCTGGAGTTTCTCATCTGGCCCGTAAGAAGCATCAAGCAAAAAACGAATGGTAAATTCAAGCAAAGTTTAACAATCTATCTAAAGAACAGTTTTTTCACATAAGGACAATGAAACTTCAACTGCTGTCAGTTTCTTGTTAGGAACTGCAGCTGCATCAGGAGATCCAGCTTTACTTTTATTAATGCAAACGTTTCGTCATTATTTCTAGACACAAGTCTACCATCAATGCCACTTATCCTAGTACTTGTACTGTAAACTTTCTAATGCTGTTAATAAAATTGCAAACCGAAGATAAACAAACCCTTTTCATGCGCAATATGATTGAAGGTTTAGATGAACGTTGCTAGAATCGTTTTTGCCACATTTTAAGCGGACATGTTTCGGGGAGTTTTGACACATAGCCAAGCGTTCATGCGCTTCACTGATGCTTTGTCAGATCAAACTTAATCGGTGAATTCCTCAGCAGGACGCGCGCATTGTCAAACAAACACGCTGCGTTTGTATCTACACCAACACCATAAAGACTCAAAACGCGCGTATATCCACTTGAAATGAATGGATCCTCTACTCCCATTCATGAAAGTCCCCGTCCGAACTACTAGTGTAGTTTGCTCTCTTCGTAAAACAAGGTTCTATCAAACTATTTGAGACGAAGGAGCTGCGTAAATGTGCTCAGTCGTTTCATTCCCATACATCTACACTATATCGCCGCGATAGCTAAAACTTGGCAGAAGAGTGTCGTTTACAGTTCCCTGAAATTGCAAATAACACACACGAGAATCAACAACAACAACAACAACAACGTGGTGAGTGTGTAAATCCCACTCGAAACGCGCTAGTCACCTTAGAAATCTGTTTTAACGCAAAAGCGGCGTGGCAGTAACTGGGTCTCCGGAGGACATCTGAGTTCGCAGGCGGCGGAGAGCGCGTGTAACTTGGGGGTAAATCTCCAAAAACACCACCGGCCCCCGGGTCTCTGGGATCCGAGGCCATAGTCCAAACGAGAAAACGAAGAAGCGCCGAAGAAAGTTAAAGAAGAACGCGGTGCGTTAGGCAGCGGCGATAATAACAATAATAATCCAAGAAACGGGACGCGCGCATCCGTCGGGATAAAGTTGAAAGAATATTCTCTAGTCTTTCCTTGAGCCAAAGTCTTCCAATCCCATCCCAACATTATGCGCCCGAATCCGTATAGATCCCTCGGTCTTCATTCGTACAACTGGTGCCCGTAACTGGGTTTAAAGCAGAGGAAAGTGGCGAGCAGTCTACCTCTGATCCTGTTGCAGTAACATTTGGAGAGGTAGCCCCTTTGCGAATCCTGAAAAGGGTGGTTTGATGGAAAAGTGCTCTGGTTCTCATTGGCCGAGGAAGAGGCAAATTACTTTGCAAACATCTCCTATTATTAGCTGCTAAGCAACAGCTCGCCAAAGTGGAGAGAGAGGGAGACCACCCAGGCAGGGAGGGCAGGCAGGCAGCGCCGGGAGGGGGAAGTGCGAGAGGAACTCGCTCGCTCACCGCACTGCTGCTCTGCTCTGCACATTTCCAATAGCCCCAGCTCGTATTTTAACACGCTATCACACATGCCATCTACACACACGCGGATTTCTTTTATACTGACAGCCTGAAACAGAGAACGACAATACAAGTTAATCAGATGGAGCCACATGCAGCAGGCTATATAGTCTACCTTAAACTTAAAACTCAAACTTTGAAATGAACTAATAATAATAATAATAATAATGCATGATTTGCTGATTTGATTAACAATGACATTAAAGACCAAACAAATGCTTTTTTGTTAAAGAGAGCATTATAAGATGAACCCTTGTTTAGCTGTAGTGCCCATAGTTGTTATTTTTGATATGTTGCAAAATCATGTTAAACCCAAAACTCACAAAATGGTGTCACTAAGTAACCATGGATTAACAACGGCAATCGACAAATCTGCAAAATAAACTACACTTTTACTATAATACAATATAATATTGCTAAGCTTATGCCACACAACTGCTTCTTGTGATATACTCAGGAGTTTGCTCATTGTGAAATATTTTTTTTGATAAATAAAAAAAGTGATTTGCCAATTTACCACTATTGCACAGGACGTTTAAATCAATTATAGATGAGTGACGTGAGGGCATGTGCCCGAGCAAGTCTTGCTGAACATAACCGTCCTGTAGCGACAACAGAAATCCAACTTATTCGTATCACAAAACAGAAACATTACTCGATGCAACATGACAAAGACTTTGATTGAACTGAACTTCAACGTGGATATGCCCCTGTACAATGGACCACACTGTACACATCATATTCACTTTATCAGTTCATTCATTACTTCAAACAATGTCCAATGCAGTCTACATGCCCAGTTTGAACTGAATGAAATGTGCTGTGCGCATGCCTGAATGCTGCGGCGGTACTGAGCTCATTTCTCGAAATTGTTTAATTTGATGAGGGTAAGGGCAGCTGGGAATGGGAGCTGATGTGGAATCCGAGGAATTGCTCCATGCGGTAGGGGGCCCCTTTAAGCCTAACAAACTGAGGGAGGTCTAGGCTGAGGTCTAGAGGCTTTGGATAAATAAACTAGGGAGATGACCATGCGCTGTCCAGAAATCTGCCATCACACAAGCACTGAACATAAACCGCCGCGGCCCGTCCCCTCTCGTGTAAAGGTAACCTGCAGAAGCGCAGACATCATGCAACAGCTGAGAGGCTCTGCAGGCGAAGACGTGTTTATTTTTCCCCAAAAGCCTCTGGGCTGAATTTATTTATCTTACGAAGTCATCGGCACGGTGAACAGATTGCTTTGAAACTACCAGCCTGCAAGTGGGTTCTGGTCGAAGTTGATGTACGTGAGCATAAGCGTCAACTTTGCAGTTGGGTTCACAAGTTAACAAAAACATACAGAATAGTTCTTTGTCGAGTTAGTATGGAAATACCATGCGTTTTTTAGACATATATCATGTGGTGGCATCGTTGATTTCTTTGAGGGACTTTGGAATACTATGTTAATATTACGGTGCATGAGTACTCGGTATGTACCACGGTACCAGCAGAGTAATGATTTAGGGTATTGCGGTGTGACTAGTATTCTATAAACACAAAAATAGTTTGTAAGCAAACTTTGACAGTCTGAATATTTTTGATCGCTTAAAAATTATAAAGCGATTATAATATTTAATGAGATATTATTATTGGATCTGCTCAAACATTCCCACTAAGATAATACTGTTCAACAACAATCCTTACAAAAAGAAGTTTAATCAAGTGTGCTATTACTATACTTGTTTAAACTTCTTTTTACTTACTTCTCAGAACTTCATAAAGTTATATAACTAAAGTTATGCTTGAGTCTACTTATACAGACAGAAAGTCTATTTGGCCTTTACTCAATCTGTTCCTAAAGATATGATTAAAGTACAGTTGAAGGTATTTGAAGAATAAAATCAATACCGAAATAGGAACATAGTGCACAAATAATAGACCATTATATAAAAATAAACCATAAGTATGATGTTTAGTCCAACTAAATAAAACTTAAAGGTCTGCTTAACTACGATGTATAAAAACCACTAACACAGTAGTTTAGTGCAAGTTTGTTTCAAAGTTTACTTCCATAAAGTTAAAACTAGTAAACTATCAGTACCTATAAGTTCAACTGTAGTACAGCTGAAGTACAAATGAATAACATAGTTGTTAACTAGTCGTGTACACATTGTTTATTACTGTTACACTTAAAGTATAATTTTGGAAACTAAAAAGTGGGCCAATTTAGTCCTAAGTAGTACTGGAAAAGGTACACCTAAAAGTATACGGCTAGTACACTAATATTGGTATACTTACTACATGATGTATAGACCACTTCAGATGACATAAACAACGCTTTATGTTGCACTACACAAAGGTTTGGCCAAAATAGAACAGAACATAACAGAACATTTATAATCGAATCAAAATGTCAAACAAATGTAAGATTTCATTTTTTATGTAACATTTTTAAATACATTAAATAAAAATGAAACCGGAAGGGACTCTGGACCAGTGTTTACATCTTGTGAAGTGGTCTATACTTAAACATATATGAACGTTGCTTAAGTATACTCGATTAAATAAACTTGAAGTATACTTGGTTTTGAAAGGGAATACAGTAAGCGTTATCACAATAAAGTTTTTTTTAAGAAAACAAATAAATATAATGTTAAAATAATGTGGAAGGCTTCATACACATATTCAAAGGAATCACATGTATTGTTTACGGATGATTGTTAAAACTATTTTGGCAGGAAATCATGGTTCTTGTGGTGAGTGTTTGTCAATAGATGGATCACGGACACACAAACCTGATTCGTAGCCATGACACTTCAAATTCATCTTCTTTTCCTCAATCACATACCAAAATACTCAGGGATAAAAATATTTTTTAAAAACACATTTCACCAAAATGTATGCGATCCCATACTAAAGACAACACATTTTCCCGCATTTTCTTCTATAAACAAGTCAAAAGGAATACATAAAATCACAAATATAGCACTAGCCACGCTGAATTTTTCACACAGCTACAAATACTAGAAAATTGCACCATTGTGTCTTTAAGAAAGGAAGTGAAAATTTGTATTCAAATTTGCATTGGCCGAGTGTTTTGATGTGGATAAACGCATAGGGAGACATTAGCCTCCAGCGAACATTCAGGACTTGTTTGGCGAATGTTTACAAAGCTTAAAATATTCTTTGCCCCCAAAGTGCTTTGTGACACACTGATGTGTACATGTTAGCATTGTGAGGGTCCGTCAGTCACAAAAGGAAAAGTCCCGCCACCCACAGCCACAGATAAGATTAATTATGATAATGTATTTCTTTGCCCTTTGTTATCGTAATGAATAGCTCGCTTCAAAAACTTTTTCACCCGTCTTTGTTTGTGGCCCTTTAACAGAGGTATTGTTGGGACAGCACTAGCAGGTGGTAAAATGAAATCTGACCTTTTTGTTTGCTTATCTCTCTCTCCTTATTTCATAGATGTTGAGGTATATATATATGAAATTACTTGACTTCAAATGTAGTCCACAAATCCGATGACTAAAACGTAAAGAATCTGATGAACGTATTTATTACTCGTCCTATCTCAAGAGACATCAGAAACCAAGGGTCTGTAACACTGCCACGCATGTGTGCGATAAACAAGCTTCAACTGCATTTAGCGAGCATCCCGGGGTGCGTTCTAAAACAGCCAGCATGTTAATTTCAAAGAGCGAGCGGTGCCTCACATGTCATTGAGGTTATTGGCCTTTACAGGCCACACAGCGTCCATACTGTCTTTGTTCACCGGTAAGAAAGTACTAATTGTTGAGTGTGTGTGCACTGAAGGTGGGCGTGAGGTTTTGCAGGAGCCTTGTGGGGGATGCGGCGTCTTAAAAAAAGGGAGAAAGAGAAGAAATTTCGTTTGTGCCTCAAGAACACAGAAGACAAATTGAGGAAGTGTTCTGTTAGTGTGTTGGGGTCAGCAGAAAACATGCAGGTTTTCTGCCACTTGGGTGGCCAACAATCCTCTCATCACCCTCCACCGTGCTTCCGCCTAGCATCTCCCCGCCCCTCCCCGGCAACTACGCGCTCCGCCCACCCCCAAACCCCACCCCGCATATGCATACAGTCCCTTTAAGCAAAGGCGTTGACCATGCCTGTCATTTGGTCGACCCGGTCACTGCCTCTTTCAGGCTCGGGAGACCAGCTACGACGTCCCTGTTTAAGACAGGTGGCAGAATCCTGTATTTTTATCCGTGTCTCTATGATTTATGGGCAATCCGCAAGTACCGCCGCGCACTTACGGTACTTACTGTAACAGCCCCTGGTGCCCATTTACCCATAAGCTTGTTCACATTAGCTCCTTTATTAAGAGTGTTAAGATAAGTAGCCTTCAGAGACGTTTGAGAGTCGGCGTCTGACAGAGTTTGCATTGCGAATGAAGTATGTCATTGTGTAAAAGACTTGCATGATATTTGTTTAATACGAGTCGAATATCTGTCTCTAGACTCCGGCTGAAACACAGAGTTGGAAGCTCCACAGCGTCAGCAAGGTGGGCCTGATATACGATCTGTCAGTTGACATCTGATCCCAAGCCCAGGAAAACACAAGCATCTGTCACATTTGGCCCAAAGGGGCGGCGAATGAGACTGAACACAGCTCCGCCGAGCTCGGGACCAACAGAGCCGTGGGGACTCCAGCTCTGGGAGGCTTTGTCTAAATATACAAACCTTTGAAAAACAACTACCACCACATCTCCTGAGCCAGGTCTGGTGGTCCGAGCGCAGACACTGTTGCAAGAGGGCGAAGGGCACGACTGATTAGTTATCACACTGACAAAATGGAACACACATGGTTTCGTATTAGCAGGCATTCAAAGAAATCTGCCAGGGGGTCTCGGGGGCTCAAATGATTTTATTTCTAAGTATCTTTCGCTTCCGTGACACAACGGAACATTACATCTCTCTGTGGAAAAATGTATGGGCATTCATTTACTCAAACTCGTTTGACTTTCTTTCCTTCACAGAACACAAAAGAAGATATTTTGAAGAAAGTTGGTGACCGAACAGCAATGGCACCCATTCACTTCTATGGACAATGCAAGTGAATGGGTGCCAGTTAACAACGTTCTTCAAAATATCTTCTTTTGTGTTCTGCATTTGAAAGAAAGTCACACAGGTCTAAAATGAAATTGCGAGCAAGTGATATAATTTTCATTTTTGGGTGAACTATCACTTCATGGACCAAAATGAGGAGTAAACGGAGAAAAGGGAGGACACATGGAACAGCGACAATCTCATACACTTATTGTTTTATGGATTTAGAGAGAGCAGGAGGAAGAGAGATATCACAGTTAATTATTTCAACACGCCCGAATAACAAGATCGGGGAAGTCTTGAAGACAGAAGACTTGTGCAATCATTTCATTGGTGACACTAAATGAGTTGGATTTGCCTTAAAAACAATAAGTTGGAGGAGCTATAAATCGCGCTAAGAGTCAGAGCATCTTCCTGAGGCTCTGAATCCATCGTCACCGGGGAACTCGAGGCCTGTAATTTAAGAGACGCGAGTGCTGGAATGCTATAAATCTTGGACGGCAAAGAGAGGAGACAGAGAAAAATCTTTAGGAAGTTCTCCTTTTAAGCATTTTGTGAAGGCCTGAGAGCACTAGGGGAAGAAAGAGAGACTGTTAGTAGTCGCTATCTGACTGGGTGGTCTGGGTTTCTTTCAGGCTTTTTGTGTACAAATAAACTTATCCCCATTGTGGTTATCTGTTCCTTTCAGCACCAGAGCATGAAGCCCCAGTGCTGGTGGTCACGCAGATGGCTGATGGGATATCCACTGGACAAACAGCACAACCACACAGACGCTCACCTCGCAGAGGAACACACGCATCCAAACAACATGCAAACATCTCGGTTACACTGCGCTGAACATCAGTCGCACTACGGTGACCCAATATTTGTCAAATCGCTTTTCAAGTCCCAGCGTAGCCAAGGAGCCTCAATCACATGACTTCCAAACAGCACTTCATACATTATAATCATTGCTTTATAAACAGGAGTAAGTAGGGCAGTATCATATTTAACTGATAGTATCATGGTTATAAAATCGTTTGTTGATACAGACAAACATGCAGTGCTTAAGCACATCAGAAGCTTTATCAGTTTTTCAGTGTGCTTACTGCCGGTTGTACACTAAAGCAAAGGATGCTAAACAGATATCTTAAAAAAATCGTACTTTTTTATTTGCTGAAACATCTAACGGGCCTAATACTTTTGCACAGAACTGTACATACATACATATGGTACTGTTTGTTTATTTAAATACCACGATACCAAAACATACCGTAAGCTACTTCAGAGAATAACATGGCTTCATGTCTTATTCATGGTATCATTGTTTAGGATATAACTGTATTCCAATCATTATGAATTGTATATTATTATGAATTAATACTTTAATACCTATATCAATATTTGATATAAAAAGAAACATTTGAAAAGAAAATGAGTGGTTTTAGTCAAGACAGTCTATATGTAATATATTCATTATATCTATGGTCACTGAACCGAAGCCAAGCCCTGTCTTTTATTGTCCATGGCAAACCACAGTTTGCCAGTTCGCGATATCTACTTCACAGCATAGTACACCCAATAATAGAAATAAATCATTATTTATTGATCCCTGGTTTTGTTCAAAACCTATATACTGCGTGACTCTTTCTTCTGTGGAATGCAGAAGAATGTGTCCGTACAATGAAAGTCAATGGTGGTCAGTTGTGTTTGGTTACCAACGTTATTCAAAATATCAAGCAAAAACTTAAAAGTAAGTAAACTAAGTACTTTTGTAAAGTTTTTAGCATACCGTGTCAAGTCGTCCAATCTGGAGAAAAAAAGCAGACCTATTCCTTCAAAAACACGTCATGAAGGAACAGCTCGGTCTGCTGCAAGTAACTAAGGTTCTAATGAGGTCTAACATTTGGCGGCTTAAATCACATCCTTAACACAGACTACTCTTGATTTACCATTATACAAAAAGCGCACAAAAAACATTATAAGACTGAATGCACTAAAAAAAGAGGCGGCGACATTTTGATAAATAAATCCACTTTTATTTGAATATAAAAAAATGGATCTGCACACGGAGGGAGGTTGGTTGGTCTGCACTTCATCGGTCCTGTGATCCATCTCCACCAGGGTTCTAGATCTCCATGAGCTGGTCTGATCCAACGATGACATCATTGGTTCTTTCAGCTGTAGAGAAAAGAGAAGACGATTCTCAGAACGAGTTGTGAGGCATCCGTCGGGCCTCCACGGAGATGAATCGCATGCTCTGTTAAGATTCAAAGTTACTTCATTATAGTGTCAATTGTTGGAATCACAGCTAGGAAAACAAATCTAAACACACTTTTTGGGGGTTTATCTGGAGTGTATACCTTTGTGGGCCATTCCATCACACACTTACAAGCAAACAGTTTACAAACTGTCAGGCATATACACACTCGCTTAGGAAGAATGATATCCTCTTGCAGAAATGCGGCTACTCCAAACTAAACGTTTGAGAGCAAGATTAATGATCCCTATTAAGACATATTTTGGTGTGAAGGAATCCGCACAAAAGCCTGTTTTTGTGTTCAGAGTTTGAGGAAAGACAAATAGGGCGTGCTATGCCAGAAAGTGAGACACAGAAACAGAGAGAGGACAAGGGCGTCTAAAGAGTCCGAGGAAAGGTACATGTCAACAACCTCCACAGCACCTGCAAATCTAATGCACCTTACAACACGGCGCATAGGCGACAGGCCAAGCGGGTGGTCTTGGACGTACTGCTTTTAGCAGTCATCACCCAACCGACTGGTTCCTCTGAGGACAAGGATGCTGGGAACACAGGACCTTATAGAGGAAGTGTTCAGCTAGAGTTTATGAGATGTCGATCACTCCTTTGTGGCCAACGTATGTGAGCAGCCAGTAGTGGTGAACAGCCCGGGAATAGACAAGAGTGCAAGTAAATGAGAGAAAGACTGAGACTGAGAAAGAGAGAGAGTGTGTGTGTGTGTGAAGTTGACTCTACAAGACCACCATGGTGGAAAAGCTATAAAGTCTACTTCGAGTTGTCTAATCACTCAACAGCCAGTTAAAATGGTGACCAGTGTAAAACAGTCAACTAAAGTGAGGGTGACACGCTGTAAACAACAAGTCGATACATAAATCTAATCTAGGCACGCACATATACGAATTTTGACATGAGATCTTTTTCTTGTACGTTATAGATAATAAGCAATTTGATGGCATGTGGAAAGAGCATTGGGAAAAAACGCATTTTGCATAATTTAAACCTTTGTTTACAGAAGCACACTGTAACTTTTGCCTCTCTATCGCCATCTCTGTTTGAACCATAAAATTGCACGTCACTTTATATCACAAATGTGAATATTGTTGCTTTTCTTCCGAAAGCTTGCATGTCCAATTTCGCTGTTTTCCAAGAAATTTTCTTTTTAAATGATTGAATGCTGCGTTGACAAGCACTTTTTCATTGGTTAGATATTTGCAAAGCCCAGTGACAAACAATAAGGGCGAGTAATAATGATTTATGACCAAAAAAGGTTTCAGAAGGACAGCAGCAATATCATATTTTAAATTACATTAATTTTGAAGCATTAAAATCATTGTTCAGTCCAAGGTTTTTAAACATCATAAAGTCATGTATAGTCAGAGTTGGCGAGACAGAGCGAGGCTTATCTTCTGGTCCCAGAAAGATTGTGAAACAGGCATGTTGGTTAAATAGTTTTCAGTTTTTATATATTTTACATCATTTATTTTAATATCATTTAAATTCATTCTACACACCAAGCATTATGCTATTGCATAATATTGCATTGTTTAGCAAGTTATCACGACAGTTATCGGGAAAGAAATTATGCAAAATAGGTGCCGTTTAGTCATGTGGGTTTTCGTAAAAAAAGAATAAAAAACAACTTAAGGGACCGTAAAAACGTCGACTGCAAACGTCTTTTCCCTAAGTTTGCCAATTTTTAACACTTGTTACTGATGCAAGGGTTCAAAATGCACATAAAAAAGGCGATGGAAACATTGCTACTGATTTTTAAACACTGACTTTTATGCTCCATGAATGATTTCGATTTTTAACCAAAATAATACTTATTGCAGCTTCAAAATATAACTGAGAGAATACTGAACTTACAATCTATGAATCAACGAAAAAGAGGACACTCCCTTAAACTGAACAAGTCTCTTACATCGATTTGATCTACCAATCACTAATTATAACTTAAACATCCCCTGTCTTCTGTTTAACTGCATTGGCTTTAGCTAGACATAGCATTAGGAAGCTATATATCCCCTTAACATTTTCAGTAATTTTCTAACTTTCTTTCACCAGGGTAAACAAAACCAACACTGTACATTAACAAACAGATTTCTTTCATCAGCGTTAAAGTTTTGCACCCGTGCACGAAAGCACAAGTGTCATCCCTACAGCTACTGCAAGAAATTTATTGCAGTTATTATAAGCAATGCTTTTTAAATAATAGGTTACATGAACCTCTGTTCTGGGTTTTTCTGGGATAACTTTGAATCGTGGTTTCTTGCTGCGCTTTAAGCAGTAAAGCCTGAGGGTGGGAGTGTATGCGTGTGCGCGCTGGGGGAAATACAGGGGGTCTAGCTTGTAATTTGGGATTTCTGGGAGCACTTCAATAAGCCTGAGCATTTTTAGAGGTTATGGCCAACTAATCGAGTCCAGCTCGCGAGTGATGATGGAGAGGTGGGGGGTGGAGATGTCGGAGGGGGGGTTTGGTCGGGGCAGCAACACCCTGTTGTTCAGTCAATTAGACTGGGCAGCCTCTGGACATCTTAGGGCCGCCTTAAGGCACTGTCATTGATGGAGAGGTTAGAGACCAGGCGCGGACCACCCGGAATACAAGAGCCTGAAGCCACACACGCACAAACAGACGCACACAAACCTAGCAGCGATCTGAGACTGCGAGGATTAAGCATATTAAAAAATAAAGCTCAATTGTACACACAAGCTTAGGTTTTAATACGCTATTAAAACAGATTAAAACGCACATACACACACAAGATCACACAAACGAAAAGGCAGACATGGGCGTGAGAGTGCGCACATAAACACCATCACAAAAGGCGGATTTAATACGCATACAGCGGAACTACAGAAGTTTAGAGTGTGTGTGTAGTGTAACACACAGTGCACCGGCCGAGGTGTTCTCACCCTCCGGCTCCACTCGCTGACCGCTCCCCACCAGACAGTACTTGATGTCAGCTCCGCGTCCAATCACAGCGCTGTTGCAGATCACGCTACCTATAATGTTGCACCTGGTGGTGGAGAAGGTTTTGGTTAAGTATGGTATCGTCTTGCATAAAACAGATTTCACGATAACAGATATGACAGACTCAGATTAGTGATGCTCTAGATGCTGTACTAGAAATCATATACTGTGTGTGTGTATATAAAGAGTGATCAAAGACTTGATTGTTATTTATTCAGTAAATAACAAACTGAAACAACTAAATACTTTTTTATACCCTAATCTGAACAGGCACATTTAACTTCCCTCAGAAGTTATTTTCTATTAGGATCATTCTCACAAAACCGTTGAAACTTCATGGCAGTAAACATTTGAATGATAAAACGTACAGTATGATAACACAAAAAATGATCATAATAAAGATAAAATGTGTTCTCTACCTTGGACAAAAAATCATTTTGACAAAGGATTATTTATTTATGTACTTTTTTGCTTTTTCTGCTGAAATTCTCATAACCGTAACGCGTCCCGATTGCGTAACGTGTTGCACTTTAGAGTTAAACAGAGTAAAGTTAAATATTCGATTTAAAACAATTGGATGTTCTACTAGACACATGACAAAAATCTTTTTTAAATAGTCTCTTATTTTTTCTGTGCCTGTTATGTGGCATAATGCTGTGTTTACACCGAGAGCGAATTTAACTATTTGCGCGAGTAAATTACATACAAAGTCAATGCAATGACGTGAATAGTCAAACTAAAAGTCAAACACGCAGGGCAACGGCCTTAACGTGAATTGGGCGGTGCGATTGCCATGAACGCGTGATGTTCGCCTCAATGACGTCTTCTGCTTAAGGTTAAAAATGTCATCTCTAGTGAGAAATTTGCACGAAGAGCACCTACTACTGTTTGGACACATTAAGACACTCCACGTCACGCTCTTCGTTCTTCTATTTGCCCGCGCGCGAATCAGAGAAACCAATACAGCAAGTAATATAGAGAGCAGTATGTGTTTTGGGGGCCTGACACAGCAAGCTTTTAAAAACGTGTTTCAAAAGGCATGTTTTTGACAACACAGAAACTAAAAAATGCATCAAAAATGCAAAAGTTACAAATACCGATTTTAGAAAATTGTTTTGTTAACATAGGCCGCAACTCCAATTTGTAACATTACACCTCGGTTGGAAACTAAATACACATGATACGTGGGTTTAAGTCAAATGACATTCATTTTTGCTTATTTATATTTACTTAAAAAGTTACAGATTGCAGCTTAATGGGGAGAATAAATAATGTCTTTAGAGTCTTTTTACAATGTAAATGTCTGTCTGTATAGATATGATAACCAGATAGAAAAGCAACAATTAAATAATACCGGAAGTGAATGAGTAAAGAACCGCTGACAGTGCTTATATGCAACATGGCTCGTCTTGGACAAAAAACAAAACAGTTTATGTCTGTATGCATAATAAAGAGCTGATATTTGTATATCAGCCCAGTTTGAAACGCATACACACACTTCTCTGTGCTGCTGTCTGTTTACACCATACAAAGAATAATATTTTCCTGGGATCGCTTTGGCACCATAAAACTTTATTTGCCCAGTTTTATGTTTACTCGCATTGCCTTGGCCAACTCTTAACTTTGTCTGCATTCTCTTGCGGTGTAACATGTTTGCCATGAGCGTTCGGCTTTCATGTCTTTTTACTAATTGCACAGCTGAGGGTCTCGTCCTTCCCTCACCCGACACTCCTACACCCCCCCAACCCCTACTCCCCCCTGCACTAGTCCACCTCCCACACCAATCAGAAACCTGATATCTCAGCTTGTTTCAAGCGGCTTATTTTCTTTTCTTTTCATTAGCATATATATTAAAAACAACACCGACGTCTGACGTACGGCAATGAACGCTGGCCTGCTGTTTTTAAAGTACGCTCTGCGGTTTACCGTCCGGATGTCAACGGACCTACAGGAAGCACTGTTTCACACTTTCCCCGACTGCACCTTGAATCCAGTGAACCTAAACGTATAATCGCAATTTCTTGTCAAACAGCCTTCTAAGATTTTCAGCTCGAAGAGGAGAGACAGGGAGCCTTGTCTTTAAGATCAAGGAGCGGTAGACAGCAAGGCCGTGTAATAGCTGATGGAGGCAGGTTTCTATTGGCAGCTACACAGGGCGCTCTATTCAGGTGCACGGGTGTGTACAAGAGAGAGCGAGAGAGAGAGTGGGTGAGACAGAGGGGGTATATGGGAGATTACAAGGATTGGACTTTTAAACAGAGAGACCACCAAAGATGCAGTGCTGAAATACCACTAATTACTGACACTATGCCCCTCCAGGCTGTGACCCCCCCTTTGCCCTCCACCCCCACAAGCCACCATCATGCCCCCCACCCCGAACCATCCAAGCTTTGTAAACAACCACTCCTACATGCAAACAAAGGGACAAAAAATGCAAGTGGCGCTTCAAAACGCCAGGGATTTCCTAATCCCTTCTTACATTTTTCTGTTTTGAAAGAGTTGCCGTTCCTTTCTTTCCGAATCCTCTCTTCTCTCTTTTCCCGCTCTACTTTTTATGCGCGTCCTAATTTGTACATGCTGGCTCTGAGCTTGTTTGCTTCAGGGAAAAACTGGTTTAAACCAAAGCTCTTCCCTCCGATCGACACATAACAGGGAACTTCTCCTACCGCCCACAGCTGATTTAGGACAATTCGTGTTATCCTCTATGTTTTCAATGGCAAACAAGATTGTCATTCACCTAAATCAGCTTAAATCTAAACAATTCTGGGAAAAACGTGAGGAATAATGGCTCATTTAGTCGTTTTTAATCTGGCATCCATGAAAAACTCTTGAATAAGAAGTTTAGCAATAGGTGACGTTCAATGCTTCTATTAACACACTCGTTTCATAAGGAATCATTACATATACATGCATCACTTTTCTGTTAATTTGTTGTACCGGGGGTCTGTTCGGGGTCAGCGAACCGGTATGACAACGCATGTTTCTGTTTTTTCAACACAACAAAAACCAAGCACCCTCCGACACCGCCCGCAGGCTCTGGAATTATCCACTGCGCTGTCTGCACATTACGCGTACTTTACAGCCTGCTTTTAACCTAACAGACAAAATCTGATCTTTTGTCTCGAACATGCTTAACATCTGATCCAGACCACTAAATACCCTGGAAACCTGTCTATCATCCTCGACTGTGGATGTTAGAGGAACACAAGAGGGTGTAGAAGTGTCAAAACCGGCTGGAGCTTTGATGATAAATCCTGGTTATGTTTTAGCTTTTCAGGAGTTTAACACAAACTGATCTGCCAATTGAAAAATGACTTAATTATAATGAAGCTGATGGTAGTATATATCTGATGGCTATTTAATGGGGTATTCTGGCTGGGTTATATTTTGGAGCAAGGTATTTATTATTATTTTACAATAAGTGATTTTACCAAATGTTGCAATTGTTAACAAAAAGTAGCACATTTTATAAAAGGAGTCCCGTGAGCTTCACAATACGATAACGCCATGCGGGAGGTCAGAGGTCACATCAGATCTCAACTCTCTTGTTAACGTGCAGACAACCTGGGAGGCAATGTTAGGTGTATAGCTTAAAGTCCCAGTGAAATAAAAAATTACAATGTCTCTTTTTTCCATCAAATATTGCGTTTATTGTAAATAGTTTATCAATGTGTGTCATTCTCTTTTTAAAATGTACAGTATGTACCCTCATAATCTTTATCTAAGATCTGAAAAGGCAATTTCTGCCTGTAGTGACTATACTTATAAGACATAATACATACGTTAGACGGCTTGGGCGGAGCATCCATTAGCTCCTCCCCTTCAACTGTCAGTCTGCTGCCAGTTCCATTTCAAAATGCAACGGCTGCTTTTATACATCCAATACAATAGCAGAGAAAGACGAAAGCCACGCCCACTATGTTTCTTATTCGAAATTCCATTTCACTCAGAAATGCGTCAAAATACGGAAGTAAAAACAATCGCAACTTCTGCTTCACGGGGACTTTAAAAATAATTTCAAATCTGAAATGTATTAACAGCCTTGTTCAAAATTATAAAATTTAAGGCGGGGTGTCCGATTTCCAAATTACGCTTGTTTAGACAAAGTCGGGCCGAGTACCAAAACAACCTTTAAGCCAAACAGCAGAAAGGGGCACAGGAAGGACATTAGTCGAAGAAAGAAGGTCATATTATCAGATCACTCTTATTCGAGTAATTAACTTTGGTACAGATTTGCATGTCAGGTTTCACCAAACTTTAATTTTAGTACATATCAAAATATGAAATTTCTTCACGAGCTTGCGTTTACCGCTCTGCAGTATTTGCATTTGTATGAAAAGTCATTGGAACGATAATTGTAGTTGGACCACAGCTTAACAATCACTCTTTTACATTCACGTTGTATTGCACACGCAATATAAATTATGAATACAATTTTCTCAATACTGTTACAATAATGAGCAACATGGGCTTTAGTGACATCTCTTACCCCTCTTCAATAGTCACTCCATTCATGATGATAGAGTTTGTTATCTTGACCTTCTCCTTGATCACAGTCGATGCACCAATGGTTGAACGCTTGATTGATGTTTTGTCTGATATCTGACATTTCGGCCCAATAATGCTGTCGCTTCCAACCTTGATAAGAAAGACAAGAACAAATACAATTTATTTTCATAGTAAATTAAATCATTAATTGAAAACATGGTATTATTTTTTTATGAGGGGGTTGTATTGCCATTTTCACAAGTTTTCACAAGTTCAAAACATGACACCAATGGAGCAGCAGCTAATCGCATGACATCAATTTTGAGTTACAGGAAAAAAGTGGATTTTGTTTGAATTTGAGATATTCATAAAAAATAAATACGTTGCCCTCGTCTCACGATCCCAATGCTCCAAGTCATAATTAAACATCTTAAATGATCTCCATTTGTTTAAGTTTCCTGAGAGGTGTATCTTTCCTAATACAAACTGGATGTGTGTACATCCGAACCAACGCATTTGTGCGTCAGGGGTTTTGGTTAATTTTTGGATAATTATTAAATATCATCTGTAAACTACAGCTTCTGGGACTGAAACTTCAGACGAATATCTATTGCACCCAAGTGCATTACTCACTTAGAAGTGCAGAGAGCTCTAGAAGTGGAAATTCGAAAGGGAGACTAGCAACTGTCTCTCATAACATAGCCGTTTCCATCACACGGGTGACCTGAATAATAAATATCAACGCCATTTTCTCTTTGACAGACACTTTGCAGTCGTCTCTTTCAGCGCAAACATGACGTTCAGAACGCGTGATTCTGGTTGGCCCAAGGACCAAAAAAGACGACGTTGTTAGCTGTTATCTTCATTATGGTTGGCCAAACGAATCCAGGTGCTGGACCAAAGACATTTCAGATACTCGAGAGTAGATGCGGACCCCAAATATGCATTTTAAGCATAAACTCATATATTATGTCTTATTAGTGATCTGTCTAATGGACCCACCAGAGATCGTTCTGAGACCACCGCAGTCGGGTGGACCGGAGGCTCCTCAAACAGCTTAGGGACCTGAAGGAAAACCATTTCGAAATTCAGTGCACTCCTTGGCAATAAACCAGTGTCATTAAAATCTGTGCAGTTGAAACCACAGTCGTTGGTACTGCTGCTTGCACTCACCACACGATTGGCCTCTATGTAAGCCGCCAGGGTGTTCACGCGATAGCACATGCCCTCCTCCATGATGTGAACGTAGCAGCGTAGCTTTCCTCCGTGGTAGGCATCGCTCATGTCTCCGCGATGATCGTTCCAGCACGACCTCTCCTGAGCAAGCTGGAGCAGGGCGTCATCTTTGCCAATGCTTAGGAGCTCTGCAAACACGAGTTTATGAAAGATAAACGCATGTAATATTCGCTAAAAAGATAACAAAAGAGAATTGTGCTGTCAGAGCCTGTGACACACAGCTCAACAGTGTTTTGGGTGACCAAAGCTCGAGTCCAGGCTCATGGTCCTTTCTCGGTCTTGCTGCCCTCCTCTCTCTTTCTCTATTTGATTCCTGCCTCTCTCTACTGTTCTCTCAATAATAAAGGTGGAAAAATCCCCAAAATATAACTATCGGGCTAATGTGATGTTGTTTGAATATTTAGAGAAGAAACTTACCTAAACCTGCATGAACATCCTCTTTTTTCTGACTCTTTTCTAAATCCTCAGTGGTGTTTTGAGAATTGAAGGTCTTCGAGAACTGTTTACGCACCAAAAAGGGCACCAATTCACCCCTGATAGAAGTGACAGACCTGAAAGAAAGCGCATTCAAAATAACTACTCTGAGATTCAAATGCAATTGTATTCGAATAAAGGATGTTAATATAAAACTGCATTGAATTATATGTAGATTATACACATTATCCAAAATGACTTAAAAATTAGGAAACATCACAAGAAAACGAATGGCAAATCTCTCAATATTTGCCCAGAATTGCTTTTTATAAAAATCTAATAAAATGAATAAAAATGTATTAAAAAATAAAAGTAAAATATAAAGACATAACTGAGGTAGGCAAAGGCAAAACTGGGAATCAAACCCATGATCCTCAGACCTGCAAACTTGGAAGAGGTGAAAAAGGTGACAACCATATGTGGGGGGATTGTCATTTTCTACAGTCTGTGGCATGCAAAATCTTTTTCTAAGTACACCACATGAAACTTATGGAAGCAGCTTATTACATGACAATAATTTTGAGGTACGTGACAAATTAAAAAAAATGGATTTTCGTTGAATACAAAATGTCGTGTCCATCAGAAGCAAAGCGCGTTAGCGTCCGTCATTTTGGTTTTGGTTTCAAAACATGCAGGACAGAGAAAATAAAATGGAACTGATGTTAAAAGAGTTATTAAAAGAGATAAAGTGCAAGACCTGATTGATGCGAGTTATTAAGAGCTTTCATAAAGAAAGATACAAGCAATGCAAACATAATTCGCGCGGCTCCTGACGACATATTAATGTATTATGACAAAACAGAGGACCCTGTTAGCTTGTATCTTGATGCTGGTTGGCCAAACTAATCCAGATGATGCTGGACCAAAGACGTTTCAGACGCTCAAGAGTAGACGCCCAAGCCCTTGAATTGTAAAAAGTGGGCAGCGTTTTAAGTTAAAAAACATACAGATCCTATTAGTCATTTACTACAAATACGAGCACGCAGAGCACACTGACAGTCAAGCATTACACATGTCAGCACATTGCCTCCCACAACACCGCATGTGTATGCGATTCATCCAACATAAACAGCCCTACACACAAAATAAAGACTCAAATCGGAGCAAAAAAGAGAGAACTTCTTCATTGAAATGTTCAATCTACAGTCTTCAAAGAGTTAAAAGGGTTGAATCATGGTTCGAAAACATCATGTAAGCTCGAGGAGCAATTCAGAATCTACACCACATCCTTAAACCTCAAATCTCTCTCTCCCTCTCTTTATTTTCTTTAGGGCTAGATTAGAATTTCCATCTGAATGCGGAGAGAGAAACAACAGTTACTATGTCCATTTTCTCCTTCAGTACTCCATGGCACTGAAGGCTCAAGGGCGACAGATAGAGAGAGAGAGAGAGAGAGAGAGAGAGAGAGAGAGAGAGAGAGAGGTAGGAAAAGAATGTGAATGGGAGAGAGAAAAGGCAGCATAAAAAAGTCAAACTACTTTGATGAGGGAAAGTGGGGAGCAGAAGAGGGGGGTCTGCGGGCCAGATTAGATGAAATGATATTTATATCAGGGGAGAGCGAATTAAAATGTCAAAGCGGGTAGAGAAGCCTCTCACTTTTCTGAAGCCTGTGAGAGGACCTAAGAGAGGCCATGCACGGCACCACTTTACAGCAGGCCGCCCGGCCTCACAATGTCAGTTACAGGAGCACAAAGGGGACTTGAGGGGCAGGGGAGCGGAGGGCTATTGGAGAGGATGAATGGAGGAGTGGAGGGGTGGCTGTAGAGGACACTGGGCGAATCCACAAGTACAGACACGGAGTGAAAGCTCTTTATAAAAAGATGTTCGTGGGGTAGACTCGGTCTTTAAATTAAGGCTTGGTTGAATGCATTAAGGCAGTTTAAATATTTTTCTCTTGTTTTTCTTTATTCACCAGTTAATCATTTAAAAAAGAAGACACTAAAAACTTTGTTAAAGGTATAGTTCAGCCCCCCTCAAAAATAGCCATTTACTACCCTCATCTACCTGTATATGACTCTTTGTTCACAAAAGAAGATATTTTGAGAAATATTTCATTCGTTAATTGTCCATACAATGTGTATAATGAGATTGTGGAGCATTCAAGGCTTTAGACAAGTATTATGCTTTCGTACAACACACCTGACTTATAACCTTCACACGAAATAAGAAATGTGTCACTACACATGACATCTACACACTAGACAAACATAGACACATACACAAATTAAAACATTCCTTATATTCCCTGGTGACCATTGCAGAAGTAACAAAGTGAGTGTGAATTTTTGGTAGAAATAACGATACATTCTTGTGTCATGGAACTCCAACTTACTTGTTGTTTACCAAGAAATCAACCACAGATCTCTTCAGGCAGTATAGGTGGGCATCCAGCAGGCCTGTTTTGATGAGCATTCTGGGATGCCTGTGAAAGAAAAGAACGTGTGAGAATCCGAGAACACAAGACGGACAGCTAAGACTGGCATCTCGCAGCGCAAATTAAAAATAATGACAATAAATGTGCGGAAGCAGGCTGCGGCTGCGCATGCAGGGCGAGCGTGGAACACGTCTTTGTGAAAAAAAGTCAATACATAACAGCTCAGACAAAAACATTGGAAGGCACCCTGCTACCCTGGTTTCCTCAGATGTTTTATAATTAGAGTATATAGCTCGCCTTAACGTTCCATGGAGTCTTTCATTTTCCTGTCTCACTCCCACTCTAATTGGTCTTTTCGGGGCACTTTGAGGTAAGAGAGCTATAATGACCCCCCAAAATAAGAATAACAAGTAAATCAAGTGAGGTGACATCAAAGAAATGAAATGCGGTTGCATCTGTATATAGTCCCGAAACAAAAAAAAACATTTGTAACTTTTTTACATAACAAATGTTTACATGGCGGATTAAGGTTGCTGCCACAGCTTGCATGCAGTGAGATGTCAGGAGCTCCACTGGACCCCCCAGACTGTTTTTATAGCCTGCCATTGACATGAAAATACTCCTGGAACCCATCCGCAGTGGGGCGAGAGACCCACAAAATGGCCGCCCTGGGGTGATTCACATGGAGAAAGAGTCCAGTCCATCCTGAAGTGTTAGCAAAGCCAAAGCAGACTAGACAGCAATGCAAGTTAAGCTGTCAAATGTATGTGAGGACTTCCAGTCACATCCAGGCTGTGTCTGGTTGGATAAGTATGTAGTTTACTGGGGTAAAGGTTTTGCCGAGTAACTTATAATGGCTGCAAGAGTCCATCAAGCAATGTCTGTAATGTATAAAATTCACATTCCAAAAATGAAATTACTTTCATCATTTAGTCGCTCTTAAGTCATTTTAAGCTTTGCAGAAGATCGTTGGTCACCGATTAACATTGACCTCCATTGTATGGACACCAAAAAACCTGAGACATTTCTCAAAATATCGTCTTTTGTGTTTCACACAGAAAGAGTCGTATACAGGTTATAAATGACATGAGGGCGCATAAATGATGACAGAATTATAATTTCGGGGTGAACACTCATTTACTTTTTATTAAGTTTCACCCCATCTTGCCCTACTACCCAAGCACTCCTGTCTATGCTGACACACCACCTGGCAAACTACGCTGGCCGCCGCACTGAATACCCGTCTCGCTCCCTGTGACATTTACGAAGCGAGAACGTAAGAGAACCATCTCATCCCTTTCCTATAACTGCTTCCCTCCACCAGACATCTCACGCTGAGACCCTCAAACTCTGCGCTGTTTACTCACCCAAATCTCAAAAACAGACTCGCTCCTGTGCGGACGCATTAGAAATAAATTATGATGACACTAAGCCGTTCCATTAACCAGCAGCGACTGAATTCCTGAAAAGCAGGAGTAGTGCGTGCGGCGGACAGTTTCGGCTACATATGGCATCAATGTGCTCGGCACACACAGGCTGCAGGGAGAGATCTAGAGGAATGAACAACTGTGTGACACGCTGATTTATTGGAACACCCAACATGTGACCTCATGGTTTGGCACCTGCGGCCAGGAGACTGAGTGAATCAGAGAAAGATGAGGTGAATGAGGAGTGATGAGTAACGGATACAGATCCTTGTGGTTTCAGAGGAGGAATGAGTGTCAGGAGGAACACGAGAAACGAGTTAAACAAGGAGCAACAGGTGCTGTTTGGAAGAACACAGCAAGGTATCACTGTAGTGAAAACCAAATGTCTGCAAATAAATAATTTCCTCCCTCTTTCTGTTTCCTCTTGGCATTCCTCTCAAGCCGACGACGACGACAAAAAATCTGGGAACGGTCTCCAGGCTCGCTGAGTGACTCATACTATTAGTTTAATGGCTTACTACTAAACAGCCAGACACAAAGAGGAGCGTAGCAGCGCAGTGAGGTCATACGTTACACAGCGAGCTGTCAACGTCGACATGGAGCCCAATCTAATTTACCCAGGCCTCTTTGAGCCTGGGACACCCCGCAAGATGCAGGCCATTTATTCTCTGCTCGCCCATCTTAACTGGCGAGGTAATGAACTCACAAACTGCGAGAGGAAGAAAAAGATGGTTTGGTAAATCTTAGCAAAGCTGACAGCTTCCTCAAACATCCTCAGATGACTGTGAGAGTCCATTTTAAGCAACAAGTATAGACAGTTTCATCTTAACAACATAAACAAACGTAACACACGTTTGTGACTTGTGAACTTCCGGTACACATTCATAAACAATAGAGTGCCTGTAGATTATGTCTGATAACAAGCAAAACAAAGAGAAGAACCGTTACTTGGCTAAACTTGTCTCTCCAATATTTGGACTTTAGACTGCGGTACCTAGCTCAACCGCTAGATGTCAGTGTGCCATATGGTTTCTTTTAAATGTGACCGAACTACAGGACCTGTTCAACAAATTGCTTATTTAATCAAATGAACATACAACAAAATTCAACAATTTATATTTTATACTAGCCAAACACAAATCGGATGTTAACTGGGGGTCAGGCGCATGCGCGCGTCAAATGAAACTGTCTATAAGAGAGTGGATGTGAAACTGGACGATGTACAAACACTATTAAATGTCAAAGAAAAGTCATATTAACTATAAGTTCTTGTTATCTTTCTACTTTGGCTGATGGTACTAGACACATGCAGGATTCAGTGGCATACTACAAATCTTGATATCTTTCTTGATTTCTGTAGTATATTAAAAGTAAGATCTGGTGTGCTCAACATGTATAAAACAAGATATCCAATCAGTGAAAAGCATAGAGCGCGAGAGACCTCACCTGTTAACGATGTGAGGTAGAAAATATGAAGGAAACTGTTCAATGATATATAACACCACGTACACTTCCTATGTACCTATATACTAGTTTTTGAACACTTTAGGGCCGTTCACATTATAACGATAACCAAGATAACTGTAACTACAACAATATTTGCATCCACACCAGCGGACGATAACAATAACGTTATGTTTATTTCAAGGCTGCACGCTGCAGTGTTCCCGGTCACTAAAAACGAATGTATATGCATATATATATATATATATATAAGCATTAATTTTGGCAGCTTAGACGTTAAATATAATATCCTGCCATAAACACACCGCTTTCCGACCACTACAGTCTTTAATTCAGACATATTGCGATCACCAGTAGTCAAAAGTTTTCCGCCAGAAACTATCTTCACACTATGTACGTTTTATCGTTCATCACCTGGAAAAATATAGTTCTGAAAGTATATACTAACTATATACTTCTCTGTATCTTTATCATTATGGTGTGAACCCCGCTATTCTCCTGAATAAAGAAAGATTTTTAAAACGTTATTTTTTATAGTTATCGTTATAATTGCGAACGGCACTTTACTTACATATTTATATTTGTCACATTTTAGATAAATAGTAAGCTCATCAAAATAAATGAATATTACAAAGGGAACTATGAGAATTATGTAGAGACTAAACAATCTTAACTAAGAATGTTTACTTTTATATATATACTGTATATCAGTTAAGTCACCTTTTCCTAGAATTTGCCGAAATGTGACCCTGGATCACAAAACCAGTCTTAAGTAGCACAGGAACATTTTTTGTAAAAGCCAAAAATACATTGTGTGGGTCAAAAT
This sequence comes from Barbatula barbatula, assembly GCF_947034865.1. Taxonomy (NCBI): domain Eukaryota; kingdom Metazoa; phylum Chordata; class Actinopteri; order Cypriniformes; family Nemacheilidae; genus Barbatula; species Barbatula barbatula. The sequence goes on from NC_136764.1 coordinate 24,356,445, forward strand.
TATAGATTTTTCTTTTATGCCAAAAATCATTATGGAATATGATCTTTACTTAATATACTAAAGATATTTTGTAAATTTTCAACCCAAAATATATAAAAACTTTATTTTTGTGAGTGGATGACCTGCTACAGTGCCTCGGATTAACATCTTCAAAGGCGATTTTCTCAATATTTAGATTTGTTGCACCCTTTACTTCCAGAGTTTTACACAATATCTTGTATCTCCACCAGATATTGTCCCATTTTAAAAACCCATATATCAATAAGAAGCTTTCAGTTGATGTAAAATTCTCAATTTCGAAAAATTGACCTATAAGACTGGTTTTGTTGTCCAGGGTCACAAAGGTTCTCTGGTTTCAACCGGAGAAGCTTTTCAAACAATATCGAAGCAGTTCCTGCCTATTCTTTAATCTTACTGGCTGCTCTTTTTTTTCTTTTTCAGTCTATGTCATCTCTTTTAAAGACAAATAAATATATGAAAATATTTGCACAATTATATTTTTGTCTAGAAAACTTACTTCATGCATTGAAACTAGGGCTGTCAAATGATAACTAGATTAATCGCATCCAGAATAAAGGTTTTTGTTAACATAATATATGTGGACTGTGCATATTAATTTGTTTTTGTAAATTTTATTATAAATATTTAGGAATTATTGACATGTATTTATTTATATTTACCAATAATTGTAATTATATATAAACATTTATTCATTTTTATATTTTCCTAAATATAAGCATGTTATGTTTATAAATACAAAATTAATATGCACAGTACACAAATATATATTATGTAAACACACTTTAATCGCGATTAGTCAGATAATGAGAATCATTTCGCTCAAACGTACTAAAACCTTGGACCGCCATTGTATGTAACACTGTTCTGCTACTACCAGCAACAAGAGGACTCGCTTAAAGGTGTAGAAACTGATCTTCATATTAATTCAGCAAGGTCGCCTGTAACCTGTAATCTTCAGTGTTGTTCAAGAGTGTTAAAATGATGCAATGTTAGAAATGCTTCGAGGGCACCAGTGTGTCAACTGCTTGAGTACCATTTCTGAGAACGAGAGCAAAATCACAATCATTAGTGAACGAGACCTAATGCTTTTATAGGTGTTATAAATAAAACAGAGTGGTGTTAGACATGTGGACTGCACATTTAGGCTTCGCTGTGTCTGTATAAACACACATGCAGACAATGCCGAGGCTGAGAGACGACCCAGACAAACAGAGCAGAATCTGCAGTGCTGTGAAACATTAGCAGACGTCTCATACCGAAGTGAGATTTCCTGTGTGTCCTTGACAAGAACAAAAATTTAAATACAAGCAGTTGCTTTAAATCACTGCAAATATGTGAACAAGAGTTTGATAAAAGAAAAGATGACAGATGACTTTAAAGGAAAAGTTCATCCAAAGAACTTTCTACACATACATTTTTCATATGGATTTGTAATTGAAAAAGATCACCGCTTTCTCCTATTCACTATAGAATCATTCAATTTACTATACAAAAAATATACTTTAAAAGAAATAAATGATCAATTTGAGAGCGAAATATGACCTAAACATATTTGTTTCTTAGCAAATAATGTGAAATACACTCATTGGTTGTTGTGTTTTAATAAACTTAATACTTTTGAATACTTGCTAATATTAACAATGCAAGTGCATTAACATTAAATTAGGCAGTTTTGTGTGTGTGTGTGTGTGTGTGTGTGTGTGTTCACACATCTGCTCCACAGGACTGCTTACAGCTGCTACAACCCTTTTATTATTGGGCAGGATTTACAGAGGGTACGGCTCCCCAAATTATTTATGAGCTCCCAAAACAGCCGCACACAGAGCCCCATCCCAGCTCCCTGATCTCCCTGTGCACACGTCCGATCCAGAACCAAGAACAGCTTGACCTCCAGCCTCCAGAGCCCAAACCGCAGGGTTGCACACTAGGTGCTGACAAAACCTTTCCAAAATCACTACAATATTTGTAAAATACTCCCATCAGGCAGCATGAAAAAGGATGGAGGAGATAATGATGAATTTGCACTTGAGATGAAAAGGATTTTAAAATCAAGCGTTCATACATAACAAATTCATTAGATCTGAATGGTATTTTCCCAGCGTCCTTCAGTTGGGAACTAATAAACGCTGCTCCAAAAACCTCAGACGCAGAGAAGCCCAAAAAAAGAGAAAACTGTGAGAAAGCAGAACAGCAGAAGAAACGTCATCGTGAGTGGCGGGTTGGAAAACAGGCAGGATCAACAGTTAAGAAAGGCAACCGCCTGCTGAAGCGGGGCTAACAGGCAGCTTTCACGACAGGCCAGTGTGGAGGAGGCCCCCGTTTTATTAGCCAGCCCACATAAACAGCAGGTCATCACCCTGTGAGGTCACCATTGTTCTGAGCACACAGCACCTCCTCCTGCTTCTTGCTATGAGGCCAGTAGATTTCAGCCGGGTTTAGACCAAGTCCAAATCTTTCACAACAACTCTATGAACCCCTGCGCATCAAAACCTTGACCCGTTGATTTTTTCAGAGGCTTTGTCAACATTTTTTTGTTGACATTTCAGATACGATGCACTGTAGAAATTGACATGATTTGTATTATTGATCATTTTCTGATCATTTTACCCTCACACCATCCCAGATGTATTTGTTTTCCTTTCTTCCTATTTAAACGTATAGCTCAGAACTGATTGATTACATTTTAATTTAGCTAAATAAACACAAAATATGTATTATTTTCCTCACAAATGTATAATTTTGATTTTTTTCTTTCTTATTTGGATAATATTTGGGGTAGGGCTGTGTTTGTTTTTGATATAAATATAAATAACAAAACAGTAGATGGCACAGTGGCTCGCCATGTATATTTACATATCTTGTCTGCGATTAATCGGCTCAATAAAAATATTTTTAAAAGTGTAATTTTGCTTTAAAAGGCATCATTTATGTAAAATTATGATCAATTGATACCCAATGGAGTCATTTAGATTTAATAAAATTAATTTAGAGTTAATGCATTTGCTTTCGGAGCTTCATCATTTTGAGGCCCGTATAAAATAACATGACAAAAATGTAAAGGTCCTGTGTGTCATTTTTTGGAGGATCTATTGACAGAAAAGCAAAATAATATACAAAACTATGTCTTCATAGGTGTATAAAGAACTAACGTAATGAAGGCTTATATTTTTGTTACTTTAGAATGAGCTATTTCTATAAACACACACCACATGTTTCCTTACAAGAAATCCCCCTAAACGGACAAACAGCTCTACAGACGTGCTTTTTATAAATACGTTATCTCCTTCAGCAAAGAGGTGAAAACAACAAAATCTCAGTTCTGTGGATCTCAGCTCCCACCGTGTTGCTTCAAAAGGGAGGGTTGAGCGGTGGAGGGAACTGTTGGTTGCAATTCAAAACCTCAACGCTAGATGCCGCTAAATTTCATACATGGATTTTTTGTATGTGCTCAGATGAAGGAAAGAAAGTCAAACAGATTTGAACTGAATTGACAAGTTTATCTGAGCTGCTCTACTATAGGATGAATTATATAAGACGCAAACAACCTGCTATGTCGAAATCATTGAAGGACTAAAGGTGATATGAGAAGTGTTGTGTAAAAACTAAAGTTGAGACTCACTTGCGCATGATGGACTTTCGGACAACAAGGCCTTCCTCTAAATCTGCCTCGTTGGCCATAAAGAGAAGTCTCTTCCCTGTGCCATCGACGCCCACAAAGTCACGCTGCTCCGCTGCAACAGGGCACAATTTCAATCGGTCACAGTGTGCTTGTAATACACCATAATCAAACAATATTTCGGCCAATCGACGAGCTAGATTGTCAGGAATGTGAAATAATAGAGTCCATTGAAACGAGTTCATATTAGGAAAAGAGGAAATGGTCATTAAATAGTTTTTGGAAACAGTGCACCAACATCCAGTCTGAAACGGCACTTATCTCAAAACCACACCGGTCTTTTCCTGTTGAAGCGAGCAATATGCTGATCATTGGGGAGGTGATCTCCGGCAGCTGGTGTTGCTCTGTTAAACAGCCGTCTGGGTGAATGATAGTACCTGCTTTCTTCTTGCCCTTCTGGCCGGGGACAGTCTCTGTGAAGTCGTTCACTTTGCTCATGAGCATGGACAGCGTGGCGTTGTGGGCACGGAAGAGGTCCACGACCTCATGCAGGGCCACGTCTGTTATCAGATCACAGCTCACCACCAAGATGTCTGTCTGTGGACGAATAAAAGCACGTTATATTTAAACCAACATAAAATGCAGGACGGCCCAGCTATTTCAGCCACAATATGATTGCAAAGCCCACCGGAGGGTCTGCGTGTTCCCTACGCATAATAATAATGATTACTTACAGATTTTGAAATCAGCAGTTGGGTTGAAATACTTTTCCGTTGCCCATTGGAGCAAAAGAACATCGATTTTGGCCAAGAATTATCTCTAACACTTCAAAAAACATGATTTTCTTGCTCTTTTAGATAAACATGACATAAGTTAATGGATATTTTGACAATACATAGGGTTCAAAACCTGTATTCCACTCTTTCTTTTGTAAAACATCAAAGTAGATATTTTGAGAAATGTCTCAGTGGTTTTGTGTCCATACAATGGAAGTCATTGGAGGAAAATGTTGTTGGGATACCAACATTCTTCAAAATATCTTCTTTTGTGTTCTGCAGAAGATAGAAAGTCAAAAAGGTATGGAATGATAAGAGGGTGAATAAATGATGAAAGAATTTTCATCTTTGGGTTAACTATTCGTTTTACCACCAATGTTGAATTTTACCGCTGCTTGGAATACCAATTGAAAAGCAACATGTAGCTCTTGAAATATTATTAAAATCTAAATATTACAATAAATTTGATCCATAACAGCGTCTTTCAAAAACTGCTGTTGACTTTACCTCCCCGAGCTTTATATGGTATACATCAAAGAGCTAGCAAACATTTTCCATGACCTGCTATGGTGCTCCATAAAAACTCCACATACTACATCAAGACTGTGTTTTACAAGAAGACGGTCTCAAAAATCTTATGACTATGGCGTGAGAAAATGAGAGACAGAGCGGCCAAATGCTCTTCCATAGTTTGCGTGTACATGCGTGTGTGTATATATATATATGAGCGCAGGCGTGGAGGGGAACCCAGCGATAAATCCTGCTCGCCATTGTTACTCTTTGAGTTGTCTGGTTCCCATCTGGTCTGCCCATCTCAGGTCTGTGGATAAATAAACATGGGAGCGGGAAGAGGAACGGCCCGCAAGAGCGCGCCCGCTCAGGCGGCGTTGCATGCCTCATTGGGGAGGCCCAGGGAGAGGCCCTGCCGTGACGCTTCGCTTCGATATAGTTCTGGTTCTGTTATTCTGGTCCTGTGGCTTAAGGCCGTAAACCATTACAGCACACATGCTTAAAAGATAACAGAGTGCACAGTGCTGTCTGTTTACAACGAGCCAACTAGGCTACTGAAGAAGGACAACACTGACTCCCAACTCATATTGTAGCTAGTTTTCTAGCAATGTTTCAACAAAATTTACATATTTTAATTTTGCTTTTAAAGGGATAGTTCAGAGAATAACTTCAAATTCAATAAAAAGCTAAAACAAACATGTTGATTAAGATTCTGTGCAGATCCCTAAATTTAAGGATAGGGAGTCCTCTCTATCGCCCTCTCTGTCTGACACATAAGAGTCAAAAGACATCATTTCCTGCATTTCGACTTTTAAATCATTCTTATAAGCTTATAGGTAAACTAGGTAAAGGTACAGAGATGCCATATTTTTGTTTATTTTTTAACAAAAAAAGTTACAGATTGCAACTTTAAGTAGCGGGAACAACAAACAACAAACCACCTGAAACAAAGACCCACAGTGATATTCAGAAGATGTATTTGATGACGAAAAGCCTAAATACATCTTGGCTCAGGCCTCGACATCGGAGAGGGTAAAAAACGGGCAAGTCTTTTAATTATTCTCTCCACTTAACACACAGTTTCCCCTTCACTGGATCAAGGCCGGTCACTGCTGCGGCTCAAAGCACCCGGCAGCCGATGTCTGGAGATGTGGACTCAATCAGTCCCGGAGTAAATAAAAGAAACACAGAGCGAAAAAAACGCGACCACATAACAGCTATAGTTCAACTAGCCAAACATTTGCCATGACTTCACAGCTAACCAGGAATGCGCTGCGTTAAAACACAAAATATGCGACCAATGCTAGCCCACCCATCATAAACCACCCAGTAAATCGATCTGTCACTGCAGCTCTAACCACTTAGCAATTCATAACGGAGGTTGCTATTTTTGAGGATGGCCGAATCGGCTGCCACGCAGTGGCGGATTGAATCCGTGGCTTGCTCCAGTCACAGAGCCACTGAAGGTCTGAAGTGGGCGTCAGCTGTTGGATCATCCGAGCGCCGCCGGCCCTTTCAGCGGGCCAGAGTTGTGCCTGCGCTATAGAGGCACAGGGAGGTCAGGCCACCCACAGACACTTCCAGTTCTGCTTGGCTGCCCCCTGGGCCAACCAGGTGAGACCACCCAAGAGAGGAGCAGAGGAAGGGGGGGGAATAGGGAGGAGAAAAGAGCACAGGATAAGAGGGAATAAAAGGAAAAGAAGAAACGCTCACACTTATTTGACGCTACGAACGTACATGCAAACTCACCCACAATTGGCTGGTCGCGACCGTGTTGGGTCTTGAATAAGAGTGACTATGAGAGCGCTATATTATTTAGTAGGCGTTTCATGCGAATTCGAACGCGGACAACAAAAAAAGACATGAAACGCTGACATTTACTGGCATATTTTACTTTAAAATATGATTAAATGTTTACACGTGTTTTTAGTACTCAAGAACAACTTCTTGATCTCGTTGAACTCGGAGCCTTATTGCTAACAAAAGCCGACAGAAATCTACACAACGCGAAGATTATTCAGTTTCTGTACAAACATTGACTCAATGCATCAGTATGAAGACAAACACAAGCTAATGAAAGAGAGGTTTAAGAGGCAGGCACACCGACACATTCTTCCATTATGTCTGTGTTGTTTGCTCAAGTGAGGGAGTAGACTCCGTGTTTAGACCGTACAATAAACTGGGATTTAGGGCCCCTATAGCCAGCTCTCATCTCTCAACACGTAGCGGGGCTGTTCGTGCACTGGAGGGCTCTGAAACTCAATGCTTTTAATCTCTTATTTCTCTCTAGGATTAGAAATAAACGCATCTGTGCTGTTAGCGTGCAGCAGCAGGCCTTCCTCCTCAACATTCCCTTTCCACTGCATTGATATTTACTGTGGCAGAGTTAATCTCCTGCGATGAGCGTTCGCACATGTTTGAAACATCCCGCTCTCGAATACTTCGCAGTTTTGTGGTATCGTTTGCGATGGTGGGCTTTATAAATGAACAAATGTGGTATTAAAGTTGGGCAGGGTGTGAGTGCTAATGCATCTGACAGACACAATATTTTGAGCTCGGTAGGAAACAAATTACTAACGGGTCATTTTGCTTTTTTGCAGTCACTTAAACTGCCCCATTCCATCTAGCCAACCTCACACATGTCCTACAGACCCGGGAATGTATGTAAAGACTGTGAAAGACTTCTGACAGCATGTGTTTGTGAGTTTTCATCAGGCGAAATGAGGCACTCTGTGGAGTTGGGCCCAGCAGTGCCGGGCTGCACGGATCAACGATCCCCCTTCGGCACACAGGATCCGTCCCTCACAACATTTCACTGACCCCAGGCCAGTTCACATGCGATGTGAGGCTGTTTATGTATGCCAGCTTTAACATGCCTCTTCTATGATAGGGTTAACTAAAGGACAGTAACTTACAGTGAAGAAACTATAAAACATTATTGTGCTACTAGACTAACTCTAATGGGCCGTTCACAATAAGAACGATACCTAGAACAAGAGCCACACAACTTAAAAAAAATTGAAATACTGACAAATATGTATACTTTATCCTGGTGAACAACCCATATTGTTTTACAGAAATCTCTTTCTAGGGCTGTCAAAACGATAATATGATGCATCGCGATGCAGATGTAAACCATGACTGCATCGATACTCAAAAACAAATAATTGATTATAAAAACATGCAATTAAACATTAAACTGTATATGCCCGTGGTTAGGGATGCACAGATACCAGTATCGGTATCGGGCCCGATACCAAGCTCATGTACTCGTACTTGTAAAAATTCCCCCGATTCCAAAGACCGATACCTCACGTGACGTAATTGACAGAACGTTCCAGTGCACACAGAGACACCTGCCGTAGCAGACACAATGTCATAGAGTGTTCACACCTAAATCGCGCTATTCGTGTGTAGTTGGACGCTTGAACATTTTGAGTTTACTCGCTTCAATCGCGAGTGAAATTCGCGTCATGGGAGGGGCTTCTGGCACTGGCAGGCGGCTCCAGTCTTGTTAAGAAATGGCGGACATGGATTTTGTTGAGCAGGTAGCTGCGCATTATGTGCTATGGAAGGCTGAAGATAGACGTAGACTCGTTCGGCGGCGTGTCCTTCAGAGGCGCAGTCCTTCATTGTTGTTTCAGATTTCTGCCTCCGCTCTCTATGTCATAATCACATCACTACTAGAGCAGGCTCCTTCTTGGTTAACGCGGCGAAAATTTTCGCCAAAATTCAGATTATTTCAACTCGCGTGAATAACGCGAACGCTCAATTCGCGTGAATCGCACCGCAAGAAGGTCTATCGCATCTTTGCATTGACCTAACATGTAAATCACGCTCTCTTAACGCTTTATTTGCGCTTAGCAGTGTGGAAATATTTCAAAATCAATGATGACGACCCACGCATGGCCGTCTGCATGCTTATGTCCTTGGTTTTGCCCTTTGGAGGTTATTGGACACTGTGAATGTTGGCTTTGAACATTTTTGATAAGCACAATTTTTTTTTTTATTATTTCATAATATGAGTTGAAGTTGTTAAAAATAAAGATGCTGATATGTTCATTAGTGTCATTGTGTTGTTCTTTGAAAATTGCCACAAACAAAAAAAAACATAGCATCGGTGTTGGTATCGGTATCGGCGAGTACAAGGGAGAAAGTATCGGTATCGTACTCGATCCTTAAAAAGTGGTATCGGTGCATCCCTACCCGTGGTTACTGTTTTATTGCAGAGTAGTGTAGTGTTGTTCTCTCTCTCTCTCGCTCTCTCTCTCTCTCTCTCAAAATAAAACATATCCTAGCACAGCAAAAAATAAGGTGTGGCTTTGTTGCGCAATGAGATGGGAAGGTGGGATCCTATGCTTAATGCTAGCTTGTCATATTTATAGCCTCTCTAAAATCGCTTCCTTTAAAATAAAATCAAGAATCCATGAGTTTGACATCACAAACCTTGATCTTTTGTTGGATTTGTCGAAGGGCATCCGCAGTGCCCATGTCACCCTCCTCCTGAATGCACACCACATCCAGCTTCATCTTCACATCCGTCTTCAGCCGCTGATCTGTGCTCAGGGCCTTCTGAACCTCTTTAGTAGTAATGACAATCACCTCTGGAAAACAATGTTACAACCATTATCATTTCACCTTAACGTGCACATGATAATTCGACTTGATTTTATGGAAAATGGTTTGGAAAAGACCGCTCTTATTAGTTGTCCAGGGCACACATTTTGCGTGCACCACTTTGGACTACATGGGCTTCACGAAAAATATTCAGCAAGAAATGCATCACACAGACACCTTCAGTGAAGTCTTTGTGAATTATTTGCCATATGCCCAGCAAGAATATGCATTTTGGCCAGTGGGAAAAGGCTTGTACCCGAATCTTGCTTTACTTTGTAAATATTTTCAAGCAAAGCAGCTTACTATAGTTTTTTGTACTAAGACTTGTAAAAGCTAATTGGAAGGTCTTGTTGGCTGGCGCTCGGACTGTTAACAAGGCAGACTTTGCCACACATAAAGGTGCACACTGTGCCGCTGGGCAGGCAGAGGGCCATACCCACAAACTCCACACCAGCTGGATTGTACGGTTAGTCAATACTGCTAGGTGTGAACAATAAACATTTAATTATGATTGAGGCATTAAATAAATACCCAAGAATGTATGGCACCTTTACTGACTCTCAAATGTGCTAAAGCAATGAAGGGAACATAAGATTCTAAAGTAATCTTTTCAATTTACTTCTGCAAAACAAACTTATTTCTTCAGCAATTTTAATATCTTATAGGGGTGTAAGTATAGTTTTGATATAATTTTTTAATTGTTAAAGTTTGACAACATTCAAGGTTTAATGGAACCTTCTGTATGTAAATTGACACACATTTAATAGATCTATCATTCAGACATAAAACTGAAATTTTACAAATGTTACATCTCCTACTTTATGTTGACGTAAGTCACATGTTGGCAGTAGGTTCAAATGGACGACATACACAACAACCACCCTAATATTTCATTATATACATCAGCTTTTTAGTTCAGTAACTACTTGCATCATAACCTTTTTATATTTAGTGTGCCTTATCTAGGGTGAACAAGAAAACATACGATATATAACATACAATCAGAATCTTTATATCTAAAGTTCTCAACCGCTCAATTCAATGTTCAAAAGGGAAATTCGACTTTATTACCAACAACAAGTAATGATGCTACGTGATGCAACAAACTACAACCTATTTATGCAAACATAAACTAAAATGTAGCATTAGAATAAAAACAGTGAACGCTTCGATTATGGGGTCAGCGCTTTGTGAAATAAATCACACCTCGACATCAGTTTGCATTGGTGCTTCATATCCGAATGCAAACTGTCGCCTTTAACTAAATATTTACCGAACTTCCTTTTTCAATGTGAGAGGATGTTTACCTTCAAAGCCAACTTTCTCCAGCAGGTTGAGGGGGTACCAGATGAGGGGTCTGTTGCCCACAGGCAGGAGTGGTTTTGGGGTGTTATAGGTGAGGTCCATCATTCTGGAGCCTCCACCAGCTGCCATCAGCACCGCCTGCAGCTCCATCCCAAAAGACCTGAAGAACAAACCCAACAACTCCCTTACGCACGTACAATAACATCCATAACGTAACCGCCCTTACAGTCTGACAGGTGCAAGCTTTTCGACAGTTCCCATCGATTCAACGTGTTTTCATAACATTGCCATTACGATGCGACTATTTCATCATCCACCGTCTCTACGGTGCACTCGAAAACATCCTCACATCTAAGGTTGTTAACCTTTAGTACGTGTACTTACCTTTATTCGTGCTTTAGATGCTTATGTTTTGCTAAGTAACGTTGAGCAGTCGGTGCACGTCAGGATCTTCAGGACTCTAGCAGACGCTCATGTGGGTTCGTCTGTTATTGCCATTCACATCCCGCTCATTTCAAATAAATCGACTTCTTAAAATAAAAGAAACGTATGGGAATACACGTAGTTTGGCATAAATATAAATTAAATAGAAATAGCGAAAACGTAGGATATTGTATCTCTAGGAGTTAGGATAACTGTCATGCTATTTGGTGTCAGTGACGAGAGTTACGTTTTATTAGGTCGTTCGGGAATCTTGAGCGGTAACTTTGGTTCCTATCAATACTGCTGAATAAAACGAGTGATGACAAAAGAGAGTTGATAGGTTCATAATAATGATAAATATCTCAAAGCATTTGAGAAAAAAGTCAAAAATAAATGCAAACGTTTTCACTCATTATCTAAATAAAGGCATAATGCTTCAAAACATAAGCCAGATACATAAAGGCATCAAGTATCCCTGCAGTTATTTAAAGGTTCATGTCTAAAATATATTCTTGATCAGTTAAAAGTTAATGATTATCATTATCATTGTGCAACATTCATAAAAATATGTAGAATAATAAAATTAAGATTACCTTTCATTTTCAATGACATCGTGAATATGAGATGCAGCATGTGACATTTGAAACAAAACTTTACTGACTTGCACAGTGTACAATTTGATAAATATTGATAAGTATTTAACAATTGATTCAACCCTGCCTTAAAGAAAATACTTTTTCTACAAGGTTTAAAAGAAGGTCTTATATTTATTTTGTTGCATGCAGCAGCAACAATAACTGTAAAGATTGATGCCATTGTAAAAGTATTTTCTTTCCCACATTATTAATTCTTCGTTATCCACTTCACTGGAAATCTAAGAGTATAATGAAAACGTCCAGTTTCACACTAAAAATGTAAAGTTTCCAGTCGAGCCCAGTTCCCTCCACCCAGATCCCCTCAGTCAACATGGCCCAAACCCCAATTCACAGACCTCCGATGTAACAGCAAATTGAACTCTGGGAATGTGGCTCAGCTTTGTTTTCTCTGGACAGGAGATGAGCTTCATTGGTCGCCGCCTGCAGAAGAAACTTTTTAACAGGGCAGGCTGCCTCTAATAGAAAAAAGCAGAAAAGCAAAGGAAATATTGATGTTAAATCGGTTTGTTTGCTGAATTTACACCTCTGCTATTTGCTTCCTAACACCCTTGGCTGCAAAACTGTTTATAATCCAGCGTGTCCAAAAAATCTTTGGCCACCTTATCTTTTCTTCATTTCAACAGCGAAGCAACGTTTTTACAGTACAACACGAGAAATCTCATATGGATTATGTGACCTAAGTTTAACATCTGCTTCACTGCCTTAACAGACCATTGACATTTCTTTGGGGTCACGTTAAATGATCACAGAAAGAGAGTTAAAACAATCATTGCTTTTCTCATTTACATCTTCATGTGCAGCTGAAAAATATATATATTTGCCAGTGAGGGAAATTATGATAAAAGTCAGTGTCTCGAAAATAAATTTGAGCTGTTCAGTCAGTCCAAACAACTAAACTACACAAAATACTGTATGCTACTATTAATACCGAAGATAACTGATGGATATAAGAAATACATATAATTTTCATCTACTGAAAGGTTTTCAGATTTTGTAAGGAATTAATACATGTTTAAATTTGTGTAAATGTATTTGTTTAACACCTATTTTACTTTTAAATGCACATGGATGTTGAGTACATTGATGTATTTTATAGTACATTTATCAATTTCAGTAAATACAAACAATTACTTTTTACAGAGTAAAAAGAGTGTTTTTTATGATTTATTTTTACTGTCATTTTTTACCATTTTTAAAATGCGATTACAAAATAGCAGAAAAATTTCAAATTCGTCATAAAATAACATGCAAACAATTTCTTACATGTTATTTTCTAGTTCCACAGCTGCCGGAGTATTACATTTTATGTATATTCATATAAAAGATGAAATGTTGAAAAACTATCCTCCACAAACGTAAGAATATGTTTAACATTCACTTCTCACTTCAACACATTTCTATCTGGTTCAAAAGTTCCACATTCAAATCACATCTGATCACAATCTGGCAACCATCATCACTTCAATTCTGCAATTCTGCAGATTTTATGTTCAAATTCCTCCTATTCATCTTTATTTACAAGCTGTTCAGTACATACAGATGGCAATATTTTTGCCATTACAGAATTGGGCTCTGGATCAAGGAAAGGTGGTAATACAATTCAGTCCAGACCACGGACACTTCTCCAGTCATTATCTACTCTTTTACAGCACAGAATTTTGACCATGACAAACTACCCGGGGCTTAAGACTAAAGGCAAACACGATTGTGCTAATGATATGGATGGATGGGGCACTGACAGGAAATGTGCCACAGGTGTTGCTTCGTGGAACACAGTTCCCGATGAGTGCTGCTGGAGATAAACATGCAACCAACCTTTGGGATGAGATATGTGACACAGTCAAATAAAAAACATAAATAAAAATATGTTTTACTTTCTTTGATTGTAGTTTGATGGCAAAAAAGGATGGAAAAATATCATAGTAGAAAAAAAACAGTGACTTATAATTGAAATATGGATTCAGATACAAAACTACAATATTTGTCACAAATCCACTGAGCTTCATGTTATCAACCCAACTGATCCTGACATTTTTGTCTTTTGAGAAGTCAACGTGCAGACTTCACAGCAAGCGATAATAAGGCCAAATAGATAGAAGCAAACCAGAGTCATAAGGCTACCACAGACTTGAAGCTCTGCCTCGATTTCCTCTGATTTCCTATCCCGGCCATCACAGCTCTTGTAAATCATTCCCAATTCCCTTAAACAAGCCAGTTGGATTAGGTTGGGTAAGATCATAAACATTTGCAGGGCCAGACCACCCAGGGAGTGAGTCTCAGCCCTGACCGCTACCTCGCAGCAAGCCACGGCCAGGTCCGAGAGCACAACACTCTCAGTGTGGTTTGTGTTTGCGGAACTTCCTGGACCCAAAAAGAGAGCGACAGAGGGAGAGAGAGAGAGAGAGGGCCCCATCTGCCATGGAAACAAAAACAGCCCCCACCACCGCCGCCGTATTCACGGTCAGCCACCGATAGACTGTGACATGGATAAACACATTGAGCTCCACGGGCTCCATGCTCTTCTGTCCTGCACATTTCAGAAAGCCCTTTTTCATTCACTGCCCCTTCGGAAAAAGTAATGTGCCTCTCACACGGCTTTCCAGGATGGCTTCGCAGACATAATAATGCATGAGGACGCAGAAAAGGATCTTTGTTATGACATGTGAAGAAACAGGACGTTTGATGTTGTTTACTTGAGAGATTAAGGATTATGCCGGTGTAGTGTGCAAGTGAAGCATCGGTGGATTCAATCCCTTTAAAGTATTGGGTTAAAAGACCCAAGGAATAAGCTTGACAAGGTCTGGGCACAAGGGTTTCATTAAGGCACAATTGGACTCTGCTGTAGCAGGTCTCCCAGCGAGTGCTAGTTGACATGTAGGTTGGACTGCGAGATTACGCATCCACAGTCCCATTAGCAACTGATAATGGTGCATAAATCATGACCACACAACAGCTCAGTTACTTCATACCGAACGGCGACACTGACTAGTGGTGAAGGTATTTATGATTGCCAATTTGTAAATCCCGGCGAGCAAAAAGAATCGCAGTTCCAGCTTTGCTAGCTGGCTGTGGAAGTGTTTGTGACTTTATAAATCTAGGATTTAACTCCCGTCAAGTTTTTTACAGGCAATTTGAATGCATTCATCTTGCTTTTGCACAAGATCCTGGATTTGTGTATGTCATTATCGGTGCTTGTGTGTAAGTAAAAACAGAGATTAAATGTCATCCAGCAGATTTTATGACCTTACAGCTGCAAAAGAGAATATGAAACGTTTTTGAAAAGGAATGATCTAATCTTTCTGTATTACACAGAATGTCATGTTTGGCAGTTTTTTGGCAATTACCACCTGATTTTCGGAATGGTGAAGAGTTCTTAAGAGGGCATTTGGAGAAAAAATACAGTATAAAGAAGACTGGAAGAGGACTGTTGAAAAAAAGTAAGACTTTCATTTTTGGTTTTACTGAAAAAAAAAACTAGAAATTAAAGCATAATTTTAGGTTTTTTAAAATAGATAGATGTTGGGGATTGTGATTAAATGATGAATATAATCTATACACAGTATTAACACGTTCACCATTACACCGGCATTATTTTTCATATAGTAGCTTGTAAATATGCACTGTCATGAATTGCAATATGTATTTTCAGATATCAGTCCCATATTCGGACTTTCAGCTGTTTGGCCAACATCACAATCAAATATGAGTACCATTTTAAGGCCAGAAGCATAAGGCAAGTACTTAATTCACTCTGAAGATGCGGGTCACTATGTGTACTTCATTTTCAATAGGAATGTAAACCTAATGGACTCCCAGCACTCAACAAACGAACATGCAGGAACTATAACAGGAAGTGATGAAATGAAAATATAAAACAGATACAAAATAAAAGAAACGTCAACATCACTTATACCTTTATGAGATGCTTGGCTAAAAAAAGATCAAAACATTCAATGTTTTTGCATAACAGTTACAGAACAGCTTCATAACCAAAAAAGTGCAAAAGTGTATATGCAAACAATCAACAGATATATCATTTGTGTTTTGTATATGAATATTTTAATTCTATTATAATGTGAATTATGTTAGCTAATTATAGCTAGCTAATTACCAGCTAGCTTAAACAGTAGTATATTATAAATAAATATATGCTCTATATATTACTGCACCCATTTAAAATAGCAATAATTATGTGTAGGCAGTGTGTCCGGTTTCTCTTAGCAGCTGGTTAGTTCTTTTTAAGGACTTCATTAATGCTATAACACACTGAAACACTGTGCTCCCCAGAGATTTGTAATTTGTGATAACTGCACCAAAAGTCATCATTAACGTCTTTAAACACCGGCTTTGCAGGGTGACACTTCATAAAACCCTTCAGATTCCTTATAAAGCTCTCCACATAGACTGGTCTCCCCTATAACAAGGACCCACTGGGTGGTGAAGGTAAGACACGTCCCAGTCGCCTCTTCTTGAGCTGCAGCCGTGTCTGGAGGACCACTCCCTTCCGGAGCTGAGGCCCTTTGAGTGCCAGGCTTCTTGTAGGTGACTGTACATGAGTGTTTTACGTGCTGTCTGGGCTTGGCTTGCCTCATGTCCCGCTTAGCTAATGACTGCCATTACTTCTAATTGTGGCCAGCGTCCAGGCAGGAGTCATGGGCCGGCTCTGGATAATGAAAGGGAGGAATAAAGGGCAAAGTGAGAAAATAAGAAACAATGAAGTAGGATTAAGAGAACAAATCTGTAGATAAATTGCGTTAGTATAAAATGGGATTGATGTTGTGGAATTTGTTTACATTTTATATATCCTTTGAGTCAATTCTGTAAAAGAAAAGAATGCAAAAATGAGTGCAAACAGCAGAGATCTAATATGATGTTTAATCAGAAAAATATAGCACACTGATAAAGTGAAGCTAATGTGAAAGTCTACTTTTTTAATTTATATTGTTGGAACTTTGGTTTGTATATTTATATACAGTATATATATATATATATATATATATATATATATATATATATTTATAATAAAATATAATAATATCAAATTTTGTAATATTAAGTAATATTCAGTTTAATTCATGTATATTTGATTTCAACTTTGGTGTGCCAAATGAATATTTTCATATATTATAATGTAACATTTTGCAATATGATGTTATATTCAGTGTAATTCGAGTCTATTTCTATAGTGCTTTTTACAGTCTGCATCATTTCAACGCAGCTGTACAGCTTTATAATTTTTAAGGTTTGGCAGGCAATGCTAAATTTGTCTGTGTCTGTATAAAATGAATAGCTTTGTGTTTTGGGCCTGTGGTTTTTTAAGGAAAGACAAGCTATAGATGTTAGTTCACACAAACATATTCACACACGAGCATACACATCACCCTGTCTGCCTCCTGTGATCTCTGTGTGCGTCTGCTCTGCCTGTGTCCACCCCGAACCCATCAGTCTGTGAGGTCTGTAAACCACACATGCTCCCCACGCGGCATCAAACATCCCCACTGTCTCCAGAGTCGTGCCCACACTATCTCTGCCTGTCTCTCTGCACGTGGGGAGCCTGCCTTCAGGCTCTGAACACCAGTTTTGTCTCTTGCGATCGATGTGGAGATTTTATTGAGAAGAAATGGGTGTTATGTATCTTGCAATGGCTCATTAAGGTTGGGGAATTTTTTCTTGCGCCGCCGGCATATCCAAGCTTCGTTTTATCGCTTCTTGTTTTATGGCCTGCGTGACATAGTTGAGGCATCTCATGATATCTTTGATGATATGATTAGACAGTTACGAATAGTATGTTATTATAAGTTATGAATTGACAGAATGGACTTGATTGTGCTTAAAAAGGAAAAATCATATGTTGATTTTTATTTTAAAAGCATTGTTGGGTAAATTACGATATTATATATCCAACTGGTTGACATACAAAATGTATAATTCTAGGTCAACAGACAACTTACTTTACTTATGGTGCCTCGCACAGAATTAGGTTTATCTGCTTTTTCCAATTGTGCCCCATATGTGTAGAATACACATTTTAAAATCAGTTTTAATGGAAAACTGCACATGTTTGAACAGGTTTTGTTTTTGTTTGGTGATGTGTCTGCTACCTTTCTTGACCAGGAGTCTCCGGTGGAAGAGATATTGTATCTCATTGGGACCTTCCTGGTTAAATAAAATAAAATATTGAAAAATATTAAAATTACTTTTCATTGGTTTGTCTTGTGCTGATGGGACCCACATCTATGTATATTCTAAGCCAATCGATTAATGGAAGCTTTGCCCAGTTTAGACCAAATGTGTCAGGGATTAACTGGTTAACATCAGAGATATAGCCTGCATCTCAATCAGCTCCCTTGTTCAGTAGTCAGGACACTGACCAGGGAGTCAGACATTATAAGGTCTGTCTCATGCGTAAAATCCTGCCAGTGCACTGAAATGTTCCCTTTCTAAAAATTCCCACAATGCACCGCAAAAATCAGGAGCATCGATTTTCCCTATCTGACTTATGCCGAGTTCCCATTGCCTGATTTTCAAAGTGGTTGCATCACTGTTCTTTTCACACTGCATGACTATCTGGGGTAGCATTCAGTTGCTGCAGTGTTCACATTGAACGATGGATCTGTGACAGGAGATTACACACTGCATGACTTTACCACAGGTCAGATTGGCAAACAACGTTTCACAACCAAACGCAGACAGGTTTTGAGAAATCAGGCCCCTCTCACAGGTATGTCTCTCCCACATTTTGTGTGCATGAGCTCATGTTTAAAGTCTACTTAAGTTTAAACCTTTTAATAAATTTTATTCAACAATAGATAGCCAGTATGAATAGTGACACTTCATAAAACCCTTCAGACTCCTTATTAAGCTCTCCACATATACTGGTCTCCCCTATAACAAAGACCCACTGGGTGGTTAATAAACCTTTTTATTAATTTTATTCAACAATAGATAGCCAGTGAATAGTAGTAAATGAACAGGCTTTATATCTCGGTGGTAATCCGTTGGTGTTTTCTGGCATCTATTAGTCATAGAATCGAGAAACATGGAGGCTTGAAAGGTTAGTTCAAAGCCCTTACAATGACGACCATTTTGTCATGGTCAAATTTATCTTTAAAAAAAAAAATTCAAGCAATATATTTTATAATTTCGTTACTATCTGAAATATTTTCCAGTGGCCGAAACTTCTGTACGTGTCTTGAAAGCGTGAAATTGACTTTTATCTGCTGTCAGGCCTAATTTAGATCTCAGAGCAAAAGGGGAAATATAAAAAGTGTTGACCATAAAGATTTGATTTATCTTTTGATGACAGGACAGGGAATAGCGTGCAGAGACCGTGCCAAACACAACGGACATTATACTCTTGTGGTTTCGTAATGCATTCTCTTCATGTGTGGTTGTTATATCAACTTAGCATCCTTCACCTGTGCTATTCAGCATTACTGTCATGGATAATACTTTAATGTGTCTGTAATGAACTATTCAACATGCTCGGATCTGAATGTGGAAGATGGATACAGGAGGAAACAATGTAACGATGACAGCTATAATGGTGCCCTCAACGACAACAGATTTGCTTTTTTATGTATTTTTCAATGTCTAGTACCTCGAGGCCAAAAACTGGTGTTTGGTCTCAAACACACTGAAGTGCTTTTGGTTCTCCCTCGTCATAATTAGACTGATGAGTGTCTGACTGGTCCTCTGTGTCTCATTGTGGTCTGATGGAGATTTGTACTGCAGGCACTGTGCTCGAGCTGTCAGGATCAGACAACCAGCTGGCTGTCCTGAGAAATTTACTCAGCGGCCTCTGGGCTGATCTCTGGCAGGATCTCCTCCATTCTCAGAGAATTCCACATTCTGCCTGCAGCGGCTGCCAGGCTCGGAACGCTGTCGGAAACGCTGTGGCTTTGGCTGAGCGCTGTGTGAGGTCCACCTTCACTGTGCGAGTAGTCTGCTGGCAGAACAAATATGGGTGGGACTTCTTGCCGCACACACACACACATACACATATACACATATACACATATACACAATGGCTTACTCAAATCACACTTTAGAATTTCATTTAGTAGGCTAATGAAGCCAGGGCTCAGACTGAGTCATGACTTAAATGTCTACACTTTGCTGTGAACCTGACACGGTTCTTATTACTGTTACACATGTTTTGTAAAACAATAGCCTTATAACATTCTGAGGAAACATTTATTGCTCAGAGGTTGCTCTTTCAGAGCTCAGGACAGCTTTCAGACCACAACGACAAAAAAGCTGGGCACCATTCTCACCCAAGAGAAGACACATTACTAAGATTAAAATGTGCATCTTTGGAGAGAAAAAACCCAGAGGATCGACTTAAAGGAACAGTTCAACCAAAGATGAAAATTCAGTCATCATTTACTCAGATTGTTCCCAACTTATCAAAATTTATTTGTTTTGTTAAACACAAAGGAGAAGATTTTAGGAAAAATGTCAACCAACATTCATCCCCCATTTACTGCCACAGTAGGGAAAATAAATACGTATATGGGGGATGAGATCTGTTTGGTTACTGACATTCTTCCAAATATCTTCCTTTGTGTTAAGCAGAAGAAATTTTTAATTTATTTTTATATTCCCTATAAAGCTGCTTTGGAACAATGTAAATTGTGAAAAGCGCTATATAAATAAAGTTGAATTGAATTGAACAAAGACGTTTATGCAGGTTTGGCACAATCTGAGGGTGAGTAAACGATGACAGAATTTTCATCTTTGGGTGAGCTGTCCCTTTAAAATAGGAATGAAAGTCATAATTTCGGATATATAAAACAAAGCATGAACCATAAATAAAACTGTAAAGTCTGACTTGTCATATTTTAACAGGGTGTATCCTGGGATTAAATTATTAAAGATTTACATATTATGAAAGATATGTATGTTTTAGTTCCAATGAAAGAAAAGTGACATGAAAATATATTTTTCTTATTATTTTCAGCTTTTGCCAACACAATCTCACAGGAATTCATAACTATTTTATGAGGGTGAATATGAATATTGCACAAGTGAATAGGGGATTTTTTAAGTATTGTTTTTTTCTAATAACCATACAAGCTTCCATGAGATCAGGTATCTCTTAAGGGCTGAGGTCTCAATTTGCTCTCCATCTAATCTCATTGCTGTCTTGGAGAAACTATCGAGAACCGCTTTCTGATTTCTCTTTTCTGCACGGTTAACCTATGTGGTTTATTCACGCACAAAATATTACAGTACATGTTTCAGCAATAACGTCTATAACAACAAACAAACGCAGTTATCATTTTACGAACCGTACCAAAGCAAACACTAGATCTGGAGTCTATTTTCAAGTTTTCACTCCTGGCAATCTTTCCCTATAAACACCCAGGGCGATGTTTGAAAGGCATCTCAGGATGACACGCATCTTAAAATAATCCTACCCAAACTACAGTAAAGCCACCCAAGCAATGTTTTCATGTTTTCGCCACGGCCGTGCACCTTTGTGTTTATCATGGAGTTCAGGTGCAGTAAGATGTCCCCGGAAGACTATTTGAGATGGAACCGTTTAAGTTTCTGTTGAAATAAATGTTTACAGCATTCCAAACATTTTGTGTGGTCCTGTCGGCACCTAGCGAGGGGTGCTGTCTTGTAAAGGTGTGTTTCGGTGCGCGTGCTTGTTTTACCTGTGTGTGGCTAAACGTGTGTATTTGGAAGAGAGAACTGTGTCTGAGTCTCCGTGTGTGGGAAGATGTCTGCACATGTGTCCCATAACTTTCTGACCAAAGTTTACACGGCTCACACAGACACCCACTATTAAAAATAGAAAAAAATCCATCTGTTTTTTGACTTACTGTAGAATTGTGTGTGCTTGCATTCTTCTTGATATTTTGAAGGGGTCCACCCAAAAAATAAAAATACTGTCATCATTTACTCACCCTCAATTCGTTTCAAACCTGTACGCATTTCTTTGTTCTGTTCAACACAAAGATATTTAAAAGAATGATAGCAATTTTCAGTTCGGACATCCTCCACTACCATAGTAGATAGTGGACATACTGCATATTTTTGTTCTGTTGAACACAAAATGAGATATTTCAAAGAATTTAGGTAAACAAACAGTTTTGGAGCACCTTTGACCATACCATTACATTTTCCCCACTATGTTCCATTACTGAAAATGGCATTCTTCCAAATATCTTTCTCTGTGTTCATCAGAACACATGAATTTTCACGCATGTATGAAATGACACGAGGGTAAGTAAATGATGACAACAATTTCATTTTTGGGTGAACTATCCCTTTAAATCCCCATTTCTCCAGACAAAATAGAAAGAATAAAAATGCCTGTTTGGTTACTTTGTTTCATGTAGACTTTAATTCGTTCCTTTTTGCATACTAATTCAAGCATATGTGCTTGCACGTATGGAAAAGTAAGAAGGTTCCTCTGTGGCTGTAAAAGCAACACCATAAAATGTGTGGTAGCAATTGTGTGAATTAAGGAGACTTTTATTATACAAAAGAGAGAAAGACAGCAAGAATAGAGAAAAGGCAAAACTGCCATATTCAAGTGAACCAATACGCCTGATTTCAATGATTTCCTGTTTGCACAGCACCTCTTAGTGGTCAGACTGCATATTGCAAGTAAAAAAAATAGGGATTCTGCATTATTTGTGTAGCTGAAGAGAAGCAGGTTGTGAGTTTCAGCCCAGGTTCATGGGTCTACATGCAGGGGCTCTGGAGACCGAGGGGGCCAAAATGAGAATTCCTGCCTGCTATGGCTGGTAGCAGCTTCCGCTCGCTCTGGGAAATCGGTTGAACTGGAACCATCCTGTGAATCCCCACGCGGAAATAAATCATTCTTAACTAGCCCCCTCACGCACCATACCGATGCTGTTCAGTCTAGAGAAGGCTTCTACAATGAATGTGTGGCGGTGTGTGTGAGCCTGCACGTATGTGCCGTGTACATGTGTGTGTTCAGCTGGATCCATCATTTATTTCACTCCCTGGAATATAATTTCTCTCCTACACAGGGCTACAGGAATATGGTGAAACGCTGTAAAGACTGTGTTGAAATGAAAGGGCAATGTCTTAAAGCTTTTACCCCGTATGGTGTTTTCCATTCCTTTTTCTCTTTGAGGTAGAGCTTATAAATAACACATGCGACAGTGGTGAGGACACTTTTAGTAGCTTTCACAAGCATGCGGTCATTCGCAAAGTTCCTACCGAGCCATATTTTAAATGTGCTCGGTCACAATGACAAGAACATACGACAGAAAACAAGCAGCCACAGATTCTTACATGCCTACAAGCTGACCGTATACGATTGTTTAGGGGGCATGTTTTGAGGGAATCCTTTTACCCTTAAATGGCCAGACAGAACAAATTGTAATTTAATTAACTGAGCCCTTTGCTTTGAATCTGACATATTGCTTTACAAGGTATACATTTGAAACATGCATTTGTGTTCCCTGACATCGGGCTTCTAAAGACATCACCAGTTGAGCTACCACAGTTGTACTTTTACAAAAACATTCATAATGTCAGACTAATGACAGGTAATGGTAGTGCATCATTTATGTTATGCTGTTACGGTATGTGGATATCTGAACCATAAGTCAATCGTAGCTTAGATAATAAAGGTCAAGTGTATGAAATGTAGCGGCATCTAGGGGCGAGGTTGCGAATTGCAACCGACAGATCACTCCACCCTTCCCTTTCAAAGCACTACGGTGGCTGACACAGGGCTAAGATGTTGTCACGTTTTCACTTCTTTGCCAAAGGATATAACATATTTATAAACGCGCTCTATAGATGAAGTTTGTCCATTTAGGGCTACTGTAGAAAAAACATGGCGACTTCCATGTAAGGGTCCCGCGGTGTACAAAGATAGAAATAGCTCATTCTAAGATAATAAAAACATAACGCTTAAATTTGGAAGGTCTTTATACACCTCTGAAGACAGTATATTAGTTATGTGCAGTATATTATATTGCTTTTACTGTATGTTAATAGAGCCTCCAAAAATGACACACAGCACCTATAATTAGAATTATACAGATTATTAAAATGAGTAATTCAGATTTGGCATAGATATATTGTATGCCACTATCTGTCCTCTCCTGTCGCCCCCCCCCCTCTTTTGTTCACGAATGGACTGGCATCTGGCAACCCAAAAGCACACCCATCACCTTATTGACTTTGTGCCAGTGGGAGGGCCACAGAGACCACCCCAATGCAGTGCACCATCCCTTTGTGCCATGCTCATCAATACTCTAAACCACACCAACATTTTTGTGCGAAGAAATTGTGTTGTCCTACGAAAATAGAACTATCACCCAATTGAAGTCTACCATGAAATGAAAGGTTTGGTTGTACTACTACAGTTATACGTGTAAAGCAATATAATAGAATGACATCATGCTGAATACATATTGTCGACTGTAAAGGCAAATTCATATATAGATTAAAAACAGTATTTGTATCTATGAGTTATGTGACGTAAATAATTCAGTTGCACTTTAACCTCTGTGACTCATCCTTTTTCTACGATGATACCCTCACAGTGCAAGGAACTTTTATTGTAATATTTGCTCAGCTGAGCAATGCCAAGTTTTAGGTAATATAAACACTAGAGCGAGTCTGTAAAATATATTATTTGCTTTAACTGACCACATTCACCAATCTAACGATTGTTCCCTAGAGAGCGACATGAGGTATTATACGAACATGTTATCGCCTAGGATTTCTTTGATATTTTTGTACAAGTTAAATATACTTTTAATGGCTTGCTAAATGGCTCCTAAAGATCCAAAGAATCATGTCCATTTTCCCATTCCAGACTGATTTTGCTGAATAAGCTCGACCGAGGGATGTTATTAGTGGAATTGGTCAACCAGTCAAATGTGGTCAGTTCAGGCTAGCGGATTTAATCAGACGAAGTGGAAGTGGCATGGGACGTTCCAGACCTGACCATAATGCACTGCTGCTGCTCTTTCCTTGGCTTCATAAAAATAAAGTCACTTAACTGTTATTCTAAAGTCCAGTTGATGGCATAAGATCAGAATACACATAACTTAATACTGATCATTAACAATAATTGAAAGACCATTTAATAAGAGCAACAAACCTACTTACAACAAAGTATATTGTTCTATAGATGAGGTTTCACATCATGCATTATACTAATGTGTAAATCATCTGCAAGCCTGTTTTGGTTCAGGATTCTGTTTAACTGCAGATTCGTCATTCCCCGTATCAACATGTGGCCCTGTTTTCTCACCCCTTGTTAAACTAGCCATTGCTCATATGTCACTCCTGATAAATGAATGACCTCTAGTGGGAGACTCAAGCTTTGCATGCACTCACATGCTGCTTTGACCAGAGAGGGGAATCTTCTTACTGCAAACAAACTAACTTTATCATGCACACTTACATTAGATATGAAACGTATGAGTTGGGTATGAGTATGTTTAATTCTTTTCAAATCAATTTGACTCATTGTGACCCAATCAGGACCACGGTCTGAAGACTAGTTATGATACGTTCTTTCCAAAACGAAGTCCTTATCTCAAGTCCTCTCCCCAAAAGGGGACCCTCCAGGTCCAGTTGCCCCTCCCCCATCCCAACTTTGGCTGCCCCACCTCCTCCCTCTCGCCCTCATGCTCTTTTCTCCTGGTTGCCTGGGCAATGACTAACAAAGCCATCATTTCACCAATTTCCACAGAAACAGGTGCTGGCACAATGGCTGCTTCCTTCTGCACTGAAAGACAAGGTTAGTGAGGTTCATGGGAACTCGGGCGGACAATCTCAGGGCTGTCCAAGTGTCGTCCTTAGGCTCTGACATAAAAGAAGGCTAATTTGTTGTCGCTGTTTTCCCAGGAGGGGGGGAAGGAGGAGGGGGACACATTTTTGGAGAAACAGTCCCTCTGATATCAATATCTCGGAGTAGCCGAGAGGTCTCTTCTGATGTGGTTGACGTCCAATGTTTGCCTATGTAGAGTGACACATGTGTTTGTGTGAATAGTTAAAACACAAAACAGACGAGACAAAAGAATCTTTGTCATTGTGCTGAGATGTATATTTGATGCTGGAAAAGTTTACATTATTTCAAGCCCCCGTCTCTGCATAGCCCTCCCGTAGAACCTAAATCCAGTGGTTGGGTGCTGGCTGGAAGCTCTATAAAGGCAAGGGGAGGTTCCTCCGCATGGTTCCAAAGGATGCTTTTGGAGATGCAAACCATTTCGGAATGCCAAACTTTTTTTTTTCCCAAAATATATTATCATATACATATAAATATAATACGAATCTGTATAATAAAACCATGTCATGACCAAAAACATGCCAGTTGCATTTCCATCATAAGAAAAAAAACATTTTAAATGAAAATAAGTAGTGGTGTTTTTATTATATATTTTTAGTTTTAAGACGCTTACACATTTTTTTGGGATAATATTGGCATCATATGCAGGCACAATATCTTATGTAAGGTAATTTTCTGTGTCATTGCGTGCTAATGCTGATTATCAGTGTCTATTGAGAAGGTCTTGTTTACGTCTTTTAGTGTTGTTGTTTTCATACAGATCAACCTCTAAAGCACTGCCTACGATTCAACTCTCCACAAGAGTATAACAAAACATGGCAGAGAAAACACAGGAGGGGGGAAGACAGAAACTGCAGGAGAGAGCGGGAAAAGGATGAGAGGGGTTCGAAGGAACAGATTGAGAGTGAGAGAGAGAGAGAGAGAGAGAGAGAGAGAGAGTGACTGAGTGAGTGAGAGAGAGGGAGGGAGAGATAAAGAGAGAATGAGAGAGGGAGGGAGAGAGAGAGAGAGAGAGTGAGTGAGTGAGTGAGAGAGAGAGAGAGAGAGAGAGAGAGAGAGAGAGAGAGAGAGAGAGTGAGTGAGTGAGAGAGAGGGAGAGAGGGAGGGAGAGAGATAGAGAGAGAGAGTGACTGAGTGAGAGAGAGAGGGAGGGAGAGAGAGAGATAGAGAGAGAGATAGAGAGAGAGATAGAGAGAGAGAGTGACTGAGTGAGAGAGAGAGGGAGGGAGGGAGGGAGAGATAAAGAGAGAATGAGAGAGGGAGGGAGAGAGAGGGAGAGAGAGAGAGAGAGAGGGAGAGAGAGAGAGAGAGGGAGAGAGAGAGGGAGAGAGAGAGAGAGAGAGAGAGAGAGAGAGAGAGAGAGACTTGTAAACCTGTCTGAATGCATTCCACTAGACTACACAGTGGAGGAATTCAGGCTTTGTCTTTGTTAGTAAACTACATGCCTAAAGAACAGAACACATGTAAAAAAGTCAAAGCAGACATACAAACTTTGATAAGAAAATACAAGTTTGTAAGAACTTGTAAGAAATGTAAGAAAATCGATTTTATATATACATTTATATTCATGTTCCAAAAATGATTTTAATAAAATAATAAAAATGTATCTTTCAAAGACGATGTGGAAATAATTTCATAGCATGCTGAAATCAATAAATAAACAATAATTTAATATAAAGTTAAGATGAATGAAACATCAAGAAGCGCTCACGTCACTGATCCGCCTGCAACCATTCAGTGCACTTCTGTTTGCCTGTAGTAAATTCGCCGTTATTTTAATCATGTCATATATGTCTGTATTAAAAAGACTGTAAAGTTTCCCTATTGCTTTGATGATAGACCATTCATTACAACACATAGCATGGCGTTAGATGCGCGACTTTTATTATGAAAGGTCCGTTTCCGGCGACAGTCGGGGAAGTCTTTGGCAAAATAAAAATTTAAAGTGCACGGTGTCCCGCAAACCCAGCGATTTGACTTCGTTTTAACTGGCTAACTGTTGACGACAAAAAATCACTCTGGACCGATTTAATGGACAACTAAGGTAATGGATGGACACACTCCTTGCTTTAAAAGATTATCGCCGCATTTTAAAACTGCAGGGACAGGAACATACAGCATTTTGAGCAAGCTAAGCTAGAGCTAGTGGACACCCCTTTAGCCAGATGTGTGTACATTGCGTCCTACTAACGGATATGCTAAACTATTTGTTATAAACAATTAAGGGTTAGACTTTTGAAATCTATGTATTAGAAACGGCATCTGTTCTTGTGTATGGTTAGCGTTAGGAATATTCAAGGCCCTGTCAAAATATGATCAACAGCATCACGTAGCAAAGCCTTATATGTAAGTTAATCGCTTCTGTTTAGACCACGTTAAGTTCGTGCTTTGATTTAACTGATTTAAAGTTAACACCGTGATTAAGATTAAAGTCACGCTTAAACATTGACTGCCAGATTTAAAAAGTAAAGAGATCAGCGAGCAACACATTGGATAGTGATTTTGACTTTGTTTACACAGCACATGGGTGTGTTTTGCATTGCGTACTATAGTGTTTTTCAATGAACGCATGAATTAAATATCCAATTTTCTCAGGGGTACCAGTGCACGCCCAGATACCACAGGAATGGATATCACAAGCCGCTGCACATTGGGTGACCCCAACAAGCTCCCGGAGGGAGTGCCCCAACCGGCCAGGATGCCCTACATCTCCGACAAGCATCCTCGGCAGACCCTGGAGGTCATCAACCTGCTTCGCAAGCACCGGGAGCTGTGCGATGTGGTTTTAGTGGTGGGAGCCAAGAAGATTTACGCTCACAGGGTGATCCTGTCGGCCTGCAGTCCTTATTTCAGAGCGATGTTTACGGGTGAACTGGCTGAGAGCAGGCAGACGGAAGTCGTCATTCGGGATATCGATGAACGTGCCATGGAGTTGCTAATCGACTTTGCGTACACCTCACAGGTAACTTCCTATTGCGGTGTCTTCATTCTTACTGTTGAGTTGTGCAGTGAACTTCGGGAGACTCATAAGCAAAGGCTGTAGTGTGCTGTTTTGTGCGTCGTATTGATGTTCAATATGAAACCTCTGTGGTGGTCTGTAGGTTACCGTGGAGGAGGGTAATGTCCAAACGTTGCTGCCCGCTGCCTGCCTGTTGCAGCTGGCAGAGATTCAGGAAGCATGCTGTGAGTTCCTGAAACGGCAACTGGACCCCTCTAACTGCCTGGGCATCAGGGCCTTCGCCGACACTCACTCCTGCAGAGAGCTGCTGCGAATAGCTGATAAGTTCACCCAGCATAACTTTCAAGAGGTAATGGCTGTTCTCTGCTCTCTACACACCCTCCATTGTGTTCACCTCGATTGTCCTTTGATCGTGAAGCTTTCTTCTTTGTTTGCGTGAATTTTCTGCTGTTTTTGCTCACAGTTGGTTACACGTCACAAGTTCTGTCTTCACTAATCATAACTCGCATTAAAATGAATTACAATCAGTAGGCATTCAAGTGGGTGTTTTGGTTATACGCCTTTAAGAGCGACTTCCCCGTCACTAATTTTAGCCGTACATTCTACTTAGGAACTTGATAGCTTTTTATGTCAGCTAGTTTAAGGTTCCCTGAGGACTGTGCAGCACTGTTATTTTTGACTATGGGGATCACCAGTGTCAAATATACACCCTGCAAGCATTTTGAAACGATAACATTCCTCGTTTATACGAAGCAAGGACGTCTTTGTGGGTGATATACAGTGCATCCGGAAAGTATTCACAGCGCTTCAACAATTCACAGTGGGCGGCAAAATGTTCAACGCGAGCAAGAAATTTGCGCGAAGAGCTCATTGATACTTACTGTTTGACATATCCAGATGCGTAGAAACACTCCCCGTTGCGCAATGTTTTTCTCGTCGCTCGAATGAATATAACTTATTTTGCAAGTAATAAAAGAATGTGATGCATCGCGTTTGGTTGTGAACACAGCATCAGGGACGTGGTCTAAACATTTTAACTATTTTAGAGCTATGCAATTCAATCATTATCAATTTTCAATTTCAATTTTGGCTTCCATGAAGTATGAAAAGAAACTAATGTAAAACAATTGTGCTGGGTTCTGTTTTGCAAGGACTATATAAATGTATGCATTCAGACTTTAGTTGATGTATTTTTTATTTGTTGTGTTGTTAAGTTGAATCCAGAGTTAAATTGAAAAGTTATTTATTTATTTGTTTCCAAAGTCTATGAGCAATCGTGGTACACGATCTTGATCTTAGCATTGGGCAAAATAATTGTGATGATAACTTTTGTCATAATCGAGCAGCCTTACTATAAAAGAAAACAGTCAAAAACTATTACCACACTATGCCACAGACATGGATTTGATTCTTAGTGTTAACAGATTTGCTTAATAGGACTAGTTGTTGTAATATAATATATATTAAATGTGTCCTTTGAGATTGTTATTGTAAATAGTTTTGGATGAAATTATCTGCCAAACAAATAAAATAAACCTAACGGGACAGTTCACCCGAAAATGTAAATTCTGTTTTCCTTTACTCACCCAGATCTGTTTAGATTGCTTTGTTCTAATGAACAGAAAGATGTTTGGACGAATGCTTGTAACCAAAGAGTTCTTGGCCACCATTGACTACCATAGTAGGAAAAATGACAATGGTAGTCAAAAGTGCCCCAGACCTAAGACCCTTTCTTCAAAATATCTTCTTTTGTGTTCAACAGAACAAAGAAATGTATAAAGCAAGTTTCCCTACTATGGGAGTCAATGTTGGCCAAGACTATTTGGTTAAGAACCGAGGGTAAGTAAATGAAGACAGAATTTCCATTTTTGGGTGAACTGTCCCTTTAATTCATGTTTCTCTGGAATTAATTTTGTAAGTATGTCTTTTTCATGGTTATAGAATTTGTCAGATTGACTGTCGGATTAAAATATGCAATAAATATTCACTATTTACATCCTGGTCTTTAGGTGATGGAGAGTGAAGAGTTCATGCTCTTACCAGCCAACCAACTGATAGACATCATCTCTAGCGATGAGCTCAATGTTCGGAGTGAGGAGCAGGTGTTTAACGCTGTCATGGCATGGGTCAAATACAGTATACAGGAGCGCAGGCCTCAGCTACCACAGGTCAGGTTTAAACATATGACTATAAACACTACATAGATGTGTCTCCATGTGTTTGCATGTAAATCAATGCTATGATTCAGCCATATATTGGTGAGATCAATGAGAATCATGAATAACAGACGAAACCCTTTGTATGGTATTATCATGGCAACAGGTCCTGCAGCATGTGCGTCTCCCTCTTTTGAGCCCAAAGTTTCTGGTTGGGACCGTGGGTTCAGATCCTCTTATCAAGAGTGATGAAGAGTGTAGGTGAGTGCCGACACGAATTTGTTATAAGCTGTTAACATATGTCGACGCACTGAGCAGTCTGAGTCTTATGTGAATGTCATGTTTATTTAATGCACAATTTTATCTTTAAAGTTTTAATGGCACAGTTTGGTTTAATTGAATATTTAGATTACAGTTTTATTTCTTTGCAGGGACCTGGTGGATGAGGCAAAGAACTATCTTCTTCTACCACAAGAGCGGCCACTCATGCAGGGGCCTCGAACCCGGCCCAGAAAGCCCATTCGTTGTGGAGAAGTATTATTTGCTGGTGGGTGTTTTCATGCAGAGCATGCACTAGAGCTATCGTAAAGGGATTGTGCATCCAAAATATCTGTCATTTATTCACCCTTTCTGTTGTTTACAAATTGGAATGCAAAAGAAGATACTTTGAGGAATGTCTCAGTGGTTTTGTGTCCATACAATGGAAGTCAATGGGCGGCAATGTTGTTTGGATCCCAACATTCTTCAAAATATCTTCTTTTGTGTTCTGCAGAAGAAAGAAAGGCATATACATTTGAAATGATGACTGAATTTTAGGTGGACTGTCCCTCTTAAGAGTTGCCAAGTCTTATTGATTTAAGAGATACTTTTTCACTTTATACCCAATTAAATAAACATAATTAAATCAAATCTCAATCTGTGCATTTGAAAAAATGCTAAAAAACGTGACGTTTTGGGGAGGAGCTAACTACAGGTATCAATGCTACTAACTTAACTACATGTTTCAGTAGCTTGAGGGTAGCTCAACTACCTTTAAAACAGTGTAGCTTCTCCAGTATTGAATAACTTTAAGAAACGACCAAAAGCTACCCTGCGTTCCAATTTGCGTACTTATACTAGCCCTAATAGTAAGTACTGTTTTTGTGTTGGAATAGTAGGTACTTTTGTGTGCATGGCAAAATAGATTGCCCAAACTGGGACATACTAACAGGAAGCGGAAGTGGCCGTTGTTGCCTAGACAACATTGTGGTCAATAACACATCAAAATACAGCTCTTCTTTCCATTAAGGTATTTATTCATTCATTATTTCCTATTTAATGTTTACTGAATACTTACATTTGGTTAATTTATTGACACGTCAGTTATATAATGCAGTGGAGCATCACTATAGCAGCCGTTAGAGTATGGATCATTCTGCAGATCGAATTTCTAGCGGAAGTAGGAGACCATCCGGGAATCTTTGGAATACTATTTTCAATATACTACGATTTGGGACATTCGAATAGTATAGGCCCTTTTCACAATGACGTCATACACTGCTTTGCGAAAAGGAGGAAGTTGAATCATAACTTCTGTTTTGTAACAAACAAGAGGAAGAAGAACTACAGTATTGCCGTCACGCTTGAATTTAACGGTGACTGAGAATACGAGTGGTCAAGACATCGGTAAGATTATTATTGTGTTTAGTAACGGGCATGTTAATATTTCGTAACGTCATTGACAGAACACTTATTCAAGTACTTATCCTTGCACCTTCGCTAACGCAAAACGAAAACAAAACACCTTCATAATCAAACAGGTACTGTTCAACGAAGAATTTGGATCCTTTATCTAGCTTTGATCTTATAGATCTGCAAGACGTTGTCTTGCATCTAGCCATATTTGTGGCAGCTGCGCAAGGGACATGGTAAACTCCATTCTCCGGTGCTAGGGCAATTCCGTGAACATTTCAACCTTACCACAATTTCTTTTACCATTTACCAAAGTTTTTTACCACGGTAACAGCACAGGTATTAACATTTGGTGGTTCAAATACCCATGTGAGATCTCTCTTCAGATTTGTAAAGCATTTGTTTTATTTTTAGTGCTTTATTTTTCATTGTCAGGTAAGTGCTATTTTCAGGATTCTCACATCCATAACGTTACATACGCTTCCTCATAAATGGACACATGAAAATAAAAATAAAGTATATATTTCATGTTCTATGAAGAGGCATCTCTTCTCCATTCATTGGGTATTATTGCTTCAGGATTGTGCATTTTGTCGTCTCCCCAAAAACCACGTCCTTTTTCTGTCACATCCATAACGCATGTTTGAAGTGGTTCATTATCACCATTTACTGCAGTAGCTCTATGTATTGCGGCTTTATGCTTCGCTGAGAAGAGATCCTAAATGACATACATGAGGGGTAAATATTTAAAGTTCGACACACCCATCCTATTACGTATTAAATTTGAATCTTCTCTAATGAAAACAATAAGTAAACAATGCAATGGTAATGGCATTGTATTACATTGTTTCAAACTTCTCTATTTATAAAGACCTTAGTCAATAACAAATATTCATTATAGTTTAGTATTTACTATAGTAAATTGTTGAAAATGACAGCGGTATAATATTATGTTAATTATGTCACTACATTTTATTCTGTATTATCTAGCTATAGTAAATTTATACACTTTATAAATCCTGCAGTATACTTTAAAATGGACTGGTGAAAAGTAAAAAAAGTTTAGCAATTTAATATAATAAATACTATACTCTTGTATTATTTTCATGTGAGATTGTAAAAAATAAAAGTAGTTTCAAATAAGCTAGTTACTTTTTTAATAGTAACTTGAAGTGAAGTTAACTACTTTTTCAGATGGGTAGCTAAGCTGTTACTTGACTACTTTGATAAATGAGTAGCTTGTAGCTTATCTAACTGCAATCTCAAAAGTAGCTTCCCCAACCGACTTGTTTTTATGGCAATTATAACAATCACTCCTGTACTAACACTTAACTGAAGAAGATTGATAATTTCCTTCAATAATTAATAGTTTTTGGTGACTGTATTATTGTCTGTTAGTGGGCGGTTGGTGTAGCGGCGATGCCATTTCCAGTGTTGAGCGTTATGACCCGCAGACCAACGAGTGGAGGATGGTGGCATCCATGAGCAAACGACGCTGTGGAGTTGGTGTTAGTGTTCTGGATGATCTTCTGTATGCTGTTGGTGGCCATGATGGCTCATCTTATCTCAATAGTGTAGAGAGGTATGCCACCTGATTTAGTCCATTGTTAACGAATCGAACTATCTTTGTGCTTTGTTTACTTGTATACACCTACTGCAAATACTTTTAAAAAATGTAATGCAAAACTTGTCAAACACAAACGTATCAGTGTTGCCCTCTGCTGATTTGTGTCAGGTATGACCCTAAGACTAACCAATGGAGCAGTGATGTGGCCCCTACCAGTACCTGCAGAACCAGTGTGGGTGTTGCTGTGCTTGGCGGGTACCTGTATGCGGTGGGAGGTCAGGATGGTGTCTCCTGTCTCAACATTGTTGAACGGTCAGTAATAAAATGAGCATTCATCAATAACTTGTGTATCTGATGACTACAGGATCATGACCTGATGTTCTCATATAAAAAAAGTCTATGCTGTTTTGCAGGTATGATCCTAAAGAGAATAAGTGGACTCGTGTTGCTTCTATGAGCACTAGACGGTTGGGTGTGGCTGTGGCTGTACTGGGAGGTTTTCTTTACGCCGTAGGCGGTTCAGATGGCACCTCCCCTTTAAATACAGGTAAATACTGGAGGAAAAACTCATTGCTAGAACTAATCCAAAGCCAGTAGATATTGTGTGAAAGACTGCAGTAGCATTTTCCCTTTTTTTGTAAAGGACATGCAGAATGTTAAACAGCTGTGTTTTTGGCATGTCCACAGTGGAGCGGTATAACCCTCAAGAAAATCGCTGGCATACGGTAGCACCCATGGGTACCCGACGGAAACACCTTGGCTGTGCCGTGTACCAGGACATGATTTACTCTGTGGGCGGCAGAGACGACACCACGGAACTGAGCAGCGCCGAGCGATACAATCCTAGAACCAATCAGTGGTCCCCTGTTGTTGCAATGACGTCCAGAAGAAGCGGGGTATGTGTTTGGGATTGTCAGACCACAGCTGTGATGAGATGAAAAAAAGCAACACCGGTATAATGTTCTCTATTGTTCAGGTTGGTTTAGCTGTTGTAAACGGCCAGCTGATGGCGGTAGGAGGATTTGATGGTACCACATACCTGAAAACGATAGAAGTTTATGACCCTGATGCCAACACGTGGAGGTGAGTTAGCGTTAACAAAAAACAAGCTTCAATCACATTGTAGATGGCTACCTAACGGTTTGTTTTTCTATTCAAGGCTGTATGGTGGAATGAACTACAGACGGTTAGGCGGTGGAGTCGGAGTAATAAAAATGACCCACTGTGAATCACATATATGGTAACGTTCTCAGCATCCACCCCACAGATGCCTCACCATAGCTCGGGCCTCACAGAGACATTATGCATCGTGCAAGAGTAAAGCCTGTCAGAGACTGAATTCTGTCTCCGGTTACAGAGATGGCAAAAGCCAAGGAAAACCATCTCTTGAAGATGCTCTGAGGATATTCATCTTTACAGCCATAGAACATTTCTCCATTTGAATAATAATCTGATTTCTCTTTCATACTTGAGTATAGCCAAAGGCATCTTCTTATTGGAGAGGCGGAAACGCAAGAGTTCATTTACTTCTGTTACAAAGCCACGTGGAGGTCAAACTGAACATTTATATTCCTGGAAGGAAGTAGGTCTTCACTGGGCAACTTGACTTTATTGGAAAATAACTACAGATAGCTGAAACACATTACCAGGTAGTGGTGTGAACGCTGCTTGTTCTTCTGAATGACTGTTTGTACGATTGATGTTTTATGAATTGGATGCACTGTGATAGCTTTACCAGTTGTTTGAGTTGTACACTGCGTGTTATCTGTTCCTCTGCATTCTTACCAGATGCGAGCGGATTGGTTGATTTTACATTTTTCTTTCTTGCGCTGAAAACGCAGTCGCTCCCATAAAATGAAGGCTTTGTGGTAAATAAGTTATTTTTAAAGCAGTCTAAAACAAGTTTGACATGTTATCAATTTCTTTACTTTTATATAACTGAATGCATCAACGAATCAGTCCATGCACTTTAATCCACAAGATTTTCTAAAAAAAGTATTGTTGGATGTATTGTTTTATGCATTTTTTTCTTTATTGTTTAGGTGAAACGGTTCAATTTTTTCTTAATCTGAAATTTAGGAAGGAACAGGTTGCTGAAGTGGAAAAACTGCCCATTTTGTCAATTCTAGATTTTTTAAATGAGCACTCCTTATTAAATTGACAAGTTATGTATTTTCCCCCTGCGATAGTAACAATGTGCTCTAAGCATATTTGTCAAATCTGGTTTCAGGATCTTACCTTATTTATTTTTTAAGATTTTCACCACTTGTCTATACATTTCATAAAGATAAACATGAAATTAAAAAACAAGAAAAAAACCTGTTGTATTGCTGTATTTGCTAAATGAATACCATTAGGTGTATACACCCATCAGTTGTAAATAACTAAAGATGAGTTAAGCTTGTAATCAAAGTGTCTTTATTTTTACAAGAATTGTTAAAATACAAAGGGAAGAATGTAAGTAAGGTTTTTATGCCTTTAATTAAATTGCATTTTACACATTCTAGGTGATTCTTATTTAAATGGTCAGATTTGTGTTTTGGACATACAAACTGTAAACCAGTTACTAAGTAAACACATGCTTCTATATCCTATATACAACACTACCTTTAGACGGTTTGATTCAAACACTAACATTATAGGATCATCTCAAATGCCATACTGAAATACTTTTGTGCCAGTGAGTTAATGGATCAAAAAGGCATTGAATAATTCAATGAAGATTACAAAGCTCTGTAGGTGTTTTACAAACTGTTCAGAGATATAAATGCCTGTATGCTATATGTACATGATGCAATATAGTACATTACTTAACAGACATAAATGCCAATAACTTGTCTATTTATGAAAACCTATACATGCAGTTAGCCATTTGCAAAAAATGATAAAACATTAGCCCTTTAAAGAAAAACATAAAAACAAGAGATTTTAAAAGCTGGAAAAAACATACATATTTTACAACACATTTAAAATATAAATAAAATTTAGAAATAGATAGGGGGCCCTATGTGAATGATGTACAAATAAAAAAGAGACACAAAAATATGTACAAATCTAAAACAGACAGATCTTAAGTTGGCATCTTCAGAAGGGCGCATTCTGTCAGCAGCGTTAGTAAAGTTGTGATATATTCACTGTTTCCGATCTAAAAAAACAAGAAACGGAAAACTGAGAGAACAAGAAGCAGACAGATATATTTTATGTACAAGAATGCATTGACAAAGCACTTACCTTAATTTTCCCATCAAGATGTACTGATCCGAGAGCAGTGGACACTTTTAAAAGTGTCCCAGCGGACAGGTACATCTTAAAATGTCTGAAAAAATGAGTCTCCAGCCCATTCATGAACGACTGCACGTCCTTGATCTCAATCCTATCCTCTGTACTTTCCTCTGGGTGAATGCTGTTCCAGAGCCCCCACGCATCCTGTGGGTTTACAGTATATGAGACATCCAAGGGCGGCTGTGTTGGCATCCTCCAGGCCAACTTCAGATACCTGATATTACTGGTGGGGTGGCAGCCAGTCCACAGAGCAGCCAGCCAATTGAGAGTGGTGGAATTTAAACCCAAAGAACCAAAGTTACAATCAAAAGCTCTCTCGAACCATGACTTCACCAGGGCTGTTAGAGATTCCGGTCCACTCGTGCAGAACAGAGGGAGGCTGACGAAGTCAGGAGGCAGAGACCTCAGGTACTCCGGGTCACCGTTGACACACGTGAGCCAACCACGCCACACCACTTTTGGTGCGTCTCCTGCTGCCGCAAACACAGGCTTGGATTGAATCTTAAAAAGATGAAAGTGACCTATTTGTCAGTTGTGGTGACCCATAACAGAAATGTGACCTCTGCATTCAACCCATCCAGTGACTGGTGAACACACGTACTGCGGGTCATGAACACACACACACACACACACACCCGGAGCAGCTATCACTATTCATCAGATGAATGAACGAGAATGTCACCGAACACAGTTGGTAGAGCAGAGTGGCTTTAACCAAAATTAGAAATACAATTTTGTCGGAGAAAAGTAGTGGTGTAATACAGCATACATGTTTATTGGTTGCCTTAACGTTGTTAGAACATACAACGAAAAGTTGCGATCATGCAATAGCTTACTCACCTGAATGAAAACAGTCTCGGCATCCTCCTCTGTCTCGGCCATTCCAAGCAGTGCAGTAAACGTGACGGTGAATCCCACCTCTAAACCCACTTCAACCGCAACTCCTCGCTGTTTCTCTGCCACCATGAAGGCTGAGAGATGTTTCGAATATGACTTCAGCTGTGTGTGTCTAAAGCCATGCAAGGGGGTGACATAACACAGCTTCCACTCATTTTTCACCAAAAGGGCAATGTGCTCCGGGTCGACCTTATCCTGAAGAGAAAGAAATTACATTCAACATTCAAGCCGCCAGACTGTGATTACGACTAGGGATGCACGATAAATAGGGCTGCTCGATTATGACAAGATTGAGATCCCGATTATTTAACACGATTACTCATTAACCTTTAAAACAACATAGAAGAATAAAAAACTGTGCTCTTCATCTCTGAATTTAACTGAAAAGTAAATGTAAAGACATACTGCTGAACCACTGTAAAGGGTGGGCTGTGTTGGATTTATACTACAAGAAAAGAGAGGATCCTTGCAAATGGAATGCGGCACAATAATCGTTTACCTTGAATATTTGTTTTTGTATGTGGTGAAGGCCCAAATAGACGATTTTGCACAGCCCTAACCATAAATTATCAGCCATATCGGGCGATAAATGTTCATTTTTAATGTTATCGTATCAGCCGATATAAAAATGTAGGCCAATATATTATACCCGATAAATCATTTCCTCTGGTTAAACTTCTTCAGCCGCAGTTAAAAAACAGTTGTCTTTCTGTCGTGATCATTCACTTACTGATCCGAGCAAACATTGTTGATGTAGGTACAGTATGTAGATACAGTATTTATGAATGTGTCAATTATAGGAACAAAAGCATTTTGTTTGAATCAGACTGCCGTCTGAAAGCTTTCCGTCTTGAGACCTGTTAGACTCGTGGCTATTAAGAACACAAATTGTTTGTTGAATAAAAATATACCAGAAAAGATTGAACTAACGGTTACCTTGTTTT
Organism: Barbatula barbatula; assembly: GCF_947034865.1. NCBI lineage: Eukaryota > Metazoa > Chordata > Actinopteri > Cypriniformes > Nemacheilidae > Barbatula > Barbatula barbatula. The sequence continues at coordinate 24,395,646 of NC_136764.1, forward strand.
CTGTAGTAAATGTTTTCGTATAAAAGCAGTCGTCCACTTTTTGCCTTTTGTTTCAGTCTTTGGGAATGTTATATTCATATTTAGATACCGTATATTAGCCAATATATCGGTGATCGTCTTCCAAAGTTCAAGAATCATGGGTTATCGGACTAAATGGACACATGGGTGCATCCCTAACAACGACATGTCTTTACTGGATTAAGAGAGTTAATGAAACATGTTAAAGGCAGCTCACTGTGATTATTTGTGACTTGGCAGCCCCTCTGCTGGTTGGGACCCTCAGGACTGTTAAATGTCCCGGTGTCTGCCAGAAATATGACGGTGCTTCCACACAGCTCCGACCATAACTCTTGCTCCTACGAGTAACAGGCCTGCGGGCAGGAGTATTGACCGCACTGCAGAGAAACAACAGAGCGCATTATGTACCAACATGCTATCAAATGCGATACATATCGTCATTTTGTCCAATATAATAACACTCGGATATTGATCAAACTTTTTAATGAAACACAACCGTATCAGAAAACAAAAAGTCTGGTTTATCGTTTCTGTTTCGTAGCTGGCCGACCGCAAACAATATCAAGTGCGTTTGTAATATAAATAAAACCCTTGTGCGTCACGTGTTGTGTTTACATGGCATTTCTAAATTGCGCAGTTTAAACGATTTGAAAACGACACTTCAATTCACCGTACCTGCCTCGCCCCTCCATGATAAACAAAAACCAGAGCCGAAAAACCGGAAGACGATTTGAACTTCCCGCTTTCCCATAATGCCACGCGACAAGGCAGGAAACGTAATCGATCGACGCTCGCTGTGAATACTTGCGTCCGAAATCGCATACGTCCGCACTATGTAGTATGCGACAACGAGTCATGCATAGTACGTCCGAAACCTTAGTATGTCAAAACCAGTAGGCGAGAATTTCCCGGTTGGTCTACTTCCGCCGACAGACACTTATGTATCCCATGATGCCACGGGAGCTGAGCAACGGTCCAATATCAAAAGTAAATCAAATAAATATAGCGCAAACTTTAAGTCGGACATCAGTTTGTGATGTAAGTGCCAATAAATCAATTTCTCGTGACTAAATTGGTTTTTTTATCACCCTAACGTGTAGGTTGATGTTAATACGTCATTAATACGTCATAGGTCAAAGAGTGACGGGTCACATGACTATAAAACAGTAACATATCCGAAATTCACACTACTTCCGCTCATACTATATAGAACGTACTGTTTTAACGGCCGATAGTTAGCTACTTATTCACATTCAGTGCGATTTCGGACGAAGCCTGTGTTGCATTTGATCCGAATTGAACAAGATAAAGTTCAAACTCGTGTTATGCTCTAATACACGTGTTCAATAAACAACATTCATCATCACGTTTCCAAGTTCAAACTCGATTGGTTTGAGTTCGACTAGTCGTGTCTGAATATGTCACGCTTTGAGCTGCAGTAACATTCACAATGTGATCTTTACGGAATTGCGGTGCACCATAAAGGAGACAACGAAGAAGAAAACACCCCCCGTGTTATTTGAACGTGCTGTATGAATAGAATATAAGTGAACGTTAAAGTACGTAGTGTGTTTGCTCGCCCTTGGTACAAGGACATAGAAAGGACAGAAAATGTGAAGATCTCGTGGTACATGAAGTAAAATGCTGTTACTAAATGTACACATTTAGAATCGCCTCGACTAAAACACGAAGTAAACGAGCAGCTGTGATTTGAAATCATTTGTCTATTCGTCAAGAGAAACATCGAGACAGCACCACAGTGCACTTGGCAATGGCACAGAAATACAGAGCGATTTGCCTTAGATCAGCGCAACATGTGTTGATGTACTCGCACAGAGAAGCACGCGTGAAGAACACAAGATCCGTGTTTGCAAACAACCACACGATCTTTATAAAACAAGTTCGAGCTCCAAGATCTTTAGCGTGTGCATCCACCTTCTCCAGAAACTGCTCGAGTTACACTTCAGGTAACGTGACCTTCATTCCTTGAAGTTTACAGTGCCACCCCGATCATAGAGCTATACAAAATAATGAATATGCATCTGTTTCCTTGTAGGTCAAAGCAGCTTTTCTTTGAGGAGTCACACGTGTGGAGAACTGTGCTCGAGTCATATAGACCAAGAGGTTACATTATGTGGCTGGATTCAGTATTTGAGGTTTGAGACATTTACACTTTTATCCAAAGCAACTTAATAACAAGGAAGACAAGCCAACAATAAGCGCATTACATAAACCTATGTTTTTTTTAAATGAGAAATTGTTAATACTCTTGGTGCGTCCCAATACTTATACTATGCACTAAAAGTATGTACTGTATATGCATTTTAGTGCATAGCAAGATAGTGTGCACGCTAATCCGAGGTGGAGGTTGTTGCCTAGGCAACACCGTGATCATTAATAGTCACAAACATCAAAGTACAGCTCTTCTTTGCATTTAAATATTTATTCATTCATTATTTCAGATGTAACGTTTACTGTATACTAACATTTGTTAATTCCGTGAAGCAACTGCTATTTAATTTTATTAATGCAGTGGAGCGTTGCAAAGCTCCGCCCCCTCTCGCCATGCGTTGTTGGTAATATCAGCCGTTAGCGTGTCCATCGTTCTGCACATTTCTTCCGGAAGTAGTAGACCATCCGGTAATCTTTGGTATACTGATTTCTGTGCTACGATTTGGGACATACTAATCCTGATTTCGAATACTATTTTGGACGGATAGTATGCGGATTGGGACGCAGCAGGTGTTGAACAGTGGAAAGTTAAAGCGATAGTTCAACCCAAAATGAGAATTCTGTCATCATTTCCCACCCTGACTTTCTTCCGCAGAACACAAAAGAAGATATTTAGAAGAAATCTGGTAACCGAACAGCGCCGGCGGCCGGCACCCATTTACTGCTTTTGTACGGATACAGAACTAATGCTAGTGAATGAGGACCAGTTAACATTCTCCAAAATATCTTCTTTTGCGTTCTGCAGTCACACAGGTTTGAAATGACAAGAGTGTGAATGAATGATGACTGAATTTTCATTTTTGGATCAACTATCACCCAAATCATTGAAATGCTGTGAAAAACACATTCTAATCTCTACTGGCCATTGCAGACAGGATCTTTTTGTGATCTTGAGAGACTTCAGTGGATTGGTGCAGATTCTTATGCCACAGGATGAGGTAGGTGGGCTGTTTTCTTTCTAGGTCCTTCACTTAGTTTCTAATTTATTCATTTCAAAAAGTGTGTGTTGATTTTGTGGCAGTAGTATGGCTTCACCTTCAGCCTTTTGTTTTCCTCTGCCACTTTAGTCCAAATGTGAATGGGAGAACGCATTTCTTGGCCTAACAGTGGAGTCAGTCATTATGATCAAAGGAAAGGTCAGGCGTAGACCAGAGGGACAGGAAAATAAGGTGATGCCTATTCATATGTACATTAGAAAAATGTTTGGCATTCGTCAATGTAAAAATGTAAAATAATTGTCGTCTTTTAAAATTAGAAAATGTTCACAGGCGAAATTGAGGTTTGTGCTGAAAGTATGGAAGTATTGAATACCTGCCGAAAACTGCCTTTTGAGATAAAAGACTTTGTCAGGGTAAGACAAGTGTACATTTCTTTCTGATTATCCGAAGGAAAGTATTGAATGCTTCAAACCATGCATGCATACTTAGCATGTAAGCTTACAGTAGGGGTGGTGGCAAAACATTGCTTGTGCAGCCAGCTCCAAATAATATGCTTTCAAATTGCCAATGAATTTCTTTCAGGAAATGATGCGCTAATATTATTTATTGACTGAGAAACATATCCTTATAAGTTTCATGTTTATCCTGAAGAAATCCGAAGCCCTCCGGATGCAGTACCGCTATCTTGACCTTCGATCATCCATGATGCAGTGCAATTTAAGATTACGGTCACAAATGGTGATGAAAATGAGGGAGTACCTTTGCAATTTGCACGGTGAGGATTTACAAGACAATTTCATACTTTGCTGTCTGTTTAGTTACAGTGTATTATAATATTTAATAAGCACTGTGTTGTTTTTTAAAGGATTTGTGGACGTGGAAACACCCACATTGTTTAAAAGAACACCTGGGGTAGGTATTTATTCAGTGTAAATCAGATGGTTTCATAGAAAAGAAATGTTAGAGAGACAAAAACAATTCTGATACTTGCTTTTATTTATCTGCAGTACAGTGCAGTGCTGGCTTAGGCATGTTAATAATTTCACCCTAAAAATGGTTTTAATTGGTGTAATTTATTGGAGGATCTATTGACAGCGATGCAATATAATATACATAAATATGTCTTTATTGGTATTAAGACCTTACAATGGAGTGTTATGATTTTATTACCTAAGAAGGAGATATTTCTATCTACATACACCGCAAGTCCCCTTTTATAAATGCATTATCTCCTTCGGCCAAAACATGGCAACATCTTAGTCGTGTGAGCCTCCGTAGTGCTTCAGAAAGAAGGGCTGAAGTGAGCCGTTGGTTGCAATTCCTCAACAGCTAGATGCCACTAATATTCATACACTGGACCTTCGAGCAAGTTATTTATATATTTAGCTGGAGTAGGAAATATCAGTTTAATCAACCGAGATTTTTGTTTACAATTTTGGGTCGGACAGGAGCTGGTGCTCCACATTGAGATCTGGTTTCACCATCATTGAGTGTGTCTATTATTACATGAAGAAGAAAGACAGAAAAACGAGACAGGCTAAATCCAAAAGAACTTCCTACTGACACACCTGCAAAATAAACATGTTTTGGGGTGAAAATACCAACATGCCTAAGACTGTTGCACTTAATAGATGATAGAGTCATAATAGAGAAATGGCAGACTTGCTTTTAAAAGCATAAAAATTTTATAATGCGGAAACACAGCATGACTCATGCTCATTTTTGAATCGTGTTCCCAAAGATCCACAAAAAACTACAGCTGGTGCAGAATACCACTGCCAGATCAGAACAAAAACTGTGTGGCATTATTCATTCTCTCTCCCTCTGGCTTTATGCTAGAAACTTTTAGAAATAGAACATTTGATACATATATATACAGTACATGAACGAATGATTACTTATTAAATCATACTGTTTAGGTTTGCAAAACTAACTTTATTTTGTTCACTGCTGTATTTCTATTAATTGTCCATCTGTCTTTTTAGTGCTGTATTAGTAGAAAGCACCAGTAGACATCTTCGTTTACTTTATGTCTGCATATCCTTTATTTTGACCTTCTACGGCACTTTTACTTTTCCTTTATGATAAATTAGCCACTAGTGTATTAGTGAATGTTTTACATTACTTCTGAAAGTGAAAATAGAAGGCTCGGAAAAAAGATTGTTTGTAAAACACGAATTGTCATTTTGCACTCTTTTGCATACAAAATAGCGCACAATATGTGGACTTATGGTGTCATTGTAACATGTCACATAGTTATTTTTCCCCAAATGGTTAAAAAAAGTATTTCTAAAACGAGCTACTGCCTTGGCCCACTAGGGGGCCTCATCTGTCCTTAAGAAAGCTCAAAATTATTTTGAAATGATACAAAACAAGCATTAAAATAAGCAAACGCAACTAAAACCAAGATATTTATTAGTGTATGCGTATTTTTTAAACAAATATATATCTTTGTTGTTATGCAGCTCCGTAGAATATTAAATTTGGGTTGTAATTGAAAGTGGATGGGCTTTCAAATACTGTTGTGAACAATGGGGGGTTTATTGCATAACTATACCATCTGGGGCATGTTCTATTTTATAAATGCATCATATATATAAAAGTCGGTGTCAGTTGTAATGAAGTTGCACAGTTTTTGAAGGGGCACTTGCGCGGGTTGTCCTAGTTCACTAAATGTCAATAAAGTATTTTTGATATTTGTGCACACAGTTTTTTCAACCCCCTTTTGCGCAGTGCTCATTTATTTAGCTTCCTTTTTATGCGAGCGAGTCATTTATCAGATTGGCTTGAGATTCTGGCTGCATCAGTTCTCAGTGAGAAGCAGGGATACGCAGAGTTTATTTAAACATTTCTGTGTTTCTCAGGGCGCCAAAGAGTTTGTGGTGCCATCTGGAGACCCCGGGAAGTTCTACTGTCTTCCTCAGAGCCCGCAGCAATTCAAACAGCTTCTTATGGTGGCTGGCATAGACCGGTAAAGCATGTTCTTTTTTGTATTTACATTTAGTCATTTAGCAAACGCTTTTATCCAAAGCGTGTATGTTTTTGTATTTCCTCAACATTCACAGATTGTCACATGTCTGGCACGTTCATTAAACTCTGCTTTTTCTGACTGACGGCACAATGGAAACAAATCGATATGTTGTTGGGCAACATCTCAAATGCAAACTCACCATCAGACAATATTATTCTTAGCGTTTAACTGCTCTTAAATATGAAAAATATATATATTCCAATGCTGAATGTATGTTTGTCTGAGATGCATTTTATTTGGAAATCAAAGCAAAAACTGTGAGGTGGTGTTAGCTCATAACTCACAGTAAAGGTTGGTCCTGACATTTATAGATTGTTGTCAAGGGGTCTCAAATAAATAGTTGATACTTTTGCAAAGAAAAGAATTGTTGACATATAGTTTGTTGAACGTATGATCTGTTTTCTTGTTCGAACATCCAAAAGACATTCACTCTCAGACATTCACTCTCCTTTCCTGCAGCTGGGCATATTATTTATTAACATAACCTTTCAAGTAAAATCTGAAATTCATATCGATGGATGGACCCAAACAATATCTACAGTATTGCAACGTTACTGCAACATCGTAACGTTATTGCAACATTATTGCGTGTTTTGTACAGGCAATCATGTAACATTTTCTTCTAAAATCTTATAGTATTGTTCTTTAACGCTTTTGAAAATAGTACTGCCAGTCTCATTTTCATTTCTATTTTGTCTGCACGTCTCTTCGAATTATTATTTGTGCTGAGCCAGTACTGAAAGCATGACTTAATGAAAAATCTGTCAGAGGAAAATGATACACTATGCGTGATTTTAAAATGTAAGTGAATATTGGCCCACACTTACGCTGGTTATCTCCTGCAATCTCAGGTACTTTCAGCTCGCCCGCTGCTACAGGGACGAAGGCTCCAAGCCTGACAGACAGCCTGAATTCACACAGGTAATAATGTGTTAAAGGTTGTGAGGAAATGTGCTGCAGCACGCCCGACGATATCTGCAGAACTGGAGCTCGGTCCTGATGCAGATGAGATCTTTGTAATGATGCCGCTCGCTCTTGCTCTCAAATGTGCACGTGAGAACTGCCAACAGGCTTGAATCTGAATCTAAAAGCCACAAACCCCCTTGAAGACCCCCGGTTTGAGTCTGCTTTGCGCTTTATCTCTCATCTTAGTTGACATACTTTCTCTTCACATAGGTGGATATCGAGATGTCCTTCATAGACCAGGCCGGAGTCATGCGTTTGATTGAAGGCTTGCTTCAGTACTCTTGGCCAAAAGACAAAGGGCAGATTGATGTTCCCTTTCCTTCCATGACTTATGAGGACGCTATGAGACACTACGGGGTGGACAAACCAGACACGAGATTTGGGATGAAGGTGACTGCATGTTCCTCCTTATGCGCATTGTCTTAGATTAAATGTGAGACAGCGTTGAGATTGTTTGTGTGGTGTCTGTGCTCGGTGTCACGCTGTGCTGGAACGCTGTTTCCCCACACATCACAGATACTCATGCAGTGCTCAACAATTAAAAATGAATCTCTCGTGACAACAAGTTGTCATGCACTGTTGTGTGTCCTGAATGCATAACTAACCATCCAAAAACATTCCGGCGCCTCCTGCTGTTTGATGTGTTTCTGTGTCGTTAATTCAGATGTGTTTTCTTGTAATCAGCTTGTTGATGTCGCTGCCGCTTTCCAAGACACACGGATCGAATTCATCAAAGATGCTCTTCTTGAACCGGAGGGCTGCGTTCAGGCCATCTGTGTCCCACAGGGAGCGGTAAGTATTTTGTGTTTTGATGACTCTTCTATTTTCACACCACATTTAGGACCATTCTTACTAAATTAGACAGCACTATCGAGAAGTTACATAACTTTTGTTATTTAAATATTAATCTGTGCCGTGCACTTGATTCTGATTAACTTTGATGGTTAAATTTGAAGCTGCATTCTGTAACTGTTGCCTCTCTATCACCATCTCTGTTTGAGACATAAAACGATAGGCAATCATTACATTACATATAGATAATTATTTATTTAGGTTACTTAAAACCTTTTTAAGTGCATTAACGGAATAGTTAAACCTAAAATAACATTTAAGCCATCATTTACTCTCTCTCTCACGGCATCCTAGGTGTATAAACTTCATTGCTTTAGCTGAACACAATTGGAGTAATTGTAAATAATATCCTGGCTCTTCCTAGCATTGTAACGGCTTTAGATAGTGCCCCATTTTTGAAGTTGAAAAAGAACATCTATTCATCATAAAGGTGTTCTACATGACACCAGGGGGTTAATACAGACCTTATGAAGTTTTGATATGAACATAATATATCACTGAACACACACAAAAACGCAGGCTCCACAAATCCCATGAATCTCATCATGCACAAAATCTAAATAGAGTTATTTTTTAATTCAAATTTGACATTCAAACTTGTTTTAAGACCTCCCGGCATCTTCAGAACACAAATAAAGATATTTAGGTGACATGCGAGAGACTTCCAGGCCTCTTCATGGACATCATGGTAATAGTTGTTGTCAAGGTCCAGGAAAGTAGTCTTTAGTACTTTCTGGACCTTGACAACAACTATAACCATGATGTCTATGATGAGGCCTGGAAGTCTCTCGCATGTCACCTAAATATCTTTATTTGTGTTTTTTCTGTGATTAATCACAACGAAACATTAATGTTTTAAAATATAATTTTGCATTCAAATCATTTCATAATTAATCTTCAAATGAATGTAGAAACAACAGATTTCTTTAACAGCGTCATTTTATGAATGAAAGCCAACATTCTAATATTAGTACTGCAACTGATGTTTCTATTAAATTGATTTATTTTAAATATTCAACAGTATAATCGAGAGCTTTTGTGTGTAACACGTAGGAAATATACAGGAATTGAATAAAGTTCGCAAACACTTTACAGTCTTTAATGCTAAATTGTAAATTAAATACAGAAGAATTCTCACTAAAGCAACAAAACAAATTCAGATCTTTTGTTCTGTTCTTTGATTGACATTAGTGACAGTCAAAGCAGAAGGTTTAAGAATGCGGCCCCTTTAAGAGCTGTCTCTCTACGCAGATCTGACGCCACTCCCACAACTCGTTGCATTCATTTAAGATTTTATTTAAAAGCTTGTACATGCGTGAGAGCGTGTTTGTACAATGTAACGCTAGACAAAGGATGACAAAACAAATGGTTGATGCGGTAAATATATATGAAAAATGTTTTACGCATGCGTTAACGCGTTAACATTGACAGCCCTATTGCAAACATTGTTTCAAATATCTTCCTTCACTTTCCTTAGCAGAACAAGTAACAATGTATACAGGTTTGGAATGACTTGAGGGTGAGTAAATGATGACAGAACTATTATTAAAGGAATAGCTCTCCCAAAAATGACAAAGCATTGTAAGGTCAATGTATGGTTATTTCATGTGCAAATGCACAATACTTCTGCTATTTGTAATTCGCAAAGTTAACTTTGTGTTTGTTCTGCCGTAAATGTTATAAATCTGAAATATTTGTGCATATGCCGTGTACATTCAGAAGTGTTGACAGTTGAAGTCCAACCGTGTGTGGTGTTTCATTCACAGAAACACCTGAAGGCCAAAGACTTGGAGTTCCTGAAACAAGCAGCTAAGACACAGTATGGTCAGGTGAGTTCGGCCTCTCTAGTCTGCCGGTGGAACGCCACCAGCGTTTGGTGTGTGTGCATCACTGCAAGACTCATGAAATGTTTATCTGAATACTAAATCCGGTTGATTTGGATGGAAAAAGCCTCAAACGTACAACACAATATACTAAGCCTGAGATGGGACCAGACCTCTCACTACATTCGTGTTGCACGCTGTCCTTTCTAATAGGAATTCTCAATATATTCTATCTGCTGCCATATCAAGTGGAAATCTGTAATCATTTATTTTATCTTTCTAAGGTGCAATTAAACAGTTTAGTATGTTAACTCATAAGGAGTTAATGTTTATTAATGAGATGATCAGCTGTGTCTCATTGTAGTTGTCAAACTATTGTACTATTGCATACTTAAGGGAATTCAACAACCCCCCAGAATCATGCAGGTATTAAACTTGAATGATATCTTTAATAATGCAGCTAGCCGAGATCACATTTTCACCTAGTGGATTATAAAACTAGTTTTAAAAATCTCATTGACGTGTATTTACTGAAGAACGACTGCTTGCTGCACCCATTAAAACCACTCGGTATTGTCTTCTGTCTGTACATAAAAATGGAAGGTGAAATTGAGGCCAGCGTTCCAGGCTTGAACTAAATGCCATCGTCAGAAGTGATTCTCCATCGCTATCCATTTTAGTTGGAGACTTGGCTTCGCTCGAGTCTGGGAAACCAGCCCGTAATGTTCGAGAGACTGATAGTTTCTCGAGAGTTGTGCCCTATGTTGTCTAATGGGATTGAATAAGGCCTGGTGGAGAAAATGGATGATCATTGCCGTGTATGTGTCGTGTGTTGTACAGGAGGTGAGCGTGGCTCCGGTAAGGGCAGATGGTTCAATGAAATCCCCTCTCAGCCGACTGCTCTCGGACTCGGCCAGAGAGCAGCTGCTCCAGATGGCCCAGGCCAATGCTGGAGACTTGATCTTCATCACGGCCGGACCCCGGGAGAACACGGTGAGTACCGCCCTTATCCTGTTACACACCCATGCAGCCTCATAACCACAATGGTTCAGACTAATGAATGTATCATTAGGACACAGTGAAGACATATTTGAATTACCTAGAGGTACATCACGCCATTTTAGATGGAGTATCTGGTCTCAGTTTAGGATGAGATTTGATATTCATAATTAATAAGCCGTTATGTAGTTGCTGATTTAATGCATATACAATAATAATAATGAAAAATGTATAAAAACATTTCAGACGATTTTAGGGGCGTTTACATTTCGAGTTCGTTATTTTAAATGTATATTTAAAAAGCCTGAAGATATACAGACCAATTTTTCTTCGCCCAGCCTGCAATCCCAATCAAACTGAGGTGAATAATTCAATTCCCAGCACTCCCATTTTCTGTCCTCCTGTCCTCAAGTACCTTCTCATCAGTTCAGTCCCTGTGCCCTGAAGTGATTGATGACTAAGATTTTTTTTTGTGGGAAATATGGCTCCAGAAGAATGCTGACATGATCAAATCACTTTTAAAAGAATATTCATCTTTCTCTCGCCTCAGGGCCGGTGCAGATGGTGTGCTTGGCACAAAGTGAGATGGCTGCTTAGTCACGAAGCTGAGAGTGGGATATGGTTGAGGATAACTGGCAGGCTTTGTGTGCTGAGGTTGTGCGTTGAATGGGGATACTAGCGCAATAAACAAGAAAAGTGAGCTCTGAGGGGGATTTTACATGACTTGTTTCTAAAAACCTTATTTTCTCTTTTGGCTTTATGTCAATGAAAAGAGAACAAGCCGAGCTTTGTTCAGCTGTATTTGATATTTAGTCAGATTTTCTCATTTTCAAAATGACTGTGTAAAGGTTAGATGTTCTTCTCTCGTGACATTTCTTTAAAGGCCATTCTGGATTTGCAGTTTCTAATCTTGAAATGACCTTGTAATCTCTTTGAACCTGTGGCTTTTTCGTCAGTGTTGTGCACATCTAGAAATGTTGAGCCTTGGTACCCATGTGGATGAGGCAGGTTCAAGGCTAGCCTGCGACACGTCTCAATCCCATTTCCTGATGAATTTCTGACTTGTCTGTTAACCTTGTAATAACTTCATCACATCTTAGCGCCCTCTTCTGGGGAAGCTGAGACTGCAGTGCGCCGAGCTGCTTGAGAGCCTCGGAGTGCCTGTTCGCGACCCCTCCATCTTTCACTTCCTGTGGGTGGTCGATTTTCCCCTCTTCCTACCCAAAGAGGATGACCCAGAGACGTTAGAGTCCGCCCACCATCCCTTCACCGCACCAGTACCTGAGGATGCCCATCTGCTGTACAGCCAACCCCATAAGGTTAGCTTTAAGCGTATTATCATCTTTCCAAACCTCACAAAATCATATATATTCACATCGAGAACTTTCAGGACACTTTTAGGAGATTCTAGGCCAAACAAGGTGAATAAAACAGTCAACAAAACAATGTTCTGCAACATAAGTTATGTTTTCTTTCCTTATTTCCTTTGTAATACCGTGGTCTCTCATTTATCTCTGTCCCAGGTGCGAGGCCAGCATTATGACTTGGTTCTGAACGGCTGTGAGATCGGAGGAGGTTCTGTTCGCATCCATAACGCCTCTCAGCAGCTGTACGTCCTGGAGACGATCCTCAAGGTAACGGGAAAAAAAAGAAAAATGACGAACCGAGCAGAGAGCATCACTTAATGCTAGTCTGACACAAGAGTAAAAGCACTTGTATTGGTCATGTCCAGACTTTCAATTGCACCCTTTCTTATTTTTTACTCTTACTTAATACCCCCGCACCTCCAGCTACCCGCGTGGTCGCCGAGCAACCCATTAAGCTATATTTCACCTTTTTTTTAAAGCAAGATAACAATTGTGTGACTCTTTTCAGCTTAAAATGGAATTGCTCAAAGTCCACCAGACAATCAATCTCATCATGTTTTTTTTGGTGCGTCCTGTTTTATAGGAAGACCCGTCTCTTTTGTCTCATCTGTTAGAGGCTCTGGAGTCCGGAGCCCCTCCGCACGGTGGAATCGCGTTAGGTAGGCAAGGATTCAACACGTTGTATCTTTGATATTTTCAAGGTTGTAGAGATTCCCCTGTGACTGAAAGACTTGTTGATTATATTCTCCTGTTGGTTAAAGTGGAACAGTCATGGTCATAAACTGAAATATCTGGCAGTTTTGTTTCTGTTTGTGAAGCATGAAGTACCCTTGATCATTTGTTTTGGTTTCGGGCAGTGTCAAAGGCGTTTTCACAGTATACGTATTTTGGTATTAACAATTTATCATGTTCGTGATTATGAGGTCTAGGGAGGTTGAAATATATCTTGAACAACTGAAAATAAAGAGTTTAAAATGATAAAATAAATGATACAGTAATTAATATAATAATAAAATATAATATTTTTATAATGTTTTACATTTATAAAATAATGAAATGGTTCTTATTCTCATCTGCAGGTTTGGATCGACTGCTCTCCATCATCGTAGGAGCTCCCAGTATAAGAGACGTCATAGCTTTTCCAAAATCGTTCAGAGGTCACGACCTCATGAGTCACGCCCCAGACTTCATCTCTGAAGATGACTTGAAGCCGTACCATATTTCTGTGGTCTGGCCCAGAGCAGATACAGAGAGTGAGCAGGACACTTAAGTACTAAACCTGTTTATATGCATAACATTTTCACGATTACTTTGGGGACCACGTGCTCACCGTTTATGCCCGCGCCTGGTGATGGACATTTTTCTTCAGAGATGAAAAAGCAGGATTGCTTTTTTGATCTGTGTTCTTCAGTCCCCGCGCTGCCTCATGAAATACAGTGAACAGATCCATCCTACATCCCCCTCAAATACTCAAACTGTATAAAATGCTTTCAAGTACATATTTTTAAATAAAATCTTTTAAGGGAAAGGGCATCCAGTTGCCACGGATTCAGATGAAGGTGGCTAAATATTTCAGTAGGGGGCAGCCTTGTTCCACTCCAACCATTGACGCCGCTCTCTTCAGATGCCCTGCGGCGGATGCAGCGTGCGTGCGTGCATACCATATCTTACATTCTTCCACCACCAAACATACCAAATAAAGCTATATTTCAGTTTTCCTCTGTGATGCCTTATCTGCAAAAGCAGATGCTCATTTTTCATACCCAGGTACATGTACTCATTACATCCAGCGTTAGTTTAAGTCAGACCTATGTGTCGGATCGGGAGAAGTCCACCGTGCTCCAAACAGTTTTTATGTTTTTTCACAGTTTTTCCTAATGATAAGTTAAGCATGTTAAGCACCCACTCGCTGCTTGTTTACTCGACCGCGTGTACTTTGAAGTGGCCGCCCACGTCCGACAGCAACGCCAGGTGGATGTTTGCATTAATTCGCAGGTAAGCCATCTAGAAAGACACGGTTTCTGATGTTGTCTGCTATTTCCATTAGCTCCCTCTGAGACCTTCTCTTGTGCCCTGCTGTTTCGAAGGCCAGCCAGAGCCGATGTGCATTGTGGTTTTTATGTTCTAGAAACCTACCCGGTCTGCAGAAGTGATGAGATGCATTCAGGCTGAACTGTTTATCTCGGTTTCCCTTTGTTGTGCAACACCTCTGCCTATCCCCTTCATACGATTGGCCTAAATATGAGAAAAGTCTATGCGTGACACGCAAAAGGTCAGACAAAGGACAATAAAGACCATGTTTAATTTGCAAACGCTGTAGAGACTGTGTAAGAAGGGTAATTATAATAAATTCCAGCTGAGACGCTCTTAGGCCTCCGTAATTTGTTTCTTTGTAATTTTCCCTGTTTTGTAAGCTCAGGGGACCTGTGCTCTGTGGAGAATAACCGAGCGATTTGATGGGAAGGCCCTTGCAGGCATAGTGGGGTGATAGTGAGCTCGCTGCCTTTATACCTTTTGTTTCTGACAGCTTATTTTCTTTTCAAAGCACTCAGACTAGATCCAAAGGAAATAATTGGCTGGTGCTTCCTCCCGTTCATCAATAAAGGAGTATGGTTTGCCGCGCCCATCAGATGCACGTCCTTTATTTTTGCCAAACGTGCGACTCGTGGATTTCATTGGTGAAATTGGTTTTTATAATGACACACAATTAGCGACTTTGGTAGGCAAGGTTCATGTGTTTTGGCATGAATTGTAAATGAAGTTGAAAGGTTGAATATATGAAGTCTGTAGCATTGTTATTTACAAGCCAGTGATGTATATATTGCATATATTGAATTCAGTCCCAAGAGGTCTGAAATACCATGCAGACATCTGTAGGTACGCACATGAATCTCAATTTCTGTAGCGATGACTGCTAAAGGTAACGCCGTACCTGCAGATATGTAACCTGCATGCTAACATTGTTGCTTTAGGGCATTCAGAAACATTTTTGGCTAAGCACGGATGAAAGTTTTTGGACCGTCCTTATAAGTGAGAAAAGATGGCTTTTACTTCAAGTCCCAGTGAAATAAAAAATGACGATTCTTATTCTTTCATGAAATATTGCAGCTTTTACATTAAAAAGCTTATCGATGTGTCATTTTCTTTTTCAAATGAATCTACCCTCATAATTTTCAGTTAAAATCTGAAAATGCACCTCCGCCCTGAAATGATGGCAAATTAGAGGGCTTGGATGCAGCATCCTTTAACTCCTCCCCTTCAACTGTCAGTCTGCTGCCAGCTTAGTTTCAAAATCAATGCAACAGCTGTTTTTATACATCCAATCAATTTGCAGTGAAAAACCGAAGCTACGCCCACGCATCACAACTTCTGGTTCGCAGGGACTTTTAACGCATGAAATGTTAACCAGTCAAACCTGGACCCCTTCGGTTTAGTTAGGCAGGGATGCTTGTTATCACTAAATAAGAATTGATATGAAAAATTGGCGGATCCAATATCAAATTTGTGTTTGTAATATATTGAATACTTAAAAATTGGAATTTAAAATAGTGTCCCTGTAGATTTATTTTAGGTAAAAGAGATTAAATTCTTCACGGCAGATATATCACACATTGATTCAGAACTTTTGAGTACATGGTGGCTTGTAGTGAAAATCTCTTTAGTGCTCTGAGCAGAAGCAGTGTTCTAGTCAAGTATTGACATCATAAAATTGCAGGATTTAGTCTGTAAAACCTAGTCCTATCTTGGACATGGGGGTATTTGATAAGGTTTAGCCATGACCGCTCGACTCACAATTCTTAAAATAATATACATCATCTTATATCTTCTGTCATTTGAGAGAGGAAAAAATCAAAATAGCAACAGGAGAGAATTATTTAAAGGTGCAGCGTGGCATCAAGCCATCCAGTACTTATTAAAACTCATTAGGAGAGGCTAGCTGGCAGATTCCCAAGGGCTTGAAGAAGATTACATTAATGGTGCCTTAAGAAGCTAAATATGGGTTTATAAAGTCAGACTCGCATAGCTAGTTTCCCAGATTAGCTTAAAGGCCCGTTCGCACCAAGAATGATAACTAAAGAATCCATATCAGTGCAAAAATTTTATGTTTTTACTGCTGCACCATCAGGGGTAAAATGATAATCACAATTTAGATTTTTAATCACGGTTAATAATCACAATTATTCTGTCAGTTCGTAAATTCTTTTACTTTGCTTCAGCGTTTATTACACTATACAGCCCATTATTATTTGTAAACTAAAAGTACGCTATCATTTGTACACTGCTAAAAATAAAGCATTTTCTGATCTGATTGTGATGAGGTTTTGTGTTTGCTATTAACACGTTATTATTGCAATGGTTATGCTAAATTTATTGCAGGTAGCAGAAATCATTATCACCAATAAAATACGATTAATTTTGCCGTTTTATTGTTTTTTATAAAACATTCTTTTAACACAATATTACAATCGACAGTCTGTTGCGAGTTTGGAAAAACAAGCCTCACCGTTTTTATTCAATTTTCTGTTTTACATGGCATTTACATTTATATGGCAATATCAAAATGCTGATTGCATTCTTGTTTCATGCCGACTTTAAATTTGAACGCATTTTATCAATGTTTCATCATTCATCAGCTGGAATATCTTTTATACATTATTACATTTACATTAAATAGTTAATTTTAGGGCTGTCAAGCGATTGATCATGATAAATCGCATCCAGAATAAAAGTTTGTGTTTACAAAATATGTGTTTGTGTACTGTGCATATTTATTTTGTATTTATAAACACAGAAACATACACATGTATACATATTTGGAAATATTTACATATATGTATTTATATTTGACTGCTTATTAATTTAAAATAATATTTCGTAAAAATATTTATAATGTATTATAAAATATATAATATTTATTAAATATGTGCATGTTTGTAATACAAAATTTATATTCACAGTACACAGAAGTATTATGTTAAAAAACTTTTACTCTGGAAGTGACCAATCGCGATTTATATAGTTAATATAAATATTGTTAGTGTTAGTGGGCCTTTACCCTGTACTGGAATTTCGAAATAGTCTTCAGGAATTATACGATACACCACACCATGTATTAAATAAGATGTGAATATTGAAATGTACTCGTAGGACTACAGAACTGAATGTAATCTCCAAAGTGTTTGCTGTAATGATTTTGCTTCCCGTGTGACATTTGACTCCACTGTAACAAGTCTAGCGGCCCCACTGTTGACATGAATCAGTGGCGTCTTTCCGGCAAAAGAGATTGAGTATTTGTCCTCTGTGCTTAAATCCATCAAGTTGCTTTGTGACTTGAATAACAGATTGTCTGTCAGGCCTCCTGATGTCATTTTATGTCAATATTGAAGCAGCTTGCGATCGTGGAACGCGAAGGGAGTTGCTGCTCTGTGCGCGCCTGTTGAATTATTCCGAGCACAAAAATAAACATATCCAAAATGTCTCATTTGGAGGCATGCTGACTGGTTTGGTGAGGAAGGAGAAATGTCTATCAGTGGGAGGCATGTTGTAAAAATAGAACGGGGATCAATACAGCTATATGTTGTTTTGCTTACAGAGACCGCACAGGTTTTTTAGTGCGGTTTGAATATATTGAGCGGATGAAAACAGGATTTTTCCATTTCTTTATTATTTTTTTGCGACTGATGCGCAGGCTGAAGGTCAAAAGACCTTGAATGCTTGTAAACAAGTACTCTAGTTGAACCAGAGCGAGAAGGATCAAAAGCATCGTGGGCAACATCCATTTAAAGTGCATGTTATATTTATTCACTCCTACTTTTTCCGCTTGTAAACTTGAACCTATAGCTGTTTGATGTTTGTCTTAGTCCCAAATGCTAAAATATCCTTTATTTTTCTATTGAACAGTATGTTTATGCAGGTTACTCAGTACTTAAGTTGGTTGAAGTTTAATGTGCATGCTTGCGTTGAATATCCCTGTGGTATAAAAAGAAACCCCAGCAAAACTGAACAAACCCGAGTAAAGGCAATTGCAGACCATGAAAAATGGTACAGCAAGACATTTTAAGTCATCTTGTCTGTGATTCATTTCAGTACATGGTGACAAAAGACACATGCGTTATTGGTTAACCTATCAGTACAAAAGCTTTAGGGATTGCGGTTTCCCGCAATATTTCCAGGGATGGAAGAACAAGCCTGCTGGCATCTCAGTCTGATTTCTAGGCAGACTGTTGCGTCGCCTATAGAAGTGAAAAGATGTTTACAGTCCTTGGTCTGGTCATGCTAGGTTTAATTTTAGATAGCAGGATTCTTTCTTTTTTGTGGGGGTGGAGAAAGCTTTCGTTATATTTTTCACTTGAATAAGATGCTTTCTGAACATAGGAGCCTTTTTTAGACGTTAACATGTTGCAATATCCAATTCTGACATTATGACAGTTCTCTTCTCTTAAAAAATACTCTGAACGTTTTAGTATTATGCTTTTGAGTAATTATGTACAGTGATTCATTTTACTTCATTCTCATTCATGTCATTAACAAATACAAAGAAAAGAGAAATGTAAATTAGCAAGCTAAGGATCAAGGGCTTTTAAGTGTAAATCTGTAGTAGTTCTTCTGGCTTAAAACATCTACACTGTAACAAAATGATACCAATTTCTGCTGCCTTAATTCATCAAATGGATCTTAAATTATACAGAACTGACTTAAAAAATCTAGTTTATTTTGCTTAACTTATAAAATGAAGTTATATGATATACAACTTGATTTTTAAGTCAGTTTAATATTATTTGAGTTCAAATGAATCATGAAGCTAATTAAATGTACAATAACTAAAACATTTGAGGCAGCAATTTAGCTTAAAGTCGGTATTAAACAGAACTAGAGATTGTATTGTTTTCTAATCGTGACGTATTCCCGAGTGAAACAACTTCTGAAATGAACGAAAAATGTAGGGCGGGACTTGATTTCATCCATCGAGAGCTGATTGGATCGCTGAACGTTGAAAGATTTGAACGCGCAATCGGTCAGTCATTGTTATGATTTCACGGATCAATAATTTACAATAAACACTGCAACAATCAGAATGATCATTTTTTATTTCATGCCTACTTTAAGATTTTACTTTTTTACAGTGTATGTTTTGATGTCGAACACACAAGCCATGCATATTAAATAAGAAAGCACATCTTATTTAGAGAAAACCAGGGTAACAGGACATAGTTGATTGACCAGGGTCAAGGATAGTTCATCATTTACTTACCCTCTTATCACTTCAAACCTGTATGACTCTCTTTCTTCTGCCGAACACAATATAATCATCTGATTCTGGTAGATGTTATGAAGAATATTGGTAGCCGAACAACGGTAATAGCCATTGATGTGCATTGGTTTTGTGTCTATACAATGGAAGTCAATTGGTACCTCTGTTGTTCACTTACCAACATTCTTCAAAATATCTTCTTTTGTGTTCTGAATAAGGAAGAACGTCACACAGGTTTGAAATGATACGAGATGATGACAGAATTTTCATTTTAAGATGTACACTCTCTTTATATTTTGTGTCGATAGTTAATTTCTATCCTTAATAATCTCTATCCTATTACAGTGATGGACTTGATTCGTGTCACACATTTTGCATATATTGTCTTTTTAAATGCCACTGACATCAAACCGTTGTCAGTCATGTAGGGTCACATCCATCAATTCTTTATGCTCGGATTACCCAGGAGAGAATCAAGCGCTGTCAATCACATTCCAGGCCCCATCAACAAACATGCATTATAATGCAGCACATAACAAAATGATCAAAGGCTTGTTGCAGGTTCAGGTCGGTTGGGTTATCTAGAATTAGATATATGTGTGTGTGTGTGTGTGTGTGTGGTGTTTGCAGACTAAGGTAACACAATCATTTCGTGGACATCTACTGGATATTTGATTAGGGACTAAGCTCTCGGCAGTATGGTTTTGCATGCACAATTATGGCTATAGGGCAAACCTGCTTTAATTCCTGTGTGCCACGAGTTTGACCAGATGACTAAACCACAAAGGGTGACTTTGTCCTCAAAGTAACGTGGCATTAGGTTCATTTATTGAAGTTACTAAAGCTTACTTAAGTAAATTGTGGTTATTTATGTTACGGGAAAGCATTGTAGTGTTTTAGGCCTCGTCCATGTGGTATGCTATGCTATTTTCCATTTGATATTTTATCTAAGGTCTGCCCATTGTTCTGACTTGGTGTTCACAAAGCATACATGTGAGAAACATCTGAAAAATGTACGTTTCGAAAGATTTTCAAGGTACGTTACTTGATGTTGAGCACGTAGCGCATGAAAAATCATTCTGTTGAGGGTGATTCTAGTGAATGAGAGAAAAAGGAAAATTTCATATCCGTTATGCTCTCCTTTAGCATTTCGCTGGGTTGTTTTCTAACATGCTCATGAGGATTTGAATTAGATGTAAAAGAAGACATACAAAATATGCAGCGCTCTGGGTCCCCAGAACTGAAAATAAGAATCCATTGACAGGTCCATAAGGTCATTGCGAATATATGAATTATAGAGGGTTGGTTCACCCAGAAAATGAAAACTCTTTCTTCATTTACTCACCCCCATTGCAAACCTGTATGACTGCAGAACACAAAAGAAGATTGTATGGACACAAAACCACTGAGACATTTCTCACAACATCTTCTTTTGTCATATACGGGTTTTAAACAACATGAGGGGGACAACATGATGCCATATTTTGTAGATTTCTTATATTTAGAAATTCTCGCATCATTTACTGTATAGTATTTGTTTTGGGGTGAACTGTTCATCTAATGAGAAGCAAGGGTAAAACTGTCTGAGGTCATTCGAATTTTAACTGGTTGCACACTTATGAATGAAGCAAGCGAGAAAAACGCTATAGGGATGAGATGTAGATCACGAAGTATGCCTACAAGTGGTCCCCACTTCAGAAAGCCGATGACTATTCATCGACAGCGGTCCCTGAGCAGTGAAGGGTAAGAGCAGTGCACTCTGGGAAAGAAAACCATCCGCGCCAGAATTGGAATATTATTCCGTTGCATGCTTCCAATAGATGGCAGTTTCCTTTCTGAAGTGCGTTAAGCCTCACAGCCTCTCTGAATTCAATCAGTCAACGGGGCTGGTGGCAGGTTAGTGCTCCTCTCTATTGATTTCCACCCGGGGAACCTAGCAGCTGACAACATGCATTTTCAATCTCAGCCGCTCTTTTGCTACAGTGAGAAGTTGCATAAATAATACATGCCATGCATTTTCATCAGCCGCTGTATTTCTGTGCCGTGACGAGGCTTAAAGGACACGTTGGCTCGAGATGCACGTCTAATAAAGCTCCACTGCTCCGGCAGCATCAAGATCATGTCCTGCAGCAATGTTTTGTTTTAAGATACATCGATACTTCATTTGTGAGGTGTGAAAAGGGGGTAATGAATAGTTAATATTTCTGACAGTGATTAACTGGAATTATTAGAGTCCCTACCACCACATGCAACACTATCTTTTGTTGAATGATGGATGGCGAATTCATCCCGAGACTTAAAAACACCCCCAACATCCGTTGAGATTCTATTTGCCGAACGCATCCTCTTCAACTTCTCCGAGTGGACGTTTTTCATATTGGTCTGATTTGTCTACGGAGAGATTTGAGGGTGCACTAATTCTTAAGATTTACAATGGAATGACAATCTAGAGGAAAATAAAACCCGCAAGAGTGATGGCCCCGGCGACATGCTGGATTTCTATTCGCACCATAAATCTGCCCGTGGTAGCGGCTCGACAGCCGATATTGAAACTCGGCTGAAGTCGTCACACCTTATCTGGGATAACCTTGAGCTTGTCACATTTCCCACCACCTCGGCTGTCGCTAATGAAAACTGTTTAACAGCAAGCAGTATCGTGATCGTGCGTTTGTCACGTTTCGCCCGTTCGGTCCGCTTCTAATTTACAAGTGTTTCCGTATGACTACTTTTAACTCCATGTGTAGAAAATGGCCAAATGTGCAAATAGTTTTCAATCTCGATGTACAACATTATTTCCGTAGAGCACTTAATTGCACATTTCTCTCTGAATATTTAATCTCAGGTGGTTGAGACTGATTTGGTTAGGAGCAATTTTCGCAATACATCAGCCTGTGCTCATTCTCCCAGTTTATTCTCACCTCATTTATTGATTAACAGGGTTTTTGCATATATATAATATTTTTTATTCTTCTATGAGCTGCAATTACTAGGCGGCTTAATCCCCATATCTAATCCTCCTGCCACATTGCCTGGTAAGGTTGACCTCGTTCACAGATAAAGAGACCACCCTCTTTTCCATTCCTCGTTGGTAGTCTTGATAAACTCTTTATTCTAACTGCATTTTGTCAGACGGTGAACTCTGATCTGTTAAACACAGTAGTAAAGTAAACCATGCTGTTGTGATAGTATCAAGTAGGAACAATGCTTTAAGGCAGTGAGGCATAGTCATTTGTACGGTCTGTGAAGTCATACATTTTCACCTCTGTCATATTTTTAAAGTTGCAACGTGTACTTTTGCCTCTCTATCGCCATCTATCTTTGAACATAAAACTGCAGTTTACTTTACACCACATCTCAACGTTTAATCATTATTCCAGGATTTGGAATATGGTAAGACGCTGAATTTTAAAAGTTCCTCTCTAACCGGTTATGTTTATTTTTTACCAAACAAAACCACGGATAGCAGTTGTAATATTCAGTGTGTGAAGGATTGACACCGAGATAGAAATCAATACAACAGCTGACTGTATGCCTCCAGTAAAGTGATTATTCAACCAAAACCTTATCTTCGTGTCTTCCAAACCTGCATGACTTTCTTTCTTTTGCAGAACAGAAAAATACATTTTGAAGAATGTTGGTAACCAAACAACACCGGCCCCAAATGACTTCCACTATATGGACACAAAACCACCGAGACATTTCTCAAAATATGTTATGTAAGAGGTTTAGAACAACATGAGAGTGAAGAAATAATGACAGAATTGACATTTTTGGGTGAACTATCCCTTTAAATACTGGTTACTCCTTGACTGAGGTACTAAACAAACACCATGTTATTTAAAGGAGTAGTTTACTTAAAAATAAGCGCCAATTGACTTTTTAAGAAATTCCTACTATGGAAAGTCAACGTGGGCTTATTTTGATTTGTCAAGCACTTCAAATCAATCCAAGAAACTGGAATTTATTTGTGCCATGTCAGCCATCCACTAAAGGTTCCCCTGTGGCTTTTTTCGTCCTTCAGATACTGAAGAAGAAGCTGCTACTTAATTGAGTTTCCATAGCGCGTAAGGTTGCATCGTAAAACACACCGCCCACAACTCCCAGTGACAACGTGAGAGATGCTAATTGAGCTGATCAATCACTGACACATTGCGCAGTAGTTTAGACAGCAAGACAGCTTTTGTCATTAAGCATGCAGTCTGTTGATGTTATCTGCTAAGGTCATGTGTAATGAACTGTTAGGAGATGTTGTATATCGCACTTCCATCTGCTTCATGCTTACATGTTCGCAAACACGAGTGTAAAGCAAGTGTTAATAAAATGATAGGCCTTACTGTACTTAATTTGGCTCAGTTGCAATGCAGTTGTTTAACCGTTCTGCTGAGAGAAGAGAAGAACCTCACATTAAATCCGCTGCATGTCCCTGAGGTTTGAACTGAACAGTCTGAAATGTACTGTGGATAACAATGTAGAAGAGAGCTTTGCTTGTTTGTTATGACAGGTGCTTGGACTGCTAATAGAGAGCTTTGGGTAGTGTCTGCCGCTTTTCAAGGCCACGCGGTCTGTTGATGGGCATCTTGGGAGCCTTCAATGACTTCCAACATAGCTCTCTCTACACCACTTAACACAGCACACATCCACAACATGTTAGTGGTCATTGACGGCTAAAAACCACTGGTATCTTTTTGTAAACAGCATCTATTGGTTATAGTGTATTTTTTTCATCATTCCACTCATGTGCATGGTAATAGTCATGGTCTTGCCAAGGATGCTGCACAGTTTGTGTTACTCGAAAATCCAAGACAGATAGAAAATAATTTTAGTCATATATTAAAATTAGCCCTCAAAAATAAAAATAAAATACATAGGACATGATAGGAGAATTTGAATTTGCATATACATTGAAATCCTGTTTGTAGAGCCGAGTTTAAACAGTGAACGCCATATAATTTAGATTTGAAATTAGCATTGTAACTATTTTTCTGTACTTTTGTGATTACTTTTGGAAGCACACGTAAACAAGTATATAACAATGACTGTAAATGTACAATAAAAAGCAGCAAAACAAGAAGATTAGGACCTCACTGGCTATTAGAGAGTCGAAAGGCAAACACAGAGCAAAAATGGGATGTATTTTCAGTGTGGCGGGTAATGTCATTTCATGTTTTCACCTAAGCCGTGAACATTTTGTTTTCCTATATTTTGTCACTCTAAAAGAAAAAGGGCAAATGTATTGAGGGTGTGAGAGATACAGAGAGTGAAAGGGTAAATGTTGAGAGAAGTGAGTGTAATGAGGTCCAAAGGTCCTATATTTTCACGACCATGATCATTATCTGACTGCATGGACAAATATCTCATTTAGAGGTTTCTAATAGGTTAATTCTGCTTACATTAAAATGATATCAAATGCTTTAAATATAACCCTGACATTACCTCATTAACTGGATGTTGTAAAGGTGAGGTTACTCATTTTAAATTAGCTTTGGCACAAATCAAACATGACAATACAGAAAAGACTTTGCAAAAAATCCATATCTATAATAATCTACCAATGTAATAAACCTAGTTGAATTAGCAGATAGAAACACATTCAGAACAACCCAAAATGCTGAAAGCTACAGTATGTAGTTTTGATATATGCGGAATAGCTGCTTTTTATTGTACAGCAGGTTTGTTTTCAATGAAACTAAGTAGAAATGTTCTTTCTTTCACTCCCGGGTCTTTTGCGAAAAACCGTCAGGTGTTGATAAGCCCTTCAAACATATCTTATGACAACTGTTTCAATATTGAGATGTGTGCTGATAGGCTAAATCTCCCTTCCAATTGCAGTCATTTCAATGACAAACCCAACAATCTAACAAATCTTATAAAAAATGTCCCTTACTTCCTGAAACAGTTTTTCAGCAACACCGTTTATGTGTCAGCTTACCCTCTTAAATATAAAGGTGCTTAAAAGGTTCCTCGCAGCGATGCTACCATTTTTGGTTCTACAAAGAACCATTCATTTAAAGGTTCTATAAACAACCATCTCTTTCTTATCTTTTTATAATCTGAAGAACCTATTTTTCACCACAAAAAATAGTTTGTGAAACAGAAATGTTTTTCGGATGTTAAAGGTTCTTTATGGAACCATAGCATGATTGTATAAAGTTGTATAATCAACTAAAGCCATTTTCCCCACCGGATAGTTTTAGGAACAAAGTTCCAGAACCAGAGGTCTGTCGTTCGCAAACTAAGAATGTTTTTTTATGGATAAAGACTAGAAAAGAGATAGAAGTGAGAACTAATCGGTCAGGTGCTTTCGGAAGAGATGTGATGTCAGCTGATTCTTAAAGATGGCTATAGAGTCTGCTGATCTTGTGGCAGCGGGCAGATCATTCCACAAATGTGGAACAGATCCAGAGAAGATCCTTTTTTCCCTTTTTGGGATGGCACCAAAAGACGTTGTTCGTTTGCAGAGCGAAGGTAAGTCTGTGATTAGCGAGTGAAGATATGGGGGTGGTGAACCAGTGGTGGTCTTGTAGGCCAAGGGTAGAGCTTTGATGCGAGCCACTATAGGAAGCTAATGTAACTTAATTTAAGGAGTGACGTGGGCTCTCTTCGGTTAATTGAAGACCACTCTTTCCACTACATTCTGGATCATCTGTAGAGGGTTGGTTGTGCAGGCTGGGAGTCTAGCCAGTAGCGCATTGCAATAGTTCAGTGTATAGAATAAGAGCCTGGACCAGGATTTAAGTAGCATGCTCAGACAGGAAAGGTCTAATTTTCCTAATGTTGTAGAGGATGAATCTACAGGACCGGGTGGTGCTGACAAACATGATCTGTGAAGTTTAGCTGATCATTGATTACCACTCCCAGGTTTCTGGCCGTTCTGGAAGATGAAATGGAGAGGTTGTGATGAATCTTTGGGTTGGCTGGGATTACAAGCAGTTCTGTTTTTGCAAGGTTCAGCTGCAGGTGATGGTCCTTCATCCACAGCGAAATGTCACTCAGGCATGCTAAAATGTGAGCAGAAACAGTCGGGTCGTCAGGCTGAAATGACGGGTGGAGTTGTGTATCATCCGCATAGCAGTGATAAGAAAATCCATGTTTCCCAATGACAGAACCTAGGGATGTCATGTATACGGAAAAGAGCAACAGTCCTAGCACTGAGGCACTCCTGTTTTGAGATGTTGGGACAGTGTCAAAGTGGTTAACAGTGTCAAAGGTAGCAGATAGATCCAGTAGGATGAGTAGAGATGAGTTAGAGGCTGCTCTTGCCCTTCTCAGGGCTTCAATGACCGAGAGCAGCACATTCTCTGTGAAATGACAGCTCTTGAGGAGGTTGTTCTGCGCGAGAAAGGAGTAGAGCTGGTTTAATTCAACACGGTCAAGAGGTTTAGCAATGAAGGGAGGAGAGATCGGTCTAACAGTTATCTAACAGTCCAGGATTAAGAGTGGGTTTCTTCTGTAGCGGGGTAATACGGGCCTCTTTGAAGACTGTGGGAAAGGCACCAGTGTGAGAGACAAATTTATAATTTTTATTCAGAGCAGGAACAACAGATAGAGAGATGGCCTGGAGGAGTGGGAATGGGAAGGTAGGTCGAGTGGTTAGACGAAATGACCTTGGTAACATCAGCTTCAGATAGGAGAGAGAGAGGGGAGCAAGCATGTTTCGGGGGCTTGGGCGTGTTCAAGAGGCTGCGGCGCAGAGAACTAACTGCTGATTGTGGTTGTTTTCTTTATGAAGAGTCAAAATTATCAGCTGTTAAGTCCGATGGAGGTGAGGGGGCAGGTGGGCAAAGAAGAGCAGAGTTTTAAAGAAAGTACGAGAGTCAGATCTCTCAGCAGACCTGAGCGTGGCGCGGTGCTCACAGAGAACATCAGATAACCAGGGGGCAGAAGGGGATGCACGGGCTGGTCTAGATGTAAGAGGGCATAAGTTGTCTAAGTAGGAAGTTAATGTGGAGCAAAGAGTGTCGGTGGTGCTGTTAGTATTTTTTTATTTGGCTTAATTGAGTCACATTCCTCTATTTACGCTTTTCTTCATGTAGATGTCCATTGCAATGACTACAGTCATGACTGGGATCTGCAAGTAAAAGCTTTTAAATGGACAAAACATAGAACAAAGCTCTTAACTCATTAGGCTTTAACGTCAGAGCCCAAATCACATCCCTTCATTCCGACCTAAGACAGACAGGTGTGAACGGCTAAAAGCCTTTCCAAATGAAAATAAAAGATGTCGCCTGGTTTTTCTAAACTTCTAGCGATCAGTAAGAAGAAAAGTCATTAGAGATCTCAATGAGCCTTGACTCTAGCGAGGGTGTGGGGATTTGGTTAAGCGTGACTCCTGTCGCCATTGTCGCCATTCTTGCTTTCAGAAAGACTTTTCTTCTCTCCTCCGTCTCATCTTAAGATGCAGTCATCCATCATTGCTGTTTGCTTGTATAGAGGTCCGGCTAGTGTTTGATGGAGCAAAACGATGGTGTATTTGTGAAAATTAGTCATGTTGTATTTTTGTAGGTAATGGACAGCTGAGATGTTCTGACAAATACTCTTATTTTCTTCTGTCATTTCTTTTTCCATCAGAGTTAGAACAGCTTAATTGCCTCGGTGGGGTACATTATGGGAAGCTGCCGAGGAAAAGCTCATTTTCACCAGATTGCATCCTGTATGTTTATGGAGAAACATAAAGCAGATGTGACAGATCTTAGAAAATGAACACACAATTATTGTGCACTCTGAGCAGTATCATTTATAGTGTTGACAATACTGCAGTTGGTCCCTTATGCTTACCGTTACCAATAAATAACATACATGAAATAGTAAATAAAATCAATATGCACGTATAAAGGAGACAATTGTATGTGGTTATTATTTTAGTAATATCTTGTACCACCAGTAAAGAAATGGATTTGATGTTAATGAATTAAAGCTAAAAGGTAGGTTAAATACTAACTAAAAGGCCTTTCTTGATCACCTCCAGAAAGATGGATTGTTTCAACCCATTGTTGGTTCAAAAAGGAACAAACCCAACGGTTGGGTTAAATTAACCCAGAATATATTCATATTTGCCCCAAACATGGGTTGAAACAATCCAACATTTTGGGCCCCAGGGTTCATTTATAACCCTTATTTATTTTTCAAGTATCTGTACTTTTTGGAAAAAAAAACTTACTACATGACTACATTATAAAGCATGTGTCATACTTTTTATAAGTAACCCTACGTTACTTGGTATACTGTAAGAAGTTTATTTTAGAACCTCTATTTTGGCAAAAGGGTTTGAATTAGAACCTGCCTGTTCCCAAGGTTCCTTTTTGAACCTTTTCTAAGATGGACTATATGGACTTTTTCTGCTGTTTAGTTGTTGCTGTTATTATCATTCTTATTAATATCATTTTATTATCATAATTTATCCTACTTTAGTTTATATAAAGATTCATATATAAAAAATGTAAATACACAGACAATTTGAGAGTAGGACACAGACAATTAGGACACCGCCATCTCAAAGCATGAACATGTCATTTCTCCCATCGTTTGAACTTATTTCAAACATCTTAAATGGCATAGACGTATGATTTCAAGAGCTGGAACGCTGTGAGGTCTGAAGTGGGATAGTTCAACTCGACTTCGCCTCGAACAAAGTCTGGTGTTCAAATGTCCCTCATGCCCATGGCGCAGCTCAAAACCGTTACAAACTTTGCAAAATGACTAAGACCTTTATGAAAACATGAAAATGACTAAACTTATGTAGAGATTTGAGTAAAGTGGTTTGCTATTCTCTATTAGTATAAAGGTTCCTCAATGCTCTGGATTACCATCACAGGTAAATAACATATTATATATCTTCAGGTTTCGTGCCTCTCTCTATTCAGTATTTTGGTCAATTTTAAGATGATTTATTTAATATAGTTTCTTGAAACAATGATGCAAAAACATCACAATCTTTGGAGAATAACAGCAACCTGAACATGAATGAATGATCCTTATCATTATGTGAGGCTGTGACATCTTGATGTTTACTGATGATACGTGTCCCTCTACTGTGATCTACTGTGTGATGTCATAAAGCTCTAAATCTAAAATGACAGAGTTGAAGATGAAAGTTAATTGTTATTTTATGAATTTGTCTGTTTTCCTTTCTCTCATGTGTCTGTGAAGCCTACATCAGTGCAATTTGGCAGCTGATGGGCAAAAGGTAATTGCAAATGTTTTTTTAATAGTTTCTTTAGTGTTGTATTTGTATAACTTATCATTAAACTTTTCCAAAAAACAGACTGTGGTCCTGTGACTGTCAGTCTGCAGTACTGAGGGATCATACAACTGGGATTTACACAGCTCTGCACTGCATACATCAGTTTATGGACTTTCTCTCTGTTTATGGCTGATGCTAGGAAGAATGTTACTGACTGATAAAGTCACCATTCACTTACACACAAAAGCACTAGTTAAAAAGCTAAACTTTTTCTCTTGTGCTCTGCTAAGTAGAGAAAGGTTTTGGATTATGATGGAGAGTAAATTATCAAATATTACAGATTAAAATATGCATCTTTGTTTGCTTAAATAAATGTTTAGGCCTATATCCAGTGATGTGGGATTCCTGTATTTCAATTTTCTTTTAGTTTGTTTATTTTATACATATCACAATCAGATCACGGATGTTAAAAAAACATTATTGTAATTTTGTGATTTGTCTGAAATGTTTGCATGTACGCAAGAAATATTTAATGGAGGATCATGGTGTTGTGTCCGTGTAATGAAATGTAGTGTGTGTGTATAATACAGTATAATGTGTAATGTAATAATAGTAATACTACTGAAATGGTGACTAGAAAAGAGTTCCAAAAGGAACTGCTGGTTCTTTAATGCACCTTTAAGAGAGGGTTCTGGAACACTGAAGCTATGCAATATAATTCTATTTTAATCGTGACAAACTTTATATGGTTGGAAAGCTCTAGGAATGTAGATGCTATCATTCTGAACTGTTTTGCAATAGAAATCACAATTTAACAAATTTAAAAGCAATTTTCTCGAATGTCACAGGGCCCATTTGGTACCATTACAAATATTACATATTCATAATAATATTTTATGGTAAACTTACAAATAAATAAAACAACCTCTACATAATTGGAAAGCTCCAAGAATGTCCTTCTTATATATAATGATGAAATTGATCAATTTGTCATTTGTATGCAGTAAACCCTATATGACACCTAGTGGCAGTTGTTGGTATAACGATTCAAATGATCCCAGACACCACATTTTTTGTGATATCAGCTTGAAATTTGAAACAAAACTTTTTGAGAAGTGTCTTTAATTTTCGGGTGTTTTTTTGATGAGATAGTTTTTTTGAGATTGATCCATTACTTTACCTTTTCAAGGGAAAAGTATAATTACTAAGTAACTAGTTACACCCATCACTGAATACAGATATTTGAAAACTCACTGGAGACTAAAAATACTATTTCCCATCTCTGGTTACGAAATATTTCTTATTAAAGCTGCCATTCGCAACTTTTTTGGTTAAAGATAAACAGAATCCAGAGCAAGTCCACAAAGAATCAATGTCGATCACTGAGTGCGTCTACATGAACGAAATAAAAGGATATCTATCAAAAATCCACCGGTTTTCACGTGTTTACATGAATAGTAATAAAGCTGGCTACGCAGAAAACTGAAGAGGATGTATTTTTATATCTCTTATCACAGTATGTCTCAATAGTTCCTCTTGACGTTTCTACATTAACTGCATGATTCGAGAGCGGACCTTTATGCGTTATTTGACTATTACTTCTGTTTGGGACTTTTATAGTGTTTACGCCCTACGCGACTTGCGTGAATAAAACACGCTACTCGCCAGTAGTTGGACACTTTTTTTCTACGTTTTGAAGTTTACTCGGTTCATTCACGCGCGCCATTCGCTCCTGATTGGTAAACGCGGCGCGACTTTTCGCCAAAATTCTTATTTTTCAACTCTCGAGAATTGAGCGTTCGCGTGATTCGCCCGAGTTGAAAAATAAGAACTTTGGCGAACATTCGCGTCATTCACGCAAATCGCACCGCAAGTACATCTATCGCGACATTGCATTGACTTAACATGTAAATCACTCGCGCTTAACGCTTCATTCGCTTCTGGTGTGAACGCACTATTAGTACGGTATACGCCTTCACGGTCATCTAACCTTACTACTATTTACAACAGTTGTTTATTATAATGATTTATAATTTGAGCTGTCGGAATTAACGGGAAAAATCAGTTGTTTTAACATATGATAAGTATGGAAAGTAACCAGCTTTTTTATGTTTTAAACAGAGATTCGAAAATAGAAGCAAAAATATAGATCGATATGCAGATTTGAGTTAATGTGTTAGAAAACCAATTCATTTGAACTGAAAGTCTTCCAGTAGTGAGACTCGCTAAATTACTTTGACTGTAATATATTTACACTCCCGAGAAATGATTTCCCCCCTCCCATTACCTTTTCAAATGTATAATTCCCTTAAATCCAAAGTCTGGGTCCCAGGGTTCTGCAGTTTTCTATGGGGACGAACTGAAAGGACGCTATTTCTAGCTTCTCCCGTGGCTCGGAGACAGCATTCATTCAGAGAACTCCCTGCTCTAATCTGACATGGTGTTTGAACAGTAGGCCTACCGCTGCGTGTAGGAAGCACCTCCCGTGCCATTTCGTCCCAATCACCGGCTGACTGGGAGGCCATTTCAAATCCACTCCCGGCATATTTCAGTCCGCTCCCATCTCCGCCGGATACTTTCGACTGGTGGGGTGAATTATTATAGATATTATGGCTTGATTTAAACATTATTTAGCCTGTGCAATCGATTTTCACTTAGTGCCCCCAGAATCGCGCCGTCATAGTGAGTTGAGAGCTGAAAATGGCAAGTCAAATTCAATTCTCATACAGCAGGTAAAATGACCTTTATTAGAGGACTGTAAGTAAGCCAAGGGAGATCAATGCATGTTGTGTTAAACAGCCGGCCACTGTGGAGCCAAGGCAGAATAAATGAGAAGGGAGGGATATCATTTATTGTGCACTGCTGAACCATGGGTAAACTGACATCATTAATAATCCCGTGGGTTACATTTGCTTCCAACCCCCTGAATATATATCCAGGACCTGCTATTGAAATGTTGGATTCAGTTTCTGTCTGATGTCTTAACCAAGCCCAAGCAAATAGGTCACGACACTATCAATCGTATCTGTGTAATGGATTAAAGTATATACATGGACACCAGGTTTACTAACATTATTGAGCTAATTCAAGTTTGGTTAGAACCAAATTCAACCAACTGAACATTTAGGTATGACTATGAATGTCCAATCAATATCTTGAGACTTAATTATGTTTGCGAAAAAAAGATAAAAAACATCTTGCAAAATGGTCCATAGACGGTTTCAAAGCAACAACATAAACATAAAATACTCGCGTTTGTGAAAGGAACTTAACGTCGAGTACACATCTGCAAATAATTGAGTGCCTGTAGATTATTTCTGATAACAAGCAAAAGAAACCGAGAACAGTTACTTGGCTAAATTGCCTCTCAAATATTTTTTCATTTAAACAGCGATACCAAGCTCAGCCGCTAGATGTCAATGCCCCTTACAGTTTCTTTAAATGTGACAAAGTTACAAGACCTATTCAACACATTTCTTAAAAAAAAATACATTAAATAAAATGCATGAGACAGTCATTATACAAAACCCTGACAGCAGAAGGCTGCGATTGACCAATCAGAATAAAGTATTCTAGAAAGCGGTTAGTGTGTAAACTGGGTTATATTGTAGGTGTATAATGGGTTAGTTTTCAATATCTGTGGCATTTATATAACCGAGAAAGTACAATCGAGAGAAAATATATCTTTAGAATCACTGTCGGCAAGAGAAAAGCTATTTTTATTGCTTATCTCGACACAGGAAATAATACCCAAGGTGCAATTTGTGACATCATTAGGAATCAACGCTGTCTTTTTAAGTTGATACATTCTCAAGTCTGATTTTTAGGTCAATATTTGTGAAGAGTGATAAAAAATCAATATGAGTATGGAAAAGCTGGTCTTATAATCCTCCCTTACATCATTCACTGCAGTTAGATATTATGCAGTGGTTCACTACAGCTGAACAGCCCTCGGCAATGCACATTTTCTAATAATGAGGAAGAGGAATTTCTACATGACTTTATTGCGTCAATTCAAACAGTAAAGAGATACAGACTGGTTATATGGCACGATTTGTTGATAAAGATTTTATTTTAATGCTTATGAATGCCTCAGTATATCCCTCTGTGTACAATATTCACTTACAATTGTTTTATAAAAACAAAATTTCTCTGCACTGGAGTGAACAAAAAACAGCTCTCAGATCAATTGAATCCGAATATAAATGAATTTGAGTCAAAATTGAGCAAACATATTTTAATAATGAGACACTGAAAAGAGTTTGCGGTACAAGCAGAACATGTACGGACCATTTGAATGTTAAAATTGAAATGCAAAGATGTTTATCTCAGACAATGGCAGGCTATCAATGCGATCACTAAGGGTATAATTGTTTTTTCCTCATAAAATCCTCAAGTGTTCAATCGTAAACACTGCTTTTTTTCGCACCACCTGAAATATTATGCAGCAGATGCCTCTTATTTTATTAATTCTCCATTCCAACCGGGGAACCATGACACTTGTTGGATGATTTGAGCCTCCAATTTCTGTTTTATGTACTGAGTGAAGGAGAATATACAACATCTTAAACAACATCTTCAATATCTGCGGGCGGCTTTATCTCTGCGTAATCCTTCCAGCCTGTGCGGACACAATATTATCATAATGTGCAGTTAACAGAGTATAGAGGACGTTTATTGCTTTATTTGAAAATGGTGTTCACGTTTCTCCAGAAGGATAATACAGTTTTACAGACATTTGAGCTCACGTTATTAATTTTGAAATGAAAAGCCAAGGAACATTGGGAGGAACAACAAAAAAAGGAAGATAAAGTTATGAACTGTACCTTTGCTAGACTTTACAGAGATGAGGTTTTAGTCCACCAAATAAACATTTCACAATTCATGGACGCAATGACAGAGCTAAATTGTTTTGTGGAAAATAAGAAGATCATAGACCCCACTTTTGAATTGTATACTTTTCATATGTCTATCCATGATAACACAGATGGGACACTCAAATTCAGGAACATTCCCTTACTTGAAAGGTCTCAGGTATTTTTAATTGCTTTTCATATCTGATGAGATTCTCTTCACTGATTCATGACCTCTTCTCTTCTCTTTGATGATGATAGACTTTGAGGCTGATAGAAATGATTCCTGTGACACCCTGTTATAGTCAGCCATATTCTTACAGTCGGAAATGAATATACAGTATTAGAGGACTACATCACAGGTTGTGATTAAATCTTTACCATTCAAGTTCTTAGTGATATGCAACAGTATATAAAGTAGAGTCAAAAACTGTAAGATCTTGATTTATTTTCATTTAAAGTCTCCCTGAACTGGCGGTTGTGGTGGTTTTTGACCACTTTATTCCTACACATTTCCAAGTGAAAAAGAACATGGTATGTGAACAATAGTGTGCGTGGCTTGTGTTTTCCAGTGTGGTTTGAATGGATGATGTATAAAAGCAGGGCGTTGCATTTTGAAAAGGAGGCGACGCATTATTGGATATCCCTGATGACATCAGAGATGGATGGGAGGAAGAGCATTTTCAGATTCTGATTGAAGATTATGAAGGCACATGAATTTAAAAAGGTAATGACCCACACTGATAAGCCATTTATAATAAACACTGCAAGATTTCATGAAAAAATTGGAACTGTAATTTGTAATTTCATCGAGACTTTAAAGGGTCAATGTGGAGATTTTAGCGGCATCTAGTGATGAGGTTGCGAATTGCAGCCTACTGCTTACTCCACCCCTTTTTTTAAATGTTTTGCATTTTACGCGCTGCTTATGCATGCCGGGTGCCTCGTCTAGTTGCCGCCCCGGGCTTCACTTTTTGGTGGAGCGCTCTGAGCGCTTAAGTTGTAAAAAACGTAACTCTGAGCAGAAAAGGGCTTGACGTGATGCGCCTTTTTCCCAAATTGTCCAATCAAATGAAAGGAGATGTGGGCCTTCCGATGTGGTGATGGAATTTTACAGTAGCTTGAAACGTCCGGAGACTGTAATGATGACGTAGAAACTTGTGTTGGCTGCTCTCTGCTTGTACCTTTTTTAAAGTTTCAGATAATATGACAGTTAACAGCAACTACACCGCTCGCGCTATAACCCTTGATTGACAGGACAGCTGTTTCGGTGGTTACCTAGCAACATAAAAAAACCTGCTGTGCGCTGCTCTTTTCAAAGGCTGCATCTGAAATCGCATACTTCCTTACTATACAGTAGGCGAAAATGAGTGTGAGTCATGAAAAGTATGTCCGAAACCTTAGTATGCAAAAAACTACTATTTCCGCCGAGATTCGTGAATGTGGATCTGACGGACACTTATCTATCCCATGATGCCACGGGAGCTGAGCAACGGTCAAATTTCTAAAGTAAATCAAATAAATATAGCGGACGTCCGGAGTGCCCATAAATTAATTTCTCGTAACTAAATTATGTTTTTATCAACGCTCATGCATATGTCAAAGAGCATACGGGTCACATGACCATAAAACATGGCGGACGCAGTATGTCCGAAATGTAATCACACTACTTCCACTGTTTTAACGGCCGATAGTTAGCTACTTATTCAAATTCAGTACGTACTGTCACAATATGCGATTTCGGATGCAGCCAAAGAGTCAACCAAAAGAGCAGCAGCAGTTATCACCACCTAATTCTGCACTTGTCAAAGTCATTAATCGAAAGAGCACTTTTGTGACATTGACTCCTCTTCACAGAAGGTCACTTGAAATTTTTTAGGTACTGAAGATGCTTTTTGGAATGTTGCAAGACACGCTGCGATAACATGGATCATCAGCTTTTCCACATTGAGTTTATGTCAGGTCAAATTCGGGTCAGTAAAATAAAACGGCCACACACCAATTATGTTACATAAAAAACTCTAAAAAAAAACTGTATTACATTTATTAAAATAAATTATAAATAATTTGTAAAATGTTGAATTGTTTCTATTGATTCTATCTCTACTTTGGACATCCTGCTATTTTAATTTATGAAAGAACATCTTACAGTTTTGGAAAGACTGAGGTCAAGTAAATAAAAGTCTATTTTTAGAGAGAACAGTGGTGTATTATAGTTTTTTTGAAGTGAGTATGCTCTGATTCCCCACAGCCTACTCACCCATCCCAGATCGACAATCCATGACCACCACCACACTCACGTATGCATAGAGTACGTCTCTATATGTAATCAAGAGCATTCTGAAAGATTTATTGCAAGCAAGATTTCAATAGCCAATGACAGCTGGAGGGACTTTTATTGATCACTGTCTCTCGGCCAGTTAAGAGTTGCACTTAGCCTTAGATGGCATATATATACAATCATAGAAGCACAGGTTTTATCAGCTGGCAATTTTTAATGCACATTTGTCATCCATGTAAAAACCCTCCTATAAAGTAATTTATTTGTGATATACTATTTCTACATAAACATACTGCTAAAAATAGTATCACATAAATTCTAGCGGCTTCCATCAAAATACCATAATGAGCCACACAAATGTCTTGGGCGTTCTATTGATTCCCATCTGCATCTAGTGTGTTTTGGGCAGGGTTATATTATCTTTCTCAGCAGGGCAACCAACATAATGCAAAGAATATCCTGTGAAAGTATAATCTTTAGATTTTTATTTAGTTTGATTTTGAGTGACTGTCAAAGACTTAAGGTCTTTGCACAAACAGTCGAATGGGTTTTGCCGCTCGTTTGTACAGTGTCTTTTTATGGATGTCAAGAACGCAGAAAATCAAACCCATATATTTTATCAATACCAATATTTTTGTGTATTTATCGTTTAACGCACAGAAATTATGGACACAAATTTTGTAATCAATTGCCTTTCATGGTATATCATATTGAAATAATTGGTTAAATCAAACTCTGATGTCATGAACTGTCACGACCGGGGGGTGTGACAGGGAGGAAGAACCCAATGGCAGGCAGCGTAAGGTGGTGGGGGAAAACAAATACTTTATTTGTAAAACACAAAACAAACACCCACGATGGGGGAAAACACTGACAAGACTAAAATACAAAACTTCAAACAAATAGTTCCCTCAAGGGGGGCGAAAATTAACTTACCAAGAACACATCACAACGTCAGACAAACAAGAAAAGGGTAGGCAAGGGGCAAGGTAAGACAGGTCAATGTAAACACACGGCAAGGGAACAGCAAGGAACATAGCCAGACGATCAGGGTACACAAGCACAGGACAATAGACATAAGGGCATTAAATAGGGAGACTAAAAAAGGAGATAACAATGGGCAGGTGTGGGTAATGAGACACAGGCGGGAAGCTAACAAGGAAACGAGAGGGGTGGGGCCAAAGACGAGACCGGAGAGTACGTTGTGTTCAGAGACAGACTGGGGTTTGATCTTGAGAACCTATCATCTCCGGGAGGAATTAAACAGCCAATGGGCTTGGCGAATGGCCCAAGCACGCCGGTCTCAGCCCCGATCATATGGGTATTAAAGGAAGATGGCGCCGGTCATTCATTCACCCTTTGGGCTGAGGAACCTGAGAGGTCTCCCGACCGCTGCAGAGGGTTGGCGAAGCGTTGTGGCATGAAGACACAACATCTCGTTCCCTTCATCAGAGGGAACCCCCAATCGGAGAAGGCCAGATCTGACCAGGGGTTGAGGGTGCGCAGACACTGAGACATTACAGTAATCCGCCTGGTGCCGGTGTGCCACACCTTTCAAGGAACCTGACTCTGAAGCCAGTGCTGATGCGGCCGCATGTGCATCAACCTGAGAGGGATTAGTTTAACTTGTTATATAAACACCTAGTAGATAATATCTAATGTCAGCAGTCTCCAGGTGGTTTATTAAGCATATTTTGCATTAAGTGAATGCTTCCCATACACCATCGAGTCAAGAGCGCTGTGGAGGACGGGGTCTTCCCCACGAGTGTCGAAGAGAGCTTACAAGCCTTGGACGAAAGCCTAGGCCGACCCCCCCCAGGTGGCAGCTGTATGCGGGCACAGTTTCCCCGCGACTGCACACTCCACCTGGGGGAAGTTGACATAGTCTTGGGCCGCCCCGCCATCCAGGGAGTCACAGCTACAGAGCCTACTAGCCTGGAATGTGCCGAGAAGGGTGCATTCCAGGACTTTGTAAGCTCCTCATGCACCTCCTGGAAAAATAGCACCAGGGCAGTGCGTGGCCTTTGACCACAATCTCACCCCAGAAACCACGAGTCATGCCACAAGCGTTTCGGGGAGGGCGGTGTAACGCCCTGCAATCCGAGGCTCGCAGCTGCCCAGGCAAGCATGGCTTACATCTCAGCGTCAGTCTCATCTTGAGCTTGACTGCCCGGAGGCAGGAGCTCAGAGAGATCTTCCACATCTGATGCCAGAAGGTAGCTGTCCGATGCAATGACAGACAGTTTGTCCTCATCCCTCTGTGAGGTCTGCCCACTATGGGACGGTCTACCTACCCATCGGGGACGAGTCAGGTGAGCGTGCTGGGGTATGGGTGGTCCGCAAAGCCGAAGACCGCAACACCTAGATCGTAATTTTCTCAGTGCATGCCAGATCAACGAAACCCACCTCAGCATGCTTGCCAAGACTCAGTGATGATCCTGTCACACCCAAGGATACAGATATTTGCTCTTTTAGGTCTGTAGCTCGCTCGTAAATCCAGCAGACTGAAGTGGGTCTCAGAGACGATTTTGCTTGACACCATGTGCCACACAGGTTCCTAAGAACAAAGGATGAATGAATGACATTCATTAATAATATGTTTCTCCACACACAAAACATGTGGCCCTGTCATGATCCTGCCACAAGACTAGGAAATCAAAACATGAGAAGCCAGAAGCATGACATCGGATGCGAAAGTATAATACACCGGCAAAAAGAGACACACGATTGCAACCCCGGGACGCTATCGCAGGAGGGAGGGACCCTGCATACAGCCTTGTCAGGCTCGTTTTCTGTAATACCTTCTGCAGCCGCAGCGTCACCCAAAGCAGCAGTAGCTTCCGGGCAGTCTTACGAAAACACATAATAGTGTAGTTTAAATGCTTGTCTTTCACAATGCCCTTTTGTTTCGTATCTCCCGGTTGCATCAATGGTCCAAAAGTCAATGTCAAAAGTAAACTTTTCTGACCAAACTTTGTTGTTATGTATACTCACACTTTTTAAAGTGGGTAAATGGAAATCCTTGATCTTTTCTAGTGGGTATACGCCATATTCCTGCGTATCACTTAGACTACACCACTGAAAGAGACCATTCCTTTGAGATGCTATGCGGTGTCAAAATAGAGATATTTGAGACGTAGTGGAGCTTAGACAGAAGGACTGAAGCAAATGGACAGATAGAGCAATGAGTGGAAGATATCTGCTTTAACCAGCATGAACAGAGCTGAGTCACAGACAGCCTACATGAATTAAACAGCTTCTGCTTTAAACCCATGCTAAGGGTGAAGAGATAGACAGCACCTACTCAGGCGATAACATCCAGAAGCTACTCACTTGATCTCTCTATGTGTGCCTTTTCAGAACCAGTTTTAGTTCTAGTTCAGAACACGTTTTGTTTCAACAAAATGCTAATTTCAGATTTAGTTGACTTGACAAGAGATTGTTTAAAATGTAAGCTTTAGGGAATAAGCTCTATTTTATGCGTTTGACATCTCTGATCAGATAATCATTCTAGTTATGTTTAGGCTTCATTCTTCAGATCTCAAATGGTTATGTAATGCACTTTCATCATAGTGCCATGTGAAGATTTTGTGTATTGTAACCACTTTTCACAAATAGGGTATAAAATATTGGAAAAATCTCACAAATGGAGCCTAAGATCTTTTGTGTACTCCTCACACAAATGATTGTATTACTGTTTTGGAGCAATTATTTTGTGAAACAGTGTTTGAAAATTTAAAGGGACAGTTCACAGTTTATTTTTTCTTCACTTTCTCAGTTGTTCAGAATCTGTATAGATTTCTTCGTTCTCATGAACAGAGAGAAATACATTTGGAAGAATGCTTGTACCCAACCAGTTCTTGGCCACCATTGACTACCATATAGAAAAAAAATGCTATATAAATTGATTTGTTCCGTTGAACACCAAGAAGATATTTGGAGACATTTAGAATAATTATTTCATTTTATATGGTTTTAAATGTTGGATACTGATTGAGGACCTTTTGGAAGGACTTTTATAGAAACGTGCTAACTTTTATGCTTAATTCAAATATAGTTTATCTAAGAGTTATTGCAAAACAACAACAACCAATTTGCACGTATAATGCATATTTGTAAAAAGTTGGCGCAACAGTTGACCTTTAGCATTGCATTTGAAGGGGAGAAAATCATCTTTCTCTTTTGAACTGTGACGGGACTCTGCCTACCATCACTTACAAATGACAAGTGCTACTTCAGTGACATCATTAGCCATTTCACAGAGGCCGTTGAGGATGAGGTAAGAGCCAAGGAGAAGGTTGACGCTATGCATGCAGAGCAACAGAACATTTGTGATCTGTATGTACAATGCTGGATGATGAATGGTTGTATAATGTATAATGATGGCCCCAGGGTTCACGGCTATTGAATGTCATGAATGTAGTATGAGGGAGATAATGTAATTGGTATTTTTAAGACACTTCATGGTAATAGGGTGGCCTTATCATTCAATCACCATGCGAGACGGCACCGGTAACAGTAACTCTCATCGCCCGCCACAGGAAAAATAGAAACACATGCTTGTTATCTTGTAATTTCGATTTACGCATCATTAAAATCTCTTTTTGCCTTC
Source organism: Barbatula barbatula (assembly GCF_947034865.1). Taxonomy (NCBI): domain Eukaryota; kingdom Metazoa; phylum Chordata; class Actinopteri; order Cypriniformes; family Nemacheilidae; genus Barbatula; species Barbatula barbatula. The sequence goes on from NC_136764.1 coordinate 24,437,050, forward strand.
GAGCATTTTATCGCAATGCTATTAGGTTATGACTAATGCAGCGACATGCGCTTTAGTGTACATAAAGTGTCATTTACCAGATATAATTTAATGACTCCCTTTGAAACAGCTCTGTAATGACTGCCTCATAGTACAGGGGTTTTAATTGGATGCAATTGGCGGTATCTCTTAAGCGGTAACAATCTGGGTCTTGAGGGTTGAGAACAACGCACATTCCACCGCACACCGAGTTGCGAAAATCGCAATTAGCACCGGTAGACGAAAACACCCACAAATAGTGACAATGCGCCTCTGAGGTTTCACTTATATGTCGTGATGTAAAAGTTTGACTTTAGCACATTCGTTACAGCTTTCAACAGGGGAAGTGTATGTTTCTCACACAGACTAAATCAATTACACCAATCCTGTACTACCTACTGCTGTAATAAAACGATTTTATTTGACAGTTTTATGGATCTTGCCGCAAACAAACATGAAACATAAGGATCAGTTCTTAGTCGATCACGTGTGAACGTTGTGTGGAAAGCAATACAATTCAAAAGAGCTGTTCCATTACAATGTCGAATTTGTTTGCCCGTCGAGAACAAAACAGGAAAATTATCTCAAGCACATCATTAACTAAAAACTGCTGCTTTAAAAACTAAATTCATAAAACAAGCCATTCCTCAAAAGGGCTACTTCTCCCCCAGGTTTTGGCATTACAGACTGAACAGCTTTATTGTGTCTCCATCTAGGACTATTTGCTTTGGAGGCATTTACAGCTTGCCTTACTTTATCTGGCAACGGTGACGATTACAGTACTTCAGGCGCTTGAAAGCATCCTCACTGTTTGTCATTCGCCAGTATTTCAGTGCACTTTGTCTTCACCAGACGACAGGGGCGAGGCAGGCTAATCCAGGACAACTTCATCACCTTCTTCTTCTCAGTGACAAGCCTGGCACTGAGGTGTCCCCTCCCCTGTGAGAATCAATATGTGTCTACATAAGAGAAGTACATATTGCTGAGATCAAGGCGCAGGGTAAAATATGCCTAAAATACTAATTAATGTTGTTTTGGATGGTGGGTTGTTAAAAAAACAGCAAATTAGCAGACGGCCAAATTAGAGAGTGGGGAATGAACTATGAATAAATTGCTGTTACTGCCTGTTATTTGGTGCTGTCTGCATTCAGTTCAATTACTGAAATTATTATATTTTTTCTTTGTAAAGTCATACAAATGAATAAACATTAAATGCAAGCGATCAAGCCCTTCTTCGCTGTTAACTGTCGACGTATTAAACAATTTCAGAATATCAAAACATCACGCGACCTCTCATTACAAAAATATGGAGGAATCGCTCCCGCCCATTTTTACAGTACCACCTGAACGACTTTCGCATTATCAAAGCCTTGTGTGATCCACGTATTGTTTTTTTGTTAAATTCCTACAAAACGAATTGTGCAAAAATATATACAATTATTAGAAAAAAGCAATACTGAAGCCCCTCCACTAAACCCACTCCTAACTGTAACGTCACTGGCGCAAAAACAAATCCACTGAAACGTACGAATGAAATTGTGCGATCTCGTACAAATTAGCCAACAAGTTCGTACAATTGCTGTCAGATTGTGTTGAATAAGCAAAGAACAATGTTATATTAAGCTTGAACAGGGATTAATTGTACAGACAAAAACTGCGATGAGAATATATTGAGGAGCCGGAGGTAAAGAAATCCAGGGGAAAAAAGAGAAAACACTATTTTCAAAAAACACCATAAAGCAGTTTGAAAATGCAGTCCATTTGGTCAGGCACAATATTGGAGCTCTTTGATTCAGTCTCCCTTCATTACACTTTCTAAAGTGCTGGAGAATAGCTTCCGTCAGGAGTCTGGCCATGAAAGGTCTTCTGCTGCCTGTGTCCCTCATTCCCTTATTCCTCTTACAGGTTATATTCTTCTTGGCATTTGATAGATCTTAGTTAGGCTCTAAGAAGCCCGACTCAAGCAATCTGCCAATGCGGTATTAAACGAATATTGACTCTTAAGTCAGTCTTTGCTCGGACGGGAACATTTGATTATCAATATCCTGGCCAAAGCATCCTGTGTTACTCTGAAACGCTGGCTGTACTTTTTATAACTATTTATTTGATTATGTATTTATATGTTCTGAATGTATGTTTGCCTGCTCTCTTGTCTCTTGTATATATATATATATATATATATATATATACAGCATACACACTGCATTGCTTCTCTTAAACCAAATGAGCTCGGTCAGAATATCGACCTCCCTCTTACGCTCTCTGTTGTTATTAGAGTTGCTAATAGGTCTTCTGATCTCCTAAAATTGGCCAGGAATACCAAGTCACCCATCTGGCCGAAAGGAAATTGCATTTCCATTTTATATTCATTTTACGTTTCGCACAACCTCTTGATGGGGTCTGTATGCTCTGCTCTGGCTCTTTTATACCGTGCGAAATAATGTAAAATCATGAACCCGGGATGTGACAGAAATGAACACGGGGTGAACATGAAGGTCACGCTGCCATGATAATTTCAATGAATTCATTGTGGTGCATATAATGAATGACAGAAGGGCTCTTCATTCCTCTAAAAAACATGCTGTCATGAATATCCCAGCGCTTTTCGCTTAAGATGAGCGTGATTGGGTGGACAGATCATTTAACAGAACAGTTGCCTTCTTTTAATCCTTTTAATTAAGCCTTTTTAGAGCCCCTACACTCATCCTCACTCTTGCTCTCTACAGATACACACACACACACACACACACAATGGTCCGCGTATTGTTTGGGATAACGTTTTTCGATCCTCACAGTTTTAATACAATAATTCATAAGTGGTTAAGTGCACATGCTCAGGTGTGGTGTTCAAACAGGGAGACTGTTGTTTCTTGAAAAAATTTTGTGATTACACAGATGTGATTAATTGCTTAATTAACACAGAAATAGGAAATCTATTAAGACTTCTCATTTTAATAAGGCTTTTGTTAAGCTCTGCAACAGTGGTGTGCAGAGGAAAACCAAGGATAACACATCGCATAGTTTACTATATGGTGACCTCGAAATATAGTATACCTTAGACAACACAATCTTATGGCACAAACGTAACTAGTTTACGATGTGGCTCATTTTGGCTAATTCGTATGAATTCGTAGAATCTCATTTATAAGATTTTTGTTCGATTTCCTTTCGCACCAGTGACGTTAGCTTTAGGGGTGGGGCTGTATTATTGCTTTTTGTCTAGTTATCGTGCATTTTTGTACGATTCACAATGTACACATATATAGGAATAAGCCACATCGTAAAATAGTAACAAATTCCTGTGGGATCAGATTGGACAACGTGATCTTACTATTTTATGAGGTGGCTAAGACAACCCAATCTCACAGCAAAAACATAACTTTATGGCTAATTTGCATAGTGGTTAGTGGGACATAGTATATGTTATAGTTTTAAATTGTTAATGAACTATATACACTATGTTTACTCTGCTAGAACACTGAACATGTAAATTTGAGGGGACCTTAGAAATAAAGGATATCTTTGGCCTAGCTAATTAAAAATAATTGCTAAAATGTCCCTGAAAAGTATTTAGTCAGCCACCGATTGTGCAAGTCCTCCCACTTAAGATGAGAGGCCTGTAATGTTCATCATATGTACACTTTAACTACAAGAGACAGAATGAGGGAAAAAATCCAGAAAACACATTGTCTGATTTTTAAAGAATTTATTTGCAAGTTATGTAGGAAAATAAGTATTTGGTCAAAAACAAAAGTTCATCTCAATACTTTGTTATATACCCTTTGTTGGCAATGACAGAGGTCAAATGTTTTCTGCAAGTCTCCACAAGGTTTTTACACACGGTTGCTGGTAGTTTGGCCCATTCCTCCATGCAGATCTCCTCTAGAGCAGTAATGTTTTGGGGCTGTCGCTGGGCAACATGGATTTTCCACTCCCTCCAAAGATTTTCTATGGTGTTGAGATCTGGAGACTGGCTAGGCCACTCCAGGACCTTGAAATGCTTCTTACGAAGCCACTCCTTCGTTGCCCGGGCGGATCATTGTCATCCTGAAAGACCCAGCCACATTTCATCTTAAATGTCCTTGCTGATGGAAGGAGGTTTTTACTCAAAATCTCACGATACATGGCCCTATTCATTCTTTCCTTAACACGGATCAGTCGTCCTGGTCCCTTTGCAGAAAAACAATCCCAAAGCATGATGTTTCCACATCCATAGGCATGGTGTTCTTTGGATGCAACTCAGCATTCTTTCTCCTCCAAACACGACAAGCTCTATTTTGGTTTCATCGGGTCATATGACATTCTCCAAATCCTATTCTGGATCATCCAAATGCTCTCTAGCAAACTTCAGACGGGCCCGGACATGTTCTGGATTAAGCAGGGTGACACGTCGGATTTGAGTCCCTGGTGGCGTAGTGTGTGACTGATGGTAGCCTTTGTTACTTTGGTCCCAGCTCTCTGCAGGTCATTCACTAGCCCCCCCGTGTTGTTCTGGGATTTTTGCTCACCGTTCGTGTGATCATTCTGAGCCCAAGGGTGAGATCTTGGGTGGAGCCGCAGATCAAAGGAGACTATCAGTGGTCTTGTATGTCTTCCATTATCTAATGATTGCTACCACAGTTGATTTCTTCACACCAAGCTGCTTACCTATTGCAGATTCAGTCTTCCCAGCCTGGTGCAGGTCTACAATTTTGTTTCTGGTGTCCTTTGACAGCTCTTTTGTCTTGTCCATAGTGGAGTTTGGAGTCTGACTGAGGTTGTGGACAGGTGTCTTTTATAATGACAACGAGTTCAAACAGGTGCCATTAATACAGGTAGCGAGTGGAGGACAGAGGAGCCTCTTAAAGAAGAAGTTACAGGTCTGTGAGAGCCAGAAATCTTGCTTTTTTTTTGTAGGTGACCAAATACTCATTCCGTCTCTCATAGCTGAAGTGTACCTATGATGAAAATTACAGGCCTCTCTCATCTTTTTAAGTGGGAGAACTTGCACAATTGGTGGCTGACTAAATACTTTTTTGCCCCACTGTAAATTAGTTTTTTCAAAACGCATGTGTTCGCAGATACCATTTAGGTAGTTGTTTGTTTGTGAAGCGATGCAATTCATGCATTTTAGGTGTAACAAATGCCCAGTAGAGCTTAAATACTGTACATCTTATGGTATATTGTCTAAAATGGTTTTTAATGGTTTTTAATATTACCTGACAATCACAGAGTTTCTGGATGAATCATTAGTTCAAAACTTCTGTATTTTTATTCATATACTCAACCACTTTACTGCCACCCGGGGAAGCCCTCACTACACCCTCTGCTTTCAAATGACTTTATACGACTCTGTAAATTACGATTGAACTTGGAAAACCAGCTTGTGTTCTTTCTGCCCTCAGAGATGCAAACACTGTATTATTTTGCATAATAGCCTTTTGTACGATAAGTTTGAAACAAAGTTCCCTGATATGTTGCACACACTCTTTAAACGCTTTCACGTATATACAGTCCTTTGTTATTGAATACATAAATTATTCACAGAGAGAAGATTTATGTTCGAGAGACATTCATTGTTTGGAGCATCATGTGTTACAGCTGCAGTCGACTTGAATGTTTAATTTTCTGTCTTTACATTTTTTAAGGTTGTGGTAGACTTTTGGTTTTCTGTTTTTTACGCTTCTGCTTAAACTCAAGACTTAATGAGTTTAAATTCTGTGCATGATAGTCGACAACTGGTATCGCTTTTCTGTTTTAAAATAAGATCACTTTTGTTTTGGCGTTCATGTGTTCAAACTTCAAAATATAATTTAAGGCAATGATTTAGATTATTGGGTGACTAAATCTTTAGTGCAAAAATGTCAGGATTGTACAAGATTTCATATGAATAATATCAAATAATAATATCAAAACTCGGCAAACCATTTCAAACTAAACATTACAAAACAACTAGCATAACATGACTGCAACATTAAATATACTAACAGTCTTAACACATTAATTATTAATACCGTGAGCATCCCAATATGACAAGCACACACAAGGTCCTTTGCAGCACAAGTCATTTCATTGTAATAATTTAAAGATAGCCATAAAGAAGTGAAGAATATACCGTAAATCCACAGTAAAATATGTTGTAGTGTGAAATATTGACTGGCCACACAGTACTGGCCAGTTCATTTAATGAATGCACCTAATGAATGTGCTCTTAATTCGGTTTGCCATCAGGGCAGAAGCCATTAGCAGTGATGTAACACACCCAGGCCTGAGAGGATCTTTTTTCCAGCTACACTTCATCTATCACAGAGCTGATTTTATTCCAAGTCACAGGTCCCATACGCTCGCTAGACAAGTGCTCTGTTTGAGAAATATGACAGCTAATATTCATTCTCTCCACATCTGTCCTTATTAGAGCATATCTAACTATAAATCCTTTCTGGGGGGCTGTTTGAGCTGTAACTGGGGTATATTTTGTTTCTATGGTGATGGGCACGGAAGTAGATACGTTTGTAATCCAAGATTGTTGCGGCCAGGCACAGAAAGTCCAGAGGCCAGTGGAGTAAATATCAGAATGTGTTACATGAGCGAGTTGGTTTTTTTTGTTGGCAGAAAGAGATGATCTTGCAGGTGGTGATGGCATGGAATATCAATAGCCATGGACTCGGGTGTGCTACTACACATATCTATCAAGGTAAAACATAAGGAAAATAGGTTGTGGCTGTCGGAAGAAATTGACATAGCATATTGACACTGTGGCCCCAACATTGCCCGGTATCTGCTTTATTGTAGTCCATGCAGAAAGTGTAGGAAAAGATTTGGAACAGAATCAAAATGTTCATATTTTGCATTTGGACAAAGCTAAAAGTGAACTGCATCACCACTAGAGGGCATTCTCTCTCCTCTGGCACATTGGTCTTTACTGAGTTTGCATCCATATTAGCAAACATTTCATGGGAACTTTCCATATACTTTGATACGGTACGTGGAACACATATTCTTTGACCACTGATGAATCATACATGTTTATTCTGGGAGCCTTAGCTCGAGACTGTCTTCAGATGCCAGGTTTCACAGCAGCTTGTTCATGCTCTACCAGTCTGAGGGAAATTAGATTAGACTCTTGAATTGGTGAAGAGGCCTTGTAATGCGAGTAGCGCACAACAGAAATGTTTCCACCATGCCGCTGTTTGTATCTGTGATATTAGTCATTGATGCACAAACAGCTGCTCTGAACTGCCTGCCAGCTCTGCTAATTTACAACTGCAAACAGTTGATGGTGATGTTAAAGGGATACTCCACCCAAAAATTCTGTCATGAATTACTCATCCTCTAGTTGTTCCAAACACGTATACATTTCTTTGTTCGGTTGAACACAAAGAAATATATTTGGAATGATGTTAGCAAGCAACAATTCTGAGGCACCATTGGCTACAATAGTAGGGAAATATTTTAGTTATTTTTTGGTTCTGTTGAACAAGAAAGGTCATATTTTGAGGAATGTAGGAAAACGTCTCGGTTACGTATGTAACCTCCGTTCCGTGATGGAGGGAACGAGACGTTGTGTCGAACCGACAGATGGAGTTTGACTGAAGAACCTATCATCTTCTGACAATTTTGAAAAGGCCAATGAAATTGGCGAATTAAATTTGCATGCTGGACTCCGCCCCCGGATATCCGGGTATAAATGGGAGACGGCGTGCTGCATTCATTCACCTTTTGAACTGAGGAGCCTGAGAGCATCTCTTGACTGCTGCAGTGGGCGGCAAGTGTTGTGGCATGAGGGACACAACGTCTCGTTCCCTCCATCAGGGAACGGAGGTTACATACGTAACCGAGACATTCCCTTTCTGTCGGTCTCTCGACGTTGTGTCGAACCGACAGATGGGGTTCCTATGGAAAACGCCACAGCACTATGCCGCGTCACAATCTCTAGCGAAGCAACGGTGACTGGCCTAGGCGTGTCAGACGCGAGCGCTAGCGAGAAATTGTTACAATCCAGTTGGTTTGGCAGGGCGTCCCAGAGCTTTGGCAAAGATGAGAGGCACCTGCCCTCGGCCACCACAGATGGAGGCCTTGTATCTCTAATGGCGAGAAGCCGTCCAGTACCGTAGGGCCACTGGGGAAGCGCTGTTCCCTGAAGGGGGATATGCGCTACGGAGACCACTTCCCACCGAAGGGAGGAATATAGTGGAGGCACCAACATGGTCTCCCCCGCAGGGGAGAACTCATGGGAGGTAAGCGCAGACTAAGGTACCGCTAGGTGGATGTCCACCTGGAGGAGGTCATGGGTCACCACGAGGGGGACCATCTCACGAGGAAAACGTTAGATGGAACCACCCTGTTGGGGGGGTTACTACGTGTGGGGCAATAGGTCCGGTTAGAGCTCTGTGAAAACTCAGGTGATACCCGGCCATCGGAGGCAGGGCTGCTCCGCACAGTCCGCCACCATGGAGTTCTTAGTGATGGATGGAATGCCTGTTCTTCTCCCGAGGGGAAAGAAGTGAGGCTGAATAAGCGCGTTGACCCGCCCGGAAAGGGGGGGGAAGGCGCTTTCGCTGGCGTACACCCTACCGGCCGCCGGTCTCACGTGCTGGCAACATGCAAGACTCGGGCTGACACCGGTTCTACACGGAGGTTATAGAACCTCGCGAAGGCGTAGCCCAACCCACAGCTCTACAAATATCTGCCAGAGAGGCGCCCTGAGCCAGTGCCCATGAGGAGGCCACACCCCGAGTGGAGTGTGCCCTCACTGCCAGTGGGCACGGGCAGTCCTGTGTTCGGTATGCCATCGTAACGGCGTCCATGATCCAGTGTGCCAACCTCCGTTTGGAGACAGCCCTCCTATGCTGACCTCCGAAACAGATAAAGAGCTGCTTCAGAGCTCTGAAGCTCTGTGTGCGGTTTAGGTAGAGGCGCAACGCGCGTACCAGACACAACACGGACAGGGTTGGGTCTTTCTCCCCAGTGGGGAGCGCCTGGTCCCGAAAGGGAGTGGTGGGAACTTTGGGCACATAGCCAGGCCAGGGTCTCAGGATGACGTGAGAGTTACCGGGCCCAAATTTAAGGCAATCCGGGGATACAGAAAATGCTTGTAGGTCCCCTACACTCTTGATGGAAGCGAGCGCCAGCAGGAGGACCGTCTTCATCGAGAGGTGAGGAAGAGCGGCCTCCTAGGGGCTTGAAGGGGGGCCTCTGAAGGCCCGCCAGGACCACATTGAGGTCCCAAGAGGGAACGGAGCGCAGACGGGCCGGATACAGCCTTCTCGTGCCCCTCAGGAACCTAATGACCAGGTCATGCTGCCCAAGGGGCTTGCCAGCAACTGGTTCGTGAGGAGCGGCAATTGCGGGCTACATACACTTTCAGTGTGGATGGGTAGAGTTTCCTCTCCAGCCTCTCCTGTAGGAAGGACAGCACGTACCCGATCGAGCATTTCCGTGGGTCTTCTCCGCGAGAAGAACACCAGGACGAGAAGAGGCGCCACTTAAAGGAGTAAAGCCGCCTCGTGGCCGGGGCCCTTGCCTGTGTAATGGTCTCTACCACCGCAGGGGACAGACCACTCAGGGTCTCCTCGTCCCATCCAGAAGCCAGACATGGAGGTCCCAGAGGTCTGGTCTCAGATGCCACAACGTGCCATTCCCCTGCAACGTCAGAGGAATCTGCCAGGGGGGAGTTGTTGTCAAGAGCATTAGCTCCGAGAACCAAGTCCGGTTGGGCCAGTAAGGCTCAACTACTCAGACTTAATGCTCCTCTTCCCTGACCTTGCACAGGACCTGTGCAATGAGGCTCACTGGGGGGGAAGGCGTACTTCCGCTTGTCCCGCGGCCAGCTGTGCGCTACGGTATCCGTGCCGAGGGGCCCCTCGGTCAGGGAGTACCAAAGCAGGCAATGGGTGGTGTCCAGGGAGGCAAACAGGTCCACCTGCGCCTGCCTGAACTGCACCCAAATGAGCTGAACTGCGCGGGGTGGAGTCGCCACTCTCTCCGAGGCGTCGACTGACGAGAGAGTGCATCGGCTGTCTGGTTCAGGTTGCCCGGGATGTGTGTGGCACGCAGGGACTTCGTCACCTGTTGACTCCACAGGAGGAGGCGTCGGGCGAGTTGCGTTAACTGCCGTGAGCAAACGCCACCAATCGTCCAGACGCGAGCGCCAGGTGGGCGGTGCTGTGCATCGCCTCCGAATGCTCGCGGCGTCCCGAGAGCGAACAACCGACATTTCGACGTCTGATTTATCCCGAGCTCAACCTCCCGGGGGAGGGAGCTCCAAGGAATCATCCGGGTCGGAAGCCAGTACGTCACCCTCCGATGCTGCAAGGGACATCTCATTTTCGTCACGCATTGTGTCCGAGTACGTGGGGAAGGAGCAAGATGGCGAGGTGCCGTCTTTTGGGGAGTGGCCCCAAAAGAGTGGACGAGCGAGACGGGCATGAACGGTCCGCGAGCCGGTGGCTGACGGATTAACGCTCACGGAAATCCCCATGTCACCCACGCTGCTCGCCATCGCGGTCTCAGGACGGGAAGCAAGCGAGGTGGTGGCAGGCTCTTAAAAGAACACAGCCACCCGTGACTGTAACGTCTGAATATCCATCCGCCCGCAGTGCGGTCAGGATTTATCCACAACACAGCGTCATCGCTGTAGAAATTTGCTCTTTTAGAGAGAAAAACACCTCCGGAACGGCTGAGACGCCAGGGGAAGTCACTGATGAGGGACAGTCCGCTGCACCACGTCGAGAAATCAGCTCTTTTAGAAGGATTGTCATCAGATGCGAACGCTACGAAGAACAAAAGGTGAATGAATGCAGGGGGCGGAGTCCGGCATGCAAATTTCATTCGCCAATTTCATTGGCCTTTTCAAAATAGTCAGAAGATGATAGGTTCTCAAGTCAAACCCCATCTGTCGGTTCGACACAACGTCGAGAGACCGACAGAAAGGGAACTAGCTACACTAGTTACCTGGAAAAGAACCATGATTTATGGTTACCACAAAATAACCATGTTTTTTATTTCAACTGTGCTATTGTTTTCAACTATAGTTAAACGTCTTAGTTACGGATGTAACCTCGGTTCCCTGATAGGGGACGAGACGTTGTGTTGAGACTGACATATTGGTGGTTTGACTTGGGAACCTGTTTTGAGAGCCCGTCGGCTGTCTGGCTGAGGTCGCTCGGGATAGAAATGGCCTGCAAGGACACCACCCACTGCTGATGTCATCCGATTTCGCAACCGAAATATCATCCTTGGCACGATGTGGTGTGTTTCCACTATGGGACAGTCTGATGACGCCCAAAGGAGACAGGTTTGGTGAGCGTGACAGGGTCTGGAGGGTCCGCGGCAATTGTTCTGATGGATTTACGTCCATGAGACCCTGTCTATCAGGGCAGCCACTGTCGAGCAGGAAGCAGACTATGTTGTGGCTGTGCCCATGCGTACACAGCCAGCTGTGACTGCAATACCGTGATCAACATGTGCAGCAGTGCAGGCGTGTCATATCCATGAACGATACTTCCGCATGCTGGGGACCCAGACATTTGATACCCAGGTATCGTGCCTGTCTAGCTCGAGGACGAGCAGTCACACCCAAGACTACAGCACGCTGTAGGAGAATTTGCTCTTTTAGAAATATTCTCTTTGAAGAGACCTCTGACCAACTACAGAAACGCACAGGGGAAGTCACAAAAAACGCCAGGTAGAGTTCCGCTGCTGTGCATCGTAGACCCAGTAGGAAGAATCGAAGAACGCTCAGCATGAGCCGAAGAAGAATGGAAGGTACCGAAGAAAAAAAGGTGAAAGAATGGGCCATTCTTTTCAATAGTATAATCGGAGATGATAGGTTCTCAAGTCAACCCCCATTCCGTCAGTCTCGACACAACGTCGAGAGACAGACAGAAAGGGATCATGTTTTTTTCAATAGTAACTAATGCACCAGAAAACTTTACTACACTTTTACCACAAAATAAACCATGGTTAAATTTGGCAAGGGACAGTATATGTAAACAACAGCAGTATTTATATAAGCATGCAGCAGACCAGTTTACAGCAGAACAGGTGGGAAATCAAAAGCGAGGGGTCATAACCCACAGGGTTGTTTCTCATTTAAGGGGGCCAGGTCATGTTTACTAATGACAGAGTTGGCAGGCTGTTAGAATGACATTTTGTGAGCAGCGCAGCACTCAGTGCCAAGGCAGAGAGCTGGTGAACTGGAGGGGTAGAGCTTTCTGGTTTAGCATCAGCCAACCAGTTCAAGTCAACGCCATCCAGCTTCTGGCCAGAGAGAGTGTGGAGGCACTGATAAAAAAATGACCAGGCAGTGGAAGTACTGAAACAAGTGGTGGAGGCATTTTTAGAGGATTTTAATCAGAGGATTAAGAGGAATTTAATTTAGTTTTGAATAGTTTTGTCCTGTTCACCAAAATATTGGATATTGTTGTATTCTTTGAACATTTAGAATTTTCATTTGATAACATTTTATTACATAATATGTAAAATTATTAAAATATTGAATTATATATGAAATATTGAGTTTTGTTAAAAATATATTGTTTTTTGTTTTTAATTTATTATTTGTGAGCCTTAACCACTAAACCAGTCATAAGTAGTACGGTTATATTTGTAGCAATAGCCAACAAAACTTGTATGGGTCAAAATGATAGTTCAACTCAACCAGCCGGGGTACTCTCCTTCGCGGTGCCTTGCGGTTGCCCTGAGCACCAGAGCTTGCGCCCCCTGGCGGCCGGCGGTGGCCCCTCTGGTAGGGAGACAGTAGCGGGTCGCCCGCCCCTGGACCTCCCCCTTGGGCAGACGGACGCAGCCTCTGGCCTCTGGCAGGCAGTGGCCTATCTCGGCCGCTCTCGGCTCTGACGCTCCCTGCTCGTCCCCGCTTGGGCCGACGAGACAAGCTCCGGCCTCGGGCGAACCCGCCCTGCTCCCTCTGGGAGATCAATACAGAGCTTTAAAACGAACTTATTTCTTCTTAGCGACGGCCTGCTACAGCACCACAACTTTAAAGGATTGTTTCCTAAATACTTTGAATTTTGAACACCCTCTTCCCAATATTGTCCTATCCCAACAAACCACAAATCAATGGAAAGCTTACCCAGTTTTCAGATGATTGATAAATCTCAATTTTGAAATATTGACCCTCATGACTGTTTTTTTTGTCCAGGGTCATATTTATTATTCTTATTATTAATTTATTTGTAATGAATGTTATTGTAAAGTACTACCCTGCTTTGAAATAGCAAGCCTCTAGATGTAAAATCGTATTTAGCCTCTAAACTCTGTTGTGCCAACAGTCAGCTGTTAGAGCAATAGCAAACAGACATTATATTATTGTTTCCGCTGATACAACATAGACCCCCATGGCCATGAAGAAGTAGCAGTATCCAGCACTGCAGTTTCCACTGGTTCTTAGATCAAGCAGTCGGCTGGATGTTACAGCCGCCTGAAGAAAAAGCTTTTCTCACGTTGCTTCATCGATCCTTCCCAGGCCCGTGAGCCTTCATACTGCATTGCCTCTCTCAGCAGGAAGGCCAACCTGCAGAAAAGTAGACCCTGAATGGACCTTTCCTTTATATTTCAGCCAGTCATAACACAAAAAAAGCCATACTTCCATCCACTGCATACTGTAGATACATCAGCATGCCATTCGGGAAGAACTGGAGTAAGATCCAGAATCAGAATTACGATGGTTAGTTTTGTTGATTTCTTGAAAATGTTTTTAAGGGCAAAGAACACCATCACATCATAGAACATAAGGGTTTCAATTGTTTTAAAATTAATCTCAACAGAGCTTTGTGCAAGTCAAGATTACACATCATTCTCACTATGTATCATCACTAGACTGATGGTTTCTTTAAAATAATGCATTGATACTGACATATCTGTTCCTGTGTCTGAGCTCAGAGATTCTTGACATCGAATTCTCATGATTTCACAAGCAAAGCAGATGCACCGCTGGTGATCTGCTGTCTATCTTGTAGAGCTCAAGAAGATCCCCATGTCTCATTTATGAGTTATAATTACAAGAGCCGCACTATGACGAAGGTTTGGGGAATAGATTGACGGTATATTATGAATGATTTATAAGAACCTTTCATCTTGGTGTAATTCCCATCTTAGTTTTGTTTATCTATCTTAAGTAACATCTGCTCTGTGTGATGTACTTTAATGAGATTTGATTTTCACAAATAAGGATATCGAGCATCCTTAGTCACATAATACGATGTATGCATTATGCCTGTATTAAGGGCAATGTGTTGCAGGGACTTGAAAAAAGGACGTCGAAATATAACATTATACTGAAATCAGGTCATACTACTTTTATACACACAGCAAATGTTTTGCACAATACAATTTTGGATAGTTTGGATTTTTATTCAATTGTTTTATATTCTCGACTCACTCTGAATGTATATTGTTTATTACAATATTCATGGAAAAGCAAATTTGAAAATATCAAAACAGCATCATGAGCTCCAATATCTTGGAAAATGAGTTTGTTAGTATTAAAGGGACTTTTCTATGGTTAATTTTTTATTTTACTTTTAAAATTGCAGTTTAATTTTGAAATTTGACATCAAATATATTTGTATTTTACGAAAAAAAAATCGTATTCTGAGATCAGTATCGTGAATCGCATCATAAACTGAGTGAATGGCTACATCCCTATTTAATCCACAAAGCCTCCAACAAGTGTAGCTAACGTCCCCCCTAACAATACGTGAAAGTATACTGTGTCATTTTGCAGTTTTTCTTTTTACGAGCATAATGACTATAATGTCTTTAAGCAGTCTGATGTGATGATGACAATTAAAAGAAACCATCTGCCACAGAAAGACAGACCAAGCTGCTTTTAAATCTATTTTCTCATTTTGTTCAGTGTGTGTCTGTGGACTGTGAAGCATCACGCTGTGCACCACCGTTTGGCCTTAGCTATCCGATGGGTGAGATGTAATGGTGCAATGCAAGAATGTGTCTTTCAGAAACTATTTGCATTCTTTCAAGGACTGACAAGACAGCATCTCCTACAGCCATGACTCGTGAAATGTCAATGAACACCTTTCAATAGTAATGATATGGAAACACAAGAAACTCCTCGCTTGACAACCTTGCGGAAACACCTTTTGTAGTAATGATTGCTTTTCCTGGTATCGCCACCACTATTACGCGAACAAGATCACAGGTCTCACGGTGCTCTGTGCTAAATTTGCATGCAGGAACGAAGCTGTCAAATTCTTGCGTTAGCTCGACATCGCGATAAAACCTGATGTCCCTATAGGGGAAACAGATCTAGTTTGGAACCTGACATAACTCATTTATCCAAAATAAATAGAATATGTCAAAAGCAAGGAAAGTTCTCAAGAGGCTTTAAAATGTAAAGTAGCCTCGGTCTTAATTCTGTGAATTTACACGGATAGCACAGTTATCTGTATCTTCTCACAAGGTTTCTTTTAGAATTTCTTTTCTGGCTCTCGGCTTCCTAAAACAGATAAAGTGGCAAAAATGTCTGTTTAATATTTATATGTTGTAAGCGTTAGTCAATCTATATCTAGTCCAAGCTCAACACTGAAAAAAAGATTTTGTGCCTTAGTAGATTTTATGAAAATAAACGAGTAAAATATACTTAATATAATCGTGTCCCTGTTTTTACCATAAAATGTTGTCTTGGGAATAAAATATACAAATTTGGATCGTTTAGTGTTTTTTGTTGATTTATTTTTTAGATTTCGGAGAGTTTTGGTATTATTTTTAGGTTTGAGTTTTTTAAGTTGTTACTGTTGTTCAGAAGACCGGTGGTGGTGTCTATGCTGAGAGATGCACGATATAAGTCATGGAGTGTGTCATATCATTTATTGAGCAGTATTTGTGCCAATGCCAGTATGGAGACCACCAGTCTCTTCTTGCTTGAGCATCTATGTTGTAAAATATATTTATATTTCAATATGAAGTAAGTGATCCATGAAGTTTGAGTTAGACACATGATATTGTTCAGCGTAATTTGTTTGTTTACTTTAAGTAACATTTACTTGTTATTTTAACAAAAAACTGAATGTATAAGTAGAATTAACTTTATCATGGTTAGTAAGTTGTACTTGAACTATAGCAGCAATTTACCTACAGACATGTACAAGAATTGATTTAGCTTGACTTAAAAAGAAGTTTACTTGAAAAGTGGAAAAGACTTGCAATGATTTTTCAGTTCAGCAAGTTTGTCAGTTACTTTCATTTTCATGATCTGGCAGATGTCCATTAATAATTCCATAAGGGCTTTAACATCGGTCCACTTATGACATTCCATTTAAAGGTTTTAACCACTAAAAATGTAATGAAGCATTTTGCTTCCATTTACCTGCGAGAATAATGTTAAATGTGTCATGTACACATTTCAACAGAAATTATTTAGTAAGTAGAATTTAGAAAAATAAATCAAAATAATCATACAATTTATTTTTCAACATACGCACCAGCCTCACCCAAATGTACAGACACTACTTCTGCCTTAGATCCAGTATAAAAAATGACATCACAATCTAAGATAGGCCGAGCACCTGAAGACAAAAAAACAATACATTTAAATGTAATTTGTATTAATTTAAAGTAACAGTGCCCTTAAAAGAAAGTACTCAGTGCTGAACAGTACCGAACAAGATAAATCAGGTACCTGGAATGATGGAATCAAGCCCCTTGAATATTATTTAAACAACAGTTCTACGGCACAAGTTTAAAGATAAATCAGACACCGTGGTGATACTGGTGGGATATCTCATGGCTCTCAGGCATTCAGATTCGAAAACCAGAAAGAACAGTTGTATTTTATTGGTTAACATTCATACAACGGCAATACAGTTACGAAGAGCTTTTGTTATGACAGTCCTTTTGAAGCCTGTAATACAAAATATGTTGGTTAATAAAACAAGGTCCTTATACTTTTACAGCAGAAATGTAAGCAATGAAAAACTTGCATTTTGAATATCGTATCTCATATAAATCATATAAATAAAATGTGTCATTTATTTACCTTAATGTCATTCCAAACCTATACACATTACTTTCTTTCTTCTGCAGAAAACAAAATAAGATATTTTGAAGAATGTTACTAACTAAGATTCTGCTCTTGGCCTACAAGACCACCATTGATTCGGCACCCCTTATCTTTACTCGCTAATGCAGACTTATGTACCTGCCAGATCCTTTCGCCCTGCAAACAAACAACATCTTGTGTTGCCATCCCAAAAAGGTAAAAGATCGCTCTCACGTATCTTCTCTGGGTCTGTTCAACATTTGTGGAATGATTTGCCCGCTGCTACAAGATCATCAGATTCTGTAGCCATTAAGAATCGGCTGAAAACACATCTCTCCCGTCAACACCTGACCGGTCAGTTCTGACTTCTATCTCTTTTCTACTCTTTCAAAAAAAAATAAAACCTAGCTCTGTATAATATGGTGGGCTATATGAGACCAGTTTTCCTGCATTTATGCTTTTTGTTGTCCTTATGTTGTTCCAATTGCTTCCATTGTTTACCTCATTTTTAAGTCGGTTCGGATAAAAGCATCTAATAAATGACTTAATGTAACTAATCAAAATTGGACCTCCTTAATCTCCATTGTATGGCGTTTAGGTTACGGCCCGCAATGTATTGCATAATTAAACAGGATTTACAGCGTATCTAGTCGTTACAATAATGTACCTCTAAACTACATACCTGTAGACAAAGGGGAACAATCAGTGCTGGACTGGTAATCTGGCATACCGGGCAAATGCCCGGTGGGCCGAAGCACTTGGGGGCCAATATAATATAATATTGTATTTTTTTAATCGGCCAACGACCGGCCCATAAAGCAGGGACAGCGGCCCATTGGTTCATTTTCCATACTGACACTGGGCTGGCCCAATCATCTCTTAACAGTTCCCCCCCCAGTTTCTTGTGTCAGATGCAGTCAGTGTCTTATAGAGTGTTCACACCAAACGCAGTAAATCGCGCTATTAGCGTCTAGTTGGAAGCTTGAACATTTTGCTTTTACACGCTTCATTCGCATCATGGAGGGGCTTCTGTCAGGCGGCGCCCGTCTAATTGCGAAATGGCGGACATGGATGTAGTTGAGAGGATAGCTGCGCATTATTTACATTTACATTTAGTCATTTAGCAGACGCTTTTATCCAAAGCGACTTACAGATGAGGAAACATTGGAAGCAATTATAACAACATAGGCAATGTAGCGACAATGAGTCTTGGGGAAAAATCAACTCAAATGGATTGAATATTCATTGGTTTATGAATATAATCTGCTGGTCGTTCATATTAAATATCAATTTTCCCGATAAGGAAAAATGTTTAATTTAGTACAAGTAACCTCTTATAGAATTGTTTAAGTTATATGATTATTTCGTTTGTCCTGCAAACTATAGTAATAACTTCTCACTCAATTCTCAATAAGGGATTACTGCCTTACGAACGTCTAAAATAGTCTTAATTTTCTGATCAGGACAAATTAATACTTCCTAGGTTCGTACTGTTTATATCACTGAAATAGTAATACACTAAAGCGTAGGTAACGTTAATATCTTAGTTTCATTGACTTCGAGCATGTGGTGCAAATAACATATTCCGTTCACATGTACTTTTTGGGATTTTAATAAACACAACTATGGAGAGTATAACACTACGGTTTCACACAGAGTAAATATGCACAGACATATACGTATAATAAAACAAAACAATTAAGGCACAAAGAGAAATGGTAACAGGAAAGAGAGAGAAAAGAGAGAGACACAACGTTTCACTCCGTTCCTTTCAAGAGACCTCAAACAGCTCAAATTATCCCGAAAGGGAGCAATTAGACGACCTTTAAATGCAGTTTGATTGTAAAAGGAAGATACTTGCTTTGTGCTGCTTCGTGCGTGTGTGTGTAAATCGGGTAAAATGTCCTTTCCGGGGCCTGTGGGGTGTGGCTCCAGGCTGCGTCCAACAAGGTTGCGGTTGCTAAGCGATGGAAGTCCGTTCTTGCTCGCGGTTATACAGAACTTAGTCAAACTTAGATGACCAAATAAAAGAAGTTATCAACGAAACGAAAGTTACAGGAAAGCAGCGAAAACTTCTTGCAGAAAGGTTTGGTCGGAGGTCTCCGGAGATGTTCTCGGAAGTTGGCGTTGTTCCTCTTTTGGCGAAATGCCACGATTAACGTTGGGCATCTGATTTTATAGATAAGATCGGCTATACCTCTCTTTTACGATGGCCCAATCGGATATAAGAGATCGAGGCGGGAAGAATTCTCTTTGTTTCGCGGACTCCCTCCTCCTGGCTAATCTAATGGGGGTAGCGAAAAAGGGCATTCATTCTTTGATAGCTGGTACTTCCGTACCATTGCATCGTGTGGTAATCTCTAAACGAAATTCGATATATTCACATTTTTGTGGTTACAGAGGTATCAAACACTATGATTCTGTGCCTCAGGAATGCATAGATGTACAATTATTACAGTTACCGGCATACAGGGTTCGTTGAACATACAATTAACGTCATGGCTGTTTTATGTATAGCATTTGAAAACATTGAATCATACACATATACATTTAATACAGTTTCCGCTAGTTGTTATCAATGAAGTCCTTATATCGTGAATTCTTTGGTGTGTGCGTAACTGCAGTCTGCGTGTGTTTGGGGGGTCATGTGTGTGCGCAGATCTTATGACTTGGGCCATTTGGGGGCCATAGGAGTCACGCGGAGCAGCTATCTCCTGAGGGGATCGTAAAACTGACTTAATCAATCGTTTTGTCCCAGACATGGTGGCGTCTTCAGGCTAACTTATGTTGGTATGCTGGTGTGAACAAAAGGCTGTGTTTAGCGCGATCTGACAACGCGCCTGCCAGATTGCCTACCCATCCTCATTAGTGTTACAGCAACAAAATACATAAGTGCATCAAACTAGTCCATTAAAGCCTAGCACAGTATAAAAGCTAAGTATAGTGAGGTTAGTACGTGTTTTTTTTTTTTTAAGAAGGAAAGGGAAGAGAATTAGGAAAAATCAATCGGCGACGTGTTGACGGAAGAGATGCGTTTTTAGGCGTTTTTTAAAGATGGCAACCGAGTCTGCTGATCTTGTAGCAGCTGGCAGATCGTTCCACCAATGTGGAACAGATCCAGAGAAGGTACGGGAGAGTTACTTTTTTCCTTTTTGGGATGGTACCACTAGTCGTTGTTCCTTTGCAGACCGCAGTTATCTGGCAGGAACATAGATCTGCATTAGCGAGTGGAGATACGATGGTGCAGATCCGGTGTTGGTCTTGTAGGCCAGGAGCGAAGCTTTGAACTGTATGCGGGCGGCAACAGGGAGCCAGTGTTACCTGATGAAGAGCGGAGTTACATGCGCTCTCTTCGGTTCATTGAAGACCACTCTTGCCGCCGCATTCTGGATCATCTGGAGAGGTTTGATTGTGCAAGCAGGAAGTCCAGCCAGAAGTGCATTGCAATAATCCAGTTTGGACAGGACAAGAGCCTGGACTAGAACTTGCGTAAAGTGCTCCGATAGGAAAGGTCTAATTTTCCTAATGTTGTAGAGGATGAATCTACAGGACCGGGTGGTGCTGGCAACATGACTTGTGAGGTTAAGCCGATCATCGATTACCACTCCCAGGTTTCTGGCTGTGCTGGACGGTGTAATCGTTGATGAGCCTAGTTGAATGGCAAGGTTGTGGTGAATCTTTGGGTTGGCCGGGATCACAAGCAGTTCCGTTTTTGCAAGGTTTAGCTGCAGGTGATGATCCTTCATCCAAAGCGAGATGTCACTCAGGCATGATGCGATGCGAGCAGCGACCGTCGGATCGTCCGGTTGAAATGACAAGTAGAGTTGTGTGTCGTCGGCATAGCAGTGATAGGAGAAGCCATGCTTCTGAATGACCGAGCCGAGGGATGTCATGTAAATGGAGAAGAGTAGCGGTCCAAGCACTGAGCCCTTTGGCACCCCCGTGTTGAGCTGTTGGGAAGCGGAGACCTCATCTCTCCAGGATACTCTGAATGACCTACCCGAGAGGTTGGACTCAAACCATTGCAATGCCATTCCAGAGACACCCATAGCACTGAGAGAAGCCAGGAGGATGTGATGATTGACAGTGTCAAAGGCAGCAGACAGATCCAGTAGGATGAGCACAGATGACATGGATGCTGCTTTTGCCAGTCTCAGGGCTTCGATGACTGAGAGCAGTGCAGTCTCTGTGGAATGACCGGTCTTGAACCCAGACTGATTGCTGTCCAGGAGGTTGTTTTGCATGAGAAAGGAGGAGAGCTGATTGAACACAACACCCGCGGTTTCATCATGTGACAGAGCTGAAGTAAATACAAAGCGATTTCTCAGTTTAACACAGTACTAAAACTCAACAAGACACAATTTAAATACACTTACACAGTTCTGTACGCTTCTGCTGCTAAATTGCTTCTCCATTATGTGCTATGGAAGGCTGAAGAACGACGTAGACTCGTTCGGCGCCATGTCTGGGTCCATCAAATCCTACAGAGGCGCAGTCCTTCATTGTTGTTTCGGATTCTTGCCTCCGCTCGCTATGTCATAATCACGTCCCTACTAGAGCACGCTATTGTTTCGTAAACGCGGCGCGAATTTTCGCCAAAGTTCAGATTTTTCAACTCGCGCGAACTATGGGAAGCCAAATAATCCAAAAGTTGGACGAGACAGCGGATATTACAGAGCTTGCGCCGCACTGACATGTCATCTGCGCGATTCAATCGCCCATCCAGCCGACTCCTCGTCAGCGCACACGTTATTTAAACAGCGCAAACCGTACACTCAAATGTACAATAAAGAAACCCCTCATTCCTTAAAAACATTTACATTTGTTTACATTTACACAAGTCTTTCAGTTTTTCCCTACAGAAGACAAAGGAAATCAGGATGAAATGCATAATATTTTTTTATTTTTATCTTTAATAGTGTACAAGTAAACGGTAGTGTTTTGCATCGATACTTTGAAGAACTGCACATATGTATAGACTCTATACTATAGAGGCTACGGAAAGACCTGTACAAAGCAGAAACTTCAATGACTTCTAATATCGTAGTCTTAGGAGCACGCCAACCTCCTGGAAATTATATAGGACAGTTTACATGTTCAGGTAATTTATTTTATTATTGTAGTACGTTTTGCGCCTAGCCATTTTACCTCAACTATTTATGTTAATAATAGCAGAGGTTTATGGGTAAAATGTAAATGAGTGGCGCCAAATGAACATTGTATATGTTTTAATTGGTCAGTGCAGCGGATTGGTTGGTGCCACGCTGCCCATCGGTTGGCGATAGGTAATTGAATCGCGCAGATGACATGTCAGTGTGGCGCGAGCTCTGTAATACCCGCTGTCTCATCCCACTATTGGATTGTTTGGCTTCCCTTACTAACGCTCAATTTGCGCGAATCACACCACAAGTAGGTATAGGTCTATCACCAGGGAGTCAGTCAAGAGAGAGTGAGTACACTGGTCCACTTGCACTGGTACACTGGTCCATGGCACTTAGTTCTCAGCTTTGTAGGTTTTTGGGGGAATGGAACAGTAGATATGCATATCTACAGGGACCGCAAGGATGGTGTACTGGTTGGTTGTGTGGGCCGGTCTTAGTAAAAATGCCAGCCCTGGGAACAATATGTACAATTTGGGGAATAAAAGGGTAAGGATAATAAAATAAAAAATGTGGAGATTGCTCTAGAAATACTTGATTATAGTCTCAAAATATCAACATTGATTTTGCACGTTACACATTAAAACTCAATAAAATAATGACTTATCATTAAAATATTTTAAAATCAATCAAATAAAAATGTACAGTTGGCAGACAGTCTGCATGCTTCATACTTGCTGTTTTGTTTGCACAAAAACTGAACACATCATTTCTGAAGTACAGGGACCCGTTTCAATAAGGAGGTTCAAGCAACACTGAGTTAAAATATGAACTCTGAGTTGATTTACTCAGATAACCGCTACTCTGAGTTTTCTGTTTCAGAACAGCTGGTTTCAATGAGTTCAATCCACTCTGAGTAAGTTCACCCGAGGTTACTCGTGTTCATCGCGGCTTTAAAAAGCCATCATCAATTGAGCGAAGATAACACGATTCACCATGGCAACGCCACGTGACAAAAAGCGCTCCGTTTATTTCTCGCCAGTCGAATTGGAGGCACTATATATATATATATATATATAATGTATATCGTATCGTATATGTATAAACATATATACCTACGATTTTTTGTCATGTAGGTGCAATCCTTCTGCAATAAAAAGAACCTGGCAGAAGCTGGAAATGAAATATAAAAACATCCTTCAGTCCGGTGAGTTTAAATGCTCTTGCTAGTAGGATGCCTGACTGGGAAATGTTTGATATATTTAATAAACTGGCCTTGAAAGTTTTGAGGATATGAGAACCGAGCACTGTGACTGTAGAAGACAGAAAACTCAATAGGGACTGCGGTCGTTAGGCTCGTGGTTAGAGCGCCCGTCCCTCGTTCTGACCGACGGCAGTTCGAAGCCAGAACAGAACGGGATGAGTGGGACCTTTTAAATGTGCCCCCAATCACATTGGGAAATCCTAAAGGGTATTTGAATTATTAGAGGTGGCAGCAAGAGCACATTTATTTGATCAGCTTATTCAGAAAGACGTTCACCATTCACCTGCAATCTTATGAAACTCCTCTTTGATGGCTCTCACAGGAAACTTAACACACATGTATATAAAGTGCTTGAGAGCGATGCACACTTTTCTTACTGCTCTGCATACAGTTGCCTTGCTAACGTGTTCTGCATCCCCGGTGTTATAAAGAAAGCTTCCATTAGTAAAGAAACGTAAAGCCATACAGAGAATCTGCTCAGATGTAATAGCGCAGCCACGACGAGTGAGGTTTGTGATGTAAGGATGAAGCAGATTATGAATATATTTAATGGACTGTAAAGAAAAACTGTGCCGCTCAAATAAAGAATCCTCCGGATATGATAAAACATCCAAACGGGGCTTCACCATATATTCTCTCCCGACGTAAATGTAACTCTCTCTGAATGAATGCAGCTTCCTCGTCTACGGGTTCATGAATAAACGGACATTTAATGTCTGTTACGAACTTGTGCGCGATTAAGGAAAACGATTGAAAAAACAAACGGCGAAGGCAATTTCAACACCACTCGCGCTTCTAAAGGGGGCGGAGATTGTAACAAACCTCGGGTTAGTGGAATAAAACCTGCTCCTGACCAGGTTAGGTTCACAGAGTAGGTTACTATGGTTACTCACTCTAAGTATAAGATACCTTGATTTCTGAAACGGGCTTGACTTACCCCGCGGTCACGGGTTTGATATACCTCGCGTTCTGAAACTGAAAACCCAGAGTATCCCGTTTTCTGGGGTTAACTTACTCTGAGTTTGCACTTACCCTGCTTTCTGAAACGGGTCCCAGCATACTGCAAGTCATGCATAGCACTTAATATTAAAATAGTAACCCCTAAGTTTAAAAATACTTATAGTATTAATGCTTTGTTTTTTTAATTAATGCCCCAAACTTTGGATGTTGTCCCCTTTATACAGATATGTGCTGTAGAGGTACATTATTGTTACAATTAGATACGCTGTAAATTCTGTTTAATTATGTGATAGATTGCGGGGCGTAACCTAAAGCGTTACCAAGACATTTCTCAAAAAATATTTTTTCCCAAGAATATCAAACAGGTAAGAAATAACATGAATATACAGATTTTGAATATCACCAGGTCAACAAATAATGACAGAATTGTTGTTTTTGGATGAACTATCCCTTAATGCAGGGAAAATTTAATTAAAATGAAAGTATATTTTCATTGTATCTTATCATTGTTTGTGTGTTTTATTCCACGTTTGAGGGCTCGGCGCCATGATGGGGGGGGGGGGGGGGGGGGGGCTTTCAACGCTAACGTGGCCACCCCGGAGCAGGATCAATGGTGAAACTGGGCCCGGACTTAAATTTAGACAGGCCCTGTTTGGGGGTGACAATTACATTTAAATTAAGCTGTCATCAAAGTCTCCAAAAGAATTGATTGACCTTCAATAGAACAGGATTGTATTAAATACCCTTGATGCTCGCTCTTGAACTTATAAGCACAGTAAACATGCAGCCACGCGCCTAAATTCAGTGTTTCACATTCTGATTGTCATCAATGTGTTCTCTATAGAAGGAACGAGAAAATGATAATATACAAGCATCGTTTCTGTTGTTCTTTGGAGCCTTATTTGAGCCCTATTTGTTTCTTTGTGAGAGCACAGCTGCTTCTGCAACACAACACTGCAACATGGTCACTTTTTTATATTGAAGCATCATCTAGGGTCTATTTAGCAAGCAAATGAAGCCTGGAAAACAAGCAGTGCTGCTGAAGCTGGCAGAGTCCATATGGAGTCTGGATCACAGCCTACCTATACACAAGCTCTCAGTGGCTATTCTGGGAGTCAATTAACTTCCATCCTTCCAACTCTGTGAGGGGTCGGAACATAGCTGTAATTTTCTGCAAAAATTACTTTTATTTACCTCTATGACAAGGTTTCCCACTAAACTTCCTCAACAGTTATTTTTCTTTTCTTGACACTTCTCTCTCACACTTTCTGTTCACTTTCATTCCTATCAGAAAGATTTAAACAATAGCAATATTTAAGGTTGGTGGAAGGAAACTGATCTGGGCAAATTCTCCGCCTGTCCATGCCGCCTTGCATGAACAGAGCAGGAGTTCTGCAATTATAATATCGTGCAGTCGAATGAGGAGGAGTTGGGGAAGGGGGTGGGTTTTGAGCGTGGGACGGCTGAACAGCTGTAGAGGAGCTACGAGAAGGCAACTTCAACACGATACAGTCTTTTATGTGTTGTACCACTTTTGATTGACAATGACTAGATGCACCTGATGAGATTAGTTGAGCAAGCTTGACTACGTGGTCGGCTAGAACTGACGCTATATGCTTGATTTTGTATGCATTCAGAGTGCTTTCAAGGTATACATTTTTATCAGCATGTTTATAGATGTTTATCATTGTTTGTCAAACATTTTTTCTTAAGTACTAGGAACTCATGAAGGATCTGATCCCGCTGTTACTGTTACTTAATGTGGCTCAGACTTACACTATATTGGTTGCAATAACATACATTTCAAGTTGTGATAGTTTGGCTTACTGCCTCAGCATGAGACTAAAACAGCCGTATTGAGAGCTTTTTAAAATGTAATGCTCAATTACCTTTGCATTTGTAAACTGACCGTCATTTCCTCAATAGTCACTGATTCGGCTGCTCCGACAAACAACAAAGACCAAATAAACATTGACGATTGCAATTTTTGCATTAGATCTTAGTAAATTTGTTTTAAAGATTGTGTCCTTTTGTTAAATGTGGGTCTGCAATATTACCATTTTTAACGTTTAAAGGTCTAGTGTATACAATTTTGTGTCATCTAGCGGTGAGGTTGCAAATTGCAACCAACCGCTTACTCCATCCCTTCCTTTCAAAACAGGATGGAGGTTTTCATACATTTGTATTCACCATAAAGATCAAAGACAAAATACGTTAGGTACAATAGAGATTATGTATTCAACTTATTTGTTTTTATAATAACCTTTGAAACTCTTGCAGTAGTTTTCTTCCCACAGTTTTGCAGTATTAATCAATATTGCAGCAGATTCAGTGAGATGTTTTGTTGATCTGTTTGAGAAGAAGATCCGCTCCCACTCTGTCAGAAAATACTGCCTGTTTAAGTACATTTTGTTCTTTCTGGATTAGTCTCACAGGGAGACATTTCACTGACGTTTGAGTGATTTCAGTTTAATTTACCTAGTGCATTACCATTATTTGAATACCAAATGAACTAATTTAAGAAGTCAATATAGTGTTTGTTCTTTCAGCACGTTCACACCTAAAGCCACTGGGAATGTTTCTGTGGACAGGGGGTGTGTTCTAAACATCTGAGGTCATATTCTGTATGGCAACTGAAGGCATTAAACCAAAGACTATCTGAATCCCTTGTTTCTTTACTTCAGTGTCACCACATGTGTGTTGTTTTCCCTGATCAGTCCATGTATTTACAAAATATATTGCTCTTGTGCTTCCCTTTTGTTTGTTTGCATATAATGCATATCCCTGCTGTCCTTCGGAAATATAAATCATTATTATTAGTCACTCTTTATGTTTGTCACTGGATTTTAGAAATATCTAACCTATTAAAATAATTAAAAAGTGCTTGTCAACTTTGACAACGCAGTATTTAATACATTTATAAGTAGGCTATAGTGTTTTTTTCCATTTCCTGAAAAACAGCTAATTTGGACATACTAGTCTTCAGAAGGACAGCAACGAAATGTTTGGGATGCTTATCTGTTCCATTGTTTGGCTCTTAAACTCTTGTGTGGATTGTGTGGTTTTCATTTACAATCTACAACCATTGGCCAAAGCCATGAATTGCTGGCTATTGAAGATCATGTAAAAATGTGACTTTAGAAATTTGACTTGAACAATGTATCGTTTTACTATCGTAGTGTGACTGTCTTGAACTATAAATCAAAAGTCCTTAGAACGATCAATTTGTGTTTAAAAACTCAAATAATTTGGTTCATAGCTTATTCATTGCACGAGGAAACTGGAAGAGTTAAAACCCGGACGGTATTAGCTGAAGGAAGAACTGAAGATCATAATGTAACCCGACAAGAAGAAGAAGAGTAGCCGCTCTTTTTTTGGTAGACATATTCAAACTGCCCTTTGATAAGAGGCCAGGTTGAAAAACTCTAAAGGGTTTTATTTCTATCCTCCAGTCTGCTCTTTAAATCAAGAGATTAATTGAAATTGCCCAAAGGCATTGCGTTTCTCCATCTCTACTACTGTGTTGAGACAGAGCTCATTTTTATTGAAGGATTTGAATATTTCTATTTGAAAGGGATGAATGACTCAATCGCAGATCTTATTACTTGTTTTCAGTCCTTCAGGAGATGTTTGGTGCTCCGGGGTGATGGGACGAGAGGGGTTTCACTTTCAGATCTTGACTCCCACTGTTCTTGATTAAAGTCGTCTTTCTTACTTCTAAACCAATTTAGGGATGCTCACTCCCTCTTGAAATATACATGATAGCTGATCTGCATACCGGGGAGAAAGTTCTTACATTATTATTGCCCCGTTTATTGACCCCAGGCATTGGGAGCTCTACGGACTCAAGTTTTATTTGCAACTTCACCAAGTGAATGCTGAATATTGGATCAACCGTTAATAAGATATGCTCCGTGCCTACTCTTTGGGTTAAGTATCTCAAGTGTTTTAACTGTTGTGATATTGCTGTATGAGGATCTTGTATGCACAGAGATTATGAATACTGATTTATTTTCAGACTTCACTTTTGAGTGTTTCTTCAACTATGGCCGCTTCCATAAAGGTTTTGGTCACACTTACGTATACGGGGCAATTCTCGCTATTAACAAACCATTAACTACGACTTTTCCCCCAACAAACTGTATTTGTTGCTTATTATTAGTTAGTTAGGTTTAGATATTGTGTAGGATTAGGGATGTAGTGTATGGGCATGCAGAATAAGTGCTTTATAAGTACTAATAAACAGACAATATGCCAATAATATGCATGCTAATAAAAACTAGTGAATAGTGAGAATTGCCCCCTATGGTGAAGGTTTTTTATTTGAACTATGATCATGTTAAACTACAATAACAATACGCAATTTCAATATTCATTGAAATTTATTTATATTTTTACACAAATTATCAGTTAGTTTCCATTGCAACCGACAATTCAATTATATTAAATCAATATTTGTTCATATATGCCATGCCTGGTTCGATTACACTGAGCATCTACAACCCAAGCAGCACTACGCACACAGCATTGTTTTGGATGTCCTTCAAGTTTTGTTTTAAAATATAAATCATAAAAGCTGTCGTTATCACGTTGCGACTTTAAGCTCTTCCATGTCTTCAGGTTCGCTGTTAGAATGCCAGTCTGAACGCAAAGCGACCCAGGACAATATTTATTTTTAGTTTTCTTGGTCCGGACCAAAATAACAGAAGAACTGAACTAGAAATATGAACCCTTAGTATCAAAAGCCTGAAAACCGTATCTCGTCACTATGGAGACTGGACGATCAAAAGTCTACTTGAAATGTGAAATATTTGTCTAAAAAAACCACAGTAAAAGCAAGAATTTTGTCACGATATGCAAAACGTGTAAAGACTAGATAAATTTTCTCTTTGAAAAAATCTGCATTTTTGGTTTAGAAAATGTAACGGTGCAAGAAATGTTTATGACCTTTCGGAAATATAAAAAAACACCCATGAGAGATCTACAGTTTACCTGCTGAGGTTAAAATTTGTGGATTCTTTTAATGAATGTAAGTGAGATTGTGGAAAGAGTGTTGAAACAGTTTATTCTCTAAATGTCTCCAGGCTTAAAATGTCAGGATTTGGGACAAATTTATCTTATTTTAACCACTAGAGGTCATTGTTTTCAACTGTTGTTTGCCATTAGTGTTATTGTTTTCACAAGTGCCTTGTTTATCCCCAGTATATATAAATTGCCATTTGTTCTCTGTCCTGTGCTAGGTCTTAAACGTTGTGTTAGCCAGTCACCTTGTGTGCGCTAGTATCGAGTGTTTGGTTTTGTGTACCACGTCTCCTGTTTCGTTTGGGATTTATTTTAGAGTCTTCCTGTTTCCACCCTGTGGATTATGTTGTTTTGCTTTATCCCGAGAGAACTATTTTTGCTCAGCCTCTTCAGAGTAGTTTTTTTAGCTGTTCCTCCTTATGTATCTTTTTTTTTTTCGAGTTTTTTCTTCCGAGTCCTTCCGAGTCCTTCCGAGTTGTAAGGAGTTCGCCTCAAACACCGGAGACCCGAGTTCGAGTCTCGGCTTGTGACATAAATATGTCCTTAAAACCCACATTTTTGCCTTAAATCCATGTCTCTAAATTGCTGACCTGATCTCCTTTTACAGACGCCCTGGCTGATGGGTATGCTATGACATGTCCTTGAGAGAGAGCTGAGCTCCCGCTGTAAAAGAACAATTTCTCATTTTGTCTGGGGGGAGCACATGTCAGACTGTTAACGGAGCAAGATCTTCGTGTCACAACATCACTGAAACCAGAATAAAACTCAACACTAGTCAAGTTGCAGTCCTTCCATGTGACATCCCAGTGTGCAGCAGGTTACATTGAGTTTACAGCCCACACTATCTTTAAGGTAGTAATAAGATGAAATGTGTCTGTGTAATGAGTTCTGAGATTGCTGAATGTTGATCACTCATAGCTTGAATTATCAGGTGGAATGAATTATGAGGACAGAATGTTTCAGAAACACTTGCCACCTACAATTATAAGATGTGTGTGGCATTTGTGTTTGTTTGTTCCTTTAAAAATGAGTCACATTTAAGGAAAGGTGCAGTTGCAGTGTTTCATCTGTTCACTTGGAAGATAACTGCGTGGGGTAGAGCGGGGCAGGATTTATTATACAGTACGATTATATTAACATTACACTCTTAAAAAAAGGTGCTTTAAAAAGGATCTTCGATGCCATAGAAGAACCTTTTGGTTCCACAAAAAACATTTTTTGTTTCAGAAAATGTTCTCTGTGGCAAAAAAGCTTCTCTCAGATTGAAAGAAAGAGATGTATTTGGAAATATAAGTATTTGTTATGCTTTTGTCATTTTATTATTTATGTGTTTAGTTATATGTTTCTATAATTCGTTTTTATTTTATGTGAGTTTTTGTTTAATTTGATAATTTTAGTGTCTTAAACTTGCTTATTTTATTGTTTATTACATTTTTATTTAAAATAACCTTGCTAACAATATATTTATTTATTACGAATATATTTTATGTAATACATAATCAATAAATAATAACACAAATGCGTGATAATGCTAAATGTTATTTATTGTTGCATATTACATATCGAATGTATACTTTGTTAGATTTATTGTTTGCAGTTTCCATACTGTTATGATACTGTTTAATGAACAGTATTGTTAAATATAAACAGATACCAGTTTTTGAGAACATAAAGTATGTTTACTAGTGTGAAACCTGCTATTTTACGTTTCAAACAGAAATGGCCATAAAGACGCAACAGTTGTGGATTGCACTTTACATTTAGAAAATGTTTTGTTACTTTTATCCATAGTTCAAATGCAAATGCTTGCCAAAACAAACACATTTATCTTGCGACTACAGCACACTTAATTCAAACTGAAAATTGAGAGAAGACAAAGGAGTCCAACCATATTGTTTCAATGACACTAGGTGCTGCAGTAAAACATGAATATGAGTCAGTTCTTGGATCCTGTTTTAGAATGGGGAAGTTATAATTTCAAGGAAACTGAAGTTATCATCATGTGAGCCATTATAGAGGCTATTTCAGTGAGCCATCTGGTAACACAGATGAACTTAATCATCGCTATTGTCATGGCGACCTTTAGTAATGCTCTTTTTTGCTCTCCAATGCTGTATTGTTGTGTGGCCAGTCTTTAACTTCTCGTTCAACTCAAAAATTCAATTAGTCCTAAAGGGCGGGGATGCAACCGGTGACACTTATCTCTTAATACAGGGGTGACGTTTACTCTATTAGCTTCATTTGTAATTGTATTACGCCTCTGAAGGTTATTACATTCATTGGCTGATTCTTATTGTCTGATGCAATCAGTTAGAGGAAACAACGGCTATTTATCAAATGGGAAAGTTGTCACAGGAGCTATATCCCAGTAACTATGAGTCAAAAGTTCAAATTGTTTATTCCCACAGCAGTGGTTTGTGTGTTAGTTTTAAGCATCTAGTTCAAAACTGTTTTAAAGCAACTCTTAAAATGTCTCTAAAATTATTTCAGT
Organism: Barbatula barbatula; assembly: GCF_947034865.1. Lineage (NCBI taxonomy): Eukaryota > Metazoa > Chordata > Actinopteri > Cypriniformes > Nemacheilidae > Barbatula > Barbatula barbatula. The sequence continues at coordinate 24,468,903 of NC_136764.1, forward strand.
GGTAGAACAAATCTTAACCGGCTGAATTATACTGCGCTGCTACCAGAGCATCCTCATTGCGGCTACAACCACACTCTTTAAGTTCTGTGTTCGGGTCAGTACACACAGTCCCGCCGATCCACTACCTGTGGAAGTGTGCCACACGGTTTCCAAACAACGTTTCTGCATTCACCAGTTTTATCAGATTAGTAAACAAATGCATGTGCCTACGGGGAAGCATATACAGCGTCATTATTTATGACACTGGTTACAGACAATTGCACTTATCAACCACATGGGGAACCTGTGAACAAACTTTCCTTAGTGTTGCTTTAAAAATAATATTTTTGGAGAATTTTGTCTTCCAAAACAAAGTTAGCTACATACGAAGCTTTTGGATAAACAGTAAAACCACTGTGGCATTGTCATATTTATAATCAGGGCCGGTTCTGGGGGGGGCTAGGGGGCATTGCCCCGCCATATTTTTCTCGGGCCCCTCCAAAAATAAAAGCTGACAATTAACTTACTATTAAATACTTATTTATGTTATATATTAAGCATGTTGTACCCTCAGAAATGAATTTCTGTTAGTGACCAATTCCATCCAAATCACAATGCAAAAAAATCTTTAAAAAATGAACATCACAGCCATCATTTCTAACTTCTGTTGCCTTTGACAAGTTTAATTTAGCATGTGTATAGATTGTCTGTAAAACGCTCAACAATTCCCTCCATCAGCTCTGTGTTCTCCAGCTGGTCCAATCAATCTACACATGGCTCCATTGCTCTACTGTGCTAGAGCTCAGTGTGACATTGACAGTCTATCATTCTCCATTCTGTCAGGTCACACTTTGTCAACCAAGCCCGCGTTCCCGTGCACAGCGAATATGAGCCGACTATTTCAAGACTAATGTCTCCAAAAGTCCAGTTATTACGATGTGGATATGTGGCCGTGGAATTTCATCCATTCCCTCGGACAGGAATCTCTAATGGAATTCTCAAGTGTAACGTTCCACAAAAACATCCCCTAGCAAAACAGTCTATATTCTCTAAATCAGGCTTCCTTTATCAGACAAATCCGTTATGAATGAGACTTTGCAGCCAAGCGTACTTTTTTCTTTTTCATGCTCGAGGGAAAGATTAATTTAACCAGAGAGAGTGGCTAATGGATTTCAGATAGGAAATTATGCTTGAATCCATATACACTGAGATTCTGATATTTACTGTATTGCACGGCTGGCTTCGGCTTCGGAAATTGGCTGCCCTCGAGCAAGAGAAACTGACAGACAGAAGAGAAAAAGCGAAAAATGGGAAACCCGAGTTCTATAGGCCGTTTGAGGTAACTCTCTTCTCTGTCTTGCCAAATAAAACACCCACAAATGGTGTCATAGACACAAATGAACCCAAATCACTTTCAAGCAACCTCAAACAGAACTTAAATGCAGAGTCTTATATTTTAATAAATAAAAACTTGTATATCAGAATTTTTTTGGACCCGGTGTTTGTTTACATCTCCTGCTCATCCTGTGGAAACACAGCATCATCATATGTCCCATCTGTCTGGAACCGACCACCTGCCCCCAACAAGCTGTGCTCTCCCCAGGGTTGTGCTCGGTGCCGTCTGCCCTGTGACCTGTCTGTGGTTATCTCTCTATCCTCAGTCATACGGTTTCCAATCAGAGCCAAGTAAAGTGACAACATGTTCATTATACAGAATACTGTGTACAAGCCTTGGAATTCTAAGGTTATATCTGCCTTCTGAGATATGTAGCATGTAAATAAGTTAAGAGTATGTGAATAACTTATTTTTACATACATTTTGACAAACAATATCCCATAGTACCTTATAATTCCAAGGTAGGATTTTTGTGTTTTTTTAACTGTACCGACCACTAAAATTGCTGAATTACTACATTAATTTACACTTATATCATACAGTCTAAGAAATGCTGGGTAATTAAAAAAAAAAGGGACAAACCTTATTGTTGGGTTATAAATTAACCCATGCTCGGTTGTTTCAGCCCAAAATTGTTGGGTCAAGTATATCAATTTTCTGGGATGATTTAACCCGGCGGTTGAGTTTACCTTTTTAACCCTGCGCTATTTTGAAAATACCTAGTGTGTATTTCTATCAGTTTTACCTTAATACAAGTCTTTATTTCAATAAATCAAAAACACTGGTGAGACATGTAAACATGTTTTTATACAAAAATCACAGCTCCTGCAACGTGCATTGTATGCATTTATAGGGCAGTCTTGTCCGGTCAAATATGGCGGCCATGTTCACATGGTTCAGCAATGGGTCAAAGCAGCTAATGCAGCATCTATATGAATGAACCAGAAATCCGCTTTAGAATCTCTCTTGATGTTCTTTGATGCCACACGATCAAGTCATGTGCTGCTTCCAGTCAGACACATGTAGCATGAAATCGAGCACACAAATTGTCAGGTGATGATGATGCCACAGATGCTTTTTCATGCCATTGCTCCTCTCTTTTCCGCTCCAGAGAGGTGGTGACAGACAGGATACGTACCAAAAAAAAGGCATTCTGGGACAATTAAAGCGCCCATGGAAACACCTCCTTTTATTCATAAAATAGAAATTTGTGTCCTAGGTCAATCTATGTGTGTGAGGTCATCGACACAGAGCAATATTTAAGTACATCCGACAGTGCACATTAAAGTGTAACAGAATTGGCCGCTTCCTTGGTCGGAGTAATTTACGACTTAATTCATTGCTTAAGGGGGTCTCTTACCCGCTTATTGACACACACTGTATGCTGAATGTGCTGAGCACGAGCATATGTCCTGAGTAGACACCAGAGAAATGAAATGCCGAACTGGCAAAGCTGCTCACAGCATCTTCTCAAACTGATTAACTTAATGGCTGACCGTTTGTCTTTTAAAAAGGCTTTTTCATTCAGCTCTGAAATGACCTTGAAACGTCTCCAAGCAGAGGAGAGATTGACAATAAGTTGTTTTTGCACAAGAAGAATTCATTATTCTCAGCATTATGGAAATCGCAGTAAATAGCCGGCGGTGTGGTGGCCTGATGTTTTTTTAATATGGTTGATGGTATTGGAGAGAATTTCGAAAGGCCCCGCTTCTGAAAGCAATGCGATAAAATAGGATTGCGATAAAACATCTAGTATAACTGGGAAAGCAAGAGATTTCTTGAGATTCAAATTGTAAGTTACTCTAATAGGTTTGCTTGATTTCCAAACAATAAAAATAATTCATGTTGATTTTGAAGAGAATTCTGTGATCCTATCATCTGTTGCACTGTGGATGTTTAGGATCGCTTGATTTTCTCTAATTCAACTTAAAACAAAATGTAATATAGTATGATCAAATGTAAATATCATTATATGATAATCTTGTACGGTTGATACAGTGTAACACTGTCAATGTTTTCATGCATAATAATTTCATACATCTATGTTTTATTTAAGTAATTAAAAAATAAAGCAAAAAAACAACAACAACAAAATATACAAGACTGTTTTTAGAAAAACATTTTACATGCAATTAAATCTATTACACAAAGTCACACATACAAAGCATTGTCTAAGTTTTGTTTGAAGGCAATTTGGCAATTTGTCCTCTAGGTTAAAATGGTGCTAATGTATCTTTGTCAATGAGGAAAAGACCCATTGTTCCTATAAAAATGCAACTATGCATATTATCAGAACAGCATACTGTATACCGTCTGACTATGAATCATTTGTTTTTTATTAGCAATGTACTAAAGACTACAAGTCACTGGGGACTTCCAATGCAGTTTCATAAGCCTAAGTATTCATTTATCTCAGCCCAGTTTCTTTACAGTATGGTTTTATCAGCAGTCAGGTAGCCAACTGAATGTGATTACATTAAGCAAAACACGACAGCTTAATATCAATACTTTTAAAGGTCCACTGTGTGACATTTTGTGGCTTCTAGCGGTGAGGCTCTGAATTGCGACCAACAGCAATAGCTGACAGAGCTAAGTCTCACTTTTTTATTTATTATTTGCCGAAGGAGATCTTGTATTTACGAAATGCTTTCTGTAGAGCAGTTTGTCCATTTAGGGCTACTGTAGAAACATCATGGTGGATTCCATGTAAGGGGACCCGCAGGGTATGTAGATAGAAATAGCTCATTCTAATAATCAAACATAACGCTTCATTATGTAAGGTCTTTATACGCATCTTATTGCATTGCTGTCAATTGATACTAATAATTGTAAAATAATAATATATGAATAATTTATATTTTTAGTGTGAACCCGTATAATAATGAAGATACAATTTTTTTTCTAATGACAGTGGTGGTTAAAACCAAATATCTGCAAGTTTACTGAAGTACCAATAACTGTGACAGCAATGCTATTTTAGAAATGGGTTCTTTGGGTACTTTGGGTGCCATACTAAATTGTTAAAGGTAAATGTGATTGAAGGAAATTGTGTTTATTTTGACCAAATTCAGATAAAAAAATAAAAATGTGTCGCCCATTGCGAAATTTGGCAATGTATAAAGGGTAGGCTTAATAAGCATAGACGTCATCCTAAACCTTTTTCGGTTGTTATGTATGTATATACATACATTATGTGTGAGGACCGAAATACATTTTGTTGATTGATAAGGTGAAATCTGCATAACGCAAAGCATAGTCATTTTCATCACAGGCTATTACACACACGCAATACAACATTATTAGGACAATGAACTACTGTGGTATTTGTGTATCAATTACTTGAAGTATTTTGTCATGTCATACTAACCTGGAGGGTAAAAGGTGTGCAGAGAGTCAGATTTTCAATATTATGCTTGTCAATGCTATTTAAATCAGGCAAGGGTGTTTTTGGCATGACCTTGGATGTTTACATTCTCCACATCATCTGTGAATGCTCATTTTTCTCCTTCACGCCAGAGGCTGCTTTCTATTAACACCTCAAAGCAACAGTTGCCAAGCTTGCCACATTTATTTGATGTATGGAAAAGAGAGAGAGAGACCAGTGAGGCAATTTGATTTAAAGAGTCTTTTATTTTGACTAGACACAAAAGGGCTTACATTCTTGAAAAGGCTTGATAAAGCCAGAAGTATTGTGGGATAATGAAAGGGGATGAGGGCTGAAGATGTGAAGCAGAGACGTGCTATGAGATTAATCATCCTGGATAGGCAAGATAGAATCTTAATTGTAATGGCAATGATATGCGCTATATCTCACTGGACTGAACTGCACGATTAAAGGAAATAATTAGAAAAACTCTGGGACATGAGTGTCAATGATCGGATCAGATATATCAAATCTGTTTCATCTGGTATGCACTGGAACCGGTTTGGTTTGATCTGACTGCTGGATGCCACAGATGTTTATGGTAGCACAAACATGAGGTTTCTTTGTCAATGATTGATGATATTTATATCTCTGAAGAGTGAAATATCAATGATACAATTGCAGCATTATTTAACAAATGGATGTGTGAAGAAACAGATACGCGTTTCTTCTTCGTCCAGTTAAATTATATTCCAGAAAAAGGATCTCTGCTCCAAACATAGAACAGTACTTGTTGGAGTGGAAATCCAATTATGTTCATGATGTTCGTTTTAATGTTATGGTCAATTATACGACTAATTAGAAAGTTAATCTGAACACATCCCCTACATGTTTTGGACTGAATTTCAATTGGACGGCCACATTCATTATGCTGTTTGAGATTTTTGAGATATTGTATCTCACATCTTGCATCTTAAACTATAGCCATGTGAACTGGATGTAAATGTACTAGATTCTACATTTTATAAACGCACGCTACTAAAATATTCATTGTCCAGTATTGTTTCATTATACGTGTGGTTTTCTTTATTTTGTGCATACGCAGTTTTCACAATGAGACAAACTGATGCTTTTGTACCAAATGTATCAGAAGAAAAGTAGTGAAAAGTGTTCTCTGATATCAAATACCTTCATATTACTGTGGATTTGTGTCTTAAAATCCCAAATGCTAGTTGAAAATGTCACAAAAAAGATGATATTTGATCTTCTACTTGACTACAAAGGTAACGGCACAATATGTCAATGCAGTCATCATTTCATGTTTGACATATTCTTCAACCAAAGACTAAGGGATGTCTGTATAGCATCAGACTCATTTATATCATCAATCTGTACGTCATCAGACTCTCCAAATCTTTGATAGAATACCGTCACGTCTATAACAATAACAAATACTGAGCTGGATAACCACATTCATAGTTCACACGTTATTAACAGAGTGATCATGCATTATCTTGACCTTAGTGTGTTTATCTGTCTTATATCGTCTTTAATTAATTATTCTCATTCCTGTTTTGTTTATATTCTGTAAAACCTACCTAAGAACTAAAATTGATGGTTCAATACGTTGTATGGACAAAAGTATTTGGACGGCCCCTTTTAATGAACACGTTTGACTACTTCAATCTTTTCCGTGAGCACAAATCTTAATGCTACAGAATATAATGATATTCAAGAAAATTGTGTAATTATGATTTTTATAGCAACAGTTTGTGCCCCTTTCTATTTAAAAATGACAATACCTAAAAATAATAAAAGATAAAAAAAAATTTATTCGGTCTTGTTTGCATAAAGCCATGACCTGAAGCTGAACGCCTTTGAGCCAAACACTCATCACCCAAACCCATCAATGACTTGAACACTGGGGTACAGTCATTTCAGAACAGAAAAAGACCAAACCTTTCAAACCTGTCAAAACAAAGATGGAAACCAAAATCTTCAATTTATTTCAGGATAATGGTAAAATTCGTGTCTACGTGTTGACTCATGGAAAGCAATGGATGAACCGGCGCGTAAAAAAATTATGCAGACACAAAGGGTACGCGGCCCGAATGTTAATAAGTGAGAATGTGTTGTATTGTATGGTATAGCATTGATAAATTGATTATTAAAGGGGGGACGACACAATACCTTCGTCCATGCACTGTAGCTGAACAGACACATTTCAACAGAATAGATTCAAACATTTAGGGGCGTTTTCCCGGACAGGGCTTAAGGCTTATAGGGCTTATAGGTGCAAGCGCAGGAAATGTGAATTCCCAGTCTTATAAAGCAATAAACTGATCTCTCTCTCTCTCTCCCTGATGATAGAAGAGTATAATTGATAAGTGTCCCATTTATGATTCTTGAGCTCAAACCGTTGCAGGCTTAAATCACCCTTAGGCTCTCAAAGTGCACCCTGGGTAACAGTGCCAGCAGACGGCAGCTCTCTTTGATGAAAATGGAAAACTACTCTAGGTGAGTATGAAAGAAACAGTAAGAGATCAGGGACAGAGCGCGTCAGGAATATTTCTGGCATGATGTGTATAATCTTGCTTAGCCGTGTCATTATCAATCTACAGTGGAAAAGCGAAAACTATAGGTGCCTTTTGAGAGGTAAGAGATGGAACTGTACTTAATATTACCACTTGATCACTCTGCATTAGTTTTAAACTTTTCGTTTTTTTCCAAATTGAGTGTAATATATGCAACAGTGTTGTACGGCAGACTGATTTCACATATAATGGAATAGACTGTACGATGGTACAGTGCGCTCAATTCATGAAGCATCAGGTTATGCAAGTCGTAACGCATGAACTCTATTCGGTCCGATCACAGTCATGCTGTACTGAACAACAATAAAGTGAACGCACAGCATGAGAGAGACCACAGACAGAACAGTTTAATATCTCTAAAGATGGGAAATTTTTCTTTTTACATTCATATTTACATTTAAATTGGATCATTTCGTCATGTAGAGATTCATGTAGAAAGTTTTCAATTGGGTCTGACATTGGGTATGACTGCATACAATAATGACATTTGAAGCCAAGTTCAAGTGTTGGGTTTTGTTGCTTTAGGACATATATACATGTGTCCTCTTTCTTGGTATGGTTTGTGATAGCATGTCTTTGTGAGTGATGATAATAATTTAATTTCGCTGTAGAAGCAAAGATCTACTAATGTACTCATGTTTGTGACATCACAAGAGAAAAGCCAAGCGAGACGTTTCTGAAGCCTGGGTACATAAATGCTCTTTTTGCCTCAGGGGGGAAGTTTGGAGCTCATGCAGTATACTCTTGGAATACAATGAACTTTAATATGTCAAAAGATCAAAAAAAGTTTGATGTTCGGACCTCTTTAAAGTTGCATTACAGTTATACTCTCAGCCAGGAGAAAGTGTTTGTTCTGACGCCAGAACAAGAAATATCGAGTTCCCTTTAGAAACACATTTTGTGCTCAGTGACCAACAGATGAGTATAGAACAGGTCAGTAAACAGAACTGACTCTGTCTGGAAATGTGTTGGTTATGAATGAGTTTCTTGGTCCTGTGTCAGCGGACGCTCTGTTCTGTTGCCATTTCTGATGTTCTCATTCAAATGCTAATGTGCTCAGGTCCTGAAATGCTGGTAATTCAAGTGAATAGCACAGCCGGAAAAAAAGGAATTTTGTTTGGGCTGTTATGTTATGTCAGTCAGGAGGTGGAGATGCAGGTAACAGGGATGTTATGCCATGCCTCAGATACTGAAAACTTCTGTTTAGTGCCTTGTCCAAGCTCCCCAGGTTGATCAATAATTCACAGATTGACATGTTCTCTGGATGCCTGACTCACCCTGACATTCACTCAAATTGGACATGGTTTCTTTTTTCTTTCACCAATTTCTCGAGAAATGCAATACAACGGGGTTCACAAAGCCCTATAGGGGGTTTGTGAGTTGGTAGACTGTGTGTCTACCAGTGCGTATACAGGATGTTTCCATTACTTTGAAAATTAAATCATTAAATTATTGAAATGTTTACTCAAATCAAAATAAGTTAGGTCAAAGATGTTCGGCTAACATCTATATCGCTGTCAATAAACCTTGTATCTCCATATTTCATTTTTATTTTTCATAAATAGGTGTCATTGTCACACTTTTATGTCTGTTTGTGGGAATTGCAAATTATAATCCAATAACAAGCATCTAAGAGCTTGTCAACTTTGAAAACACACTATTTGTTGTTTTATATATATATAGAGTTTCCTGAACAGCTGACTTTCTACAAAATAGGACATATTAAAGGCTTTATTACAGTTGATAAGTCCATAATAAACTAGCAGGTGACAAACAATAACAATGCATTTATTACTGTGATTCTGAATTTAAAGTTGAATAATTTCATGTAACAAGTCTTAGGTTTAACATCTTTAATTTCAGTTTAGCACCTTGCTGTTATATGTCCGTTTTCCTTGTACTATTTTTATGTGGACTTGCATGTATGTAGTTTTGTTAAAATTCTTTTTTTCCCTACTTCTGGTTGTTCTCCTGTAGTGCTTTTCATTTATGAAAATTAAACTGCATTTGTATCATACCTCTTTCTTCTCTGTGATTCTTTGAATGACCCCAGTGTGTTTTGGTTCGTACAAATGATTTCAATAAGAAAAATCCCATTCAATTTTTAAATTACAATTAATTTGAGTATTTTTTGATTCATGTTTGAGCTATTTTTGATACTTCATTCTATATACTTCAACCAAAGCCTACTTTTGACACTCCTACTGTATGTAAAAGGCAAGGTAAGCGATGTCTGGTAGCCGATGTTGATGTTTCAAAATCAAACAGTGAAAGCCAGCAAAGTCAAAGCCAGCATTTATTAGTTCTGTGAAACCGGTCAACCTCAGCGTCTGATCGCAGGCCTTCCCGCTCCTCGAGTTCAGTCCAGCGCTGGAAAGCTCATCCGATATTTACACGGGTCCTACTTGTTGCCTGATTGTAAGCCTTCTTTTGTTTAGCAGACGTTTTCCTTTTTCTATATCAGCCATCTTTCTGTGTCTGTCGTTGCTTGGCTCGGCTAATGTCCGTGCTGTGCAGTGAGCACTTTCTCCTCCCCATCATTAGTAGACACGCCCCTTACTGCTGTTTGGCTAAAAGTTTGTATCGCTACTCGGCCTGACTCAGTTTTCTAAAGCGTTTTTGAAAAAAATTCGAACCCCCTTTGTTATGTCATCTACCCCTTCATTGTGTCAAGAGAAGGCGAGATGTATTGCACTTTATTTTACAGAAAATGTAAATGGTACTATTGGATTGAGTCCAAAGAATACCCTAAAGAGCCCATTGTTGCGTTCCTAGTAATAGGCTTACATCAAAAATGAGAAAGCTTACTAGAGGAGACAGGGGAGGGAGAAAGTAATGAAAGCTATGTTGACACTTTTGCCCTTTTTATCCTTTTAACAGCCATCATTTCTCCACATGGGGCTTGTCAATTTTTTCCAAGACTAATAATTGCTTTCTTTGCTGTTGTCCTATGGCCTCATGCTGTGTTATCAAGCACCAGAGCTGGAACGATGAGTGAGATTACATTTTATTGATTTTCATGTCTTTCACTGTTGAGTACCTCTGACGGTCAGTTAGCACATTCTATAAGCAATGGTTACCTTACAATATCAATTTACTAAGCAATACGCATTGGTGTTCATGACACTCAGAAATCCTTTATTGCAGTCTCAGCAATGTATGAATGTTCTATAACTGAAACGTTGACTCTACTCTTATCGCCAAGGATTGTGCAGCACAAACACAGTTGTACGCAGATCTCCAGAAGATGACTTAGTTTAGTGATTTTATTTCCCTTTTTCTATTTCAAAGCTGTGGACTATGGACTGTGAATCGCAGATACTTTTACTCATTTCGCTTGTTAAGAACCCTCAAAAGCTAAAAGTTTATAGATTAACTGTCACATCTTCTTACACAACACAGAGGTTGATCTCGGCTCATGTCTCCTCCCAAATTGGAGTTTTTCTAGAATCAACATTCTGTAGCTTCAACAAATCAACCGCGAAACCTCCCATGATAAGTGGATGCCATGTCAATATCTAGAACAATTAGATTTTTTTAAATCTGCAAACGGCAGATACGATCATATAGGAGTTAGCTTTCCTGACTTGAGATACCCAAACTCTCATCGCTTATGAGTTATTCTGCCGGAAGAACCCAGAGTAAACACTTTCTGCACTACAACAGTCGCTGGTGTACGACAGATAATGTGTTATTCTATTTTTTAACATTCTCCTGAGCTCCGTTACCTCGACAACCAGGTCTCTGTAAAGCTTTGAGAGATTGCAGCATGATCCAATTAAGGTACATGTCCTCACACGCAGCACTGGAAAGCATCTCGTGGGCCAATGATAATTACCCTGGGGGCTGTGCAACTCCAATAACCTTTCTCAGTCCTTACCAGGCAGACGGCAGCTTCCCCTTAGTAACTTACTGTCAGCGCGAGACCCTGGGGTCAGGACGTTCACCGACAGAGGGCTTTCTGCTGTAACTGTTTATTGATGAAAACACTGATGCATAGAAGAGTCTGGGACGGAGATCAATGTGCTAAGCTTATTTCTGACCAAATGTACTTGTTCAAAGTTGAATTATTAAAGGAGGAGTAACATGCTATTACATATATTGTGCCTTCTTTATACTGTTAAACATGCTGAGTCCTCAAGCTTAACATGGTCAACTTGTTAAAAAACGAGTCATACATTTGTATCTGTCTTCTGTAAATATGAGAAAACTAAACACATTTCGGAGATATGAAGAACACAATACTACTCTACAGGTACTCAAGATTTACATCAAATTGGCAGAACCAGCTTATTTAACTCCTACTTTAAACATTCCTAGTTGTCCGAAATATTTACTTCAATGCTCCTGTCAGTCATGTTTTTGGTGTGTGATTTTTAGTTAAGTTTCATTAAAAGCTGCTGCTCGATTCAAGTTGCTGAAGCCGATAAAACGTTTAAATTAAGTTGTGGTTCCTTTAAAAAGCTTCGACATAGATCAGTGTTTTTTTAGCTACTTGAAATTTTCTATAGTTATTCATCCTTCCAGCTGTGAATCTACATTATTCAATAAAACCTTCATATAAGAAGTCAGTTCTTGTGCAAGTTTTCCACAGTTGTTTTTATTACGTACATTTCTTAGAGAACAAAACTTTAATCTACAAGGCGATATAATAAATGACTAGCACCTCAGAGTGTCCAGATGAAAACACAATAAACACGGTTGGTCATGTCACCTTGCTTGCCACATCGGAAATGCGAATAGTTCCAAATTATTATACCGACCCACTTTAATAACAGCTTTACAGAAGGAACAAAACAACATTTATATGCTGTGCAATGAGATCAGTCAACTGGTTAGTCCAGTCATCACATCACTTTTTTCATCCACATCAAGTAATCTATCAGGTTAATGTCTTTCCATTGTAGTTTTTGTGCATATCTTTTAATCTGATTCAAAATGTATCCGACTAAATTGAGACTTTCACAAATGCCTAAATGCCAGGATTTGCGCCTTCTAGCTGGATGGAAACATGGCTAGGGACATAACCTTTGTCAAGTGATATGCCCCCTCAGATCAAAATTACAGAAGAATATTTAGATCGCCCTCAATCGTCACAGTATATAATATTAACAGTAAAACTGAAGAAATCAGAAACTAGACCCGGTGCTTCTGTTCTTCGCCCTCTCGAGTTCCAGGGTCTCAAACGATTTCACACTTTCTCAGCAAAAGCTGCAATGTTATTCCAATGCATCTGACGAAGTGTTATTTTCGAACCATTGTGTGGGTTTCAGTGAGAGAGAGTTCAGTCCTGTGTCACTGTTTGTGGTAGAGGTGAGACCGTGTGGGAAGGATGGTAGAAGTTATTTGGTAGTACTTGTTGAAGCTTACAGCTTATACATAATTACACTCTGCATGAACCCAAAAAGGTTTTAACGTCATACTTACAGCGCCTTCATGACCTTTTCATTTGAGTTCATTTAAGATATGTGTGTCTAAGGCCGGTTTCACACTAGCACTTTTGGTGCGCACCCAGGTTCGATAAACGCTTCGGTTCTTATGGGTGATGTGAACTCTTCCGAGCCCGGGTGAGCATCCACGAACTGTACCCGAGTCCGCTTTAAAAGGACGCTTCGCTGCTGATATGAACGCAATCGTACCAAATCAGGGAAGTGAACCGCTATCAATGACGTATTCTTTGGTAAAAATGTGTGCTTGTGTGTATTTCACTCACTTTTATGACGTGCTCCAAGCAGGGAGCTGCAGCCTATAGGTCATCTTATTTCTGATCGCCTTCAGCGTTCTTAAGAGCATTTGCAGTACATTCACCGACGAAAGAGAGAATGACTTAAAGTTTATTTCTGAATGTATTTTAAAGCTTTACATCCTCTTACAAAGCGAATTTTGTAAGCAATTAACTTAATTCTTGTAAATTCATGTCTATCATTTGAGTAACAAATGTCATTGTTATAACTGAACATTACTGTGTGAATAATGAACAATAACAAAAAGTATCAATATCATGTGGCGGTTTGGGCACAGACAGACACAATGGGTATGGCGTATTAGATTTACATTCAAAATAAACACGAAAGTGTGCAGACGTGTTGCTGCGCATTAGCGCATCTGGCGACCCGATTTTGGAGTCCCGGCTTGTGGTCCTTTCCAATTCCATTCTCACAATTTCCTGTCTGTCTTCACCGCCTTGTCTAAATAAAGCTACAAAGGCCAAGATTTAAAACAACAATAGTAACCATAATGTGGCCTAAATTTCTCATTCAAACCGTGTTGACGTGAAGACCATCCTGCTTCTATCCTAGACCAGAGTACTCATGGAAGCCCCCGGTGTCTCGTGGAGTGTCTCAACAAAGATTGGAAGGCAGCTGTGATGAGACACAATTATTGATGTGTTGTCATGGTGCTCCTCCTCTCTGTCATGCCCGCTTCAGCTGAAGGATGAGAAGGATGGCACAGGGGTGGCACTGATATCATGGGAGCCGTTCGTACCGTCACACATCATTTGTTACATTATATAGTGAGTAATTGAATATCATAACATGTTACTTTGAAAATGAATGTTCTCCATCACAGATACACAAGAACAGGCAGCTGGAATACACAATGCTAAATACATTGTCCAGAAAAAGCTCCTTTAATATCTGCATGATACGTGTGGGGCACGATATGTTTTTTCCGTCCTCTGAGCTCACTCAAAGCTGTTTGGTTTTGCCCCTATATAACGTGACAGCCCAGAGCCGGTTTGGCAGCGATACCAACTCTCTCTTCATGAATCTACTATAGATATCACTCTGTTCTCAGTTATCCACGTTTCTGACCCCCCACCGTGGCAAGGAGCTGTCGCAATGTGTGCTGGAGCTTTATTTCTTTTCCCACTTTAATCTGATCTCCAGGGATTCAGGACTTCACACTGTCACACGTGTCGAAAGTTTCACTGCATCCATCTCTTCTTCTTTGGTCTGCGTGCCATGCAGGAGTAGAAACAAAATGGAAAGGCAGGGGTGATTCAGTGAGAGACAAAAGACAAGGAGTTGATGGATGACAAAAGACAGAAGGGAGGTCTGGTTTTGTATGACACAACGTCTTTTATGACACGTTTCAACAAGGATTCATTTGTGAACCAAGTGATGTAGGCTTTGAAAAAATGGCTATTTTTGATTGATGGGCACGCGGACTATATTGGACAGCAAATATGCACGTTCTGCAAGTGATGTTACTCATTTAACAAATTTACCTCCTAAACCTTAACCACAGACCCATGAGTGGGTCCAATATTTTCAATTATTCCCTTTTTATTTAAAATAAAATAGTTACAAATTATTATGACCCCTTTAAATATGAATCATTTCTTGAAAGTATAAGTATAAACAAATCAATGTGACTCATGGGCTTAACTGGAAACATAAAACACACAGAATAAACACGAGTGGCACAACAGACATTTTGCGGACAATCTATGAATAAAATAAATCGGCTGCTGAGTGATATCCACAGTTTCTGGAGACTTCAGTCACTGTTCTTCTGCCAAAGAAATTGGATTTTATAAAATAAATAAAATGTAAAGATTATACAGTTAAGTGAAGATCATGCTTACAACTGAGGCAGACATCAATATTGGAGTTATACTTACTTATACCTTTTTCACAAAATGCTGCTGTCTACTACAAATCAAAAATGAGCTCCCAGCATGCATTGTGATAATGCGGTATGTACTCTTAAAACGTATTTTGTATTCTTTATTAATGTTTTTGTTATTTCTGCTCTCTCTCTTGTCAGGTTGTGATGTTTAGCGTGCTTCTTGTTTAACGTTTCATTTTGTGTTTGTTGGTTGCCACTGTTATTGATGTTAGCGTGTTTAGGGTAATGAAGTAAGATGTTTTTGTTTCTTGCGACAAATCCTCTCCACCCTTAAGACATTGAACACTTTCCGTGTTAAATGAAGACAAACAGTTTGCATGTGGTGCTAAAAATGTAACGGGAGAGCTGTAATTGCTGTCTCAAGAGTTTTACGGCTGAAGGAGACATATTCAGCATTTAGTGAACTAAATGAACACAATTAATATTGTTAGAAGAGCTAAACCTCAGTGTAACAAGCTGTATATAAGTGCACATTTAACATGCATATACATTCAATACACAATACTAGCTGTGCCCTTTGTACATACAGTATGTGAAGTATTGAGTCGTCATTCAGGGGTCCATGATGGCCTTTCGTTTCTTGAGAAAAATAAATGGAGATTTTGCTCTAGGGACACAGGCTTACATTAAAACAAGAATCATTTTATGATTGATCACAGTTCAATGCCAAAGGCTTCCCGACTTTGACTTCAGGCCACTTAACAACAGGTGCACATTAATGAATAATCTCACTAAATACTTGTGACTTGATGAATATTAATTCATTTAGTTCAAAGGGACACCTTTCATTATTTTTCCTCTCTCAAATGCCAGCGCAAGGTAGGGACAGGCTAGGCTATGAGTTCGAGAGAGTCAAAATGAAGGTCTTTTATCTCGGAAAGCTCTGTATGGAGGCAATGTGCGGAATTTTAACAGGGGAGCAAGCTTAGAAACCACAAAACACCGGGGCAGTACCCCACAATCAAACATTCACCGGGAAAAGTGCCAGGAACGGATGTTCGCCGTAGAGCGGAAAAATATTGAACAATTACTCAGTGGCTTTCTGCAGTTTAGCCAGTGTTTATGCACTCAAAGTCTCTCAATGCATCTGTCTTCATTTGAGGTCCTCTTTTGGATTTTGCCAGTTAAGGAGTTCATACCCGCCCACAACACTTGCAAACACATCCTGTCGTATTATAATGACTCATAGACATATAGCTGTGCGAAAAATAAAGAGAGATGGCATCGAAGAACCTTTTGAAGCAATTTATTTAAGAGTGTACTGGTATTTTCTTGGATTTCCTATCATTATCTATACCATTAAAAAGCTGCAAATAGACACAGACTCTACCTTTGACTCCTTCATCCATTACAGCCATGAGAGATTGTGATAGCTCATTTACTTGGAAAGCACAAACTTCCTTGTTTATTCTGAAAATTGTCTTTGGGAGTTTGTATTTGGAAACGATATTGGGGTGGGCACTGTAAAACCCAGTCAAATAAACTTCAGTTATGTTTAAAACCTGTGAAGGGAGACGCTTTCACATTTCTTTCTCTGTGTGCATTTCTGCAAAATTTAGAAACTTAGAAACTAGATTAAAGTTTTCCAAACTGTAGATACATGACTGTCACATTCTCCATCAACTAAGCATCATGTGTCTCATTTATCTATATGTATATTCTGTTAAAAGGTGTGCTTTCTTTTTCCAACTTTTAGGCCAATGAGACAAATCGGAATAAAATAATAAACTTCAGGAAAACGAGCACAAGCCAGTCTTTGATCCATCTCTAAAACTCAGGGGAAAAGCTCAAAGTAAGTTTTGATTTTGGTGACATGTCTTTTCTCGTACCTCTTTCTCAGAGAATTCTAACTGATTGAAACTGTGGTTCTTGTGGGGGAAACTTGTTAAGAAGTTCCTCAGCATGCTTCTGATCAAAAAATGATAAAGTATTGAAGGCACTGCTGGGTTAGATGATTCTTGACACAAGGTACATACGTAGAGAAAACTACACCGACATGTCAACTATAGATAAATATACAGCAATGTAATACTTCAAGTAGAACCTAAAACAATCAAAGCAACAGACTTTTTGGCGTTTTGGAGCTGAATTTGTTTACCCTTTTAAGCAAACAATTTTACTGAGTTAAAAATGGCAAATCAGCCATAATCACAAGAGGATTTCTCAAATGATATTAATTTCCAAAAGGTTTATATTATTTGTCCCTTTATTTACTTGGTTCAAATGAATCAGTATTATATGATCCGTCTCATGCTTTATTTGAGTAATGTACATGTCATGGCGAGCATTAATTGGAGCTCTTAAATTACCGATATCATCAGATGAATGCTTCCCTCAAGAGACATCATGACATCACAAGACAAAGTGTAACCAAATGTGAACACAAAATCAATAACGTCAGTGTAAATAAAACTGGCAAAGGTTCATACAATGTATCTGTGTTAATAATTCATGCCCCAATGCATTCTGGGAAAATGTTAAATGGGACTGAAATACAAAAATGTATTTTTACAATACTAAGTAAACAAAAAAACCTGCAATCATTTAGTTTTTCTCCAGTAGATGTATTCTGAAAACACATTTTACACTGTGTAAGCAATAAAGTCCTGCACTTGTCACATTCTCATCTCCCAAAGATGCTGTAGGACTTTGCATTCTACTTGACTTGATCCTCTCCTCTTCCTCCCTGAGGATTCTGACAATAGTTTCATATGGATCGGGTCCTGGCTGTCATTTTAGGTGTCCTTGTTTCTCCCACTGACACGTTGGATTAAAGAGGCCATATGATGGCAGTTCTTCAGGGACAGCCAGTCTTTGGACATCTTCAGGGACGCTTCATTCCGGGACAGTCACACCGACCAAACTGCCCTTGACTGCGAGTTCTTCTCTCCAGCACATGCTGTCTCTCAGGGCGTGAGTGCACGCTCGCTCACGAAAGCAGAACTTGTTTTCACACACTGCTGCTCGTGTCCTTTATGTCTGTGCATCTGATCTGTGCCAGTTATTATCTAAGCACATTACAATTTTTTGTGTCTTTTTTCATTTATGTAAATGCAAAGCTATTGAGCTAGTATAGAACACATTATTTTCAGTAAATTGAATGCTCACTCTCTTTGTGATATCTGATGTGATAAGCTTCTTTTCGGCTATCTGAGTATTCTAACCTCGCTTGGAGAAATATTGATGTATTGTGTACAAATGTCATACAGTATGTTTGTCTACAAAGTGTGCCTTATCCTTTTTGTTACTGAATAGTTTATTTGGAAAAACAACAACTTTTAAAGTTTAAAAAAATCCTATATTTGACTGTTATTATGTTTTTGTGTTAGTTGGCTGTTTTTTGGTTATTATTACAACCCAACTGCAGTTTGATTAAAATAGTTGGAATGCACAATAAAAAACTCAGTTTTAGAAAGTGACGTCTTGATTTCTCTAAAATAACATTTCATTCTGTTTATGTCTGTCATATCGACTGTATGGATGACTTTATTTAGGTTTTTCCTCACTGTAAAATGTTTTAATTCTACTGATTGTCTCAATGCAAAAACGTAGCTATTTTATGATGTGACCAATTTTGCCTAATTTGTATAAATGCATACGGTCTCATTCAAACAATTAAGTACGATTTGCTTTCGTACCAGTGACGTTAGATTTAGGGGTGGAGCTTCAGTATTGCTTTTTTCAAAAAATCCTATCTTTTAACTACTATTCAAAACGTAAAAATGAATACGAATAAGCTACCTCGAAACAGTTAAGATTCCCGTGAGATCACATTGGATATGCGGTAATTTTTCTGGTGCCCCATCTGCCAGAATTTATTACCCTATTAACTTTCATTACCCAAATTTTTGACAGTGCTGTTTGAGGTTTTTGCCACTGGTCCCTTTTCAATGACATCGAATAGAAATCAACCAGAGAGTGTCACAAATTCTGCTCACGAAACCTTAAATTTCAAATTTGAAAACGTATTATTTATTCCACATGATTCTGTTGGTAGTCCTTCGTCAAACCCTTACATGTCTGAAAGACAACACATTTCAGGGCCTCACGCGCGAGACGTTCCCTCAACGCTTCTGTTGCTGCTGTTCTGCACAGCTTCAAATGAGCCGAAGCCAAAAACACATAGCCTGGAGCGCAAAAGAAGACCAGGAAATACTCATGCAAGAAAGACCCATAATTGTATTCTTTTTGATGGGGATCCTCAGTTCTCGTACATACAGCTGGCCTTAGGATTTGTTGTAGCCATTTTCCAGTAGACCTTGCATAACCGCGGTTATCAGCTGAACAGAAAAATGTGGAAGAAGACCCTTATTAGGAGAGCTCATTAATGTTTGGTCGTGACTAAGGTCTTGTAAGCTTTGAGACAAAATCTGTAACGCTAAGCTACCACAAGAGAATCTCTTCAGAGGTTCTTGGTTCTCTGGACATTGGTCTCTTCTTTCAGGATCCTCTCGTATCTTCAAACCCCTCGTTGCTGAGTAACATAGTTGTTATAACTCACGTGTTAGTTCTGCAGCCCCTTTATCTCCCACCCCACGGAGAAATAATTACTATTCATTAAATGGGCTGTCAGATTTCTTCAGGCTCTTCTTCCTCACAAAATGTCCAGTGTTGTATGGTCAGAGCGCCGATTTCCGTTCCTTCACTAGTGTTGACCTTTACATTTCTTCACAAAACAGTTTGCAGGGAACAAATAACCTGGCATAGCGTATCCACTATGGGCAACCTGTTTTGTTCACTTTTTTCAGTTTTCTGTGTGTTCAATGTTCGTGGTGTTTTATCTTACTTTGGATCCTTAAAAATACACACAGGAGAAGAATCAGAAAGAATGTTCTTGCTCTGCAGTGTGGTGTGTCGAAGTCAGATTAAATTGTGTTCTCTCTCTTGCTTATCTACCCGCTTCCTCGCAGGAATCAGGTTCCAGCATGAACATATGGAGTTAGTAGGAAGAAGTCACTCAGGGCAAAACAGCCACTCCCATAAAAACATAGCTGTCGCCCTAAATCTAATTGAAGTTAATGAAGGAAATTGCTGCATATTATTGCTGCATAAGGATACGTTCCCATAGCAATACAGTGATGTTATTACTCTACATTTTACTTATTTTTATTATCTTAGAATGAGTTATTTCTATCTACATTCTATCTTTGCTGCTATTAACTAAGCTATATTGTTTCTACCTCAAACTATTTATATTCAGCACTTTGGTTCTGAACATTGATCCCTTCATAAAAAGGCAATGCATTGAGTCATGAGTCATGACCCTAGACTTCTCATCTGAGATGAAATAGTTGTATAAAATCTTTGCAGGCAGGCATAACAAGTATTTAAAAAATTCACATCACCAGAATGACACCACATTTATGAAATGATAGAGATACGATTTCAGACGCTTGACGTTTAAAGCGTTTTAAAACTGTCTGAAATGCTGCATTTATACAGACTGAAGTGTCCAGAAATCTGAAGTGTAACAAAAAAGGCCTTTAGAAAGAAGTATAAAGATGGATGAGGCAAAATACTTGCATCCAGAATCAAGAGCATTAAAGCTCGGAAAGTTCTGAAATAACATTGCTGAGGTTTTCCCAGGTGTCTGTGTTCATTCGGCAGTTAGTATGACCCCAAAACACCAAGAACAGCTTTAGTTTGACAACATGCCATTTTGACTGACTTAAAATACGAGATGGAATTAGTTATGTAATGATTTCATAGAGAATAATTGTTTTCTCCCCCTGTGTCTACTATATTACCGTGTGCATCTGATGATCTGTTTTTTTAATATGCTAATGAGAACTAGTTTTCTTAACATTTTATTTTTAAATCATTGAAACTGCGTGCAGACAGGCTGAAAATAGGTCACATTTGATGCGTTTCTAAAAAAGCATTATCTTGTCTATCTAAGGAGCGAAATAAGAATAAAACTTCTGGTGAATTCCCAAAGAAATAAAAACAAGGTTACTTGCAACTGTACTACATCTATTTTTGTGGGAATTTTGTCTGGCCTGTGTTGAAGGTAAAAGTACAAGTTTCAAGTGAAAGCCAAGAGAAGGCTACAATATTACATAATGAAAATGGAATCAATAAATGTCTGGATTAGACATGTTTCCTTTGACGCAGTCATCGTTTTGTATGTCGTATTACAAAATATATTGCAGATTTTTAGTAGATGTGCAGAGCCACTGAAAAATGAAAAGCTTTCTTAGTCAAGATATAATTGAATTTTAATAATAATATACTGTACAATGATTACATTAATTAATGTGAGCCATTTTTAAAAACACTGAAAGCTCAGCTATTGAACAAAAAAAGTCTTATCTCACATATCATTAAATAATTGAAATTGAACTACAAATGACTTTTTGACTATATACTGTAATGCTTAAAGGGACCTCCAAAAAACACAATAATAGCCTTTGATTCGAATCATAGTATTGGGATTTTAAAATACAGTATATAAAACAAATGAATGATGTGTTTGGCGTGGAGTTCATGCCAGTTCAGTGCATGTTGTCATTACAGAAAATAGGGGACCTGTCAAAATGTTCTCATTTTTGTGTGCAAAAGTAATTTCACTCGTGGTCTCAGATTTTTAGACGTCACCATACATTCAGTAGTTAGAAAACATTCAGCTTTACATAATGTTTATTAATGATTTGATATTAAAAGTTATTTTCATGCCTGACCTATAAGTACACTGTAACCTTCCTCGTGGCAGCCATGATAAATTCTAAAATATTCACATTGTTTATTACTTCTGTAACAGAAGGCGGTTTGGCTCTTCACTCTCTGGACTTTGTCTTCGTTGAAGGGTAAGAACTGATCCTCGTCTCAGACATAAGGATGAACAAAGAAAATGTACAGACTCCCTGTGATTTCCATCTCATGGATTACGTGATGCATCGCAGGTATAGACGGCACAGAGTCAGATATACTGTGACAGCGTACGAGACGACCCTACAACTCTCCATGACAACTGCAGAAATGCCACTTTTTTCTTTTTTTCTCACGCTGTAGTAGTTGATCTATATATATTGAAGCATTCATCCCATGTCAGAAAATCAGTTTTATGTAGATGCACATACAGTATATTGCATATATAGACATTCCAGTTTTATTCAATGACTTTAAAAAGCTTTTGTTTGTGGTTGATTAAGTTGACAAATGCAACAACCCAAGTAACTTAATTCAAAACACTTAAGTGATACGCTTTTTAAATCCTGAGAGCAAAGAAGTGCTTCTAACTGCAGAGATGTCAAAATACACTGGGTCACATCGAGGATTTTGGATAACGAGAAAGTATTGAAAATGTTTGTATTAAACAAAGCTATTGAATCGGGTAATGTAAATGAAACTCTGTATTTGCACATAGATGACACAAAATGCACTTCGCATAGAATACTTCAATTAAAAATGTACAGATTAAAGGTCACTGGAATTGAAATGAGAGAATTTAATATAGAGGAAAATAACAAGAACTACTGAAAAAGCTCAAGGATAGTTTTTTAAAGAGATTTTAAAGAGAGAGAGAGAGAGAGAAAGACACATACAGCCAAGTGTGCTTTGATATCAGAACAGAGACTTCACTTCATAAGGCAATTGTTTTGTGTTGAAGTGTTGTTTTTTGGTCTTGCACTTTCAAAAAAGTACAAATACAGATGTTTATCTGTATATATCCAAGAAGCGCTGTGAATCTTTTCTTGAATGAGATGGAGCAATATTTACAAAGCAGTCCACGAACCGATTTCAAAGCGATATTGTAAGTATGTTCCCTTAAGTAATTTCTTTAGAAGAGACTGCAGTGAACATAAAAAAACTGTATAGAAAGGTTGCCACTGAATTCGCTTTCATGTTCTCCTTTTGGTTTGGCCATATCTCTGAATACAAAGAAATTTCTGTCCGACATTCTGGCAATTCAATCATTCAATCCGGCATTAAATACAGATATACAGATCTCACGATACAGGATTTGCGACTCCAGATAAAATAGAAAAGCAAGGATTGAATTATTTGTCGATTTTTAAAACCGTTCTCCAAAACGTTACAGATTGTAACCCTTATCGTCTATTCTCTGCTTTTCAAACAATGTCATTGCCAAAAAAGACCTACGGCATCGGCACTTACTGTACGTGCTAAGAAAATGCAGGTATATATTTTCGCTTAAAATCTTCTCTTTCCATGTTTGATCAGGATCATCGAGTAGGCAGTTCCCTTAAGTTAAATCCCCATTCTATCAAAGGAATCCCTTGCTCAAAGACACTGAGTAGATTTGACCGTAGGCTAGATTTCCTCTTCTTCAACAAGATTTTCCCAGTGAGGGAATATTCAACAGCTTCTATGCTCCTGCAGTATATCAGTCAATTGAAAATGCTGTTTGTTACAACCGGTTCCCAAAGGAAGATGCTTCAAAGCCACTCTCATCCACTAACATTTACACAAACACACTGACAATATATTTATTTTCCTCCTCTCATCTCATTAACAAATACATTCTCACACGCAGGCAAAAATGAGCGACGAGAACTCATCCGAGCTAGCTGCACAGCTGGCTGAGTTCTGGCTCGGACGAATTAGGGAGTCTGGCGTTGAAACTCTGCAGCGCCTCCCGTATGCGCACAACCTCGCTGGACGACAGCTTGAGCCGGTGCCTCAGCAGGCACGAGAAGAGGTCCAACGGCTGGGCTCCCGGTGGAGAGAGCCTGTTGATGCGGTCCCTCATCTCCAAAAGCATGAGGAAGGCCGCATCCTGGGAGCCCTGCGTGTATGGGTAGTCCAACTGCAGGACCAGGTCTTTGATCCCCTCTGGGTCAAAGTGCATGCTGTAGCCGAACACCTTCATGCTGTTGATTTTCATGTAGCCCAGATTGGCCGACTGGTCGTCCAGGTCCAGCGGCTCGTAAAAAAGGGTCTCGTTGACGACGGGATCGTCCGTGATGACGCGGCTGCGCAAGTAAATATGTACCGTCTCAAAGAAGGACTTCCACCTGCTGCCAAGATTGAGGGTCCAGTTATAGCACTGGAGCGAGGAGTCCAGTTTAGTTCTTTCCCAGTCTGGAAAGTCCTGCTGGTTGATGGGCATGAACCAGCTCTCCGAGTGACTGCCCCCAAAAGGGTTGACGTAGATGGCAGGCACGGGTTCTAGCGTGCTGTTCTTGGTGGAACAGATCTGGAAAGAGATCCCCATCAACATATGCATGAGGTTGGACTTATTCTTGTTGCTCTTCAGGGTGAGCAGCATGCGCTTCCTCCACGCTGGGTTGAACCAGCTGCCCAGGCGCACATCGTTGCTGATGTAGATGGCGTGGACCTCCATACGGCTGTCTAACCTGTGGAGGAGGTAACGCATCTCCGCGTCTGGCATGTCAAAGTCAAAGTTGACGTAGTGGTCCAAAGAGTTGGCAATGTTGGGCCGACAGGAGCCCATATGGAGGATGCTTCCTGGGAGGCATGTGCCGCAGCGGGTAATGTTGTCTGGGGCACAGGACGAGCAGAGGGTCCCCTCGCCGACCCTACAGGGAACGGTGCCCTGGCAGACGTTGCGTTGGTCTGCGGGACAGATGCAACCCTGCAGTTGCTCGGAGAAGGTGCCATAAACGCCGTGCTCACTGCAGTACAACAGAGACTGGGCTTTGTTCAGCCAAAAAGCCAGGGTCCTGCAGAGGAAAACAGGATAATTGCAGATATGATTAGTCTAAGCTCTGCTAAATTAAGACATCGGTGACGTGACAAATTGTTTGAGTAGCGTGTTAAAACTCTTCATTTCCAGCGTCTGATTGATAAGAATATTAATTTTCTGCTGATTGCCTGTTCTTTGACAAAGGCAAATCGTTTTTAAGTGTTAAAGGAAGTGAGTCTTAACAGTACCAGGGGTGCATGTGAAGACACTGAATTATTTTTATAATGTAATTTAACAAAGAGACAAGTCAACTAAATTAATGCTCCGACTCTACAGGCTGTCCATTATCTTCCTACTCACTCCAACTTACAATGGTTGAATGCCTAATGCTGCACATAAAATCCATTGCTTTTTCTGTCTGCTGTTTCCCTGTGGAATTTCATTTGGTTACACCTTAAGTCCTGGACTCTTCAGTTCATTAAACACTCATGTTTAAAAACTCAATAAACAGCTGAATAAACCCCTAAGGAGTGCTCACACATTAATGGGAAAGATGACGGTTCGGTTTAAGCGCAAGTTGAAAAATGATTTAAAACAAATTATACTAAAGGAATAGTTTACCAGAAAATTAGACATCCATCCATCATAAAAATAATATCAAAACAGAATGTTTGTGATAGAAAATGATTAATATTTTGAACTATTTTAAACGTAAACAGACAATACAGTAGTGACAAAACATTTGTCAACTAGTCACCATCAACTAGTCACCATAGAAATTATATTTCGCCATATTTGAACTTATCTTGCTGGGTTATCTTTGTTTTCTATTTACATTGATATGCAACGTATTGATCTCTAAATATTAACGCTGGAACGATATATGGTGCAATTCCTATGTTCATTGTCTCAAAGAATTACGGTTTAATGCCGCCACATCTGAAAGCCATAGGGTATTCTGGTGCAGAAACTCCACAGAAGAAGTACAATTTACACACGTAGTTCAAGGAAATGCAAATGTTTTACAAACCATTTCAGTTTTGTTTCTCGATAATAAAGTATATTTATAATGATGAGTGTTGCTTTTTCAAATGCACGTTATCACCGACTCGTTCACATAGTCATTTTGGTTTGAACAGTTCTTCCTACTTCCAAAGAGCCGTAATTCACGTTAGATGTGTTTTTTGACCGTCAAATTTGTGATTAGGTAGAATTAATGTGAATCGCGATATATCGTCCCAGCCCGACGAAACAGGGTCAAAATATGTTGCTTGTAAACCCAAATTGAGTATGGATTACTTTTATGACGGGTGGGTGTACTTTTTATAAATGGTTTCATCGGAGGCCCTCACCTGGATGGAAGATAACATCCGGTCTATCGATCTGGCTAGTGGGTAAATATACAACTATTTATATTTAATTACATTTATCTTAATATAAATTTTTGTATTATTTTATTGTATTATAACTATATTAAATAAACGATTTGTTGAATTTTGTTAAATGCAATTTATTAAATTAACAAATTGTTGAATCGTTCGTGTAACTTTTAAAGAAATCGTATGGTACATTGAAATCTAGCGGTTGCGCTTGGTCTCGCACTCTAAACAGGAGCTAAATGTTGCCTTGTTTGAATACCATCCAGTCTACCTTCTCTCTTTATTTTTGTTTATTCCATGATCTCTGACAGCACGATTAGTTAGCGCCAACCTTTTCCTCACGGAATCATAAGCCAAATAATTTCCCAATAACAACGACAGCTGAACCCTGTAAAAGTCAAGCTCTAATAAATCACGCCATGTGGTACAATGCGCCTGTACACAAAAGACACACGCACGACGGCTAAGGAAGGCCATGTGCTATGAAATTCTCATGGCCAGTAGAATAAGATATCTCATGCCATTACAAAGCAGTATGATGTATGGATTTCTGAAGGATCTCTACAGTACAGTTCGCAGCTCCCTTTTTATGGCAGTTCATACAGAGTATGACATATCAATCCGTTTCAAACCTCTAAATTATGCGTGCATATTTTTTTCAGATGAACTAAATACGTCAGGTATTGATCTGAGGCTGTGCGTGGATGTGTGGCTTTGTACCTTTCTCTAGGCAGGCTGATCTGAGGCTGTGCGGGACAGCGCTTGCTGAGAGCAAAGAGCTTTCGTACTATCTTGATGGCTTTTCCCAGCACCGCTTTAGTGCTGGCCTCCAACAGACCGTAACGTCTCTGCAGGACCAGATCGGACGTCCAGAACCTTAAGATAGCGGAGGTGTTTAAAAAATGATCCGGCGGCAGTTTCCTCAGAAAGGCCTTGAACTCGTCTGGAAAAAAACAGAAAGAGAGCAAAACAAAAGTTAGCACGGTTATTATTATGACTTCCAAGCCTTGGAGAGGATGAATACACTATATTGAGCTGTTATGAGCTTTGAATCTAGCGAGATGAGACAACGTGAGATGGTTCATGATGCGAATGCATGATGGGAAATCTGTATATGAGTTATTGAGCGGCTGACTGCGGGTGTTGTAAAAAAGCTGTCGGTGACAATAATATTAATCACCTGACTTGCTGCATATAAGCAAGCGGAATAACGGCAGCGCTACGGTGTTGTAGATGGTAGATGTGTAGGGTTATTAAAACTTTGACAATCGTTTTGTACTGTTGATTGATCGCTGTTTGAAATAAGGACAGGTTGTCGAGTAATTTGTCTTTGGAACGTCGAGGTTCACTCGAAAAACTCTTTCCATTTCGAACTGCAATACAAACCGAAACAGCGAAACATTTGGAGTATTATGGGATATTATCGAGGGCTATTATCTGGAAATTCTGGGACCACTTAAAAAGGCATTAGCTTTCTTCAAAACTAAAAGAAATGGGAACATTAGCACAGAGCTGAGCCAATCCCTGGTGTTTCTCACATATAAGGCTTTACACTGATGTCACAGGGCATTACGATATGCACCGCGCGCCGCGGTGTCTCAGGCCATTACTATGTGCAATGATCCTGTGAGCGCTGAGCCCACGGGCACCTACAGACACGACTAAATCACAGTAATAATATTAGCCTAGGCTCAGACTGTCATTTGTGCTCGGTTTAACTATTGCAAGGTCTTTGTTCGCAAGACCTCTTTTTCTCTTACTCCATAATTTTCTCTGTGCACTTGTCATTTTGAATACGAAGAGAGAATAAAATAGAAAAATAAAAGAGCAGACTGCACACATCTGCATTACAATGATCAGTGTGGTCTGTACATACAGTACTCATAGTTGTTAGCTCAGGCTACTGGTGGCTACCATGCTAAATAAAAAAAAAACGCTTAAAACATATATTGTATTGGTTTTACTATAACTGGTTTAGTTGCAAAAAAGACCAGCAAGGTAATTCGTTTTTACCAAAGATGTGCAACATACTGATTGGTCGGATGTCAATATTTGGTGGTTTAGATGCCAAAGTCTCTGTTTAAAGTATTTTTAAAGCAGAGTTTTCCAAAGTCACACACAACCCCAGTAAATGTACCATTTACTATTTTGTACCATTTAGTAATAGTTAATAAATGTACCTCAAAAAACCCCAAATTGTTCTAGTTAAAACTCAAGTTATTTGCACTTTTTGTTGATCTTCGAAGATCAGTCATGCAAAAAGTGCATTTAAAAAACATATATATATATATATATACACACTCACCTAAAGTATTATTAGGAACACCTGTTCAATTTCTCATTAATGCAATTATCTAATCAACCAATCACATGACAGTTGCTTCAATGCATTTAGGGGTGTGGTCCTGGTCAAGACAATCTCCTGAACTCCAAACTGAATATCAGAATGGGAAAAAAAGGTGATTTAAGCAATTCTGAGCGTGGCATGGTTGTTGGTTCTAGACGGGCCGCTCTGAGTATTTCACAATCTGCTCAGGTACTGCGATTTTCACGCACAACTATTTCTAGGGTTTACAAAGAATGGTGTGAAAAGGGAAAATCATCCAGTATGCCACAGTCCTGTGGGCAAAAAAGCCTTGTTGATGCTAGAGGTCAGAGGAGAATGGGCCGACTGATTCATGCTGATAGAAGAGCAACTTTGACTGAAATATCCACTCGTTACAACCGAGGTATGCAGCAAAGCATTTGTGAAGCCACAACACGCACAACCTTGAGGTGGATTGGCTACAACAGCAGAAGACCCCACCGGGTACCACTCATCTCCACTACAAATAGGAAAAAGAGGCTACAATTTGCAGGAGCTCACCAAAATTGGACAGTTGAAGACTGGAAAAATGTTGCCTGGTCTGATGAGATTCGATTTCTGTTGAGACATTCAGATGCTAGAGTCAGAATTTGGCGTAAACAGAATGAGAACATGGATCCATCATGCCTTGTTACCACTGTGCAGGCTGGTGGTGCTGGTGGTGGTGTAATGGCGTGGGGGTTGTTTTATTGGCACACTTTAGGCCCCTTAGTGCAAATTGGGCATCGTTTAAATGCCAGAGCCTACCTGAGCATTGTTCTGACCATGTCCATCCCTTTATGACCACCATGTACCCATCAACTGATGGCTACTTCCAGCAGGATATTACACCATGTCACAAAGCTCGAATCATTTCAAATTGGTTTCTTGAACATGACAATGAGTTCACTGTACTAAAATGGCCCCACAGTCACCAGATCTCAACCCAATAGAGCATCTTTGGGATGTGGTGGGACGGGAGCTTCGTGCCCTGGATGTGCATCCTACGAATCTCCATCAACTGCATGTTGCTATCCTATCAATATGGGCCAACATTTCTAAAGAATGCTTTCAGCACCTTGTTGAATGCCAGGTAGAATTAAGGCAGTTCTGAAGGCAAAAGGGGGTCAAACACAGTATTAGTATGGTGTTCCTAATAATCCTTTAGGTGAGTGTATGTGTGTGTGTGTGTGTGTGTACAAGTATGTAAATGTAGTGATGTAAATGAACATGTTTTCTATCATTTCTATATGCTTTCAACTTAGCTTTAAATGTCACAAAAACAGCATACATTCACATAAATCGAATTAGCTGTCAAAAATATAATGTGAAGCCATTACACATTTATAATGAATGTCATTTACTGTGAAAACAATAGCAATTAAATGTTCTTTCAACCGTGAGAATTAATAAATGATATTATAGAATTGAATAAAACTATAAAATAGGGTTGGGAATCGAAAATCAATTCCTATTTTGAATTGGAATGAAAAGGCACGGAACGGCCCTTTTAAAAAATACCTCCAATTTTGCTCTAAAAAATCCATTCAAACGTTTCATTGCATACAGTAAATGTAAAAATGTATGTGCTAGAACCATACTGAATAAATTGTGTATGATCAATATACATCTTTTGTGTTACGTTATCCAGTATTTTGATAGCAAAAATGTCAACAAAGGTATTGGATGCTAATGAATAAAATTGTTGCAATGGGGAAGAGGACTACAAAAATTTACATTTACATTTATTCATTTGGCAGACGCTTTTATCCAAAGCGACTTACAAGTTGTTTTTTTTACAGTGGCACATTACTGCAGAGCAATCAGGGGTAAGGTGTCTTGCTCAAGGCACTTCAGTCATGACCTGCTGGTACAACCGGCAACCTTCTGATCACAAGCCCAACTCTCTAACCATTAGGCCTCATGCCTCTCTATGCCCTGTGTATAAAGCCCCAGGAGTCCAGTTTATGTTACAGAAATATTTATCACAGTGCCTGAAGTGAATTGCAGTCAATAAATGAATAAAACTTAGAATCATTGATAATTTATCCTGGTTTTTC
Organism: Barbatula barbatula; assembly: GCF_947034865.1. NCBI lineage: Eukaryota > Metazoa > Chordata > Actinopteri > Cypriniformes > Nemacheilidae > Barbatula > Barbatula barbatula. The sequence goes on from NC_136764.1 coordinate 24,499,264, forward strand.
CTACAGTCTATGTAAGAAGAACCTTTATCACCCCATGAATCCGAGTCGAATCCGCAACATGCTTGCGTTCATCTCATGATAACAAAAGAGAGAGTTTAACATCTACATTTAGAACAAAAATACACAAGGACAAAGATCAGGATTATGATATGGTAATATAACCCAATAAAACTACAGCCATTCATTTTGTATCCTATCTCAACAAATCAAAACGCAATGACCTACCGGCCCGTCCCCGTATGCCAGCATAAAACCTAGCCATATGCAGCTTTGCTTTTATGAGACTTTCTCTCTCTTTTACTATCTCTCTCCGGCTCTGTTGACAGAAAAATCTTCTCTCCATCTTCTCGGCATCTCTTTATCTCTCCCTAACCCACATTCTGCAGGAGTGGAGATCTCATTATTCACAGCACATTTAGACAATCCAAGTCGCCTGTTCTTTCCTTTTTTGCCTCGCACTGGCATTTATGACATTACGGTCAAATTTATGGACAATTTAGACCTTCCTAAAAATGTCAGCTTAAACGATGAGGTTATTTTCTTCAAAACACATTCTCATTTTGCACATTAGCACTTCACATTTCTATGAACATGGACTGATGGGCACCAACCGGCATCCGTGCGTGTTCAGCTAGTCGCTCAACAAGGTCTTAACAGCATTTGTGCTACATATAAGTGACTAAAGGCACATTCTCTAGAGGAACGTCACCTTTAAGCTCAACCCCACTGAGGCGCATTTTTCTTTAGGAAAAACACACATATCGCTGATTTCTTATGCATGGCTTGCAATTCTCAAACGTGTTTGTACAGAATTAGATCTGTTTAATGAGCAAGTGTGCGTGCTGGATTTATCACCATCATACAACAACAGCCCCTTCTGGGGATCATTGTAGAGGGAGGGGGACTGTGACATTTACTGTACTTGCAACATTAAATGTGTTTTTCGTTGGTGCACATGGTGAAAACTACAAAGTAGAAGTAATCAACGCGGTCTGAAAACTCAAGGAAACTTTCTTTATAAACATAAATTCCTTTATATAATAAATAAAGGTTCAAGTATCATCACTGATATTTCATACCTTCTACAAAGTTTGAAAAGCTGTCAACAGAGCCATAAACAAACAAATCGATAGTATTAAGAAAAAAGGCATACGGATACATTATAAAAGTAAAATCTGCCATATTTTTCTTGACAATGAAATTTATACATCAAAAGTCCAGTGTATGAAATCTAGCGGCATCCACTGGTGAGGTTGTGTATTCTAGCCAATGGCTCACTCCATAGCTCACCCCTCCCTTTCAAAGCACTTTGGTGGCTGACACAGGACTAAGATGTCGTTATGTTTTCATTTCTTTGCTGAAGATTTTACGAAGCGCGCTCTGAAGAGCAGTTTGTCCGTTTAGGGCTACCGTAGAAACAACATGGCGAATTCCATGCAAGGGGACCCGCTGTGTATGTAGATAGAAATGGCTCATTCTAAGACAATAAAAACATAACGCTTCATTATGTAATGTTGTTATACACCTCTGAAGTCAGTTATGTATATTATATTGTCAATTGATCCTCCAAAAAATGACACCTTTAATACGTTTTAACTGGAACTTCTTTAAATGTACAGGTAAGCAGAAAATCTCATCAGTATGATAAAGTTAGCAAAGTCTACGCTGTTCGTCAGTATTTTAGAAATTCAATTTCTGAATTCAAAGCATCTAAATAGATTTGTTTCTGTGGCGAAAAGCTTCCGCTACAGTGATCTGCTTTTTTGTGCATTAGACAGCTGTCTGCAGAAGCAAGGATGTCTGCCGATAAAATCTGATCTATGTTTGTAATTATAAGCAAAACATCAATGGAACGCCAGCTATTCACAAGCAGAGGCGCTGAGGAACCTTAACTTTACATTTCAGGCTGAATGCAAAGTCGGGCGATGTTGTTGAAATTACCTATATACCAGCCTTACACTTTTTTCATTAGATGCAAATAAGACTCACAAATTCATTATACCTGTAATGAACTGTTTTGCATCTAAATAGCAGAGAACATAATTATCATCCCCAAACTCAGCAGAAGTTGCGTTTAATGCGACGCAAGATACGTTCTGCGAATTTCAACTTCTTTAATCAGGACACAGGAGATAAATCAGATGGAGGATGCTGAAAGTGGGACCTTCTGCCCCTCACCTTTTTTTTTGCTTCGCTCTCGATGAGAAAACAGGACACCTGTATAATGTATTCAAATGAGCGCTTTCCCTCTTCACGGGAGGAGGAGGCAGTCTTATTTTTTTGCAGAACACACAGTGTTGCCTGACCTCTATACGTCTTCGTATCTCTTAAGTGGAAAATTATTTTAAAGCCGGAAAAACTTGGTGGATCTCGGAGGAGAGAGGAGTAATACACAGATGAATAGCAGCAACGGGTGATACATTACGGCCTTTTTTGAAGAAGATGTCTAGTGACGGGGTCCCGATGAGACATTTCTCATGGTGCGAAATTAAAGATATTCAATCAGTTCAGACAGTCGGGCCAAAAGATCCCACTTTCCCCGGACATTAATGCAGAACTGAGCTGTTTGTGTAATTTTAAAAAGAGACACTTTAGATCTGAACAGAAGAGTTTCCAAAGCTGTCCAAGAATTCACACATTGAAATAGGAGCCATGACAAATTTAACACATTTACACGTATGTGCCATTACATTTGCAGGTGTCATCTCAAGCTTCTGAATCATCCTTCTTTAATATTTCCAAACAAATATTCGTTTCCTATATTGCCATTTGTGGGTATATTCAGCATATACAGAGATCTCGGTGTGCAAAACAAGAAACATAAGGCACAGAATACTACCAACATGCATAGCTGGTAACCTGTTGAAGGAGAGTGCTCCTTTTAGAATAATAATGCAGTGTCGTAAGAGCTTGTCTCTGATAAAATACTGTTCCCTCCACTACCGTTGTCATCAGAGCTCGGAAGCAGTCATTGAAATATATTCCTCTCAGCTCTTGACGCCGGTGAAACCCTGAGCCATAAATACAGAGCCTTTACCCTCTTTGTCTTGGTGCCGTGTACCGCCATCACTGCTTATTGTACTCAGGTGGGCACTTTCAACAAGGCCAAGCTGAGTTTGTTGTGGTCTCAGCCTCTGAAACCTTATAAAGACGATCAATCCAAACGAAGACGGTAATTTTTGCCTATCAAAGTCTGGAGAGGAACATAAAACACTCGAAACAGTTGCTTGTAAGTTGTAAAGTATTGGTAGAGACCATGGCAGTGCGACGGAGTGCAAATTTGTCATTTTTACATCTATGGTGGCAAATCGCAGTACACTTGCACACGAAAAAGATCGAGAGAAAATATTTGTGTCTGTTATTCCATTGAACAGAGGTGTGCTGTTTATAGCCACTTTTAAAGATTTATGTGACATGCAATGAAAAGACATTTTTTAAAAAGGCATACGTAACTATACAGCAGGGCATTTCTGCTCTAAGTAAATGATCTTCATTATAATCGCCTCATGCTTCTAAGTTAGCAAGAATTACAGCGATGCTTATTTTTCTTAATAGGCCATTACTACGTAGCGTATCAGGCCAGCGAGTTATTATGAGTTTGGGGTGCACTGGGGCCTGGTCTGAACTTAAATGGGGCAGGAGGATAAATGAAGCCCTTATAACATAAAACAAGTGTCGGTGGGCTGCAGCGTATCCGCAGCCGTGGATCAGAACAGAATGAACTGTGCTGTCACACAAACCGGATGGTCACATCATTAAAGACAAAAAAACTTTTTTTATATAAATCTAAAATATAAAGGCTTTTGAGTTTAGAGGCAGACGGTTGTATAACCTTTTTTTTAGCTGTAAATCCTCAAGTACTTTCTTGTTTTTGCTGAAGCAGAGCTTATTTTTGATCATTCACACCCAAACAGCCCAAACCGGGTAATCGTATTTCTTTCACTTTCATCAAAACCACCTTTCACTTGCACAACAAAACAGATTCTCAAAAGATCGCCGGTGCCTCTCTTCTGCTGCCTCACTCAATATTCCATCACTGTCAGACAGCTATAAAAAAGAAAATCTTCTCGTCTCCGTGCGTCTCTGAATTTCATTATAAAATATTATTCTCTCGGCCTCCATACAAGGTCAACAGCACTGAAAAACAAAAGCATTAGGTAGCCTGCTACATACAGTATTTAAAATAACAGCTTGAAGTTACTTTTTACCTCGCCGAAACACTGTTTAACAACAGATGCGAGTTTAACTCAATACACAATGTATTGAGTGAGATAACATACACATACACAATATAACTATACTGCAGTAAATGTCACCAAACATTGAATCATACCGGTGTGCTGCAGAATTTGGCACTTTATCTTTGCAGTTTTTACACGTATCCTTACGAAACAGGAAGGGGTGGGACATGCGGAAGGGATTTTTTATTTTATGATCAAGATAAAAGGCTTCTCTGTATGTTAAAGGGCACGATTATAATGTACTATTTGAAATTTTGGGAGGAAAATGTGCATTTTCATTGTGTAGTGCTTTCACAGTAGAAAACTACATTGCAAAAGTGCTTTTGGTTTAAAAACAGCAAACACTACCATACAGAACAAACGTACAATTTTGAATCCTTTTAATATTTCTTTAAAGTGCCATTTTAGCTAGCTTAGCCGACATTTCTAATAATACGGTATGTTTCTGTCAGAGTGCCGCTTTGTATCTCTAAAGACATTTTTTTGTAGCGCCTGAGCCGGAGGGCTGGAGTCAGGTCTGCTGCCGCATTAGGTTTCTGACAGCGGGGGTGACATCACATGTCACAGAGGCAGTAGTTCAGTGACCTTGATGCTTCCCAGGAACAGCTTTGCTCATTCTATCTGCTGGCATCTTTGTAGGGGAAAAGTATTTGCTTTGAGTTCTCATCTAAAGCTTTTCTGACAGCTAATTGCTAAAAGATATCTCTGTAAGACACAATTCAACATTGGATTGGGGCGTGTTGGCGTGGCCCTGCTTATCATGTAAATAAGCATATTGCATGTACCAAGCATATTGGTAACATGTAATTTATTGAGCATTATTTTTCAGCTTTGTTTGATTTGGAAGGGCAGCAGGAAATAAGGGGTGCGAACGCAAACAAGCGCAGATGGCTTTATGAATTGAACAGGTGTGCGGTTAAACGCTACTTCCGTTACATGCACAAAACAATGAACATCTGCAGCATCTAATCAGGGCTCTTGAATTTTATTTGCATCACCAAGATGTATTTTATGGCTCCTGTTCTCTTTTTCTTACGGGTTAGGCTGCTCAAGTAGTTCTTATATCAATACAAAATGGCTCCCAGTCAGTCGTTTTATATCAAAGGCACTTATTTCTTCAAATTTGCTTTGTTGCAGCTGAATGAACACTGTCAACCTGTTTGTTCTTACTGAAACAATTAAGATCAAAAGAAAAATGAGACAAAGCGCTGGCACTATGACCCACAGAACAAACCCAAAGTGAAATCATGCATTCTGTCATGGAAATGTGATTGCGTAGGCAATAAGACCAAAGGCGTAGTTTTGGTTTAACATTGGCAACGTGTATGTTTTATCCCACACTGTGAAACTGCCAGCTTTTGTTACTAATAAGGACAATTTATATTATATAACGCATAACATGTTTGTAAAATACCTTTTGTGCACCGATTAAAATGATACAATGCTTCCTTAAATTATATAAAAGCTAATCGACTGCACACTTTCTTTGTGGGAATGCTTTAAGAGCATATTGTGCTAAACAGTGACTGTTTAATATATAAAGGAAAATGATTTAAATGCATTCATTTCACAAATAAAAGCATGCAACAATAATCCTGTTTATTTAGCCATATTTTGCCCCTTGTAAAAGAGCTGGTGGTAAACCATAAATCTCGGCAGTCACAGCGGGGAACGTGAGGAAATGTTTCAGGCTTTCTTCCTGAAGGAACTTTTGCAGCTTTTATAAGCATAAATGATATTTGAGGACCTCTCATTTTGTCTGAAAATTTTGGTCAATGTAAAGTTAATCTACTATTCTTCTGCTTTTACTTTAAGCTCTGGGCGAGATATGAGCCCCGGCTGATTCAGTGTTTATTTGGACCTGTCTTATTTTAGATGTGCTCGACTTTAGAATGTTTCAGTACTGTGATAATGCATCATTCTGCAATTAAGAATTACCCCAATAAATTGATGAAGTTTAAATATACCATGGTCAGTCTGAATAGTCGATTCGTTTGATCAATCAAAATAACTGTTAATTTCATCTGCGTGATCAAAAATTACACCGTAAACATCAATAACAGCTTTAACTTGGCAAATGACCGTGATATAATTGGAACCACCAGATGCGAAGCGGAGGTACATTAAAATCCTCCGATGCATGGCTAGCTGTAGATTATCCCTTACGAATTCACAAAGAAAACATGTGTCTTGAAATAACCAGATTTGTTCGATGCGTGGATTTTCACTGAAAACAAGGAATTATAGTGGCTCCTCCCACTTTTACAATAAGCAAATAGCATTTTGTTTACCCAACAGACTGGAACTTGATTATAAGGTGAAGAGCAGAATGATGTCATAAAAACATAATTGATCTGCATTCGCAGAAGTGAAGGATTCTTTGCCTTTCTGTCAGTGACTTGGAGGACTGTAAACTTAAGGCTAACGTGATCCTACTAAAACCCCCAAAATTCAATTTTGATTTCTTAGGGACTTTGAACTGGACTGTAGAAATTGAAATTCTGCATCCAAGGCTCAATTTTTGATGAATTTGCCCTTGAACGTCTAGTTCAGGTTTTGTCTGAGCTGTTTACTGTGTTCTGACTGTTTAAGGTCTGTGGAGCTCTCAGCTCAGTCACAGTAAAGACAATCTGACATGCCTGACAAGCAGTAAGCGGTTAAACTCTGTCCTAATCTCACTCTGTTCAAGATGTCATTGTACCAAGGTGACACCAAAACGTCAACCTGTGATGTTCACAAATCCAGTCCGTTACCCTTATTTTTTAATGGTGGACAGCCTCCACCAAAGGTAGAAAAACAATTCTTACTCTGCCTGAGCTGACTTTTTGCGAGTCAATGAAAACCAAGCTGTCCATAGCTCAGCACTCTTTACGCAAAGACTACGATCTCATGGCAAGTACATTGGAAAAAGCAGACAAGAGCTATCTATTCACCGCTTGACTAAATTTATTGTATTTACAGGGTTCAGAGTGACTCACGGTTGACGTAAATCTGCTGGTTTTGCTGCCATCGCAATACATGTCGGAAAGGATGATATCTGACCCTGACAATTTTATTGGGTCCTAAGAAATTGCCTAGAGCAGAAGCTCAGGTGTAGAATGCAGAAGAGATCCAGAGCAGATGCTACCTGAAATTGTGTCCAATGTACGTCACTGCCATGTAAATGGTGAGGCCAGACATAGGCCTATAGTCATACAAATTAGTTTTTAAAATGAAGAATAATTAGAATATATTTCGAATAATGTAGGAAACCAATTAGCATCCATTGACTACAGTAGAAGGTTTTTTTTCTACTATGGAAGTCGGTTCGGTTACAAACACATGTTTATTCTTTGTGTTCAGTGGAATTACAAAATGTGTACAGGTTTGAAAAATCTTGACAGATAAACCGTCTGAATAGGCCTTTTTCACACGACTTCACGTATCTTCCGTTCTGCCGTGAAGCAGTGTATCGTTACATCAGCTAGCGCCTTCATTATGGAGTTTACCAAGTCCCTTGCCCAGCTGCCACAAATATGGCTAGATGACAAGTCGCTTGTTACAAGATCAAAAGCTAGATAAAGGATACTTATTCTTCGATGGAGGTCTACTTATGAAGGATGACATTCCGATCAGAAGCAGGTTTACACTTGTCTTGTCTTTTCATTTACATTTCATTTGGAAGACTCTTTTATCCAAAGTGACTTACATTGCATTGCACTATACTTCTCAATGTGTGTGTGGACAAAATTCAGATACAGGTCTCATGTAAATGACAAATGTAAACGCACCGAAAATCAAAATGGACAATTCTTATTTTTTTTCTTCCTGTGGCTCAGTGGTTAGAGCATAGAATGCCAAGGTCATGGGTTCGAACCCAGGGGATTGCACATACTCAGAAACAAATGTATAGTACAATGCAATGTTTCATGATCCTGACTCTCCTTGTCTTGGTTTTCGAGTCTTGTGGCAGGATCATGTCAGGTCCATGTGTTTTATGTGAAGAGTTGGCATGACATGGTTTGTTTTTGTAATCTCTCTCTGCGGTGTTGCGTCCTTTAGCCCCGCCCCCTTGGTTTTCTGTTAGCCACCCATAAGTGCTTCATTTCCCTCACCTGCCCTGTGTAAATTCCCTGTTAGCGTTTACTTCCCTTCACCTGCCCTTCACCCTCCCTTTGTGATCATCCCTTGTTAGCGTTTCAATATACAGTATATAGTCTTAGTGCCCTTTGTTCCTTGCCGGTTCATTGTTTTTAGTCTCCACTGTGGCATGTCACCATTCTTGTCATACTTATTATTTATATTTCTTAGACCTTGTTTATTTTGCCCCTTCGTGGGAAGTTTAGATTTGTATTTATATTTAACTTGCCGTGTTCCCCATCGTGGGTTTTTGTTTTTATTATGAAAAGTTTTGTTAACCCTTCCTCTGCCTTGCACTTGGGTTCTTCCACACGCCGTTCATGACACACTGTAAGTTGCTTTGGATAAAAGCATCTGCCGAATAGGTAAATGTATTTTTATGGAGCGTTGTAGTGTTTTTTTAAATGTATTTATTTAATTCATGCGCCCTTAAAATAAAAACACTAGCCTCCCTCAAAAATAAATACAATTATTATGCAGTTGTCGACATACAGTGATACTATATCATAAATCTAAAAAGGAAATGTGAACAGCATAGCGAGAAATGAACATTAGGTAACAGTTTATGTTAGCTAATGCATTTACTATTGTTAACAAATAGTACCTTATTGTAAAGTGAAATATTTAAGAAATATCAGTTGTGAAATTTCCTGCCTTTGGGAACTATAACATTAGATGAATCTGAATATCAGATTAATCAAAAATCTCAAACTGTTCATTGATGTCAAGAAGAAACAACTGAGAAATGGGCACATTGACATAACATGGATCTGTGCCATGGAAAAGTATTAAAGAGACTATTAACGTTGACTGCGAAGCTTCCTGTCATTTTTCATCCAAACAAGACAGACAGAACAAAAGACGTGTGGACAGCTTAAGTAGCTGTTGGTAGACTATTTCTGACAAGCAGGAGTAACTACATCCCTTGCCTATCATTAACCCCTCTCTCTTTCCACTGACGCTAGAGTGTCTTTTGATGTTTATGAATTTTTATCACATGGATGAAGGTCCACCCTCCAGTGATGAAAGCAGATATCGATTGTGTTTCTCAAGAGACTGTCTGAACCAATTTAACAGCAATTAAGCCAATTAATCCAAACCGCACTGCTCCTGTCGATCATCGCAACGCATTTTAACAACGGATGCACATCTTTTTTCAGAAGGTTCGTGCAATCGTTTTTTAAGGTTGAAAGGTCGATAGTTTTCAAACACATCACAGAAGCAGTACCATGCGATGAAAATTCAATTTTGATGGGAAAAAACGACATTAAAAAGATAACACAAGGAACAAAACATACTAAATGTATAGGTGTGTGTGTTGGTGCATGTTATTTATAATATAGAATTTGATATCAAATAATAAAAAAACATAAGGCTGCATTACAGAATATGATTTCAAGACTATCGGATAGCTAACATCATCTTCCACCTACATATCGGTATGGGATCATCTAGAACAGCCCTCTGTATGAAGATATCAGATGACATAACGTTACGGCTTCTACGAGAGCAGATGTTTGGAGCAGAATATTGGATTCCTTCAAAGATTCATTTCTGTCCTCCATTTTGTTTCTGATAATTAAATCTACGACAGCAGTGCTCCTGGGTAAAAAAAAATCTCAGTGTGATGGTGTGAACGGTAATCTAAACTCTGCCGTGAACAGCACCACGTAACAGTTTTTTTGCTCTGTGTGTGCGTGGCCTCTCTTCCCGATGACATTATTTCGAGGTGCTCAATGGGTGATCTCGGCGAGAAATGTGACCTGAATCGAAGCCCTTCTCGAATTACCCCATGTGGATTTGATTCTTTTCCCTTTACACCGGCACATAGATCAGCCCGCGTGCAAGATGAACTGCCATTTGTCTCTCACATATGTCAGCAGAAGGGGAGTGAAGGAGTGCACGGGCTACCTGCAGGTCTAAGTGGCAGCCAGTAAGAAAGTGACACTTCTAATACCGTCGCTGATGAAAATTACAGAATTTTTTCACCCAGCCAATAACTCATTTTGCACACACGCGCTGCGCAAATCTGTCCTCATTTCATGTGCGCCACCTGCCACATTTGATGACTGCTGCTTATCAATGTAGGAAATATATGCAGTTGTGTGAAACACGGCTTCCCACCGGTCAGTGGGAGTGGCATGTGACCGAGCTTCGGAAAAGCGAGGAGGTCTAACGTACCTGGAGAAAGTTTGCATTTCGGTTCATCTAAAAGACAGTTGAAGCAAGACCACCCGGCGGTCCTCCATCACCCGCACACAAACCCTTCAGCTGTCTGTGTTTCTAAGGAAATTCTTTATCTTATTTTTATTTTTAGGTTCCTCAGGTTGGTTTTAGTTTTGTTAAAAATACATTCAAAACTGGACCTTTGTGACTTTTACTCCATGTCTATTAACTGAGGTTATCTACTAATGGAAAAATGTGACAAATCAAAAATAGGGACATGGCTCCCCAATATTACAACATATACTGTATCCAACCGGATGGCAAACACACAGCTCATGGAAGTAATATAATCTAAATCCCATTGGCTAATAAAACAAGGAACTTAATGTTTACTAGAAAATGATGTTCATAAATTGAAAAAATAACGAAAAAGGTTTTTGTGAAATATATAAGAAAGGTTTTCTATGAAAACGGTCTTCAGTCTGTGGTGGTACATCAGTGGTTCATCAATTATTGATCAAATATTTTTTTTCAAAAATGAAACACAAAAATGCTATTTAGTTATAAAGAATAATTTTATTATATTAATTATATAAAGTAATTTAATTATAAATATCACAACTCATTTCAGATGGCATTTTAATATCTTTGTAATGTAAGCATCATGAAGTATGTGATCTCGATTGTATTGCGCTGTTTTCGTGTATAGGTCATGCTCAAATTCTCAATTTTAAGCTGTGTGTACCAAGGGTCCCTCTTCCTTCCTTCTTTCTATCTGTCGTCGGGTCCCCGGTCTTAATAAAGGTTGAGGACCCCTGTCCTATGGCATAAAGTAATGACATGTTTATGTGTAAACAAGCGTGAGATGTTGTCAGAGTGTTGTGGAGCTGTCTTACACCACAAGTAAATGCACAACCACAAAGTCCTACACTGTCCAACACTGGACCTTGTTGAAGCTCATGTCCCTATAGGCCAGGACCTATCTGTCAGTCTGGCCTGGTGCGTCTCGCCACAGGAAGTGTCATCAGCATCCCAGAGCTTTTGACAAGAGCTTCAAGCATTGCTGTTCTCAAGAAATTCTGTCTTACTAAATGTGTTCAGGTTTGGCCATCCACTTGCTCGCCAACAACTGCCTGTCAGCAACTTCGCAAAGTTTCAGGAAAGTCTTAACAAAAGTTTTTGGACTTTTCCTGGACATTTTAAATAAGTCTTTCTATATGTTCGATTTTAAGGTACAGTATGTGTTTAGCAAATTTCAAATAAACTCCCATCTGCATTTATTTAGCAGAAAATGAAAACTGGAGAAACAGGTCAAAATATTTGTATCCCAAATACTGTTTTCATGTGTCTTGTTACGCTGTCAGACTTTAACATTGCTGTTGGATGACGTTACGTCACTCCTGAGGTTTGATTTTGTTGACGGTGAAAAACACAATGTTCTTCTGTCACATAAGAAAAAACTCAACACCTCTGCCAGCAAAGACAGAACAACAGAGAACAGTTCAGGTGTAGTTAGTTAACAATTTTGGAGAAGTATTTTGGTTAACAAAGTGCATTTGCATGCAATTTCATAAATCAAGTTTACCTTTTTTTATGTACCGTATGTGCAGTAATTTTGAAGCAAGAGAAAACTTGAAATATCCATAATCAACCTGCTTATCTGCTTAAAAATGAAAATGGCCTGACATCCTGAATGTCCCATTAGGATCTGAGCTGTTAAATGTACTTAATTAACAACAACAGCCAAGCCGACAGAAGGACTGCGCTATGAATTATTCATTTCCTAAATCCACCCCAATTATTTCCCCAAGCAACATGCAGAAATTAAATAAGAAACTGGTATTTTCAGTGTTCGTGACACAATGATGCGTAGGTCGACCTGTTCTGAGCCTTTTTCAGCTTCTTTGGGGATTTAGTCGGGCACACGTATCATGTTTCTGACAGTGCTACAGTTTTGTATAATCCCTGTTTAGACTAACCAGCCTCGTCACTGGATTGAATTCATTGGTTCATGGGTGAACTATCATTTAATCCCCACCACATCAACCATGCTACTTCTGATTTATTTATTTTATGAGATGCATTTACATTTACGCTTTTATCCAAAGCGACTTCCAACTGCTTCCATTTTTAACCTCATTTGTAACAACATAAGGACAGCAAAGGCGTAAAACTGGTCTCATACAGTATAGCCTACAACAGTATACAAACTAAGTTTTTTTTACGATAGAAAGAGTAGAAAAGAGATCGAACTAAAGAGTGTGTTTTTAAAGATGGCTTCAGAATCTGCTGATCTTAAATCCTGCATTTCATGAATCAAATGCCAAACAAGGTCGTGTGTTTATTAGGTGTTACATTGTTCACCACAGTTCACCACAGTTAACACAAAACTAAACTAACAAACAAAAATCTCAAAACTCTAGCTCTCACTTTAGGTTTCGTCCATTAATGACTGAATAAATTGAAAACCCGTCTAAATGTCAAGTGCGATCCAGCTAAGACACGGATATATCAGAATATGTCTGTGGAGTGTAATCCTCTTTATACAAACTCGGTGGTTGGTAAGTGGGTGCCATTTATTGAACCAAAGAAATCAATTTGCTTAAAAAAGACCTTAATTTGTTGTTTATTGCTATCGGTCACTTTCAAACAGCAAAAGGGTCTTATCTAAGTGCGAGCGGTGGGTGCTTTAATGACTAATTGAGCCCATAAATGGACAAAACCCCCGTGAAAATCTCCATTGGCAGACTCTGATGAGGATAAACATGTTGCCAGGGCTGGTTGTTGGTGGTAGCATGTAAAAAACAACAACCACCTTTTTTAATTAACACAATGGGAGAGTTGGACCAATCAAGCTGTGAATTGAAGGATGAAGAACTGTAAATGCAAGAACCTTTGGCTTCAAAGGCTGGATTTACTGTTGTAAACAAGATCAATCATGGCGGTTTAACGAGAGGTGCAAAAATCATTGTGCGCCATGGTTCCGAAAGCAACCCGATAAGAATACCGAGCTGAGAAAAGGTCAATGCGTGGGGTTTGTGAACAAAGTTGAGTCCGCAGAATATGAAGGGAAATGATTTCACATTGGTGAAGTATCTCTGATTGTATTGCTGTGTGGGTGTGTGATTGTGTTTATCTGTCCTGTTTGAAATGCACAGTGTAGGAGGTTGGGAGACTAACCGGAGGCTTTTGTTCTGTTCTGTTTTGTTGATCTATTTTGGGTGGCACTGGTTTTGGTCCTCATTCCAAATGATCAACCTGTCATAGAAGCTGATTGGATTACACCGTGTCCTAGCCAACCGCGATGGGACGCCGCGACACACGATAAAAGGTATCTTTTCCATGTTAATAAGAGGTTTTGCCCTAAACAGCCGTGATGAGCAATGGGCGCTTCTATTTTATAAACGGTTTCTATTTCGTCGTTTGATTAAGTACACTGTAGTCATGATGACAGGATGAATCTCTCTATGTGCTCTAGGTGTGTGGACAGAGAAAAGACGTTCTGATTGGTTTTGTGATTGATTGTCATGCCCCGCCCCTATTTCATGTTCGGTATCGCTAAACAAATTTCATATATCAAGAATCTCATCGTATCGCGTTTGGTTGGGATGCGGTGTTAAACACTATCATGCCAGATATTCAAATAACTAAAAAAATACACAAAATAAAACAAAAAAACACAACAAAATATTAACGGCTCCTGCACCCTGTGTTGTTAGTTTTGAGCGGTTATCAAGGAATGACAGACTAGATCAGCATTAAAGACTATTCTGTAATAAATACAACCTGATCTCACATGAATTCGTAACTGATATACGAAGTGGCTAAGACCAAGTCTACACCGGATGCAGCGCAATATGCAACATGTCACAGGGCTTGTTATAATGGGAGTGTTGCGTTAGCATCGAGTGTGGACAAAATGTAAAATTATAATAGGTTCTAATGCGTTGAATCGTCTTCTGTTGCATCGCGCAACGTCCGGTGTAGACACGGTGTTAAGCTTGTAATAAACGTACGATTATTAGAAAAAAATTATACTGAAGCCCCCAGCCCTAAAACTAACCCTCACGGGAGCACTAGCAAATCATACCTAAACATACTTACACTGTAGTTTTTTAGTATGTCCTAAAAAGAAGTTAGCTGTCTTTCAACAGTGTCAGTCCCCACAGGATTTTGCTGAGATCTTTTGTGATTTCTGCTGAGTAATTTTGTAGTGGCTTTATTCAAGTTTTGCGATAACAATTTTGGAGGGGGTTGTTACTGAAAAAGTTAAAGATACTACTTGAATTGGCAAAAAGGGTTCTTCTTTAAAACTACCGCATGTGAAATCATAATTTATGCATTGTTTATTAAATTAAAAGCATACAGCAGATTCATACTGAAGGTCTGGAAACCTTGGCCGCTATAAGTTTAAGGCCCGCTTAAGAGGCCATTTTGACTGACTGGTCAAGCAACCTATCAGGTTTTGTTTCATGCCGCTTCATGTTTATGGATGTGAAAATGTCTCTGCGTATGATAAGGTTTATGAGTTTCTGCCATGACCCTTTTAAGAAATTAGAGTTTAGTTGATTGGGATGAATGTTCATTGAAATAAACATTACAGGTTTCTTCATAGATAAGATGGTGTTGTTTCCAGGTGTGCAGTGTTTTTTTACTCAAAGCCACTAGCCTGCAACCTTTAGCCAAAAAACGTGTGATGGAATGTAATTAAAGGTATGTCTTACCATATTTGGAACATCAGGTTCCAAAGCAATTGTACTGAGAGGTACTCCCACTTTACTTGCGTATACAATCATACCATAAACTGACGTAGATTTGTGTGGGTGTGGTTACACGAGGCGTTTTAAAGGTTGGTCTGGGTGAGCATTCCCTTTGAGATAGAATGCATCTTTTGTTCCGACCCTTTAATTTTTGCAATTTTAAATGTCTGATACATGCATGGGCAACTTATAACACACCAAAGACACAGAAAAACACATATTCACGACATATGACCCCATTAAACAGATTGCAATGGATGTTGTTTGCAAATTGTAAGTGTTACAGACAATTCTATAGTGTCTCTGCTTGACTTTTTGTGCAGGTTTTGACGGATGACATCACACGGTGTGACTTTGGACAAATTATGCAGAAAATCTGCGTCAATCTAAAAATTTCGCGAGTTGCCACAAATTTTACGGCGTCTGTTTGATTCTCGCAAAATCCAGCAAACGGCTACCATAGTTGGCAACCATCTGTGTGCATATTGTACATGTACAGGTCTTTAAATATTTATATCCAACAGTGCATTTAGTTAAACCAGAAACATCATATACAAAGTTTCAAAGATTCATACAGTTTCAGACTTTTGTTTGTTTTCAGATTTTTAATTGTTTGAGAATTCAGAACAATGTTGTCTCTCAACTGTCTGGACTCTTGACAATGGGGTGAGGGTAAAAAAACCTTGATGCTGTAGCCATGCTACATGCTAGTCAAATAACCCTTTTTTCCAAGCCTAGCAATTCACCTGCTGAAAAGAGATATGCGTTATTATGAGTTCAGCGAGGCGGTTAAAAGGATTTCAGCTGCTTTCATTATTGCTCCATCACTGAGCAGTGAGCGCCGAGGCTTTTTAAGCCAGTCAAGGTTTATCTTCCCGATTGAATCATTTTTTGAATGTGGAAATGCTCGGCTGGGAGAAAAACCTGAGTTGCCATCTTTCCTTACTTTTCCCTCTTCTGGGTTACAGCTGTCTTGATCCTCCCTCTTTTTTGTCTTTGTCGTTTTTTAAATCACAGATTTGATCAGAACGGTCCTCTGGCAACTCTTGCAGTTCTTGAAATCAAATGAAGCGTATTTTGTTCTTTGATGGTGCTCACCGGCTCCCAGCTGATTGTTTGAGTGACGGTTAAGGAAAACCAACGGCTTTTCCCCATTCGTAATGCATTACTCTGTGAGGGTTTGTTATTGTTTCCTGAAGTTCACACTTAGCAGATGCTTTTTATCCAAAGCGGCATACATAGCACTAATTGCACAGCCGATCCCCTTGACTCACCGTGGGGTTAAGTGCTTTGCCTATGGACACAATGGTAATAAGAGCAGGATTGAATTCTCATTAACTTTCCATCTCTCTGGACACCTAGGATAATACCTACAGCCCTTGTGTTCACAGTACAGATCCTTCATCTTCATGTCACCGCTAATGTCTGTTGCATGTGTATGGTGGCTGTATTAGTAGCACACAACTCGCAATGTGTAATGAAAAGATGCTGTTGGGGCTGTGGTTTAATAGTAGTGCATGCGCTCTCGCTATGCTTTAAAACCTTGTTTGAGTTTATTCAAGGTTATTCGTATGCTTCCCATATGGAATGAATACAAGCTGGTTAGCAACCATGAACTAATGTAAGGTCACACGCTATCCAGCCTACTGAGCAGAATATGTAACAATGAACTTTATACTTACGTAAAAGTGCAATGTGTAAGATTAAGGAGCCATACAATATACATAACTATGTCTTTAGTGGAGTATAAAGACCTGGGGCGAAAACATGACATTTTGGTCCTATGTCAGTCACCGAAGTGCTTAAAAGGGAGGGGAGAGCGGTGGATTGAGCCGTTGGCTGCTACAATCTACAGACAGAACTTCTAAAGCTACTATATGTAACTATTTTGGTTAAAAATAAACATAAAAATGTATTGTTCAAGTAGCCTAAATGACTTCTTACCGTATCCCGATTCACAACGGAAAACTTATAATAATGATTTATAATTTGAGTATAGAACATTTGTAATCGAATCAAAATGTTGAACTATATACTGTATGATATATATATATATATATATATATATACATTTTTTATAAATAATATAATCAAATAAATGACACCGGAAGTGCTTCTGGACCAGTGTTTACAATACATTTTGCTAAGTGGTCTATAGAGGCAAACCCTATTATTTACTTTAATTACTCAAAGTAGGCTTTGAAACTGTTTTTTGGTTTGCCATTTAAAAGTTAATGTTCAAATTCTCTGGGGTCATTACCTCAATTTACTGCCCTGTTCTGGAAATCTGCCATATCTGCTCGCTTTCCAATTCTACTGCGCTGAGTACTTTTACAAACTGCTGCTGTTTACAATGCAGTGAAGCCTGAATCCCTGTGAGAAAGAGCTGCTGAGGGAATACAGATGCTGACAGTATATCCATCAATTGCCACCACAGCAATAAACCAGTGCGATTCACCTGTCATTTTTGTACCTACGCGCTTTCATTGCTCCCGCACTCCCTCACCCCTTTAATCCAGTCAGGACACGACGTCTATGCGAAAGTTTTCATAACACCAGAATTGAACACTCCTTGGCGATTAGGTGAACCTACCTGACTCCATAAACTCATTGTTGAGGTTGCTCCAGGACTCCTTGCTCTTTTGGAGGCTCTCCTCCATAGCTTTGATATCCGCGAAGGGGCAGTTACAGTCGGGGAACTTTGTAGAGCATCGGCACCAGCAGTCATTGTTGCGACACAGTAGTTCGCCCTCCGAATTACACGCCACGTAACTGAGGGCCGCCTCCACAAAACGATTCCGCAGGTACTCGGGAAGCACATCCTGTAGACCTGCGTGTGGAAAGAGAAAGCTCGGTTGAATGTCACGGTACACATTGTGATCCGCTCTGAAATTTGATTTTAAGGCTAGATGAGATATTGTGTGAAATACAACACACAGCTTTCAGACCTCAGCCTCAGAATGATGTGCCTTACAGGTTACACTATAGTGTTGTATGTTTGGTCAAAATAACCGCAATATAAACCATCTGTGTATGACTCTGTGGAACAGAAGATATTTTGAAAATGGTTTTGTGTCCATACAATGGAAGTCAATGGGGGTCAATATGGTTTGCTTACCAGCGTTCTTCAAAATATCTGAAGAAAGAAAGAAAGTCATACAGGCTTGGAATGACATGATTTGTGAAATTTCAAAAACGGTGATCCTATTTGTATCTATTTTTTCTTTTTAGACGGGCTTCATCCCATTAACACAGTAACTGTTCAATTACAGATTTTGCTTTACCTGTGTTTTGCTCTTTTCTCTCACATTCACACTATGTTAGACTTGACTTGTTAGAAAATGACTGCCGTACAGAAGGTTTATTTTTAAAACTGCAGATTATGTTCCATCCGAATGTATTTGAGGAGACGCTGTCTTTCCTGCCCCCTCCGAGTATCCGCCCCTGCAATGGAGGCGTGTTACCGCTCTTTGACAGCCCCCTTTGGCTCAGCGATACAGGACGGAGGCTGCAAACAGACAGCATGTTAAGTGGGTCAGAGAGACGGGCAGGCTGACTGCTCGAGCAGCGTCAGTGAAGGCAGCTCTATGTGGGACAGAGGTCTGCGATGTCAGCGCAGTAATGGGCTAATGGAATGAATAAAGACCAACGATCTCAGTGGCAAGGTCATTCGGCCGTAAACCCCTGTCATGAACCGCAGGCCCGTTGAAGACAGAGAATCAATGAGGCTTCTGTGAAATTCTGATGCCTGTTTAGATATTTTTAATAGCAGGCAATGAGAGAATAGACATTTGCTCAGGAACATAGTTATTGATTATTTGAGCTATTGGGACAAGCTGTTACAAGGTTGTACAATTGTAAACAGGGCGCAAAAATGTTTATTTTTGGGCCACACCTGCCAATGGTGGGCATATTTAATTGCCATAAATATTTTCATGGATTTTTTGAAAACATTTTTATATAAAAAGATTGGTATTGTCGTACCATGATATTAAACGGTATTTATTGTTATCATAATAATACTACAAATCTGGTAATATTATTCATAAAATGTTTGGTATTGTCAATAACCATGCTTTTAAAAAACAAAACTATTGTTATCATGTTAATACTACAAATCCCGTAATATCGTAAATATTCCAATATTTTTTTCAGAATATAGACAATTTATGTGGCCCAAACTTAACTTCCGGCAGACCTCCGCAAAGAATCAATAACAACAGTCCGTGAAGAGTAGATTATTTTACTACAGTTAATATAGACTAATATATTCACATATAATAAATATAATATAAATTGTTGTATTATATAGACTGACAAATAAACACAGATTGTTTCTTTTTTATAATTATTGTGATAATATTGTTATAGAAAATTATCCATGCAGTCAAAATCCGATATTGTGACAGTTCAATTACACACATATAGTAATATGTGTTTATATCATTTTTGATTTCATTGTTATTTTGGATACTTTTCCTTTAAATTATTCTGTCTGTTTTTTATTTAATATATGCAACACATGTCAGTGCAGAGTTGCATGGACCCGGCTTGTAAATAACATGTACTGTATGTAAATATACATACGTTATAATGGACTTACATTATAAAGAGCAAACCTCTTCTATTCATTTGATTGATGCAATGTCCTGAGGCCTCTGATCAATACTCTCCTATCAATGAAAGCATTCAGTGCTGAATACATAACTACACCGCGCATGTGAAAGATTCAGATTTCACGGCTCAGCTGTGCTGAACACCTGCTAATTATATTATCTGAGAAAACGCTCTTCACAGCTTTAGCAGGTCTGACATCCTTCAAGAAAGAATCAATGTCTTTTTCCTTCAAATTCAGCCCTTTCAAATTCTCTTCCCGGTACGAATATTTATGATGCGTTCCTCAGCATTTATTCATCGAATTGAGAACAACAAGAGACGTAATTAGATGCAGTCTTCCTCCTAAGCCTTTGGCTTCGGCTGGGTACAGAGCGAGCAGTGTGGAGAACCGCATAAAAGAGTCTGACTTGGATGGCTTTCATTCCGGAGACGGCTAAATAGCTGCACTTGTGCCCCCTCCTCCACAATCTCTGCCTCTTTAAAGAGAAAGAGAGGAATGCGAATTATACTTGGGATTATTTCGGCCCTCTCTGATATCTAAGACCTGATGTCCTTGTTTAGATGGGTATGAATTCCACTCTTTGAATCTAAACAAAGCTTAGTAGAACGTGGTCAACCGGTGAACAAAGCAAAAGAAAAGCATACAAAGTGTGACGCAGTGCCATCGTAACCCTGTTTTGTTGTGGCCAAAGTTGAACAAATCTCGATACAGGTGAAATAACCTTTTGTCCAGACGCATGTTTAAATTCCAATCATAGTGATAGTTCATCCCAAAAGTCAATCATCTAAATGATATACAAAAGAAGATATTTTTAAGAATGTTGCCCACCGGCACCCATTCACACAGAACTGAAGGGTGTCACGCTGTTCGGATGCCAACTTTCTT
Source organism: Barbatula barbatula (assembly GCF_947034865.1). Taxonomy (NCBI): domain Eukaryota; kingdom Metazoa; phylum Chordata; class Actinopteri; order Cypriniformes; family Nemacheilidae; genus Barbatula; species Barbatula barbatula. The sequence continues at coordinate 24,520,053 of NC_136764.1, forward strand.
CAAAATATCTTCTTTTCAATTCTGCAGAAGAAAGTCGTACAGGTTTTAAAAATGACACGAGGGTGAGGAAATGATGACAGAAGTTTCATCTATTCAACTATTCCTTTGGGAACATACAGACTTTCTCAAAAGTTCTTGACAGAAGAAATTGGTTTTAAACAAAGTTTAGAACAAATGATCGGCAAAATGAATGACAGATTTGACTGTATTTTTTAAGAAACGTACAAAAAAAAGTACAGACCAAACTCTTCTAATTCATCTGTTTTTCCCTCACATTTCCTTTCTGGCTTTCAGTGAAAGATAAGCCCTGCTGCAGAACCCTAAGGCCACATCATTAAAGTATAGTTACAGATTCCGGGCAGTAGAGAGCTTTGCTGTAGGAGACGGCAGTATTAAGTGGGTTGACAATTTAAATGTCAATGTCAAGAAGGCATTGGAAATCGGCACAGGCCGCGTGTATAATTAGCAACTGCCAGAGGTTTAGAAACCGTCCTCTTTGCCCCTTTCATTACTGTTACTTTCTGTCGTCGTTCCTGCACCGACTTGTGGTGACACTGCTGTCATTAGAGCGTGAGGCAAATGAATGCGAGTCTAAATGCCTGTCTCGGGTAACCCTTCTCTTGTTTTAAAAGCGTGGAGGCCTGTGCTCTTCCACCTGTTTTACTTTTCTTGGTATAAAGTAAGTGCAGAAGGTGACAACGATTCAGCATGGTGGCAGCAGTTTCGTGTCCAAAACAGAGCGATTTCCACATTGCATCATTTTCTATTAATGGCCGAACATTAGAAAATGTTTGTTGGGAATGGGGTTGAAAACTACACTCAAGTCATGGAACCTGACTAGTAAGATTTTGCAGGAAAATGTCAGTTTGACGTCATTTGACATTGTACTTTCATGTTTAAAACAGAGATGAGCATAGAGAAGCAAAAGTTATAGATACATTTTTCACTTACTGAATAGAAAGAATATAGGAACTTGCAAACCCAACGTTTTTTCAAATATTACCCAAATAGCTTCCACCATTGTTTTATTTATTTGAGCTTTTTAAAGACATATAGTGCAAAAGTGTTGATAAACAGTGCATCGGGCTTTCTGCTGCCTTCAGAAAGCGACACGTTGGAAAAAATTCCCTGAACTCAACTTTCATGTCGATTCTGGGAGGGGAGAGCGCAGTTTTCCGCTCACTGTGAATGCAGCGTGAATGCAGGAACCTGTTAATATACACTGTGAAATAAATACACAATGTACATGTGCGCTGCATGTGTGAAACAGGTCTTAAAGTTTTTGAAAAACTTAAGCGCAAGCACATAAGCATCTTATTTTCATGAATAAAACTGTTGTTCGTCCTGCATTAATCGGATGATTTAATTTCTTTTTAAGGACAGTTGGAGAGAGTAGTGTAAGTTTTATGAAGTTATGTACATTTTAGTCGATAACCGATCGTTCTTGAACATTGGAAGTCGACAACTGATATATTAGCAGTTATACAATACCTAAATCTTAATATCACATTTTCTGAGACTGAGCATTCTTTTCCCCCTGAAAATCATGTACGAAGCCTACTTTACACTAATTCAAGATTCTTTAACATTTAAACTTTTCCGGTATAATGTTTATTTAATAAATCTAATTAAATTATCCCAGAAAGGTGTTCTCAATTGCCACAAGTCTAACAGCAGGCTGCTTCAAACAATGTGCTTGTGATCACGAAGTGAGTGATCATGACGGAAAGACAGTGCTGTACTGGATTTCAATTTCAATTGATAATGTACCGTGCATCCCTAGAAATGATCAAACACAAATCCACACATACATTATAGCTCAGGGGAAAATAACCACTGGGATAACCTGTCACAAAACATAAGAAATGGTACAATGTAAATCATTAAATGGATCTGAGATGGTGTACTTCAAAGGGACAGTTCACCCAAAAATGAAAACCCTGTCATCATTTTCTCACTAAACAGTGCTTTTGGAGTTTTTAAGAATGTAAGAAACCAAACAGTTTCGGGGGCACCACTGAGCATCATGTTCGTTTTATCCGTATATGCCAGTCAATAGTGCTCCAGAACAATCCCTTTAAGACTTTTTGTGCCAAAAAAATGCAAATCAAAATATCAGCAGTTCACAAAGGGAAACAAAATAATTTTTATGGAAAAAGTAACCATTGTTTTAAAACTAAATGTACTAAACTAAAACATTTGTTTACAAATTCAACAATAAATTAGGCAAAAAGTAGTTTATTATTTAAAAAGCCAATAAAAAGTGTGGCTCTTTAGGGAACGGGAGCTTTTTGCCCAAACACACTCATTAAGAGAATGTTGGGTGTGCACGTGACGTCACTTTTCCACGAGAACATGGCAAAACACGCTCCCTTGAATGGCAAATCACTCTTTTTACAGTTTCAGTAAACACAATTCCGTGCCACATATCAGTGTCCAAGGATACCTGGTTCACCTAAGCTCCTATAAATTGTAAATTCAGAAAAACTTAAAATGCAGTGTTTCTTAATTTCCGTATGTCCTCTTCATGTTACTCCAGACATAGGCCATTCATTAGAAGTTCTATATTCACATTTTCTGAATAATAATTCCAGACCGGTAACCATGAAATTACCAATATGTGTCTGCAGTCATTTGCTTCACTGCACTGCCGGTTGAAGAACATTTGTGCTCACTTTTTTCTCTCTGCATTGGTTTAGCCAACACTGGTCAGTATGTTTGACCTTTCTGCATTTCAAAAACACACTCCTCCGAGTAGAATGATCTGGACAGGAACTTGCACGGGACTTATTTAAAGCTCCGGCCCCAAACCAATGTGAAATGTTTGCTACATGCACCAGCTATAAATAAAACTCTAACACTTCCAAGTTTAACTGAGATCTGGAAACAGCCTCCGTCGAATGTACACCTGCGCACTCTTTAACAAAATCACATTACCGCACATCTCCAGCACAGCCGACACAAGTAAGAGCAGCACAGCTGCAGCGTCATTCTTCTGCAGACCGCAGAATCCGTCGTACCTTTCAAATGGATTTTATTCTCCGGGCTGTGCACTAAGACGGAGCTGACGGAATCCAGGCTGTCGTAGTTACTGCATCCGAGAGGCCCCGTCCTGGTCTCCGTTACCTAGGAAACAAGGAGATATTTTAATGCCTTATTATCGTGAACATCATGCACCTGTTTGGTCCTCTTCAGAAAGCCGCGGAGTGCCGAGCATATGTTGTTGTCTTAAACAAACCAACACACCAGCGCAATAAGGCCTAGTCAACAGTTAAATGTCACCAAAGCTCATTTCAACATGTCACAACCCCACAAAAATGCTCACTTTGCAGCGCTCTGTAGATGCTTGTATTAGAACCAAATGCATTATTAATTTCAAATTTGCCGAGCGGCGGCGAGCCATGTGCAGTGGGAGTGTTGTTCACGGAGTCTAGTTTTAAACATAGGGGGAACTTTAAGGAGACTAAGGTTTGTGCTGTGTCAGAACAGATATTTCAGCTGCGACTTTGCAAACTCCAGGACATTTTGATTGAATTGTGTGGCTGGGGAAAAATAAAAAGACTTAAAGGAATAGTTCACCCAAAAATGACAATGATGTCATCATTTACTCACCCTCACATTGTTCCGAACCTGTATAAACATATTTGTTCTGCTAAACACAAAGGAAGATATTTGGAAGATATTTATTTTTCCCTACTATGGCAGTAAATAGAAGGCAAGATCTGCTAGGTTCTTCCAAATATCTTCCTTTGTGTTTAGCAGAACAAAGACATTTATACAGGTTCGGAACAATGTGAGGGTGAGTAAATGATGACATTGTCATTTTTGGGTGAACTATCCTTTTAATAGGTACCCTGCCTATTATTTTTCTCTTTGACAGCTGTCAGTTAACCTTGGGTGTTTTGAATGGCGCCATTAAATAAAATGCATTATTATTAGTGTCTCTTGATAATAAGTGATCAATAAATCGAACTGAACACTTGTAAATTGGTGGAAAATAATACATTAAGCATGACATAAATCAATGATTTATAAAGGAGAAAGTGTTCTCATAAAAATGGATAAATCTTTGTATAATGTGAAAATATTATATTATTTACATTCCATTTTTATGATTAAATTTCGCTGCAATCCTTGGGAAACCTTGTATCTCCATATTTCACGATTTTTATTTCGTTGCCATACATTTTTATTATTATTAGCCACTCTTAATGTTTGTCACTGGGTTTTACAAATATCTGAGCAAAACAACTTGTGCTTTTCAACTTTGGCAACACAGTATTTAATCATTTTAAAAGTATACAGTGTTCTTTGCCATTTCCTGACAAACAGTGAATTTAGACATCTGAGGTTCAGAAGGACAGTGATGATTTATTATTGATGTGCCAATCCTCCATGAAAGGTTTTTCTGAATAGTTTAAACTTCAACGTGAATGACTTATATTGCATTTGATTTAGCGAGCGAGTCTTCACTTATCACTTTATAACACCTGGTTAAACAGTTTGTTTCATCGATTCTTTGAAAAGAGCCTGTTTGAAAGAAAGACTTCTGTTAGCCTGACAGATCAACGCGAGAACACATTTGTGCAACGAACAATGTGAAAAGACTGCATGCTTGCTGTTCTCGTTACGTATTAAAACATATTAACCGAAGTTACTTATTATAAACCAACAACTATAAACAACCTATATGAAAAAGTTTCCTGTTTCTGACCCTGAAAGTACCTTAACTGGTTTTCATATGTTCTGAAGATGTTGATACAGCACACAGATTCACTTGATGATCGACTAATGCAAAGATATACAGTAACTTTCTTGTAAACCGCCAGGCTTTTCTTCCTTAAAATACAGAACGTATTGCATATTTAAAATGAAAGAAAACACCTCTGAATCCCATTTGACTATATTATCTGGCATTCTACCTTGGCTATAGATTTCATATCTTGTTTTCAGGAGAGCGCCTTTAATCATTTTAAAACTTATGACACAATAAACCTGTCATGGTTAAAGCTTTCAAAATGATCTGTTGTGCAGCAAATATCTTGCAAATGTTTCTCATAGAGGTGTATTATGCATCGCCGGCACAAATAACTTTGATCTTTATTCAATTTTGCACTGCCACTTTTGAAGGCTGGTGCCGCCTCTGCTTTGATAAAAATGTCTCAAAATGTGCAATTTTACACATCTATTTTAATCCTGCTTATCCAACACTAATCCAACACAAAAAGTCAAAGGATTCGGGAGCGAGTCTTCATAACGCCACAATCATTAGCTATTGCTACGGCTTTTCAAACCGAGTTGTTTCTTTAGGTTATGCTCTAGACACATTGTTCTTAGACGCTTACCATGCTTTTCTTGATCTGCTGCATTATTCCTGATGTTTCCAAGAGCTTTAAACACGCAGTGTCCATATGTTAAAAGTAACTTTAATAAATGATGGCAACTGCTTCTACTTAACATGACAGCTTATCGCTTACCAGTCACAATTTATCACCACATGACTTTAAATAGATTCATATGCTTATTCTATCTACCGTGCATCCATCTTCAGAGAATATCGAGTCTGCTTGGTCATGATTACACATTTTCAGTGTGCAGACACATATTCACGATGAATCGTTATTATTTATCTTATCCTTTTTATCTTCCCTTAAAAGCATAATATCCAAGAACACATGGCTTCATATGCACCCCGTCCCACTGTAGCAATATTTTAGATCAGTTGTCATGTGCGATTGCTTCCTGCAGCTCTATTGTCTGATGACAGTAAGATTCAGGCTGTTAACTGTACATCACACATAAAACACGACACTGATCCCAATTACTGTCTTCATAAAAAGACGCTTTTTGCATATGAAAATGATTCCTTTACGATCTGCGGTGAGCATGTCTGAAAAAATAAACAGCTCCCTGCGCAGTAAAAGTCTGTCGTGTCATTTCATGTGCTTTTCTTATACAGCGGGGTCTGAAAGTTGGAAATCTTTGAGGGAAAAAATGCATTTTTTGTTCATTTAAAACAGAAGTTGAATATGTTAAAACAAAAGTAAGTTATGATCAGTGGCGGCTGGTGAAAAATATTCTCGGTGGGGCTGTGCCATACTTTTTTGTTTCCGTAACCATCGCAATAAAATTTAACACAAACTGCAGGACAGCAGTGCTCAGTGAAATAGTCAGTAATTATTTAATGCCAATATTAAAAAGTTGAGGCATTCGTACACAAAAACATAAACATCATGATGCACAAACACAAGCCTTTTATTTGCATTTAAACTGAACTTGTAAACAATTGACTATTTCTACATATAAGTAACATCTTTTGGAAAGGCTGTTGGTGCCATTGGTAGTAAATAGGCAACACAATATGCATGCTGTCAGAACAGAGTGGAAAGTGGACAATAACATTAAATTATTATAAAGTTTATAGGAATTCTTACACTGTATAAAGGATGTATAATATAGAAATGGATATCAAGTGGCTGAACTCAAACCTTTGACTGGAAGAATAGCATAAAGTATTTTATGATCAAACTAAATGTAACTAATTGTTAATGTGCTCCAGAACTGCAACAATTAATTGATACAAAACATATATACAGTAATATTAGCAAACACACTATTAACATTTTTTAGAGTACCATATATAACTGAATGATTTTTATGCTAAGGTCAACTATATACAAAGAAACGTGTGTGTGTGTGTGTGTGTGAAGCTACGGGAGAAGCCGCGCATATACTGCTTCCCTTTTTCGCTAGCCTGCTGTTTGATTGAGAGGTCAGGTTGATCTGGGCCCAGCTCTTTCACCCGAACTTTCTCCGACAAAGTTCTCCTCTCAAACGGATCTTGGAGGAGAGATTTCACCGAGTTAGGGTTGGGTCTTGGAGGAGTAACGTCCGCGCTCGCCATTGTCGTTTAGTAAAAATGGCGCCCCTAGAGCCCAGTCCTTATTTTATCAGGGCTTGGGGCGATAAAATGATCGCCCTTCTTGGATTCTATTTAAGAACGCTGATTGGCTAAATTTTATGTCATACATTCATATCTTAAATTAGCAATTGGCTTAACTGCTACATAGACCCGCCTCCTTGGGGCGCTTTCTCTATCGCCCCAGAGCTGATGAAGCGGTCAGACAGGCAGAGGAAAGGTTGCAAATATGATTTTGTATCATATTTTACATGTATTACTGGGTGCATTCCATATTTAAAACACACAAATATTGACATACTGATGTTTTTCTCATTATTATTACTATTTTTGTTTTAATTGTTTTAAAAAAATTTTTTGTGGCTTAAGGGGGGCGGCGCCCTAGCGCCCTCTATTGGCCGGCCGCCACTGGTTATGATATAACGGTGAGATTTGCGATTAACAATTAAAATTGTTCTTTGCACATAAGATGCTCTTTGGAAACCTTTCAAAGCTTCGTGAAACATCCGTCCATAATTCTACTGTTCACCCAGATTGTTATGTTGATAATATTTTGTAAAAATAACTTTTATTGTACGTTTTTTTTAAACATTTGGGGCCACTGTATACAGATTGAATACAGATATAAATAAGACAATATAAATAGTACGTAGCTTGATACTATATATTGTTCCTGTTTCGCAGAGACAAATAAATCTAGCAATTCCATGCTAAGCCACATAGGATCTCTGTATATTACTTTCCTGTCACCCTGCTGTTTTCCTCCCCAATTGTATACAGTATATTGTTTGTCAGCGCACTTAATATTGACAATATCTAAGACATCTATTTACAAAATGCCATCTTACCTGCCAAACTAACCAGATAACCGACATTTTCCCCCAGCATCCACCAAGTATTATATTATGTCTCATATTTACTGGAAACGTTTCCTCAACATGCTTTCTTAAGGGCATAACAACGGAAATGGAACGCCTGGGGATCTCTCATCTCCATTCCACTAACATCTCACATCATCCAAGGGCCCAGAAAGCTCCCATCCACAGACCGCAGAGGGCAACGCATACCCCGTCAATGCAGAGGCTGAAAGAATGCATACGATTGACTCATTTATCAAAAAACGGCCTCTGTCTCTGCTGCGTGAAGCACAGGTGGCTAAAGACCGCAGATGTGCTGTGGAGTTCAGCTGTTTAGCAGAGCATGACATCTGACACGACTTTAAGTGCAGGTTCAGATATTCACTGTATCTGACAGCTGATAATGATAATGCGGCACTGTCAGTCAGCTTGACCAGCGGCGGCTCTCGAGTCGAGAGGATCGACACATGCATGCTCAGTTGTGAGCTCTCCGCGTGAAATACTTGCGCTCAGGGCCGTCCTCAAGCATTATAAGGTGCGAGGCACTAACGTTACATGGCTGGCACTGACTGACGCATACTCTCCCTCATTTCTGTGCAGGACCAGACACATTTGCAGCTCACTCTTTCTACACGTAGATACTCATTCGACTCCGCTGTGCAAAGCAGGATCAAAGATGCAAAGAAATGACTTACAAAGCTCAGATAATTATTTTGAATTATCTCATACTTCAAAAAAACAACTAAAATCAATTCAAGATTATTTTGCCCCTTGCCGCGGGCCGCCTAGAGGGCGGGGCCTGGTGCAGTCCCACTAGTTGCACTGCCAAAAGACGGCCACGCTTGCGCTTATGGGAAGTTTCAACCTTATAAAGAAAAACTGTGGAGGTACTATGATAATTCTATGGGATCATATGATACTGTTTTTTTTCAAAGATATTTAATGCACAAAAACTTTAATTGTACTTAATTGTCATTCTTACAAATGTTTTACAGTAAAAAAAATAAAAATGCCAAAAATACAGAAAAAAATGAACAACACTTTTATGATAAAAAAGTAACTGCCTTCATTTTTACGGTTTTTACAGTATACCTTAAATGTTTCCTATGATGTGACACTTTCGCAATATCGAAATATTTATCTTTATAATTAGTACAAGCAAAATGTATCTTCATTATTCGTTTTCTTTCTAAATGTTCGTTGTCACAGCATAGCACACAGTTATGGTTTATTTTGTTAACTATACTGTATAGATACGAGAGGACAAGGGGAACAGGATCGGCAGAAGACCTCAAGCCAGGAAACAAATTGGATTGCCAAAGGCTTGCTTGCTTTCTCTATATTGTATGTCTAATTGCCACCCACTACTCTAATAGAGAAATGTATTAAATGATCATTTTCATAACAAAACAATACTATAGTTTCAACAACGCAATAGTAATTTCTGTCAGTTTTTTAATGCATTGATTATATTTAATGCTGTAGTGGCATAATTCCCTTTCACCCCAGTATACCCTTCAGAAACCTTCACGTGAAACCTCCATTACGTGTTTAAAGAAGTGTGACCTTTAATGCCATGTACCGGTAGACTTTTAACGCAGTATGAACAAAATTTCTCATGTTCCTAGCCACAGCTAACTCTGAGATGCGTGTCCTACACGGAGGTGACTGTTAATAGTATGCCATAATGACAAATGGTTAAATTACAGAATTAGCGAGTCCTTCATTTCCAGCTGTAGATCTGAGCTATACGCTGTTAAACTATATGCACACGCAGTGATATTAAAGGGATACTCCAGCCAAAAATGAATATTCTGTCATGAATTACTCTCCCTCTATTCGTTCCAAACATGTATAAATGTCGTTGTTCGGTTGAACACAAAGAGAGAGATTTTGGAATAATGTTAGCAAACAAAAGTTCTGAAGCACCATTGACTGCCATAGTAGGAAGCAAAATTTTTTATTTATTTGGTTCTGTTGAACACAAAAGAAGATGTTTTGAGGAATGTAGGAAAACAAAAGTTCTGGGTCACTTAATACCATTTAAATGTTTCCTCCTATGGCGGTCAAAGGTGCTTCAGTACTGTTGTTTGCTAACATTATTCCAAAATATCTCTGTGTTCAACCGAACCAAGATTCGTATACATGTTTGGAACAACTAGAGGATGAGTAATTCATGACAGAAATTCCATTTTTGGGTGGAGTATCCCTTTAAATATCTAACAAAATTCTATTGTTCTATTTTAACATTGAAGTTCAACAATCTCAGGAATGTTTGTTCTTGCAAAGTTCTGATCGCCATTAAACCTGCCTTGAGATCTCAAGCTATTTTTGGCCCCACAGTAAGTGGTCTCTGATCACACAGAGGCAAAGTGTTGTCCCCAGAAGCATATTCCTGCCTACTGTGCTTTTTGCACTCCATTTCTGAGTGGAGGGCAATCGATCATCCTATATGGTGTTATTGATGAGGCCACTATAACCCACTTCTGCTTTGGTGCCCAATTCATCAGTCTGATTTGCACATAGCGTACAGGAAGAGAGCAGTCAAAGGTGGGGCCGCTAGCCCTGTAACGTCTCATTAGCTCTACACGGTCTGAAACACCTGGCAAAAACGGCTGCTTCCCAAAGTGATGCACTTTAGCTTTGTACGCAATAACAATTTTGTCCATTTGATTCGACAAGATATGTCTGTCACAGTGTCCTCTACTGTTGCCATGGACACCAATGCACAGGAAAACAGTTTTTAACAAAACTCTAGCTTTTTCAGTTAAAGGAATGCATGCAACACACTGATGCATTAGAAATATATCATTATTTATATATTTCCAATGCATTCGTGTGTTGAATGCATCGGACTCCTGTTCTTGGTAGCATAAAGGATCTGTGTTCGATTGAATATTGTGTTGGGTAAGCTCAGGCTAAAGAAAAGCATGCTGCAGCCATCACTATCTCTGTTTCACCTGTTTAAAATGCTCCTGCTCTCATTACAAATTTCTCAGACCGAAATGCTGCTCGCAAGAAAGAAAGAAAGCGCAGTATTGAAGGTTTGCCTTTTGATGGTGTTTGACAGAGCATAAAAATGCCGTGCTTCCTTTGGACCGACCCGCCTGCGCTGGGGAAACCGGCAAAAGATTATCGTGGGTTTAAAAATGGAGAGGAAAGCATCAGAAATATTGCATATCAGCTTTTGTAGCCTTGGCACACCACTCGTAGATCGATTGCGGTTAAAAAATGTGTCCAAAGCCAAGCAAAAACATTCTCATAAACGAATTATCAAAAGCTCATTTTGTCATCATTTTTGGCGGTAGAAAATATGCTATGAGAAAGCTACAGCTTATATGAAACCGAGTTTGTGTATGCAAGCAGGGGTCCGCGGGTCTTGATTGAAAGTCAATAATATCCGTCTCGGCTCACCTTTTAGCGGCACAATTTCGGCACAGCGCACTCTGAGGGAATCACGATGTTGCTGTCACCGACAAATCTACACCCACTCAACAGATGCCAGTGAGTTACGAGGGGCACTTGACACAACATGGAAATGGCGAAGCTGTTTAAAGTGCGAAAGTATGGACCTTAATTGCTGAAGAATTACCATGGCAACAAACATACACCATGGCCCGTAACAGTACAAATACATACAGCAAGATGATTATGAGCTTCAATGATTAGCTGCAATTATCACCAGCAAATAACACACGCTGGAAAGTATCAAACATGCTGGATTCAAATCAAATATGGTGAAAAGAAATGTTAACTCTATTAGTGATGTAATGTTTAGAGATTAGAGTAAAATCAGTCTTTTTAACCTCAACAATATAAAGAGTATTGAATATAACATTAAAAAGGGAGGACGCCGTGTCGTCCAAATCCCTTTAAGCAAAGTCATCGCACCTTCTATTATACAATTTATATGAGATCATGTCCTATCTACCTGAATGAGGGGAAGACCGATATCTTTAAAACCTCATCCTTATCACAATAGAAACACATTGATAAAAACGCACCACAACAAACATGAAATAAACCGATATCGCAGTGGCTGAAATTATATTTTTCATTATTAAATCATTAATGATCGCATTGTCCGATAAATTTTTTACAAGCGGACAATGTTTTTTTCTGTTTGGCCGCATTACAATGCATTAGCATTCCGGCATAAATTCAGATGTAAAGCTAGCATTTGACACGTAGTGAGATGGAAAATGGGCCATGTGATAAATATATATAAAGTCCACGGTACGATATTTATTGCAATATTTTTATTGACGAATGATGACTTGGAAAAGTGCCATAAGCATCCTCTTTTCTTCATCCTCTAATCATAACTGTTCCTTAGAGTTATAGTAGGAGTTGGGTCAAGTCCCTTTTATAGAATAAAATAGATCAAATAAAACAGATAGACCTTGACAAATGTAACATCTATTATTTTTAGGCCCGGAAGACCTATCATTTCATACAGTCATGTGACCACGATAATATTGAGACGATTTTGCTATTGCGATAACACGATAATGATAATATTGTTACCAAACAATCGGCCACAGTGCTTTCTTAATGTTGGTATTGGCGTCGGCCTCTAAAAACCCATTTTGGTCAACCACTTTAAAACACGCACACTTTTTCCTAAATGTTTCAGCTACAGCAATTGCGCAAAGGATGGTTAGCTGTTGACATCACTACAGAGCCCCTCCTGTGATTTTTACCTGTTGACAATTCATCTTTTTACTGTAAGGTGGACCTTGTTTCTGTATTGAGTGGTGCACTTTTTCCCAATTCGTTCTCCATTAATAGCTCTGCAATATGTTGTTAATATCTACAGTGTTTGGTTTCGACTGTTACCTTGATGGCAGATGTGGCGATCTGCAGGTGGTGTAGTCGCCGCAGGGTGCTCTCTCTGTCCGTGAAGTACGACGCTGCTAACTGGTGCAGGATTTCCAGGGAGACCACAGAGCTGTTGCCGCTGCCATCCGACTTTTTACTCAGCTTCTGTTTGTCCAGGAAGATTGTGAGCGACTCCTCCCCTAAAGACAGATGCATGCAAAACCATAAGACAAGACTACAATACTGATCAAAAGTTTGACTCATTTACTCTTTTATACTTTATATTGTTCTTTAAATTTGAGAAGAATCGTAAACTTTTCAAAACTATGAAATGACACGAATGTAACTGGGAATTATGTTGTCTTGCAGTTTCTTGAGGTCTCTCCCTGAAATGTGTTTTAGACAGTATTGAAGTTGTTCCCATCTGTTCTTGGCTCTTTTTCCTTATTTTGTTCAAGTAATTCATTATTTTTCTAAAGGCATACTTTCAGATCAAAAGTTTTTTTAACATCATAGAACACATTCCAGTCAAGTAGCTCTAAGCTTTTGAACAGTAGTGCACGTAGCATTCACTTTCTAAAAACAATGGTCAGCAAAGTGACAGCAAGTTCTGCTCGGTCCATCAGACGGTTATCTGAGCGTACCAATATGTGAGATTCATACGGTCATTTAAAATAAACTGTGGTAGAGATTTTCACGGTTTCAGTAACAGTAGTGAAGTAAGCGATGCGAAATATATGCGGGGAAAGAAAAAGAGTGGCAAAGTGGAATATTTATAACAACACAATTTTTCTGAGTGACTTTTTTTATTTTTATAGTACAATAAATACTTCTTTGATATGAGGCTGAGCCTGAAAAATGAGAAAAAATCTGCTGGCTGAAATTAGTCTGTACATACGAGTTGATATTAGTTTGAGTCTTATTAGTATTCAAGCAATAAAATTCCCTCTATTTCCTTTCCTTTGAGCCGTTAATTACCAGCGCTCACCGTAGCTTTAGAGCTTCATTCGTCTCCCCTGTCGCTGGAGTTGTGCAGCCTCACTGAATGCATCCACTGATAAGTGACACCATAATTAGTGTTGATATCGTAGAGATGCACTGCAACATATTGCTGTTAAAAGACACCACGAAAGGTTTGAAAGCACCTCTGGGACAAGCTGCTCTACTTATTATTGGGATGCCGCCGGGAGAAAAGAGAATTACTGATGGGTAAAGTGGTGCCATGGATGTCAGAAAACAGCAATTTGGTCAATAAAGCTGCAATGCAATTGCATGTGTTGTACTTAAGATTACACCAGACAGATATTCAGATAATTGCCTTTTTATTTTGATATTTAGATGACATTATTATAATATTTTTAAATAACGAAACATTTTTAAGTGCCAAAAAGTAGTAAAATGGCATTTTCATCATACTGTACATTCTATAAAGTCTAAAACTTTCAAAAAATTCATCATTTACTCACTCTCTTGTCGTTTCAAACCTGTATGACTTTTTCTTCTGCAGAACACAAAAGGAGAAATTTCGAAGAATGTTGGTAACTGAACAATGGCGGTACCCATTCGTAAGTATTGTATAGACACAAAACCAATGCAAATCAAAGGGTACTGCCATCTTTGGTTACCAACATTCTAAAAAACATCTCATTTTGTGTTCTGCAGAAGAAAGAAAGTCATACAGGCTTGAACTAACATGAGGGTGAGTAAATGATGAAATCATTTGTATCACTTTAACTGTTTACACTTAATAGAGGGAACATTTAATAGATTCAAACACGATAAATGCCACTTTACGTGCATTGTATTGAGTAATGCGTTATACCCTTTTAAGGTGTACATAAGTCAGAATTAAGCCTCTATAGACTGTATCATCCAGATGAAACCACGCAATATTTGCTTACCTCCCAGTGTGGCCGATACCAAGAAATGCGTGCCATATTTCTTGATCAGGTTTTCGTTGATCTGCTGAAGGCTCGGCCGTCTCCCCAGAAGCCTGAGGTTGCGTAAAAATTCCGGCGCCAAAGGCAGTGGAGCTTTGAAGAAGTCTCTCTTCTCTGTGACCAAGCTGTTCACTTTCCAGTGACTAAACTCCCTGCGAAACACAAAACAAGCAAAGTTAAAGCTCTGCTTAAAGTGAAGTATTAAGTGAATTTTGGGGACCATTTTGTTACGGAATTACATTGTTAGTCTCTTGTGGAATATACTGTAGGAAACCTTCCGTGTGTGCATTTATAAGGCGTGAGAGAAATTGCTGATACCAGCAGGAAACAAAGCTAACCAAGCATTAATATGAATTGGAATTAAGTGCTGAATATTGATGCATCTAATTTTAATGCAGTGTGAACAGGATTCATGTCGGACACGCAGTAGTATAATGAACACACTAAGGCTCTAAAGAAAGCAGCACGAAAAATGGAGCGCAACTTTAAGAAAACTAAATTAAAGGTATTTCGTACAGCATGGAAGGATAGTATTCGAGAATACAGGAAAGCCCTAAAAACGTCTAGATACTCCTACTTTTCATCACTAATAGAAGAACCCTAGGTTTTTATTTAACACTGTGGCTAAATTAACAAAAAAAATTTCTGAGTCTTTATATCAGCATAGCAGTGATGAATTTATGAACTACTGCACAAATAAAATCCCAGATATTAGAGAAAAAATTATAACTATGCAACCAGAAATGAAACCCACTGAACAAACAACTAACTATAGCGCCCCAAGCAGAAATTGCTATTATTTTCTACCGTAGATAACAATGAACTATCTAAAATCATTAGATCATCTATATCAACAACATGCCTGCTAGACCCTATACCTACAAATCTACTGAAAGTTTGTAAATTATAGATCCTCTTCTTAGTATTATTAACTCATCTCTGACACTAGGGCATGTGCCTAAGGCATATCAGGTGGCTGTTATAAAGTCTCTTGTCAAAAAATATCAACTGGAACCTAGAAAACTGGTTAACTACAGACCTATATCGAATCTACCTTTCATGTCTAAAGTTCTGGAAAAAGTAGTCTCCACTCAATTATGTTCCTTCCTCCAAAGGAATGACATCAATGAAGGTTTCCAGTTTGGATTTAGAGCACATCACAGTACAGAGACTGCATGATCAGAGTTACAAATGATCTGCTTTTGGCGTCTGACCTTATTGGTGCGGCTAGACCTTAGTGCTGCATTCGACACTATTGACCACAGCTCCTACATGAAAATGATGTCGGCATTAAGGGAAATAGCTTTGAAATGGTTTAGATCTTATTTATCTGAATGTTTTCAATATGTAGCAATATCGATGAGGTGCCACGCAAATCGCAAGTCCAGTACGGGGTACCACAGTGCTCAGTCTTAGGGCCTATGCTCTTCGCATTATACATGCTTCCTCTAGGAGATATAATAAAGTGACATGATACACAACTTTATATTTCCTCGAAGCCTCATGAAACACTGCAATTCCATCGAATAGTGCAATGCATAGTCGATATAACAAACTGGATGAATAAAATTTTTTTATTACTGAACTCGGACAAAACAACCATATGTAACAACCAAGAATACTGCTTAACTATTGACAGATGTTCCATAAAAACCTCGTCTTCAGCAAAGAACTTGCTGTTTTATTTGATAGTACACTGTCATTTGAGAACCAAGTCGCCAACACCTGTACAATTGCATTTTCCATCTTAAAAATATATTTAAACTATGTCATATGCTGTCACCATCAGATGCAGAGAAGCTAATTCATGCCTTTATGACATCAAGACTAGATTACTGTAATGCACTATTTGGTGGTTGCCCTGCAGGCTTATTACAAAAACTCCAACTGGTCCAAAATGCGGCAGCTCGAGTTCTTACACGTTCAAAATAGCATGAGCATATTAACCTGATTCTGTCAACCTCGCATTGGTTACCTATAAAGCATTGCATTAACTTTTAAATCTTGCTTATTGCCTATAAAGCCCTGCATGGTTTAGCTCCTCACTACTTGAGTGAACTTCTCTTGTATTACAGTCCTTTATGTGCACTACGCTCTCAGGCGTCCGGTCAGTTGGTAATACCTAGAATTTCAAAATCAAGTACAGGTGGCAGATCCTTTTCCTATCTAGCGCCTACACTTTGGTCTTCCCTGCACTTTCCTGAAGGCAGACACACTCTTTAGTCTAGATTTAAACATTTCAACATACATTTCAATCTTGCATACACTACACTATCATTAAATAAATATTCCGAAGGTTTAGGCTGTACTAGTTAGATCAACCGGAACCAGGAACACTTCCAATAACAACTGATGTATTTGTTGCATCAAAGAGTGCAGAACAGTACTCTACTCTACTCTCAGCCAGTCTTGTCTCATTCTTCTAAGGTTACCAGAGCAGGCAGGATGCAGTGCAAGGTCACCAGAGAGGGCAGGACACAGTCCATGCCCAGAAATGACAAACGCTGAGATGATAGAGCTGGATAAAGAATGACGCAGTGGCTTGACACGTCTTCACTACAAAATTTCAGCTGCTGTTATATTATTAATAATAATCTTAAATCATTTTTTTTGCCTTGTGCAAGCACTGTAGAGCTTGTGCAGAGGCTGCAGCTTTTACCAGAGGGGAACTGGAATCCCCTGGCTAGGCCTGGATTCCCTCTGAGGTTTTTTCCTCCAATGGAGCATTGGGTTCTTCGCCACCATTTGCATACTGTTTGCACTGTTTGCCTGGCCAGTGGGGCTAGTAGAATTTTTAAGTTTTATTCAATTGACACTGCATATAGGAATTTCTGTTTAATATTTGACATGTGTTTCTCTCTCCTTATCTTGGGTGTGTGGTTCTAGGTGATGGCCCCTGTGCGTGTGTGTGTATGCTTGTCTGTCTGTATGTGTATCTGTGTGTGTCTATGCGTGTTGTGTGGAGGGTTTTGTGTGTGTGTCTGAATCTGTGTCTGTCTTCAGTGTTTTCACCTATTTTGTATGACTTGTATAACCTTATATGTTTTGCTTATAGTCAATATGTTTTCTTGTACAGCTGGTTTGTAACAATAAAAATTGTCAAAAGAGCTATATAAATACATTTGACTTGACTTGACTTGAGCACACTGTGCATGATGCAATTGGTAAACCCAACATTTACGTTTGGCTAAAACTGTTGTCCAGAGTGTTTCTTGGGTATCAAAACCATGACCTTGGCATTGCTAACGCCACGTTCTAACAGTAAACAATACGGTATCTACTTTACAAACATTTCATAAAATGAATGAGAATCCCAATACATGTTTTCCCCAGGTTATGTACACATTGTAGCAAAGGCCTTTGTTGAACATACCACCCAAAGGGATCGTCTATTGGGCTTAAAACGGTTCGTGAACATCTCTAAAAGTTAATTAAGAAAAGAAGTGGCTGTCCGACCATAAGC
The DNA here is from genome assembly GCF_947034865.1 of Barbatula barbatula. Taxonomy (NCBI): domain Eukaryota; kingdom Metazoa; phylum Chordata; class Actinopteri; order Cypriniformes; family Nemacheilidae; genus Barbatula; species Barbatula barbatula. The sequence continues at coordinate 24,538,053 of NC_136764.1, forward strand.
TAATGATGATAGATGATCTTAATTAAAGGCCTTTAGCACATACTGATAGCACCTGGAACTCTGTTGGGTAGTGGGACACTTACACAAAATGCTTTACTTTTGAATACTCCCTTACCACAAGGCACCTGGATGTCTCTGCATCACACCGGCTGTATATATTTTTTACTTTTATTTGTTGTTTCTATCCTACCTGTCATCCAAGTGCAGTATAAGTCTGAGTTGTGTATTGCTCTTCTGAGTTTTAAATTGAACATCTGTGCAGATCTGCAACACTCCGCTCTGCTGGATTGAAACGGGGTCTTCTGGCCTGTTTCTATGAGCTTGCCAATCAGGCAGAGGATGGCAGGTGCGCTTTATAAAACGCTTCACCTCTCAAACTTTTTACTTATTAAACCAGACACATGCCTTCAAAGGACACACGTAATGAACGGTTTGTCCTCTCCCTACAGGTGGACCGAACGGCAAAGTCATTATTGTTAGTGCTTTAGAATTCCATGCAGAGTTTGGTGAATGAAGGAGGGGGAAATCTGGATAGCAATTAGAGTCGCTTTTGTTTTCCCCTGTGAAGCGGTGCTGGCGATGCATTTTGCTGCATTGTTTGCGTGCGGCACAATTACAGGCGCAACACTTTCTCACTAATTTAAGTCCAAGTTAAACATTTCCTCCAAGAAATCCCGGTTCTGCAATATAAATTATATATTCCTTGTCAAGTGGCCAGTAGAGTATTGCTTTAGTGTTTCTCGGTTTGGTAAATTAAACAATGCTCTAAAAAGGATAGAGTGGTGTGTAGCAACAGTTTATTATATCCAAGTTAAACTGAAGATGTTGCTGTTAATTTCAAATTTACTAAAATCTTAATTACCAAGAAGCCGTCACACTTAACGCTGTAAATAGATTTTCTCTTTTGTTGCCCTCAGATCCTCAATAAGAAATTTTAATAGCAAACACAAATTCCCTTGATATTCTTGATGAAAGATCGAGAAGGATCTTATTTAACTACAGTAACATATTTCATGAGAAAATATTAAAGATTATTCAACTGCTAGAAGATAGGTAGCAGTGATGAATCTTATTGTTTGGAATGGCTTGACGGTTGAAGATATATGTTCTTCTTTGGCTAAGCATCCGTTCCAGAGACATTATGTTCCCAATGTAAGGGCTGTCACACTTTACCTCCGTATGAAATCAGAACAGACTTAGATTTGATTGGAGTGACAGACTATCAGGCTTTTGGGGGTCTGAAAAATATTTCTTCCCAGTGCATCTGGACTTTTGTCTCTAAAGTAAAATAGGAGCTTCTTGTCAACTAAAGTACTGTAAGTATGATATATTGCCTCTCTTCTCACCAACAGACAGTAAGGCATTCGGTGAAGAGTGACTTAGGAGATGTGCACTTCTAATGTGCACTTCCATTAATAAATTTCGCTGCAATTTGTTTCTGTAGTCTTTTTGTTGACTGTGAAAAAAATCAGTAAGAGAGTGACATTATAAATATGACTTAAATGTCCAGTGTATGAAATTTAGTGGCATCTAGTGGTGAGGTTGCAAATTGCAACCAACGGCTCACTACAGCCCTCCCTTTCGAAGAACTATGGTGGCTGACACAGAACTAAAATGTTATCATGTTTTTGCTTCTTTGCTGAAGGAGATCACGTATTCACGAAACGCTTTCTGTAGAGCAGATTTTCTGCTTAGGGCTACTGTAGAAACAACATGGTGAATTCCATGTAAGGGGGGGATCCGCGGTGTATGTAGATAGAAATAGCTCATTCTAAGATAATCAAATCAAACATAGCTTCATTATCTATTATATTATATAATCTTTATATACATCTGAACACATAGTTATGTATATTATATTGCATTTTTCTGGGATAGTCCTAAAATGGTTCAGGTCATACCTAGAAGCAAGAGGTTATTATGTGAGTATAGGTGACCATAAGTCTGAGTGGACATCCATGACATGCGGAGTTCCTCAAGGCTCAATTCTTGCGCCTCTCCTATTCAACCTGTTCATGCTCCCAATGAGCCAAATAATGAGAAATAACCAAATTGCTTACCACAGCTATGCAGACAACACACAGATATGTTTAGCCCTATCGCCTCACGATTACAGCCCCATTGACTCCTTGCTCAAATGCATTGATGAAATAAATAGTTGGATGTGCCAAAACTTTCTTCAGTTAAACAAAGACAAAACTGAAGTCATTGCGTTTGGAAATAAAGATGAAGTTCTCAAGGTGAACACGTACCTTCACTCTAAATGTCAAACAACAAAAAATCAAGTCAGGAATCTCGGTGTGTCTCTAGAGTCAGACCTTAGCTTCAGTAGTCATGTCAAAGCAAAAACTAAATCAGCATACTTTCATCTGAAAAATATTGCAAGAATTAGATGCTTTGTTTCCAGTCAAGACTTGTGCATGCTTTCATCACCAGCAGGGTGGATTTTTGTAATGGACTCCTAACTGGCCTCCCCATAAAGACCATAAGACAGATGCAGCTCATACAGAACGCTGCGGCAAGGATTCTGAGCAGAACCAGAAAATATGATCATATCACACTAGTCCTCAGGTCCTTACACTGGCTACCAGTTACATATAGGATAGATTTTAAAGTTTAATTACTGGTATATAAATCATACAATGGCCTAGCTCAATACATTGCAGATTTGCTCATTGAATACAGACCCAAAAGAACACTCAGGTCATTAGGATCGCATCAGCTAGAAATACCAAAGGTTCTCTCCAAGCAAGGAGAGTCTGCATTTAGCTATTATGTGAGCCGCAGCTGGAACCAGCTTCCAGAAAAGATCAGTGCCTCTGACCGTCCGACTGTCTGTACTGTACTTTATTTAATTTATTTTCTATTCTGAACTATATTTGATTTAATTTTTCTTATTTCTTCACTGTTTTATCAAATGGATATTTTAAATTTCTTCTGTGTAAAGCACTTTGAATTACCATTGTGTATGAAATGTGCTATATAAATAAACTTGCCTTGCCTTGCCTTTTTGTCAAATAGAGCCTCTAAAAAATTACACACTGGATGCACTTTAAGTTGTTTTGGATAAAAGTTTCTGCCAAATCCACATGTACATTTTCACGTGTAATTGTAAATCACAAAAGTAAAGGTAACGCTGCAAAGGGGCTTTACACAAACATCCCCAAAAGCTCTAAGTGCAGAGATTTTTGTTGAACTGAAAATAAACATGAAATGAAAAGACACCACGTTTTCAACAGATGGTTGTTGAATCAATCTGAACAGTTGGTGTATCTATTTAGTCAAAACCTCCAAATGTCACAATCTGTCTAAACGTCTCGATCTGTCTTTCTTCTCACTTTTATTCTTTTGCCTCATGCAAAACTTCAAAGGCCTGTTTACAGGACTAAAATATTGGCACACGCTGCTGTTTGAGGGCATCATCTAGAAAATAAGATTAGAAAACCTCTACCATCAGGCATTGTATCAGGAAAGCAGCTTTAACTATAGATTTTTAAAGAAGGATTAGTCCCCAAAGTTGAGCAAATAAGAAACAACAAAATCATGCTTTCAGCAAAAAACAAACCTGCACAATGGAAAAATTTAAAAGCCGCTCAGTGAAAACTCAACGCTGGCGTACGTCAATACGGAGAGTCAGATTTGACTCTGTCCTATGGAAACTCACACAGTGTTTGTCAAATGCATCTAATGTTTTTTTTACCGAGTGATTGAAGTGGTAAACTGCATCAAGCACGCAGAACAAAACATCTTCGCTTTTCGAAATGCTGTACCACATATTTCCACATTGTAATCTCCAAGGTTTCCCGCCTTTTGCTTTATTATTTCTAAATTGTAGACCAGCACCACCTGTATGATAATTCTGCTGCATTCATCAGAACTCACATTCCTTTGTGCCAGACAATTTCCTAGTTTCCAAACACCAAACGACATTCAATCTCAATCGTTTTTAGCATACAAATGCCGCTGGGTGTTTTTGTATTGCTTTTGAAACCATCTGTTACTAGGTTACTAGGTTAATCCCATTGGTCGTTGTTGCCTTCAATGCAACGATGGTCTGCAGATAATAGCACAAATGGGAGGTAATAAATAAGACAAAGGTTCCACATGGGAAGGGAAGTGCATCACCGTTCTGCCTTGCTACAAAGGTAAATATATTTGCATATAGTAGTAGTCTAGTTTAATACTGTAGATGTATTCTTGTCTTATGTTTTTAAAACACACTGAGATGAGACATCAGAATCAAGTGTACCTGCTTGGTGGGCAAATGCTAGTGGAAACTTTGAAACTATCATCAAATTTCTAAATCTAAATGTCAACTAAAGTGTGCCTTCAGAACAAAGCAAAGAATATCTCTCTCCATTCTCTGCAGAAATCCCCACCGGAGATGGCAGTAAGACTAAAGACCATATCATTCTCTCTGCTGGGGATCCTTTGGTACAATGTAACCCCCCAGAGGGGACTTGTGCCCATGGAAGCAGTAAAAGGTATAGTCCCTTAGTGAATGTCTGCTGGGGTTCTCACATAACCATTCTCACAGCAAAGACCCAGTTTTTCCTCCAGAAAGCCCTTAAGAACACGATCAGTTTTCATATCAAAGAGCCCAGCTGAAGTCCCATCTTCTTTGTGTGAGACCATTGATCTTGTTTATACAATGCACCTGAACTATGAGGCGCATGCACAGAAACACACCTACGCAGACACACAATAACCCTGCTGGAATGCATCCACACAGACTCTTTGGCCTGCAAGACAACATTTCAAACCGTGCTGGCAGAAGCCTGTCTCCCTCACACTGTGTCCATCACTGTTCTGCAGGCCTTTCTCTGCCCAGCTGCCTTATTCGTGCTGAGTTCTGAATTTGGTGAGCGGGGAGAGTTGGACAGAGTCGGCTATGAACTGGCAGGGGGGAAAGGAAGCTGGCAAAAAGGCCAAATTCCCCTGAGAGATTCGAGGTCAGTCGCAGTAATGCACCAGTCACATATCTCCCTCCTGCTGTGCATGTTTCGACGTCGATCGATAGTTAAAACAAACTGGGCCTCATTTATGAAAAGAGCGTACGACCGAAAACTGCGTACGGTCGTTTCCACGCAAAACTTGGCATTTATCAAAATGGTCGCGAGCGTTTGCTACGATCAAAACTCATGATAGGGCTCAGCTCGTGTACGCAAGTTTTGAGATAGGGCGAAGTGTATGCTTTACCCTTTTAACTGATAAGGAATAATGACAAATAGAAAGACAGATTAGGTTTTTTTTCATTTAGTATGACATTGTAAAAAAAGATTACAATGCAATATCTTATTTTCATTACATTAGTTAAGTATTTTCTTTTCTAGCCTAATTATATGATCATTGAAATTATAAGGTTAACGGTTGCACGAATCTTTTAGGCTATGTCTAAGATCATTTGCGACTGATAAATGCACAATTAAAAACAAAAACTAAAATAGGCCTTATCAATATATTTATATAATGGGTTTAGTAAATTTGCAAGATGGTAGCTTCTTTGTTCGACAAATATCCATTCTAATGAAAACTGTCAAAACGCATGATTTCATGTTTTTTTATTTGTGCGATGTTCACTTGGGGCTGGAAGACGCGCACTGGGGCACAGCTTAAGATTGCCTGGCTTTGTGTGGCAGGATCCAGGGGCCTCATTTATCAACAGTGTGTAGAAAAGGTTCTATATTTTGTCCTACAAATGAAATTTAGAATGTGTGTAAGTCCAAAAATATCCGTATTTATCAAACGTGCGTAAACGGGTCTTACGAACAGCCAGCACCGCCGCTCCCACAACGCGAATCACGCACATTGCGTAGGGCACCAAGTGCTGAGGGGGCACCAAAAATAGCCTATTGAAAAAAGCAATTTTTAAATCTATTATTATTTCATTAGGCTATAGAATTTTTTTAGCTAGGCACATTTTAGCCATGTATATGTAAAAAAAAAACGGCCTAACAATCCCATATCACCCCATCCACACCACCACCCGCCCATGTACGGTCCGCGCGGCAGTGCTGGTTGATCGCGCGTGCGCCTGACGCAGTTTGACAGACGGTAGCCTAGGCAACTTATTTGGAAATGGCCCCGAAAAGACAGAAGAAAGGAGACGTAATAAGAAGAAACTGCGAAATGATGCCTGTGCATCACTTGCAGGTAAGTCCATGTTTAATCAATGTTTTTTGTGCACTCACTACGCACACATGAAATTGGCGGCATACGAATGTTTGATGAATCACACGTAAAAGATTTGTGACCAAGTTGTATTATTTGTGAGCTTTATATCCGCGATGACGATTAACGTCCCCACCAAACGAAGTAGTCACTTTTAGAAACTTGTAAGCCATTTTAAGACACACTAAATCAATAAAAAAATCACAACTGGTGTGTTTTATATCATAGAAACATTTTTGTTTACCACAGACCTTATTTTGGTAGATTTACCCAAAAACCTTTTACTTAGAGCACCTAAAAAGTATTATCATACAGTACAAAACTTTAAATGGGCAATAAGAAGTTTTATCTTATGCTGTAATGCTTAGATCATTTTGTGTCAGAGCTTTGTGAGAGGAAAAGCAAATGGGGAACAGCACTTTTCTCTTTCTTAAGCAGCTAAAACAATATTACATTTGTGAAAAACATCGTGTTTTTCTTCAGCCCAAAACTAATCCTGTAACCAATGTCACCAAGACGCTAGAAAAACTTACCTGCAATGCTACCTGTAAAAAGATGTGCAAGTGTATCTAGAACAAAATCTGCTTTAAACGCTAAGGGTGGTCACAGCAAATGTCGACTTGATTTACTTAATAAATAAATGTCTTTATGACATCCCCACATTTTGTTACTTGATGATGGTTATTGTGAGACTAGATGGAGCACTGTTAGATTCCTTGGGTTTACAATAAATCTCACCGCAATACATTTACATTTAGTCACTTAGCAGAGGCTTTTAGCGACTTACAAATGAGGTAAACGATATGCACAAGTAATGGCAATGGAAATTTAAATATTTAATATTTCCTACAGATAAACTACCGCAAAAGCAAACTGCTTTTTTGCACCATACTGTATATCTTGAAAACACATAACTGTAAATGTAATCTAAGTCAGTCAGTCATGCGCAGTAATCGTCAATTGGAAATGAATAAGGTTCTATCCGACTTATTTGTCAAAAGTAAGTTATTCAAAAATCCTTATTTTTGTCAACTTTTTCTTTGCATTGTGTACCTTTTTTGGACTTTTTTTTAGAACGAAACCAACATCTATAAAGTCAATTAAAACGCAAAAACTGAATCTCAAAACAGTTCAGAATCATATATAATAAGAACCGTATATTTCCAAGGCGACGATTCACCACTGATGCCATCTGCTACCAACACCATAGGTTACAACAGTCTAAACAGATCCAAGCCTCGATACAGCTGAGATGTCAATATTTTTTCCTTATCTCCTGCTATGTTTGTTATTGGAACTTCTCTCTGAACGTTGACGTGATCTGCCACATGACTGATGGAAGGTCAGTTTATCTACACCAAATATTCCTCGGGCAGGAAGCTCGACAGATTTCCAAGTGCCTGCTGTTTAGAAAGTTTACACATCATCAAACTTGTTTGTTTGTTAATTTGATTGTTAATTTAATTGACTTTTCTTCAGTGGAACACAAAACGTAATTTTTCCATATTTTGTGATACATTTTCTTTGCCATTCGTGGCTGAAATGTTGCCCTCCATTGAAGCCCTTTCATAACATAAGGCACCTGCAGACATTTGGTACAACATGTTGTGAGGGAGGATACATGATGGATAGAGATGGATGAAATATTGATTTGGCTCATTGTAAAGTTTTTGTAAACCCATTACAGTATTAATTACAGACATTTTACAGTATCATAATGAAATACATTTTTCCGCCATCCAGTTGGGAGCATGTGTTACTTATTCTGCTACTGTATTTGTAAGACTAAATAAGTCATGCGTTGCTGTTATATCAATAGCTAGTTGAGCCTAATGCACATCCAGCCTTTTCTTTAATGATTCCGTCTTCACTGTACTAACCTGTAGATTTTATAGCGCGTGGAGAAGCCTTGCTGGAAACGTTCTTTAAACTCTGTATATTCTGGACAGCGATGGAAGGGCCCTTTATCAGACAGGAGCCAATCCAGCTGGCCGCCGGTCCGGCCGGAGATAGAAGAGAAAGGTGATGTTTTCTGGTCCAGACGCTCAGCAAGAGCCAGGAACCAGCTTAGCGGGCCCAGAGGTGCCCAATGCCAGAGGAGCATCAAGAGGAACCATCTAACAGCTGCAGCTCTCTGCCAACACAATGCCATCCTGCCTCTGGGCACCTGGCGCCAGCATTCTTGTGCCAATCCTTTTGACCTGATCGGACAGAAAGAAAAGATTAAGTTGCAGTGATGCTTTGATTATGGCCGTACATGAGCATGTATTTAAAAATCGTCCATGCATGAACTGCATGTACAGGATGCAAAAATGCAGCTACAATTCTTAAGACACACCAGTGAGGTAGAATGTGACACTTTGTACAAAGTAAAGCAAATCCAAGCAGGTATTTCGTATCCAATGCATTGCCTTATAATGTCTATTTATGGATGCCTCGCTTTTCCACAGTTGAGCAGATGGGCATTTGGTTTGTGAGTCATGGTAAATACTCCATTATTTACAATAGCGCTGGGAAAAATGTGAGCCAGAAAATACCGTTTGACGTGTATGTTAAAAAACCAAAGGCCTCTGGGACCTGTATTAATGAATGAGCATAGATTATGTTCAGCACTGGTAGACACAGGCTTTGGGAGCAGGGGAGACTTCATGCCCCGGTGCATATAATATCAAACCATTAATCCCTTACAGGAGGAATTTCCTGACATTCTTTTATTAAACTCAAATCCATGATGAAAATATATTTCAACAGAGGGACTAAATGCGCACGTAGATTCATAATGATGCATGGAATACCTGGTTCTTTCTAACTAATGTGAATGATGGCGTAGTATGAGATTTAAAGAATATTTGATATAAAGAAATGCAAAACAAGCCTGGAAACCATATAGGCCCTATGCGGGATCTTATAGCATGTAATAAGTTCCATTTACCCAGTGTATTAAACTAGGTATGGCCATCAGGTCATCCAGAGATGCATTTTTCATATTTTCCTCCTTATTGCTTCTTATAAGAATATCTTGTTTCCACATTTCTTAGTTTTAATATAACTGTGATTATTTTCATTTCTCCAGCAAAATGTTTTTGTTACTTCTCTCTCACATGGTTTGTTTTATACCCTGCAATCCTCCCATGGCCTCATCTTGATAAATCAAATTTACTTCTATTCCATTTTCTCATTCTGTTTCATATCTTTCATCATTTTTGTCCATTGTTCTGTCTTACAATTTATCCCATTGTTTTCCTTCTGCACAAGCTTCATGCTACTAAAAAACGACCAGCTTTATTTTATCAGTAGCTATGAACACGGAGAAACAGACCTTTTTCTTTAAATAATATGGTATGCATTCTATAGATAAAAATTGTCACACAAAGCTAGAAAAGTTTCGAATCAAAGAATGCTGTTTGTCACAAAGTTTGTCGATGAAAAATAACCACATTTTACTGTGAATGACAGGTATTAAAACAGCATGTGCAGAAGGTAAATAAATATTTAAGCAGTATAATATGCTGTAAGGTGGAACACAACATATAAAATGAATGGTAAATAAGAGAAGTATATGATTAACAACATTTGTACACAGAACACGTCCATCACCCCATGCGTCTTTACTGTGGTCTGGTTTTACTGCTCTCTAAAAGAGATTAAAACCATGCTATTTGTCAAAGTCAGAGCAACAACATTGTCCTTAAACTTGGTTTGTGTAACTCATAGAATGGCCAAACCATTTAGCACCACTTTTGTCAATGTCTAAAACTGAAAATATGTTTTGGCAGATTCTTATTCAATTAAGTAAACGATCAACGTGTTTAATTTTCATTTATTTCAGCAGGAACTACAAACTACGAGTTTCAATGCAAAGTTAAAGCACTACACGTCCTTGATAGTTGTGACAATGCAAGAATATATTTTAAATTCCTAGCAATATGTTTTAATATAGACCTGTTCAAAGTCCAAACAAGAAAAGGATGGGCTTATCTTTTTTAGTTGTATTGTTTTAAAGAATTTATGTGCAGGACTTGACACTGCTTGCAATGTTTTCTGTACTTCGGCTTTCTGTAAAAAGTGTCCCCTGCTGTTACAGACCACAATCTTTTTGTGTAACTGTGTAATAGCAAATCTGTTATGCTGAGCAGCATATAAGAGATTCTAATGGTAATGCCATCACATTTCATCACGATATCATTGCTTGAGTTGAATCCGACCAACCTTTAGCCAAACTCATTGGTGAAGCACCAATTAAATGCTACGTGCCACATTTTGCACCAGTTACAGAAGATGGGAGTGGGTACGGTCTGGCCTTTAATCCATAGCACCTTGGATGACTTCTCATTTGAAATTTGCCTTTCAAATAAACCCAGTGTCTAAGCAACGACACACCAGACAGCTATACCCATACACATCCTTATTTCACCCCATTCCCCCGGAGGCTCTACCTAATTAGAAATTGCATAAAACATTGAAATGCCAGGTAGACAATTGAAGAAACACTGAATTTAGCTCTGACATTTTCATGCACGTCGTGCATAATTTAGGCATCCTTATATTAACCCGACCCATCCAAGTCGGCAAAGATGCAGGCACTCGCCACAAGTGCTTAAAATTTAGCATAGGGCAATGGGGACACTTGCATACAAGAATACTCTGCAAAACACGATGCAGGCTTGAAGTTCAGCAACAGACGCTTGCTGAGAAAGGAAAGGCATTAGATCTAATTGATGAAATAATGACTACAGTATATTGTGGTTTAAGAAACCTGCTGGAGGGTTTGCTGACATAGCAGGATTATAATTATGAGGGATAAAAAAGCTCTGAGAACATAGACTGGCTCAAGGAGGTAGAAGTTTTGTAGCTTTTTTGTGCCACAAATGGCATCTGGAGAAGGCTTGATTTACATTTGCAATTATGCGTTTGGCAGACACTTTTATCCAAAGCGACTTACATTGCATTATGCTACACATTTGTTTCTAAGTAAGTGCCATCGCCTGGGATCAAACCCACAACCTTGGCATTGCTAGTGCCCTTTTCTAGCTTCTAGTTTGTCAATAAAATGCACGAAAAAAGGGCTTAAAAAGCCATTTGTCATTAATACGCAGTTTTGTTTTAAAAAGAAATAATGTAAAGCAGTGTAATGACAGGTACGTTTATATCTGACACATTTTCTGAATTCGCAAAATTAAAAGAACCGTGTGTCTATCAAAAAGACATTTAGTTTCACCTTATGCGTAAATGTGTGTCCATAATGATGATGCTGCGAAGCCCTCATAATGTCTGTAGATCAAATACAGACCTAGTAACACTAAGATTCAGGTGCAATTCCTCCTTTTTCCTTTTTACCCTAACAACACTTTGTTTTTTCAAACTTGTCATCACATTAATCTTTGTAAGAGTTTACATGGAGTCCTCTTGATGTGTTAAAATTTTATTTGCATCCCTATAACGTTAACAACGCAAGGTTGTGGGTTCGACCCCAGGGGATTGCAGATACCTATGTAAAATGTAAAGGATAATGCAATGTAAGTCGCTTTGGATAAAAGCGTCTGCCAAATGCCTAAATGTAAATGTAAATGTATTTGGGGAAATAAAAACACACATTTGGCCTGAGCCTTGGTAGACCTGTTGAGGCAGTACGTTGGTATTGCGGTATATTTTCTCATCAATTATTCAAAATGAAGGAAGAAATGCTGTGCAGCACAGATGGACTTTTACTATTCCTGAGCGTGCAGGGGAAGCAGGTGTACTGCCATTACCATAAGACCAGCCGTCCTTTTGAACCCAGGTCCTCGTACTCTGCATTCTCTAACTCAGCAATCCCCGCCAGATACCTTTCTGTACACTTGTGTGTGGATCCAGAAATCTTCATGTAAGTAAAAATTATCAGTGCCGCTATGAAGAATTCCTTGTTTGTGTGTCTCCTTAAATGTGATGACTTATCGAATTATTGTGTCCGCACTCCTGACAGGTTTTACATATTGATGTGTTTTGACTACAGTGATCACAACATCTTTAGCCACAGATATACTCATTCTAAAGAAATAACCATGGAGAAAATCCCTAGGGTGTTTTTCCAACCTTTGAACCAACCTTTGATATAAAATGTTTCCATCCCGCAATTCTTGCATCACCACGCACTAGGCGTCTATCCTGTTTACTGCATTTCACAGGCTTCAAGCGGTAAAGAGTAACATGCTTTGAGGCCAGCCATCAAGAATCACAACCCTCTGCCTCCCCCAGAGAAAATAATAAAACTGTGTTTAATTCTACAAAAATGTCCCCCAGGTGATAGTTTTGTAAGATGGAAGATAAACAAAGTACATCAATCCCAGAAATGCATTTTAATTAAAACACGTATGCAAGGCAAGAAACACTTATGAGGGTGTGAAAGAGAATTAATGTGAAAGCAATTTTAACAGTACCTTGTTTTGGAGGGTTGTGTGTGTGTAATGGCGTGTTTATTTACACATGTGTGATGCTTAGATTCTGCTAGCGTTTGTCTGATGTGGTGCAGCAGGAGTCATTACACAAAATTAATAAATTGTACTGTCAGCCAAATAAAATCCAGATGTTCCCCAAAGGCAACATAGGGAATATATTTACACCCATAGGCTACAACATAATAGGCAGAATAACTTGCTTTTATGAACTACGCACAATTAAATACAAATGATTAAGACTCAGTATGGCTTATCAGATATCAGACATTCCACATCTTTACTGCGCAAGTGTAAAGGATCAGCAATCTCTCAAAGCCTGACTGCCCAGCAGTTGTGTCTCACCCTTCCACCGGGTGTAATCACTTATACATCACACTTTAAAAAACACAGTTTACGCGCAGGCACATACCCACACTCAAGATAATTATCCAGGCTGTTTATTAGATTAACACCGCGCCATAAAAATGCATCTGCATATTGCTCTGGTCCTATTAGCTCCGCACCTCTTCCTTAAATATGTGCTGGCACGCTCACTTCAGCCCCTTACTGAGTTTGCAGGAGTTTGTTGCCAGACCTTGTGTAAACTCATTTAGTAATTGAGAGGAAACCGAGGTCCCTGTACAAACAGACCACCCACACCTATACAACATCCACACTGGTAATGAGAGAATTAGTTTAGAAACATTGAACACATAGAGGACAAGTCATCCTTCAGTACACATGGGGCACATTCCCGCATCGTTGCCATGGACACATCATATGGGCAACGAATTACCACTTGGGCACCAATTCTAGTAATACACACCACAGGTGCCCATATTAAAACGTGTGCTCCTAAACCTTTTATCTTCTCCCGGAAGATACAAACTACATGTATTGTTTATTGAAAAAAAGGCTTGTTTGGTGTTCAGGCAGGAAGGAGATATTTGGATTACAAACTCCAATTGGAAGTTTCCTTAGTTTTTTTATGCACAAGCCATGTCAGTAAATAGGGAAATGATTGAGAACACATGAAATCACAAACATCAAATGCTGGATATTATAAATGCACTATACAGAGGGGTACAAAACGACACAAAGAATCTGTTTAGTTTAAAGACGAAAAGAAAAAGAAAGGATAATGCAATGGGAATAATTTTAAAATAAATGATGAAACATCACTGTTTAAGGAAAATGCAATGAGTGATGGGGATGATGTTAAATTGTTGTTTTCTAACCAAAAGGTCAAGATTTATTTTAATGGAGCACATCAGATGCTCCTCAGAACAACGTCAAATTAGAGCTGTGCGAATATGAATAAACCTCATAATCGTCGATTATTCACCTCAATATTGTTAATGCGATTATTATTGTAGATCGATAGATTTTCCTTTAAAGCTTTGAAACGTTTGAACAGCTGCATGCCATATTCTTTCTATAAACATCCAGAACTAAATAACATACTGTAAATAACAAATAATAATTATGAATTGTGTTCTTAGTAAAAAAATCCCAAAGGAAACGTCAACATATTAATTCATATTAATATCTGACTTGCCACTGTATTCCGTCCCCAAACACGCCACTGAAACGTAAATGGACATCTGTCATTGAGGCTTTTTACGATTATGTAATTGTGTGGTCTATTTACAAAATATCTTCGATCTTCTTTACTTAATATCCTAATGTTTCGGCATATGAGAAATATCGATCATTTTGTTCAATCGAATGTATTTTGGGCTATTACAACAAATGTTCTCGTGCTAATGAAGAAGGTTTTGTAAATCGCAATGGATTAACCATCCTAAACGAATAAATGTAAATGTAATTGAAAGCATGATGATGTACGGCAGCTGTATTCCAGTCAATCTTTCCTCTCAAATTGCTTTACTGCGAATTGTATTAGTGAAAGTATATCACGCCTTACAAGGCAATGCATTTTCCCTAATAGTTTCTTTTTGGCAGGAGATAATAAGTGTTATATCTCGTTTTTTTCCACTCAAATCTATTGTGAAAAAATATCCACATTCAAATAACTAAACAAACTATCTTTTTCAGTGTTTTCATATTCTAACATGCGTTCAGGCTGCCAGCGACTGTGCCGCTGTGTGTCGCTAGTCTCTTGCTAAGAGGACCTTAGAAGACGTACCTAGGCAATTGCATTGTGATGAATTCATAGCTGTGCGTACCAGCCACACCTAAGATTGTTGGTGTTTATTAATTCTAACAAATATAATGAGTTTCTAAAAACTTTTCCAAATGAATCCCCTTTTATCAGCTATCGGAACATGCAGGTTGGTTTGTTGCTCCCAGGTAATGCTTCCCTTATTTAACTTTAAATAGCTATACACATTAAACTAGGTTTTTTAAACCACTGTGTTTGAGTTGACATAATATCAGATCCATCAATCTAAGTAATAATATTGTACTGTGCCCTGAGTTTACCTCTGCAATAAAGTCGAATACAAGAAAACCGCTTTTTATTATGTTCGTAGTTTATAAGCTCTTGATGTTCAGTGAGAAGGTAAGCATGAAAAGATGCAATGAAATCAATGCATAAACCGTAAACGGCACCTTTTGCTTTCCAGTATTCTGTTATCACACAACACCAACACTAACACGCTATACTTAGTTGTGCGGAGATGATTTTATGTACAGCATGTCTCTGAACACTGTCATTGTTTACACTGTTCAAGTACTTCACATATGTGAACTGCCTGTAAATGAATTTGTGATTGAGCGTGTGAATTTGGTTTTGTGTTTAATGGACTCTAGCACACAGGGCGTTTGCAGAGCTTTCTATGCATGTACGCTAATGAGTGAAGACAGATGTAGTGTGCACAGACTGATCGGGGGCATCGGGGTCCACAAATAGTCAATAAATCTACCACAGAGCAGAAAGAGGTCCATTACTCCCCAGCAGCAGATAAAACTTTCCCTAAAGATTGTTCTAGAAAGAATTTGACCCATGACCCTGTTTTATCGGGTTTTTACTGATTGAATCAGAAACTGGCCACGGGCTATGACGGCAAAGTGAATGTACAGAGCAATCGGAACATGAATGGCGAAAGATGTGTCATTTAAGTACTGTCAATACAAAATAGCCGATTAAATAGCTACAACAGGTTTTTTCCAATATCCGAATCCCCACGTGCTTCTAGCTTCTCAATAAAAACAATAATGTTTTTTTCATACAATTTTATAACCTCTCCTCTCAATGTTTGAAGCATTTATCACTCAGTTTTGACTTAGGCATGGTACAGTCCTGGAGGACATTTATTGTGTCATACCGTGTTAGAGTTTACAGTCTGAGCTTTAATAAGACCTGATGTAATTCTCCTCGCCTTGGGTCTGTGAGCTTATTTAGTTGGCCCGCAGTGGTCGAAGAAGCCGCACTGCACTTCATCTGTCACCTCGCTTATCAGGGATTATAACACTAGTCTAGGCCTCAATATCGCAAAACCAGACTTTAGACTATTGGCCAAAGAAATTGGATTAAACTGATTCAGATTGATCTGCACACAGGAAGAGATCATGGGACCGAAATTTATGTGAAAGTAATATCGAACAACAGTGAATTGCCATGCTGAAAACAGAGAAAATAGCGCACAGCTTCGTACTGAACGTTTAAAGGAACAGTTCAATTCACCCACAACCCTACACACCCTCAAGTTGTTCTAAATCTGTATACATTTTACATACATGCTAAATACATGCTATTTGGAAGAATGCTTGTAACCAAACAGATCTTGAGCGCCATTGACTATCATAGTAGGAAAAAATTACATTTGTAGGCAAAAGTGCCCTGGAACCGCTTTCCTACATTCTTCAAAATATCTTCTTTTGTGTTCAACAGAATAAAGAAATTGATAAAGCAAGTTTTTCCTACTTTTACGGTAGTCAATGGTGGTGAAGAACTGTTTGCTTTGCTTCATTTTCTTTCAAGCATCTTTCTCAGTGTTCCTCACAACAAATACATTTATACAGATTTGTAACATGAGTAAATGATGACGGAATTTAATTTTTGGGTGAACTGTTCCTTTAAGTACTGTGTATTATCTTTCAAAGATAATAATAGTTTGATCCCACTAACCTCAGTCAGAGGTCAGTCAGCTCAGCAGGCTGCATTATGATTCAACCCTTCCTTGTGGATTAGTACACTTTGAAGCCATTTTTAGATGTAACAGATGGTTAATGAATGAACTGTGTGCGTCTGACCTAAAATGGTGTCAATTTGCCAAGGTGCTGTACACCTCGGGGTGAATCACAAATGCAATCCGGAGATCATTATTGGTACACCTGCAGAGGGTCAAAGTACGGCTATTAAGCAAATGATTATTTGCAGTCTTACAATATGAATTCTGGGATTGTGCTCCATCCTTATTCTATGGGAAGTCAGCCAGCCTCCAGTAGCTTATTACTGTGTCAGTTCTGAGCTGTACTGTACTGTATGTTTCTATAGAAAGCACTCTAAAGCCACTGTCATCATGACTTCAATCTCCACAGAAGTCATTTGTGATGCAGCCGCACACGGGGCATACCGTAGGCACACTGCGAGAATCATAAATGTGAAAGATGATTGACAGGGCTAGATGGATGAGGAGGATTAAACAGGTCAGTTTTGATCACTCAGTGCGGCAGTCTCTCAGCTTCCCACTTTCCAGTAAAACCCTGCAGCGCCCGGAGAGGAAAACTGGCAGAAGAAAGCTAATTTCTCCAGAGGCTGCTGCTAGAGATCTTTATGAGTTCTAGGCAAGATGGTCTATAATTCCTGGAGAAAGCTATCCGTTTCCATTCATCCAAATAGCAGCGGATATACTGCTGCTGTAGGACTCACAAACGTGGTCAAGGCAAATTTATTTACTAGAAAATGTTCAACCTTGCCATACACTATGATGGGTTAACATGCTTTTCATAGGACTCAATTTTGGTAATGGACAAAGTTTTGCATTTATTAACTAATCTCCTGAGCCGTTTAGAAGTCAAATTTAGTTTACAAACAAAAATGAAAGGATTGAAACAAAAAGTAATTATTTTACAAGGGGTGATCGTTGAAATATACAGTGATATTCTTCAGAACTGGGGTGACAGAGTTTAAGTTCTTTTTCCAGAGCTGTGAAGTATATGTAGTGACAATAAAGCACGGGGGTTAGAAAATTTCCTTTTTCAATTATTCCTTTAATAGATAAAGATGCTTTTTTTTGCCAGCCGACTTCCATATCTCTCACATCCTGCGCTAACAGCGACACCATAACGGAGAGAGGGTTTTACAGGCCACTTTACACGATGAAAAACATTCCTTTGCATGTTTGAAAAGTTTCACATACACATGGCGGCGTTATCAAAACGGTCTGCATTCACTCGGAGCCGGGAAAACGGATAATAATGCTGTAGCATGAACGCCAGGCCAGTGGATGGCGATGTTGTTGCGTAATGAAACAGGACATGCATTGGCACATACACATGCACAGTTATAAGCCAAAAGTGCTTTTTAATACAGTTGGTCGACGTACATGTGTGTTTAAAGTGTTTAATAGTGTGTCTCCACATGTCTTATTGGTGCAGCAAATTTATTGGTTGCTGGGAAAACGTTAATACATAGTCGAGTAGCGAGAGCTCACAGTACGAGAAGCCATATATTAGCACGTAATACTCATGCGCATGACATCATCATTTCGCATAAAAGCGCTGCTTCCGAGTAAACCGACAGCCAAAACGCATAATTTTTTTGCGTTTTCAGTTGAAAATGGTTTCGTGTAACGGGCCTTCAGCCTCACTATGCATAGATATTGTCTGTTACAGTGGAAAGCGCAGTCACAGCGGGGTGTTATGCTATCGGTGAACAGATTTTCAAGGCAGTATAGGAAGATGAGATCTACATTAATCTGTTTGTTCTGGTAGACTGCGCTAGTGCTTTTGGCCAGCTATCCCAGATCATAAAATCACAATTGTGTTGGCATAGAAAAATCGTTACGCTGACCGGTGGAATAAAGTGGTTATTTGGCTTCTGACTTTGTAATGAGGGGACGCCGTAGGACTTTGGGCTTTCAGAGGGTTTATGGATAAATGCTTTTTCTGTTGCATGGGGATCGTTCCATCAGGGTCAATGAACATTAATGGCCAAAGGAACAGTGAAGCATGCCTCATGGAACAGCACTTTAGTTGCTAACACGGATTCCAATATGTGACAGATATTGGCGATCGTAGATCAGACATAGGGAACACGTCATTGTATATCAACCGAAATCCATTTATGTGGATAGGCCGCAGCGTGCTATTGTAAAGTGTTTTAAGTGTGGTTTCTCGATTGACAACGCTTTATTTTGCCGCCTGCTTGGTTTATACTTCTGCTGCGTCGTGACTGGTAGCTCCAACCACGTGGAAATCTCATCACACCAAAATGCATAAATTTTTCCATATATTAAACATTTAACTTGAATGATGAGAGACATATTATAGAGGTTTAGAATTGGATGGCGTGAAAGTTCACTGAAATGAGGTAAAAGCATAAAAAGCAGGCCGTCTGATGAAGCGTTACATGAGTCTTGTACTTGGTTTTCATTTCTAAAGCTGTACTGTGTTAAATCACATAAAACTCATTTTGTTGTTGAATTATGGATTGTTATCACGCTCGCCCCTTGTTTTTGCATTCTGTGTTCTGGAATCTTGTCGCGTCTGATGTGGTGTTTTTTCTTTGCGAGCAAAGAAATAACTGTTGAGAGCAAATCCCATGTGCATATCCCTATACTCTATGTGTGACTCTATTTACAATGTGTTCTATCGGGTGCGAGCGCAAGCGCGAGGCTGTATACAGCAAGCGTTCATGGTTGTTTGATGTCTGCACCTCTTCTGAATCCATGCGTGCGTCTGGGATGTTTAACCGTGCTCCCGTAATTCACAAGCCTGGAAACCTTTTAACTGCAATATTACGATGTAGGATCAATAGGCGCACAGTAGTGCATCAGTCCAGTGGGACAGCAGCCAGCGTGCTCTGGATTCACATGCAGTACTGTGATGCCAAGACTGCTCTATTGTTTCTGGAGAACTCAAAAGCTTTCATCGCTCCCTAACAAGACACACTGTAAAATATTAAAGTGTTGCCAGGATTCTACCAGATTTTACAGTAATTTCTTGCTAGAAAACACATTATTATTGTAAAGGGAGACAAGGGTAAGTGGTTGTTTCATTTGAAGTCCCGATTAGGGTGATTAGCATTCTCTTTAGTAAGAAAATTGTGCTTAAATATAACAATAATAGTACTTTCAGTCTTGTGTCACCAGCAATTGGTTGCACATAAATAAATTACTGTAAGATGAGGATTTTGATTCACTAATACAATGTGCTTATAAGTTACAATATAAATGCTATTGTTATAATGTTGTATGTTATTGTCAAATAATACATAAATGAGTATTAATCTTGTTTACTAAATTTAAAACTTTGACAATGTTTCAATTTATTGAAATATAAAACAATTATGACCTAAAAATTAGTGGAAAAGCTTAAATGAAAAGAGCGTCGAAGTGCTCTCATGAACGCGCAAGGATAGACTGACAAGACAGAGGAGAATATATCGATTAAAGTTGTTATTTTGGTTTGTTTGGCCCATAAAGTGTTGTCGTCGCTTCAAAAAAATTCAATTGAGCTACTATGAGCGGATGGACCAATTTAATGATGTCTTTAGTCATTTTCTGGACCTTGACAACACGATAACCATGATGTCTATGAAGAGGCCTGGAAGTCTTTTGGATGTCACCTAAATATCTTTATTTGTGTTCTGAATACGGCAGGAGGTCTTAAAACATGTTGAATGTCATGTGGGTGAGGAACAATAAAACATGATGATGAACTTTTCCTTTAAACTAAACGAAAAAATGAAATGTTGCCTCAGAAATAAACTGAAACAAATGTATCTTTGCTATGTTTTTAGTGTTTTTTTTAAAGGTGCAGTAAGTGAAATCTAGTGTCAATGTTGCGAATTTCAACCAACCACTCACTCCACTTTATACACCTCTGAAGGCATAGCTGTGAATATTATTCAATAAAACACTGGACCTTTAAGTCTTAGATGTTTTACGTGGATTTAAAATGTAGGAGGATATTAGTTTCACATCGCACTTCTGAAGAAGATTATCTGATGAGTCCCTAAAGCAATGGTTTCCAAACTTGCTGTAACTGTGCACCCCAGAGATACAAAACATTAGAAATCCCATATTCCGTAATAGACCATAAGGTTGTTAAAAAGACAGTGATCCAAATGATGTGTAATCAAGGACAGAAACTGCCATTGCATCATTTGATTTCTCATATAACATTTAAGAAATATAAAATCTGTGTCTGTGTTGTGTTTCATACCCTCTGTTTTTTTGTATTCAAACAAACAAGACACGAATTTAAAAAAGAACCACGGTTCTACACAAAGCTGGAAATGCTGATGCAATGTACATTCTATTTTCAAAAAAGCTTCAGCCTTGTGTTCCCTATTTTATTTACAAACATTATATTTGCAATCAATACGAAGTTTAAAGGGTGAATTCGGGAACATTTTGCTACTCTATGACAGCAAGATTACTGTGAAATCATCTAAATGATTTAAATGATTTATTTTCTCAGAGCTTTTTTAATCACGTATGTTAAAAGATGTAATATAACAGTGGTTGTGTCTTTATTTAGCTGAAGATGTGGACTGTTTCTGAGAGAGGTACGCAGATGCCCCGAGAGAGCACCGAACAAGCATATGATGCAGACAGCAGAACCAACACCATTATGGTAGAACAGATGTATCCATCAGTGGAGGTAAGTGATGAAATTGTTTCCTGGCTACAAACGAACTGACAAATATGTCTTTTTTTGCATACCCCTAGGACACACTTTGAGAACCACCTCAGAACCTCTCACTTTCCTTGGAAGCCTTTAAAAATAACCTTTATCCCCAACTCATATTTCAGGTGTTGAAATGAACTGCAATAAGACAGTGAATGTACTCGTTTCAAATTTCAAACAAAGAGAAATAAGGAAGAAAACAGTGCTGTGGTGTTCCGCTCTTCGCTGCATTTGCTAAAGTATTATGTTGTTCTCTTTGGGGGGTTTCAAGACTGAATGCTTCAAAAAGCTAATGTGGATGAAATGTCAAGCTGCTAAGGGAAACAATCAAACTAGACGTTCTGTTGCAAGAAGATGAAAACTTATGAAAGACTTCTCATGTGGAACAATCCACAGCAATGCCAAAGGCCCACGATAGTTGATTTTGGCACACAGTTGAGGTGGACGTTTGCCCTATTATATAGTTAAGTCATTAGGGAACAATTTCAAGCCTGCTGACACTGCCAGAAATAGTTCCTGACTTGCAGTTTGAAGTAGACCAGTTATTGTATAATGGGTCATGTCATTGGTTTTTAATGTCCAATGTGTAATTTTGTGGAGGATCTATTGACAGAAATGCAATATAACACACATAACTATGTGTTTCAGAGGTGTATAAACACCTTGCATAATGAAGCGTTATGTGTTTATTATCTTAGAACGAGCTATTTCGATCTACAGGCGATCAGCATTAGCATGTTTCTTTACAATAGAAGTGAATGGGTGATGCTGTTGTTCGGTTACGAACATTCTTCAAAATATCTTCTTTTGTGTTCTGCAAAAGAAAAAAATCACACAGTTTTGAAAAGACAAGAGGGTGAACAGATGATGACACAATTTACATATTTGCATTGGTGTTTGTCATGATAATTTCCCAGAAATGTAGTTCGTATAATTTTCCAATGGCTACACTGTATTTTAGCTCACCGTAATTGTTTGTGTTGAAGTCAAAATAATTACTTTTAATGGTTTGATGTAACAATATTCAATATAAAGAATTATACAATCAGAAAAAGCTTTATTCGGCAAGTGTGCACATACACACAGGGGCGGGATGGCCATCTGGCGCATCGTACGTGTTGCCGGTACGAATTATAAATGCTAATACACGCAACGCAAATTCAAATTAAACTAATGCACGTGCACCCCTGACCAAAACAGTGGATGGCTGATGTGGATCCAAAGGTGCAGTTTAGATATTTGTGTGCCTAGCACTGTAAATATGTATTTACATATAGTATAAGAGTGTTAGATATTTGCACTGTCAATATGAAGTTAAAGGCTTCTGCCTTCCAAAGAAACCCAAAGAGTAGACTGACATCCTCTTCAGCACATTTGAGTTCACACTTGGTGGACTGACTACCTCCCAGAAACACATTTCATCATCTCTGCCCAGTGTGCCATGGGGGCTGCGTGCCGTCTTTCTAACAGACCGCATGCCAAGGCATATGATAAGCCAAGGCTAGCAGATGCTAACGGAATGAGCAGAACAATCCCCCAAAAAACTCCCCTCCAGGTCCCCCCCAACAAGTGCACATGCTCATTTGCTGTTTCAAGATCCTCACGGGACCACTGTGGTGTGCTTTTCTGTGGAATTACAACGTTTAGTGAAGTCTTTTCCTGTAGACATTGGAATAGCAATAATGGCCAATAATACAAGAATGCGAACAGCTACGCCGGCGTGTTTAGCATATCGCTGCAGGAGAATTCTCAGCAAGCCAGTGAATTTATATGGTGTAAATAGCGAATGGAAGTTAGGGTCTTTAATTACATGCAGCGGAAGAGCGTGTTCAGCAGCTTGGGGGGGGGGGATCGACTGGAGTGCATGAAGGGGATAAGAGTAATGTTGCTGACAGTGTGCCCTGGAGCAGTGTGCCGTACCTCAATACTGACCGTCTGCATCATTCTGCTCCTCCCCAGCGTGCCTTCAACCTACTGTTCAATAATACAAAACGGCCTGTTTTTAATACATCATGCTTATTTTAGTAGAGGCGGGGTATTGTCGTATATAGATTTCCTGTAAACTAGTGTAGTGTTCGTACTTTGCTCTTCTTGTGGGGAACAAAAGTGCAGGTAGACTCCTGTGGCCGTAACTTTGTGGTTTATACGTCTATGCGGTGTTGTTATTATGCTTTACAAATATAAGCAAATGTATCTATTTATGGATATATCTATGATCCGAGCTGGTGCCGGGCTAATTTGCATATTCGTTAATCCAGGAATAGTAAATGGGGTAACGGTGTAGAGCTACATTCAGGTTGTTTTAAGGCTTGAAGAAATCATTATCGCAGGATACAACTTTTTTATTTGAGTTTTAAGTGATACATCAAATACAGCGGTAATCTGTAACGTTTGCCTCTCTATCGCCATCTCTGTTTAAACGATAAAATCGCTAACCATTGTGAATCTTTGCATGGTAAGATTGTTTATACACTTGCTTTTTGTTTGAGGCTTGAAAAGGTTTTGAAATGCAGCTTTAATGGTTTCTTTCTCAAATGTCACATTTCTGAGGTATTTGATAACTGCGCTGGCTATCTTGCTAGTGTATTTTCTTTCTCAGATTTCCATTTCAGACAGAATTCATTGCTGGAGTTTGCAGCTCTCCGCTCTTGAACCTCTATCTGGCAGAAAGCTTAGCTGATGCCATGGCCATTTGCATGAGATGGGTTAGTCGGATCACTGCAGGTTTATACAGTACGGCTTGAATAATGCCTGCTGAGTGTCAGTAAGTTCAATGTACCGGTACACTACCTGTTGTTCAACGCCTGTTCTGTAGCCTTTCGAGTCAAGGCTGTCTTTAACTTTGCTGTCAGTGCTTTTATCAGCATACACTGAAACTATCAGCGGCAGTCATTCTGAGCACTTTTAAAGCATGTGTACCTGACCCATATGATCTCTAATCTCATTTGCATACTTTGTTCATAACGCTGTCTCATTCGCCTCTCTCCGTCTTCTTTCTCACGCTCGCTAAGAAATATGAAAAAAGGCTTAATTTCATAAGTATGCTTTGTGCGGTGTGAGGACTTGGTGTGACCTTTCTTCCTGCTCTTATCGTACATAATGCCATGACCTTTCCAAAGTCTGTCTTTAAAATTTCATACAGCATTATCATACTTCTCTATTGCATGCAGATAACAAATGCGTCTAGTGTGGCGTCTGGAATTAATTCACCATTAGAGTCTATGAATTATCTATATACAGTAATGAACAGTGGATTTTCATGCCTTTTTTGCATGTGGGGTCAAAGCGACCCGGACTGCATTAACAAAATGCCTTGTTCTTATTGGAGAACACATCCCAGGGCTGGGTTTCCCGAAACCTTCGTAACGCTACACAATTCTTAAGTTATAGCGATATATATTCGATATAGTGATACAAAGGTTTCGGGAAACCCAGCCTAGATCTGAAAGCATTCTAAAGATCATTGTAACATGGATCATTAGGTTTTACACAAATTGCTGGAGTGTCATGCTGTCATTGAAGCTAAGGGAGGACTTGCCAAATACCAAGAGATTATTCATACAGTATATAGATGTTCATGTCAATTGCTTTTAGTTCAGCTATCACTCAAATTGTTTTGTAAAACCCTGCATTTCTCATTAAATGATAAAAATCTGAGAATTTACTTTTGTCTTTTAGGTCCGACAGTATGTATAGATCAACATTGCAACATTGTTTTTATATATCTTAGCTGTCCTTCCGAAACCTTGGATGTCCAAACTGGCAATTTTTTAAGAATTGGAAAAACAACACTGTATTTATTAAATGATTAAACACCGTGTGGTCAAAAAACAAGAACTTTTTAATACCTTTTTTTTGGTTACATATTTGCAAAACCCAGTGACTAATAATAATGATTTATGGTAAACAAATCACGAAATATGGAGATTCAAGTTTTCAGAAGGACAGCTGCGATATATTATACATTTATACATTAAACATGCTAAATAAATGTGTAGTAGTGGCAAGAGGCATTTAATCTCACTCACATAGAGCTTGATCTTACGAGCGGCTGATTTATTCCTGTAGGTGCCAGAGGAACTACAGTATGACTCATTTGCCCGAGCTCCGAACTAAATGACACATGAACACGGCATACGTTCCTTTGAACCCCACACATGAAATAAAACACAAAGAAAGTGCCAACTTGTGCAAGATGAGTCAATTCTCACATAGGCCACTACTCTGGGACTTTCAATGTGAAATATGCAAAAAGACAGAAGTCCTATATTTAGACATCAAAGTATTCTGTTCCCTTTTGCACGCTTTGCGTTACTCCCTCTGAGGTCTGTTGCTCTCGTCTGTGTCCCTTGCTATTATTGGCAGTCTGAGACATGCTCGGGGTACGAATGAATCGAGCAATGGTCACGACAAGCATGTTTTTCAATGTGCATTAACTCCGCAGGGACGGAGGTGCACACAGCGAACCATGGACAAGTAACAACCTGCAAAAAATATTATTTTCCTTGTTCATTTTTTTGGCGGTACGAGAATCTATCATGGGGTTTTCATTCCACAAAGGCTCTTTTAGCACAGACAGTAGCTCTTATCGTCCAGAACTTCACTCATAAACAGACAGAGATAGAGCTGGGGAATTGGATCGTGTTCAGATAAGACTCCGAAAAGCTTGGGCTCTCATAGAGATTTTAGATGTGGTCTCGGATTCAACAATGGTGGAGGAATTTAATGGATGGAGGGACGGCTGACGTTAAGACTGAAGACATTTAATCAGCGGAGGATTTCCATACATGCCCGCAGCTAATCTTGTGAACATCAGCGAGTTAGATAAGCTAGAGTTTGAGAGCAATGCGCGGAGGGAAATTTTGATGACCGTCTTAAGATCACAAAGTGAAGCATTGAGGATCACAGCCAACCAAAAAGTGAGAGAGCCAACTGGAAAAATAAAGCAAAGTTTGTCATATACTGTGGAGCAAATTAAATATATAGAAGAAACATTTCAAAAGGTCTTTTTATAGCTCCAGAACAGTGCTTTCTTCGGTTTGGTGTCAATAAGGATTAACTTTATCGATTTCTACACAGTATGCCATTTCTGATATGAAATATGTATGTAAGATGTGGGTTCCAAAAGGGCTGGTATTAGCTTTATTTAAAAAATCATGTTAGTTTTCTTTCGCATTAATCAGGTTCATATTTAAATTAACTAATTTATCAACTTGGAGAGAAAAGAGAGTCAAGTTGAGACGACTATGAATTTAAATGAAGCGGAGTTCAATGTGTAGTACAAATATGCAAATATGTGACATTTCATCTACCCCTCTTTGTCATTTTACAAAAATTGAATACAATAGACAATAATGTAACTGTCATGTCTACCCTTTTCAAGGGCAAAATCAAAGAACCATAAGAAGAATGACCAATCAGCAAAAGAATAAAGATAAAGGGCAAAGTAGACCAGGTTTTGTATGATGCAGGTAGAATTTTGCTTGGAAAGCAAATACACTTTGAAGAATGCTTGATTGTTTCAGCCCATGGTTTGTTAAAACAGCCAAGACCCTTCCGTTAAAAACCTAGAAAATGTCCATAGTTCATCAATGAATGTAATATATTTCATCATTTACTCATTCTCATGTTATTCCAAACCTGTGTGACGTTCTTTCTTATGCAGGACACAAACGAAGAATTTTTAAGAATGTCGGTAACATGTTTGCCCCCCATTGACTTCCATTATATGAAGACAAACCACCGGGACATTTCTCAAAATATCTTCTTTTGTGTTCCACGGAAGAAAGAAAGTCACACAGTAATGACATGACAGTTAGTAAATGTTGCAAGAATTCTTATTTTCATTATATCTGTAACTTTTAATTCCAATTGTTAGGTTTGTCCATATTTTACCTTCCATATTTCACCTTGCCATAGTTTGAAACAACCCAGCAATTTCTAGTATGTTTATTCGTAAAGGCATACATTTTTTTAGGACTCACCGCATAGACGTATAAACCACATTTAAAGCTATTTTATAGAATTGTAATTTTGGTACAAAGTATATACGTTTAAAATAGTTTAAACTTTTGTATTAGAAAGCAATTTAATTTTTCCATTTAAAATGACAAGTACTTTATATTAATGTCTCTTTACAAATTGGTCTAATTTCTTTCATTATACTATTTTTATATCTCATGATGGTTCTTTAAGTTTGACGCTGCTCTCTGCAAAACTGACCATCTATTTCCACCAAGCATCCTACTTCAAGTCTTGGTATATTTGCTCTTAAGATTTATGAAAACCAAGGTTGCCCGCGAATCTACCATTGATCCCCATATATCAGGTTTGGCTGAACATAAATAGCACACTGGTACAGTTGTTGTCCTCGGAGAGACAGTGGTCAGGGCTTGATCGATAGGTTATGTGCATCACATTGCTGCGAGGAAAGGTCAGAGGGGGACGGAGTGAAATGCCAGGAGAGTTGGGCATAACCATCCATCTTGCCTCGGAGATACCAGGGAATTGGAGCACAGACAATGACAGCCTTTTGGAGTGTAATACAATTGTTTTACCTTCGCTTATACTCTGTCTTCCTCTCCCTGAGCACGGGTTCTCCTTTTTCTCTCTCTCATAGTAATGGATAGTTGTGGGGTCACAAGAGGGTGGTGGCCTATGAATTGACCTATATTTAACATTAAGGTACTGTCTCTGACCACAGCGGTGCCAAGTGTCTGCCAATGTAGATGAATAATCATCTCCAAAGCTAAAAAATGCATCAATACTGTAGATCGTGCATTTGTACGCTTGTCTGCACGCTCAAACCTTCTCTGCGACAGAGTGTCTTTTTAGCATGAAGGTAGTGCGATAGCTGACCCTGATGTCTCATGTGATGTCCTCCAGCTTGACATCTGTGAAAGCCGGATGATACCCAGCAACCAATTAAAACTTAGAGAAGGGGTCCCGCTGCTAGGGTTGATTGGTGGGAGGCTCCTCCTGTGATCGTGTGCAGTAGGAGATGGATGCCTCCTGCACAGTCTTTGCCTTTGATCTTTGACTCTTTGTCAAATAAATCATTTTCCATTTGGTCTCTTGACCAGCTGGCAGGGAGTTTTCCTATTTTGATGCCTCACGTCATGGTGAAATTCTCCATTAACTTGGCAATGTGGATGTGCATTTCCCATAACAGCATGGCCTGTGAAAGGCTTATCGCAATCAGATCGGCTAATGAAATCCAACGTCGGAAAAACCTAAGCACTAATATATTTATCTGGTGAGACAGTAGAGATGTAATGTATATATAAATACAGCCGCAGAAAAAAATTAAGAGACCATTTAAAAATAATTCCAGTTTTTCTAAATGCACTGTTTATAGGTATGTGTTTAGGTAAAACGATCATTTTTGTTTCATTCTGTGAACTACACACACTATTTCCACATTTTAAATATAAATAAATATTGTTTCTAATTTGCATTTATTTGCAGAAACTAGAGAAACGCGTCAAAACAGCAGAAAAGATGCTCTGTATTTTTGTAGCGGTGGGTTATGGGTTGTGCCGGAGGTAAATGAAAAACCTTCATTATCTAAACAGCACTGCTTCATACAGTACTTGAAGCGATGTCTGCAAATATATGCCCTTTTATCAAAGTGCTTCAGTTTGGTCTGGGCAGGGAATTGCCCAATTCATTTAAATTAAAATGTCCCCTCCATTAAAGGAATAGGCCAGGGATCCCCTTTTTTAAATTGGAACTACTGAAGCTTATCTAATGAAGGACTTAATACACCACATGATAACCAACACGAAAGACTTAATTTAGTCACCCTGGTAATTCCTGAACACTAATGAGACTGTACACTCAAAAGTGTGCTAAATAAATTGACCTCTTAATAGTAAGGAATGCGGTACAAAGTTAGTAAAAGAGATCAATAATGCGTACGATTATGCTGTATTGTATCGTCTTTGAAACAAAATATAGAATCTGAGTTATTCCTTTTTTGTGTGCAAAACACTAAAAGCATTATAAAATAGGATTAAAATGTTTGTTAATCCCCTTGTCAGCATGACACACATTAGCAGTTTGAAATAATGCATTTCCATTTATTGATCTGGATATGCAAAAAAGCCACAGATCAGCATTTGAACTTCAGCTGACATCACTCAGAAGTTTCATTTAAAGAAGAGTTTAGATTGCAGGGTTATTAGACTGTGGTTATTTTGAGGATTTAATTTAATTACGCATGCTAATGAGGCTACAAATGACACGTTCTTATCTGAAGGCAACAAAAGTGATGAACCAAACATTAAAATACATTTTCGTGCATGATTCTTTTTTGTAATGCCAGAATGTGCACATTGCAATATAAGACACGTTCAATTTGATTCTCTACGTTGTCAGTGTCTTTTATTTGTGTAGTCCAATTTAAAGCCTTCAGCTAAACATCTAGTTATTTTTCAAAACATCCTACTTTCCCACTATTGTGCCAAATAACTTACTAAATTAATAAATTACTTGCAACAACAACAACAGAAAAGGTGTTTGCTAAAAGCCTATTATAAGTACTGTTATAAAGCTGGCACATCTTGTACGTGGCAAAAGACTTTACGCTGAAACCGGAAGAGTTCATTTCAGTGTGGCCTTTATGTTCCCATCTCTCTACCTTTGTCTATTTTTTGTGCTAAGCCACGCAGACTCCAACCAGCATTCATTTTTATTTCGTTGCACATACGGGTATATTTTAAACCCGCTTTGCATTTGTTCTTCCTTTGAGACAGTAAATATTGCTTGAGCAGATCAATATTTCTTATAACTTAATTTTATACACACACACACACACAAGCAGTGTTCCCATTGGGACTGAAAATGGAATTTGGTCTTTAACACTTTAGATAGCTCTGTGGGCTTCTTAACCGGGATAGAGCGGAACACATCTCATGTGTTTGCATAAGCTGCACATCACAGATGCAGAAATATTCAGCATCGTCGCCTCACCGTACAGATTAAATCATCTCTCACTGCATCAACCGCTCGCGCTTGAATGTCAAGTTGAATGAATAGACCTCTGCGAAACTCTCCAATAACAGGATCAATATTGCAAACTGATAATCGTTTGGTCATCTCCACTTGGAAGCAGAGCAATTTATTTTATGCAATAGCTTTGGCACAAACAGCTCATAAATAAACCGGTGTATCGGTTGGTGTGTTGATGTAAAGGGCATTGCTCCCTCTGTAGGCCAAATGAAGAATAGAGATCTGCCGGGTAAAGAAAAGCACTGCGAAACTCTTGTCCGCCTATTTTCCCGTCTCCAAAGAGGGCTGTTTTTTTCTGATTGCTTGTTATGGCAAATAGTCAAATGCTTTAATATCAGGCGCTGGTGAATAAGTTAGATTAAAAAACAATCTGCCCACACAAAGGTGGTCTGCTGTGTTTGTTGTGAAGCCCAGCAAAACCACAACAGGAATCAGTTTTTCCAGAGTGATTCATACTGCATCCTACTGTTAATCCAAACCAAATAAATTGGCATAGTAAGACTGAGCAAAAGATCGAGGAAGTGGGAAAGACCTGAACATCTTAAATATTTCTGCAAGATATTAACTAGAAAGCTTCTTTGTATATTGAAAGAAAAAAGGAGCATTTCAGATTCTCTGTCAACAGTTCAACTGGCAGCATGTGTCAGAGTGAGTAAATCGGATTAATGTACATGTGTGAGACGATGGACTGTTCATGGAGACCCGGTTTACCCTTTCCATCACTCTGCACCACATGCAGCCTCAGATAAGTAAAAAAATATCAGGGAGCGAGAGGACCGAATCAGTTCCTCACAGTGTCCAGGCAGCCGTCCAATCCAAACTGTCCAGGAAACCGTCCTGCGTGTTGCAGTAGCCCCGGGGCGATTCGGTTTCAGCTCTTCGCTGCTGTTCGTGTTTTCTCTGTGCTTACGTTCAAAAGCTTAGGAGCGAGGGAAAGTTTGGAAAGGGAGCTAAAGACTTCCGTGTTTCAAGAGAACCCCTCCGGGTTATTGTCGTTGCATAAGGAGACGGAAACTCTTGGGGCGAGCTCTAGATTTAGATCCAGAAAGCTTTGTTGGGTGAAATTAAATCTAGTTTAATGAGATGGAGGCAAATGCCCTGTAGTAGACAACTACAGTAGTTATGATAAAAACCTCAAATGAGCTCGGGCGGCAACATGTATAGCTTATCATCAAATACAGGCTGGAGGAAGTAGAACACGGCTAAAAATAACTACACACAGAAAATGAAAATGCAAAAATTCATCGGTGCATGCATCCTGCAATGTTCATTAACATATAAATGAGAGCATATGACTGTCTTTGCATTTCATGAATTCAATATCGCCTCCATCCCAAACTATTTATCTGCCTCTTATGTTAACGTCAAATTATATTATCCGAGCTTTGGTAAAGGATGCACCCATTTCCATAATCAGATAAAAGAAACCAGCGTGCACAGATACCAATACATGGCAGTGACGGATAAGACCCCACAAACACTTTAACGTCGGCGCAGTGAAGCTCGCTAAACCACTCTGGGAACACATTATAGATTCTGCATTCAGTGAACTGTCAGGCTATACTCACCCCGACTGTGAGGGGTGGTTCCTGTCCCGACGGTGCTTGTATCCGATCAGCTCGTAACACCGTGTGACTCTCGGTCCGATCTAAATGGGAAGACTGCAGACCCCCTGACGTACCTTTACCTCCTCCGCTGTGATTCACAAGGGTTCACCGGGCAGTCAAAAGGGTAATCCAGGCATCGTATTGACAATCCTTGCTCCAGAGAGAGCGTGCGACTAGGTGCAAACCTTGTGGGCGAAGTTCTTCATGCATGTAAGCAAAATGTTGCTTTTCATTTCGATCAGTTCAAAACTGAATTGAAACTTTCAAAGCCTGTTTTTCAGACAGAGTCCCAGCGGTTTGTTGGCAAGCCAGAAAGGAAAGTCAGAGGTGTATTTCTGATTGATCTTCTTCCTGATCAATTTGTAAGCTGCAGCAAAATAAGAAGGACAAAAGCAGAGAGAAGATTAAAATCAGAAAGATGATAAATCCATACGAAGCTGCGTTCTCCTTTCAACTCGTATGCATTGTCCATCCAAGTAAAGAAACTGCACCTGTCTCGGTTCATTTGTGACATCCAGCATCTGTTTCGTTGTGTTTGTTTGTATGTGCGTGCCAGAGAGGAGCTGCCCGTGTTGTAGACATCACTCACTGCCAAACCCCAGAACAGTCACCACGCGCAGAGGAGAGCTACTCCAAGCCTTTCAGGAAAGCATCTCTTTCTTTTCAACAAGCCTTGTCCAACTGAGACCAGTAGCCACGCCCCGTCTGCTCTGATTGGCTGAGCCCAGCAGGGAGCGATGTGAGGGAAGAAGAGAGAGAAAGGGGAGAGAGAGCACGTGCGCGGAGGAAAGGATAGACTAGGCACTGAGCCCTGGAGGGACAGGGTGGCTAATGAAAGCGAAAATGCTTTTCTCCCTGAGCTTTATACAAATTTGTCTGCAACAAATTTGTTGTGACTCCTGGCAAACCGAATTCGTACTGAAAAAGTCTCCAGTTTTTAAGAGACGTATCTTGTTCTTTATACAATAAAGCCAGAAGTCAGATCGTGTCAGCTTGTGTGTTTCGGATATCTAGAGAATTGAAAGATAAAAAGGGATGCTTTCATATGACTCATTTTGACATGGCGGACTATTGTAGGTCATGAACAGTATAGAAAGAACTACTGATCCTATTGAATGATGTGTTAAATATGTTATGTATATTTTGCAACAAGTAGGTATAAGATGTTATGAGGACATTATGACAATATGTATGCCAAATGTAAGTGTACCATACCATATGAAAACAGTTACAATTATTGTAATGTAAACTGTTAAAATCTGTACATTTTTATTATAAAAAAAGAACCCAATGTCATGGCGTGGCATAAGCTTGAAATGTATTCTTGTTCATAGACACAAATTTCCCTCTATTTTTGTGTCATTCAGCAAAAATCCTGTTGACACGAATAATGTAATCTGCAGTTATCTAAAAAAATGAAATGTGTTGAAAAGCTAATACAATCTGTGTTCTCTAACTATTCCACTATATATGTACATTTGTATTCAGTGTTTTGCCCCGGCCTCAAAATCATGATAAACATGGTAGTTACCAGCATCTGTCAAATCACGATGCTGACCTACAAACTAAAGATTAAGTTTTATCTTCGTGTTAATTTAAAGAAAATATTAGACAGCAAAAGGACCGATTCTCACAAAATGAAACAGTCACACTTTTTCATCGAACAAAAATAAATTTCCATAGAAACGTGCAGACAAGACTTCGGGATACAGTAGTTTACAGTAGTACATTCTGTCATGGTTTAATCACCCTCAGGTTGTTCCAAACCTCTATATGTACATTACTTTGTTCAGTTTAAGACAAAGCAAGCGATTTGGAAGAATGTGCACACCTGACTATCATTGTGCCTTTATATTTTTTTGTTGTGTTGAACACAAAAGAAGATATTTTGAAGAATGAAAACAAACAGTTCTGGAACACTTTTGACTACCATTGTCATTTTTGTACAATGGTAGTATGGTAGTCAGTGATGTCCCAGACATTCTTCCAAATATCTTTCTCCGTGTTTAACTGAACTAAGTCATTTATTACAGGTTTGAAACAACTTGACAAATCATGACAAAATTTCAATTTTTCGGGTGGAGTATCCCTTTAGTCCCAGACCAAAATTAACCGGACAGTTAAGGTTTCAGCGCCATAGATAAACATTGTAAGATCCGTAGCTCTCACCGGTTTTGTGGTGTTTATGCTACAAAGACGATAAAACGATGTGCCTGGGGTACCTGTAACACTAATTCCAGGTGTCCTGGGAGGATGAGAACTGGATTTATTTTATTCAATTTCCTATACCTGCGCACCGTTCCTAAATTTAACCGATTCAACTCCAGTCCCAATGAAGACAAGAACTTCTATTTTGTTGTTGTCATACTTTCACTAAGGTATAGTTTTCATCTGCAGATTGTCGATGTCATCTTATGCTTCAGTATCGTATATCTGGTTAAAAACGGTTAAGTTAGTGAGTCCATGCAAACATATAAACCTAAAATCTAACTGTTTTCACAACATGTACTTTGTAGGTCATAAACAAAGGTCTACATTTCAGTGTCTCCACATATTAAACTGGTTAAATGTAAATTAGTTTAATCCTATCCTGCGGTACATGAACAGCCGATCCTAGATGTTGTCATCTACACCGTAACACGAGGCTTCTCCCGCTTGCATTGTGATCTTTAAACCCTCGCTTCCAAAGGTTTCCAATCTGAAAGACATTAGGAAGTCCTGTCGCTTGTCCGAGTTAGCAACAGAAACCAAGGGGGGCGGGGCTGCTACGGCAGACCTCAGTTTCCGGTTGTCCTCCGCCAGAACCGTACAAGTGTGTAATTTTAAATATTGTTTCTTGAACAAAGCACAGATCTGTGATGTATTAATGGGTGTGGAACAATGGTTTTGACAGGAGATTACATAAGAGGCTTTTGTCTGTATTAAAACCCACGTTACTGGGTTTTGGGTGTTTCAAACCCATCATTACACAAGAATGTTTCACACTTTATAACTTAAACAGCTGAGTGAAGTTTATTCCATCAACATTAATGATTTACAATGTGATATAATGTACTTCACTGAAGTATTGTTGACGTATACTCGTGCACATCCAAAACCTCAAGCATTTTTCTGCTTCGAGCTGGAACGTGTCCTGCATATCATTTGTCTCTTCTGCCTGGGCTTGATAAAAATAAGCTCTCTGTTTGTTCCCCAAGCATTGCGTTTCTGTTTGCTTTTTAAACCTTAACACTCATATGCATTTTCAAAATTCTCAGTCTAAAAGAAAGTAAAACACAACTGTTGACACAAGCAGCGACACTATATTAACAGTTATTGCAAGGATACAGCGCAGAATACAGCTTCTCTGAAGTCTAGTCTTCGTCTTTTAGAAGTTTGTTGGTTAGTTTTAAACAAACAAAATATTACAAGTAAATTTTTTTCTCGATGGTCTTATCCTTTCAATTGAGTCTGAACGTATTTGACGTGTTTATTTCCAATCGCTGTTCTATCTGCCACAATATTAGCGAAAAGCGAGATTTGAGAGGCAATTTCAGGCAACACTGTCTGAAAGATCAAACAAAGCTCTAATTAAGACATCATTAACATTACAATCCATTCAAAACAACAGTTGCAATAATATTCTCTGTGTTAATGCTCTTCTATTTGAAGCGTTATGGTCCGTTTCTGTGCACAGGGTTATATTGTCAATTTAATGGTGCTCATTTACCTGCAAATGAAATATCAGGAATACAATGTTCTTGTTTTCCCAGCTTCAATGTCATGGCAGCCAAGCAAAGACAATTAAGGTGTATAGATATGTAAATATCGCAGGACACCTCACCAGTGTTCAGCTAATGACATTTTCAGCTCCGGTTTGCTTTATTCTCAAGTCGTCCCAAATTAGAAACCGTAATGACCAGCAATAGGCCACAGATGGTCAAACTCCAGGGTACGTGAGTCTCCTGGTCTCTCTCTGCTCCTTGCAGCATCACTTTTACGTGCCAACAATACATTACCTCGCCAGCTGCCGCGTGCTCAAGGGACTAATCATTGCTTTGAGAAGGTCAATCCATGGCAGTGTTCGTCAGTGAGATCATTGCCCGCTCTGTGTTTGGAGAATGGACAACTGGACAACAAGGGTGATTCATCTTTGGGGGCGAGGGGGCAGACACTTCCCGTCGCTATTTGTCTTATGACGTGAGGTGTAAAAAACACTCGGAGGGTGCAATCTCTGGAGAGAAACCTGGCGGACTTTGCAGTCAAGTCCTCCTCTCTTCATCAGGACTCGCCTGAATGACTTTCTGATGTTCAAGAGATAAATGATGTTCGTTGAGTGAAGAGAGATACAATTTGAAAAATGGCTGTAGATTCGTGTAATTGAGTTAACTTCGTGAAACTAGGCAAAGCATTTACAGGAATCCTGAATGAATGCTGTGTATGTAAGGGCCATTTCTTAGAATCTAATTGTAAATCGCTAACGGATGAAAAGTATGTTGTTCTTGTGCACAAGCGTATGATCCTGGTAATATTTTCATCGCAATTTTCAGAAAGAATATTTTACTTCAAAATGACGTCTGCAAGCATGCAGGATGTAAACATCACATAATTCTTCCTACATATGATTGTCATTCTGGATCTTTTGAAGTCTTCTTTCAATAGTTGAATGGCTGTCTGGATATAACAAATTGATATAAAACATGCGTGGATGGAAAATAATATTTAGTCCATACAACCATGCTGAAAGAAGTTTTGATGCAACTTCATGAAATATTAACATATTTACATGTAGCGGCCTGAATTTATTATGATGCATTGAATTTATTGGAGTCGCCCTAAATATTCAGTCTTTCTCACATTTGAGGGATGTTTTGTTTAAGAAAGAGCTTGTGTATCAGGACATGAGAAGTGCAAATATGTTTTCAATTGTATGTCAAATTTAAGAATGTCAGCTCTGATGTGTAAAGACTTGCAGTTTGGGGCAACAGTTACAAACCTGTTCTTTATGTTGCTGAGAATGTGTAAATTAAGACAAACTCGTAGTGCAAACACAAGTTGGAACTTACAACCTCTCACTTCTGGCATTTCAAATCACGCGCTTTGACTTTTGCAACACTTGAAGCTGCAGAGTTTCTTCTGTGTGCTGTATCAGCAGATTGCGTGAAGTGCTTCATCTTTTTCTCCGGGTAATTGGTTAAGAGCAACACCTTGTACGTGAGGGGAAGAAAGTCTCTCATTTTGTCTAACATCTGGCCCATATTACTGCTTACACATGTCTGGAAGGACATCTGCCAGTAAACAAATTACCCATTTCACTGGAGTATGGTGTTTTTAATAGACCGCGTTTCAGCAGAAGCGCACTATAAAAAATTTAAAGAAAATGTGTTTGTGTATATGGACACGGCTGGTAGTACAACTACTGAACATGACGTTCTTTTAATGCTGATGCACTAATTATTCTCCTTTCCCAGACAGATGTGTATGAGAAATACATGGGGATTATTTCGAGATTCCTAAAGCCAACAAAATCTTTGATTTGCCAGCAGTGCTTGTGCATGTTCTCCCAACGAGTTTTATGCTTTAAAATTGTTATGCTATTGTCTGTGTGCTGAATTTGTTTTTCAAAACCCTTTGAGAAGCTTGTATTTGACTTTTTAAATGAATTGGAGAGACGACATTGTATTGTACATTTACAGTATGATTTATTCTTAGAAAAGAAGCTTATGTTTAAACCCTGCTAGGCACTATTTAAAATGCTAGGATATTTTATCAAACATAAGAACAATATTGTTGGATCATAGCCTTTGAGAGAGAGAGAGTTGCGTCAACTCCGTTGACTCCAATGGAACAGTTTTTTCACAGCAATGGCGGTTCATGGATTCTCTTAATAGTTCCCGGAAGTTAGCAATGCATGGAGCTGCGGCTAAACAGACCAAATTGAGGTAAACTTTTAGCTCATTTATAGACGCAAGTCATTTAATGAATAAAAAAATGAAAGAAATAAAGCATTTAAAGAGAAAACATAACTTCCTGGAATCATCTGAAGGCTCCATGAATCACGTGACACGCGCAAATGTTGAACTTCCTTTGTCCCAACTCTCTCTGTCAACGGCTCTGTGCTAGATATAGGAAGATTGAAAATCCCTGAGTGATAGCTGCTTGGAAATCATTTGTCATGTCAAATACAGCGTTCAGTAAGCCTTACAGAAAACATATGAGAATGTTCTTCTTTTCTAAATCTGACGACAGATTTGTGTGATATTTGGTTGTCGTGGGAAATGCAGAGGGCTATTGCGATGTAAACAAATGCATATTCATTAATTTCTCTTGTCACAAAAAAGCTCTTCTCATAACATCACGCTTTAGTCAGAGTCCTTTTTTTCTCCAAACACTTGCATCTCTGCTGTTACCGTATGGTGTAATATCAGTTTTTACAATTCCCTCAAATAAGATCATGATTTTTACAGTGTATTTTTTTCAGAACTGTCATAACAGAACACACACAGTTAAATGACGTGTGCTTGACTGCACGGCGCGCAACCATCATGTATTATTACAGACATACAATGTATGCATTACATGCTTGCTTGGTCTCAATGTTTGTGAGTCTAGTTGACCCCCTAACTTATAGCCATATGTATGTTTATTTTATTTCAACTACTGTACAAGCAACTTAGCATATATGCTTAACAACATTTATAAAAAATTGCTTGTAGTTTTTAAAAAAAATTATAAAATAATTGTATCTTTTATAATTGTGTGCGGTTGAAAAGAATTGCATACTCTTTAGTAGGCATCGGAAACAAGGGTAAATAAATCAAAGGTGACCTGGTCTGTGGAAATCGTTGTATGTAACCGGGATAATAAAGCATTTGTGATTTTGGTTTTGTTTATAGTTGGGCGTTTTAGTTTTTCTGTGTTTTGATTTATTTCTTTATTTATTAGGATGCCGTTGTCATTCCACAGGCTTTTTAAATCTGTGTACACATTTGCTTCTTGGCATTGCCTCTGATGTTAAGGGACAAGGATTTGTGCCTTGTCTGGTTTGATTGCTTAAAACATCCAGTTGAGTTCCAATGCAGCTTAAAATGGAAATAAACAAGAGAGGCTTTGGTGTTCGCTGTTACCATGACATTAATAATGATGATAAAAAAATAATCATCATACTTTTTACTTTACAGTGATAATATTGCACTATAATCAAACTTTGCTGTAAATATCAATATCGAGCACTCTCTCTCTCTCTTTTTGAGAGCGAAAAAAGTGAATTCTGAGAAGACTAATGCTTTCACATTATTTTCACCGTCCACCACGCCTCTGCCTTAACATCGCTGTTGGATATGTGTAAAGCACAGGCAGCAATGGCTTAAACTAAAAGGACCCTAAAAGATATCACAACAAGACCACAACTGTGCCACAGACCGTCTTCCCTCCACCACCCTCAAAGTTCAATTATGGAGCAGGTCAAAGCTGAAATGAGTATTGTGCCCTTTCATCACAAAAGTGCTTCACACTTTGCTAAAGCTTTGCTTCAGTGCAGGAGTAAGCTCACGATTACACAGGGAGATCATTCTTTGGGGCAGACTGCACTGCTTCTTTCTTTCCTTTCTTTTTTTCAAGCGTGCAGCTGCTGTTTGCTTCAAAAGATGCCTTTGGCTTCCAGGCTTGAAAGTTCAGCTCTTAATTTCTCAATGTTCAGTGAATAGTGCGATCATAAACTGAGATTATTTGTCTACTGACTGTAATGTTTTGCATTTATTCCAGATTATGAATGTATTCTTTGGGGATCGTGCAGTAGAGTTTGCTCTGTGCCATAATTCAAATGTAAAAAAGTCAATGAATAAATTACAAGCATAGTTTACAGGAACGTATGGGACATGCATGGCAAGTTAAAACAATCTAATAAAATAATAAAACGGAAAATAATAGTAGGCTACACTTCATGAATTTCACAAAACTAAATAAAGCAGAAATCACTCATGGGGGTCACATAACTTGCTTCAAAATGGTAATGTACCATCATTACACTCTGCAACAAGAAAAATCACTGCAACAAGAAGTCCAATAACGGGCTCCGATGCTGCGGTGATCCGCCTCTCTCGCCTCTCTCGCTGTCATCACTAAGCCCGGTTGTGTTACGATGACAACAACAACGTTTAGCATTCGAATGAAGGAAATCTGACTCTTAAAACCCGCGCACATCTTTTATTTTGACTCGGACAGCACGCCCGGAGACAAGCGCGTGTATCCAGCGCATCGCCCGCTCCTCTGCCTCCAGCTCCCGGTGCGCCTCTGCCCGACTGCCGCAGAACGCGGAGCCGCTGCGCTTTCTCCTGCAAGATGCTACCGCCACAATCCGCTTTCCTCCTCGGCATTTTGTGGATTGCCGTCCTCAATCCCGCCTCTGTGCGATGCCTGAACGGCGAAGAAGATCAGTCCCAAGATATGGAGTGCAAAATGAAAAGCGTGACCGTATCAGCTCTGCCGTTTTTACGCGAGAACGACCTGAGCATCATGCACAGCCCGTCGGCCT
The DNA here is from genome assembly GCF_947034865.1 of Barbatula barbatula. NCBI lineage: Eukaryota > Metazoa > Chordata > Actinopteri > Cypriniformes > Nemacheilidae > Barbatula > Barbatula barbatula. Next base: position 24,578,591 of record NC_136764.1, read on the forward strand.
CCGAGCCCAAGCTGCTCTTCTCCGTCAGGAATGATTTTCCCGGCGAGATCGTGGTGGTAGACGATTTAGAAAATACAGAGCTCCCGTACTTTGTGTTGGGTAAGTGCTAAATATTATGTGGACCTCTCGTTGAATGTTATTGTGATATATTTATTACTATTACTATTAATAGAAGTCGCAGGCCTGCTACAGAAACTGAAATAGGTTCGTTCTTTGTAACCCGACAGTCGACACAGTGGGGTTTTTTTTGTCCTGAATGATACGCGGCTTATTATCCAAACGAAGCGTGATGCTCGTGTTTTGTGCAGGGAGGCAGACAAACAGATGGGTTTTTATCATAAACATGTGTCAAAGTATGCAGCTGTGCGTCCATGGATGAAGTGGTCACTGTCCGTGTCAAAATCTCATTGCAACTTTAACCTCTAGCGAACAACAAAACAGTGTATTGTTTAATTTATTTTCCAAAAATATATATCTATATTGCTTTATTGCAAACAGTGACTAGTTTAGGAGTGTAACTAGCCCTAACTTTTCAGCCTCAGCTTCTAAATTCATGTAATGTCTTCAGAAGTAGTTTGGAGGAGTTTGTGAGCGGCTGCTGTCCATGGTGCTGATGTTTCACTCACTCTGAGGTTCTATAGGAAGCAAGCGAGTGGACAGTTGTGTAAGGCACTGCCAGGCAAACAATATGGACAGCAGACGTGTTCTGCAGTGGACGTGTCTGTCATAGAAATGTCTGACAGATATGCTTGGGTTGACTGTTTATTTGAAGACGTCGCGGCGGTGTCAACAATGTCATATCGTATCTCACTTTGGAGGGACTAGGTTAGACAGGAAGTAGGCATGTTTACAGGACTAAAACATTGTGTGTGACTTTTTTTACATATTAGACAGAGATAACTACTGTATAACCATTTACATGCTATTTTACCCAAAAAATAAACATAGTGGTGCTATCAAAACACTGCCTTGTTTACAATATGTGAGCACTTTGAGCAGCCTAATGATATAGTAACACCGGCTGGGTCTGAAATCACCCGCAATGCCCTCATTCGCTATCCCTTACGTGAGTTTACTGATACACTGTAAGAAAAAAACACTATTATGTTTGTGTTATTTGTGCAAGTTTTGTAAGTATTCTTTTCATTATATAACGGTTGGGAGGTTGTTTCGGATTTGCATTTTGCACAACTAAGTCCTTCGTTTAGCAACCTTATAGATTCTACTCAGAGCTACAGTTGGAAATTGGTGCTGCATAAAATCTAATAAAATTCAGAGACAATGATAAAAACGTGGAGGCAATAATAAAAAATAAAATAAAACCAATAATAGTCAATGTAAATGTGTCAATGTAAATGTCAATCTAAATACGCTACCAAACTTTTCAATAAAGGATACATGTGGGAATGGCACGGTTTGATCAAGTAGAGTAATATAGAATGCATGAGGACCTGCATATTTATAAGTAGAAATCCTTATAGTCTAGCAAACTAGATTTTCAGTTTGTTAACAATGTTCAGATACGAATGTATTTTTTTATAACAAAGTTCTCAGTAGTCAGAATTCAAGTAGGCTCAGCAGTTTAAAGTGCCAAAACACTCAAAAAGTGTGGGTTCTGCAGAAACATGCAGGTTTTTATAGGCCAAAACTGAAATTCTTAGCCTTACGGAGACTGGGATATTTTTTCCTATCCATGTTTATTGTAAATTATATTGTAAACAAATTAATCTATAAAATGTATTAACGGTTTCAGTTTTTCGAGTGTTGCGTTTGTCTGTTCACATACTGTATATAATGTTTATTCACAGTTTGCTGTTTACTGGCAATACTGATGAAACATTTACATTTACACATTTGGCAGATGTTTTTATCCAAAGCGACTTACATTGCATTATCCTATACATTTATACATAGATATGTGCAATCCCCTGGGATCCAACCCACAACCTTGCCTTGTTAACGCAATGCTCTTACCGCTGAGCTACAGGAAAGCTACACATGATTCATAGATCATATGATCAGTACTGAGTTGACTTTGAAAGTAAAGTATTTTTATTGCCAGTGTTAAAATACTACATATTACAGTATGTACGTGGGCCATCTGCAGGTTGAGGCTTTCTCATTAAACGACTACTGTGTTATTGCTTGTTTTGAGTATTAGCTCAACCCAACAATGCTGCCTCGATCCAAGTTTAAAGCAGTTCTATCTGTTTGACCAACCAATAACATGTTTGGGGAGTGTTTAGAAAACCAGTTTCTCTTATAAAAACATCTGTTATTTTAGCAATTTCTCTTTCTGCCCCCAGCGCTCAAGAAATGACAGACTTCCTTTAATACTTTAAATGTAAAGCTTGGTTTGTAATTTAATTTAAACAAACTGCATCTTCACTTACTAGATAAATCTCACTTTTACCAGATAGTCTCCTCTACTCCTTCTGCCGCTGTCTCACAATAGCTCTTTGTTTGCGTAAGATTAATTAGAATGATCATGGAGAGTAATTTCAAGACAGTGTTATAAATGTTGCCTTAGGTATTCGCACGCCTCTCCCTTTGCTCCGTGGTCTTGTTTTCTAATACAGTCTTTACAGAACAGCCACTAGTCTTCGAACAAGCCATTTTTAATTGGATACATTACGGTAATTGGTACAGTTTACAAATGTACGTGCCGTGAACACAAGCGCTCACTTTCTCTCGCTCACACAACCGCTCGCATACCTATAGCCGTGTGCACGCATACCTATAGCTTTCTAAATAAGCACCATAAATTGCAGTTGTGTTTGATCATTTCTAATACAAACTCTAAATGAAATTGATAAACATTATCAGTTTAGTTAACTTTTTTTATTTTAATACACTGTAGCTAAACTAGCTACTTTCCTTCTGAAACCTTGCATCTCCATGTTTGGTGATTCACATTTTTCGCCATAAATCATTATTGTTATTCACAAATAAAAGTATTGTCAACTTTGAGAACACAGTATTTAATCATTTAAAAAGTAAAGTGTTTTTTCCATTTCCTTAATAACAGCAAACTTGGACATCCGAGGTTTGGACATTATTTACATATGTTTTGTCACAGCTAATCACATACAACCGGGACATTGTTAAATGTACAGCACTTAAATAAATTACGTTTATTCTCACATAACATTTACATTTATTCATTTGGCAGACGCTTTTATCCAAAGCGACTTACAAGTAGTTTTATACAGTGTCACATTACTGCAGAGCAATCAGGGGTAACATTCAAATCGTTGAATTCGCTTAAATATGATGAATTCAAAACACAGTGTAAATCCATGCCCAAAACACAATTGAATATGGTCACAAATCATTGATTTAATGGTCATAATGGGAATTGTACTGGTTTTACTGTAAACTATAATACTGCTATGTGAGGTTTTCTATTGGTGGGATTTTATCTGGAAGATTTGAAGTATTAAATCCTTCTGAAATGATGCCCAAAACACACTACAAAAAAATATTTTTTTAATAGAAAAGCTAATACAAAAGCTGATGGTATTTTTATGGAAACCATTATAATTTCTTTGATGGTTACTATTGCGTTTCCCTGTGAAAAAACAACAGAAAATCAATAGCTCTCTAAAACAGTCTGATCTCCATTAGAATACCATTGCAACCCAGTAGCATTTTCAATTATAACCATTAAGAAATTCTTTTTTGTAGTGTGATTTAGGCATTATTCCAGCAGGATTAAACATCCCACCAGTAAAATCTGTCATACCAATGGGTAGGCTACCATTGCAGTTCCCATTAAAACCAATACAAATCCTTTAAAACCAACTTCTTTAATGGTTTCTAATGTTTCTGTTTCAGCAGGGAGTGTAGAGCAATAACACACTATAGAAAAGAGAAAAAGCATAGAGAAAAGCACTTAATCTATTGTCTTAGTCTATTTTTTATATTTTGGCCCCAAATATACATTGATCATCATTAATCAAAATAGATTTCCAAATACTGTTTGTAATTCTGTAATGATCAAGTAAGATTTATGTATGAACAACAAAGGACTGCAGCCGACATGACGGCCCACACAGAGATCCTATACCATACATACATGCAAAAAGCCTACAGAGCTTATCAATGGGCTCATCATTGATTATGTTGTCTGAACTCTATTACAGGGCTGTGCACAATCAAAGCAAATACAGTAAGATATAATGATCCATGTTATACTCTGAGTGAAATCCTGGATTTAGAGCTGAGCTTTACTGCGTGTTTGTCATGCGCTTCTAAGAGACGGCACAGGGAGATTGTGTGGCAATGAAAGGATTCCATGGCAACAGGAGCCGGTGCTTAGAGGATGCCTTGAAGAGTGGTGACATTCCGCATCCAACTCGGGAGAAAAACAGCCATTCTACCTTTAACTACATCTGGGGAGAGTTTGAATGCATATTCTGTTTTATCTTACAATCGCGAGCCTTTGCTGTTGAATCCCATCTCTGTCACAATCCGTATCTGTTCATTCTTTTTGCCAAAAAACAGATCCATGGGCTTTGCACAGTGTGATTACAGTTGTCTCAGAAAATTCCATTGTTGTGCCCGAATCATAACATTGGGAACATTTTAATGACTTCAAATGCCACTTTGGGTTATTATATACCGTGTTATTTACCCAGCACCGTGACGGCAACTGAACAAATGTACGTGCACAAATTCAAGTAAAATGGATGTTGTCCGATTCTGCCTTCCGACACGTTTATGTGTTTACAGTGTTTATCTGACTCATGTCTTTCGCTTTTGAGTATCATCATTTTCCAAACAAACAAGCCTTTAAAAGAGAAATATTCAGGAGCTAAAGCAAATCATTTCGATCCGTCACTGATGTTTTTGAATCATCCTTCGGATGACAGTGTTCGAATGGCTGTGTATCAAAGCTAACCCTGAGATATACACAGAGGAACCAAACCCATTTATGCGTGCTCACGTGTTGCCAACAGGGGCAGGGCAAGCAAACAGAGCGAGCTAGACTTTGGCAAACTTTCTGTATAGAAGAAACGATGTTTGCAGTCACAGAATGTGGCTGTAATGTATGACACACCACGTGCTGTGGAGAGCTCTTTAAGCAAACAAGCGGGACCAATGTCAAGAACCTTAAAAAGTGATTTTATTTGATACTTTTACATTTTAAAGTTTTTAGTGATTTAATGACGGGGTGGCATTAGATGCCTGTTTTTAGGAACCTTAACCTTTCAAATCACATTTACATAAATGCAACTTTCATTATTCATGGTGGCATATTTAACACCCGGGGCCACAATTATCATCATTCTCCAAAGGTTTTACTTTCACTTTAGTAGTTTTAGCAGATAAAGTGATGCACCCTTTTGGCAGTATTGTGTGGTGTATGGAAATATCGGCTGATGAACTGAAACCCTGAAGCTGTATGCGGACATGTGATGTTTACATACCTGCATGAATGCTAATAGATCGCAGAGACAATTAAATGGCCCCCATTGGTTTTTGCTTTGCATCAAACTTTTTACACACTTTGCCTTTTTAATATTAACTTGACAGTGCGATGGACAGGCAACAGAACTAAGCATGTGCAGCAATCGATGTGAGTCTTTTTTTCTTACCTGGAAGTGTTTTAAGTTGATTATGTTTACACGCACATATATAGGTATTTATTTATTTACGGACACACATTAAAGCGACAGTTCACCCAAACATGATTGTTCCAAATCTGTTCTTGGCCACATTTTACTACCATAGTAGGAAAAATTACACTGGTAGTCAAAAGTGCTCCAGAACTTTTTGCCTTCCTACATTCTTCAAAATATCTTCTTTTGCGTTCAACAGAACAAAAACATTTACCAAGCAATGTTTCCTACTATGGTTGTCAATGGTGGTCAAGATCTGTTTGGTTACAAGCATTCTCCCAAATATCCTTCTCTGTGTTTTACACATTTATACAGATTTGGAATAAATTGAGGGTGAGTGAATTCTCATTTTTGGGTCACCGTTCCTTTAATAGCAGTCTTAAGATTCATCTTCCAGAATGTCTTTCTCCATGCTTTACTTTTTGAGAAACATGCAAAAATGATCAGAAATGTCAAGGGTGGATTTGATGTGAAAAACGTTGTATAGAGTGTTGAAGAGGATGAGAGTGACCCACAGGGTGAGGAGGATGCCTAATGGACACTCTCTCCCACCTCCACTCAACGGGTACTTGAACCAAGTGTATTTTTTCCTTTCCTTCACAAGCCACAGTTCATCATCTCCTCAATTTGCTCATCGACCTTGACATTCTTCCCATTTTCACAAAACTTTGAAGAATCCATGAATGCCATTAAAGAGAAAACTGTGCAAACGGACAAGCATGGAGATAATCAAGAAGTTAGCTCCTTTGCATAACCTTAGTCTAAAAGCTCAATAATGAATGAACCCGGCTTGGCCCAAATAAGCAAGGAAAACTTTACATTAATAGCAGCTTGAAATTGTAAAGAAGGGAAAGTTTTGTGACATTGTGTTGTTTCATCATTGATTCTGTGATGTGTATTAATCGGCACGCCAAACCTAAGGACTGGAGCCTACAACATTTGTACATTTCCGCAGTGTTCCTGGAAGGATTTTAAGAATAAATTTAACTGTTTTGAAATGTAAACTACTGCCCAGCTCCTTCCCTGGGTCTTAATATAACTATCATGTTTCTGGTTTTGATTCTGTTGGTAGTTCTCACATACGCACAGGTTCCAATCTCTCATTTCCTCTCTGACTGCTTTCTGCAACTGAAAAACATAAAGACAAAAAGCCCATAGATGAAAGGTAAAAAAAGTTTCCTGGATTGCTTTTATCCTCTCAAAAGCAGTGGTTGAATGATTTTATGTTTTTGATGAAACATTTCAGCGGCTGTACATGATACGATACAGTAATGTGCAAGTTTTGTCTTAGGATAGTATCAGATAGTGTGCGAGAGACTGAGAGCTCGGTGAAAACGTTTGAGTGACGACAGCTCTTGGCACAGTGGGAGTGACCCTATTTAATGCCGAACCAGGAACGGAGTGTCTTTCATATCACTTTTCAAAAGAACACCCTCTCTCCATTTCTTAAATGTGCTCATTTAATACTTGGCTTGCACTCCTGAACTTTTTTGCTACGCTTCCCCCTTTCCATCTTTTTCTATCCGGACCACATTGCGGACAAAGGAAACATTCTATTATATGGATTTCACACTTTTTTTGCAGCTGTGCTGCGCAGCTCCGGCACCTTTGGAGAGGCCCAGGCTAATGAGATGACACTGGCGGCACACTTGCCTGGTCACGACGAGAGCTGAGATAAAATAGAAGGGCTTACGGTGCAGGTAATGGACATTACTGCTACAGAATGGCACTGTGAGGTCATTCAAGCTACATGCTAATGAAATGATGTGCTGGGCTTGATGCCTGCTTTCTTTACCCCAAAGAAAAAAACGCCACTTTTAATGCCATGTAGAGATAAAAGTAGCATGCTTTGTCACTGGCTACAACTTACCCGGATAGCTGGTTTGAGTAATGCTGTTGAATTTTTCTTTAGCATTTATACAAATATTGTGCCATAAGCGTGCCATAAGCATATCTTTTCTAAAACGATGATGTCATCACCCCAGCGCACACAGTTTATACGCATGCTTCAAGTCGTCATCTCCGTTTTTTGTGTTTTTCCGCGGTAGAATTACAGCGCCACATACTGATTTGGCATGTATGCTACATCGTTTTGAGTCGGTTTAGCGGTTGCGTGCTTACACATATTTATTCATGAGACGATGCTGTGAAAAGGAAAAGAAAGATCAGATAGGGAAAGCTCTGGCCTCATACTGCATAGGGCACTCTTAAAATGCTTATTTAATAGACCGTAACATACTAATTCACATTCAGTATGTAACACAGATCTATAATGGCTGTGACCATTGCAGAACAGTGCGATCAAGTCGCATTTCTTCACCTTTATACCAAAACACAAAGGCGCTGTCATGTTCCATTTCCAACATTCCCTCTGCGCCAGTCGCCAGTAGTGTAAAGTGAACAAATAGAAACTCGAAATGGTGGATGAGAGTTTGGCCCAAGGTCAGATTAAGATGGTAACATGCCATTGGAGAATCGCTGCAACTGTCTGCCATAAGGAACTCTGGATCATCTGAGGTGAGTGAGTGCTCGGGAAGGTCAGGTCATTGTTTTTCATTTCGTTCATGAGATATACTTTGGTTTGAAAGCACAGCCCGACTCCCAGCTCAATTCAGTGCGATATTTGTGTGCAGAATATTATATTAAAGCCTTCCTTTCTTCTGCCGTCTGCATCGCTGAGCTGTTGACTTGCTGTTCTCGTCGGGATTGCAGTTGCGTCGCTAGATACCCAAGGCCCCTGCAATAATGTCTATAATTAGATCAAGTTTACTTAGAGGTTTTTTTACAGCTTGCTGTGACATCGAAGCTAATATGTCAAAGCAGAGTTCATGCGATGCTATGATTATTGTAGGTCTGCCTTGCTTTTAACATTTTCAATGTTTCCGATGGCTGCTTTGACTAAAATGAAACGTCTTCATTTCGAAAAGGTGCTGCTTTGGGAAAACTTGAATAAGACAAAGAAGCCCTACTTTCAATGCTCCGAGCTGGTTCACGGAAACTTGTGATGATGTGAAATGACATTACTTGGAGGTGACAGGATTTTGATCGCTGGATTGGTTTGGGTATGTCATTTGTTAGCACAGATGCAGACTGTATCGCCAAACGTAATACCAAACCAATGTTGAAAAGTTTATTTTAAGTCATAGTTCACCCAAAAATGCTCACCCTCATGTCATTTCATATCTGTATAAATGACTTTGTATAACTGAAAACTGCCAACATTCCTACACATATCTTTATTTGTGTTTTACAGAACAAAGAAATGTATACAGGTTTGAGCAAATGATGACAGAATTTCCATTTTTGACCGAACTGTCCTTTATATCTCCTGAAAGAAATAATGTACCAAATTTCTGTCATTATTTATTCACCCTCTTGTCATCTGAAACCTGTATATGACTCATTTTTATAGTGCAAAAATAATTTATATAAGATATTTCGATAAATGTATTGTATGTGGTTTTGTGTCCATACAATAGAAGCCAATGTTGGCCAGTGTTGTTTGGTGACCACATTCTTCAAAATATCTTCTTCTTTGTACTGCAAAAGAAAGAAAGTCACATGAGGTTGAATAATAAATGATGAAAGATTATGGTTTCGCAATTAGAAAACTGACATGAAATGCAATCAAAGTTACAACTGGAAGAATCTAACAAAGGAACTACTACAGGGATTTGAGGTCTTAATAATGGTGATAAATCTGTCTTTAACCCTGTTCTGACCAGAGGTTAAATGAACAGACCTGACATTGAAGCGCACACCCACTAGCCCTGTGTGAACATCTGTTATTAAAGGGGAAGGAGAAACCGTCACGTTACCATCAGGGGAAAGAACAGACAGGTGAAACTGTCCAGCGCTCGGCTAATTTCCAGAGAAAAGCGTGAACTGCCACTTTGACTTCTAACCCTACATTTGAAACCTTTTATTCATCACATTAAAACACCTTGCTCCTGTCAGTGTAGATGATACAGTCAGCTGGCTCTCAACTTTAGACACTGGTGAGAAACATTAAGACATCTAGAAAACTCGTACCTTTTGTTTAATTCCGTGATCTGGTTTTTGGGTAAGCTTTTTGGGTTTGTCTCCAGAGAGCATCCGAAGGCTTGAGAGCTTTTTTTGCCATGACCTAATGAAACCCGTCTTTGTATTGCTTGAAGGAACTATGCATTTACATTCTGTTACATGATTTGGATGCTTTCGAGGAATCCTAACTCTTTGAGGATACAGCATGCCAACAATTTTTAAATGCTTTCCAAAAGACATTTTTCCATGAAATTACATTTTAATAGTTGTGTAGCGACAAAACATTTAGAGAATTTTTATGAGCTCCAGTAGTAAAATGACTGTACATGTTTTGTGTTTTAATGGTCCAATGTGTTATTCTTTGGATAAGAAATCCAATAAAATATACATAACTGTGTCTTCAAGCGTTATGTTTTAATCACCTTAGAATTAGCCATTTCTATCTATATACACGTTCCCTTGCATGGAAATGCTGCTAAATTTCATACACTGGACCTTTAAAATATGTTTTATCTTCATTTTGGACCAAGTCTGATTTATCAATTTCTAGAGCCAGCTCAGTGCTTGAATGAAATGAAATTGAAATCAATTTTCATCATTCGCATGGTCAAAACAAAGGCACCTTTTGTACGATGGCTTCATAATTTGGCACAGGAATAAATCTTTGTTGTCGATGAAAGTGAACTTAGCTTTCAAGTATCTAAGGAGCATGAGGAGTCTACATTCTGAAAGGTTGCTTGTGCTGTACACATCCAGTCACTTGACTTTGTCCCTAGTGGCGTGATTGTGAATTTACCACCACCTCAATGTTGTTTATTCCAAGGTATTTTGTAAACAAGGTATTTTATTTTCAGTTTGAAGGAAAGACAAATTAACTCTTTGCATGATTCATGTCATCATTGAATCAAACAGAGGAAATGGACAGCATAAATAACACACAAGCATACCCTAATATCCTTAAAATACACCTTGGCTGGAGATCGCAGTGTGCCGTGAGGTTAAATATAAAGCTATAGATCCCCGTAGAGGAGACATTATCCAAGACCTGGTGTGCTTGCCAAAATACTTTCATCATCAGCATTCATCACCACTTTAAAACAATCATTTTAGATGACTATTCTGCGTTAGAGAAAATAGCCTCTATCACATGAAAGCGCTACCCATTTTCCATAAACATAGGTCATTTTCCTTCAACAGTTTAATCTTGGCCCCCATCTTTGGCACTTGAAACCCGTTTTCATCATTCTTACAGTTTTCCTACAATAACACGCTCTCTTAATAGGATGATACATTTTCAGAAAATATGATCAGCGCTACCATTATCGTTTCTCCACATAATAGATCCCGCTGTCATGCTCATCATTAGATTTAAAACAAACACTTTTCCTGGACGCCATATGCGGCGACAGATGTCATCACGCAGCTCCTGACGGGGAAGACAGACGAGCTGTCTACATAACTGAAGCTGAGAAATTGTAATTTAAGGGAAACATTGGTGGAACACTTACGTTCTCTACATGACCTTCATCCCAGATTCATTCGTCTGTGGAAATGCTCCAGAGAGTCTGATGTATGCAAATGTACGAGAAGGTGGCACACCTCTGGCAGGGGTGTCTGAGAGGTTTATTAGCGCTGCCATGTCATTGGAGAGAAAGGTACTTCTTTATTCTCACAATCGTATTTACCGTAGTTTAACTGTGACATTTACGATAAAATTATGTTCATATAAATAGTGATCAGTCTGCAGTTTTTACACTTCTTATATAATAAACCCATGGTTATCTTTCTTAAGGGCTCATGGGAATTATTGCTTTAAAATCATATTAAATAAACCAATATGATTTTTTCTACATACTGAATTAAAATGTATTTCACACAACGTTGCTGCAAAAAAATGTTTAACCTTGAAAGGATTTCTTTTAACCGAGGTTATATAAAAAGCTTTAGTTAATGGAAGTCGGAAGTAATTTTATGAAACTTTGTCTTGACTGCAATGTGAATTAGCCTCTGCATTAGATTTATTTGCCATTTACTTAAGTCATTCAAATTATTTTATCATGAAATGCACAACACACGCATTGTTATAAGTGCATACCTCAAAGATGTCTAGTGTTTTTCAGTCTTTTTGCGGAAGCAATTTAACCTCTTTAGGAAAAGGAGAGAAATACAAATGTGAACGCAGTCTCGGGCAATTTCACATGAAGGTCACATTAATTCTCCCGACACAGCCGGTTGGCCCATGGTAAAAAGTAATGTTGAACACGTGTTTTTCCAAATAGCAGGGGCATTCACTTCTGTTTATTTAAAAAAAAATATGAAAAGCTATAAAATAGACTACGCCATATGGTATAGTCTAAAGGATCCCACGTTTTACACATGTTTGTGTTTACACTTCAAATCATAAACAAAAATAACATTTGTAACTTATGTGTTGTACTCCAAAGAGCTTTCCTCTTTTACAGATTCTCAAACGTGCTGAATGTCATGCATCAGGAAGTCAAATGATATGTATGGATTAAGTCCAGATTCGTTCCAGATATTTTTATAAAGTCATCTATTAAAAGTCATTAATCTATTATTGCAGTGAGATCTCCTCTATTCTCAGTTAGGTCCTCCAGGAGTCCTTAGGCGCAGAACTACATCAATAATAAAGGAAAGAGATAATCTTATCTTCAAATCTGGAGCCCTTATTAGTTCAAATGAAACCCTCCAGTACGTCTAGGGCACATGCTGTCTCATCAGAATGACATTATAGTTTGTGCAAGAGACATTTTCCCACACACTTCAATCCCAAAATAGTATTTTCATGAATAATAATGTAAATAAAATCATACGAAACGTACAATACTGTATATATTGTCTTGAAAATGCGATAATCTTTAGGTGATTTGGGATCGAGTGCTAACAGAGAACATGGAAAGCAGTTGAGCTATGAATTGTTGCTGTTTTACCTTAAATCTGAACACTGTCTTACTAAGGAAGATACGTTTAGTATGTAACAGTAGAAATGGTTTCTGACTCGCACACAGTTCCAACCATCGAGACTAATTGGTCATGCACAGTGGGCACACTGTTTTCTGACAGACTATAAATTATTAAATAAAAGATGCATAGTTTTAGAAGTGTAAAACTTCAGTGAAGTTCCTCCGAGTCACACACGAGGCCTTTCCACCCGTATAAAATTACGCATCATCGGCCTGCTTCAATATTAATGTTACGTAAACTTAATGACTTGGAATTATAGCATTAGTTGCTGATGTGTGCGTTATTATACTTCATCATGATATCAGCGACAATTAATCAATACCTTTATTTATATCCCGGTTCATTTAAAGCGCAATATTGAAAATACAGCGCTAACTGAGACGAAATGAATATTACACTTTCTTTCGCGCGTGCTGGTCTCTAAGTGAGAATAATTTGGCCCCCACAAATCTGCTTATTCTGTCTCTACTCACTTATTTGTGTTTTAATGCGATTCCTTTTTTTTTATTAAAATAGATGCACTCAGTGTGTACAGAATTTGTTGCATTTGAAATAAAACACCCTTGCATTAAATGTTAATCTTCTTCGTCCGGGAAAGGCTGACGTTTTGAATGCGCTCGTGGTCTTTTAAAACATTTCTCCACGGGGGGCTGTAGTGCTAAGTGCATGTTGTCTTGCGTTTTGCAGTATGAGAGCGTTTTAGTGTTCTTTGTTTTTTTTTGATTACATAATTGTTTCATTAGCTCTTTCTGAAAATAGTCGCTTGGTAAGTCGAAGACGAGATGCGTGTGGGCACCTCTGGTGAACGGGGACGGTAAATATTAGGTTAATTGAGTCTGTTACAGTAGCACTTAGGGCTCAGATCTGCCATTCCATATTATTTGCATACATTTGGAGCACGGGTGCAGTCTAAGGAAGAGAGAGTCCCCGATGGTAAAGCAGAAGGAATTGAGTCTTCATTGCTCAGTGGGTGAGTGAACAGAACTTAGAATAGTGCGCCACTAAATTTGCAGTATGCATACTGTGCAAACTATGCATACTTTTGTATTTATAGAATACCCAGATAACAGACTTTTAAGTGTTATAATACATAGATGACTGTTCAGATGTATCTTATCTACGGTCATTGTTTTACAATATGGCGTCAGTGTAATCCTATTAGTGGAGCTGCAAATATGTAACCTGCATCAAAGTTCTCTTTTACCCTGTGTCTACACAACACTACGCAACAAAAACAAGAGAACCCATTAAAACCCAATCCCAATTTAAAATTATGTCCAGACTGGATGTGGTGCGACGCAAAACGACACTACCAACCCAATAAGAACAAGGCATTTGTCTTGTCGCGTCTTGCCACTCGTGTCTGATGTAGTCAGGGTATTTGGGTTTTTGATTTTGTGTCAAAATTCTGTTTTATTTTTCAGTGATATTTTGCCTAAGCTAATAGTTTAAAAAAATTAAATACAGAAGGTTAAAAAACTATTTAAACAAAATAAATAATAACATTTAAGTGAAATTCTAATTTCCGTTCTAAATTATAATACATCATAATCTTAAACCCAGTGTTATGCATGTAGTGTATGATTACACCCCTATTGCACACTGTAAACCAATGTAAGTGTAACATCTATGTCTTGACTGATGGAAACATATATTTTTAACTCTCGGAAGGGTTCAGCATGGTAGTTTAAATGACATATCAATGTATTTGGTCTTGGTGGAATAGATCTGCTATGCTGCTGCGGAGGAGGAGCAAGTACAGTGTCTTGCTACTGCCAATACATCCACAACATGCAGCTGTGTGCATATAAGGAATGCTGCTTCTGCAGAAACAGTATACAGTATATGAATAAACACTGCATGCTTACGTGATCACTGTAACAAAGTTCCATAAAAGGGAAGGAAATAGGCGGGAACCGGCGATCATTTAACCAAACTTTAATCAAATAAAACAAAACAACAGACACGGCTCTCGTCCCGCCCTGCTCGCCACAATCACCTTGTAGCAGATCTGTACAAGTGGAACTGGGGAAGGAGGAGGGTTTTTGAAACGCATTGCACTGCTACAACAATCACCAGCTGAAATTTAAACGTAGAGCAGCAAGCTCATTGGCAGCTGATAGGAGGAACCGATTAGCTGCGCCGTGTAGTGAAGTCATGACGTCAGATTGGTTTAGACTGGATTCAGAATGGTAAATAAATGTACAAATATTCAACACTAGTATTCCATTCAATTACAGTGTTCGTCTGACAGTTTGTATGTTGTCTTACCAAGAGTAAACCATTTTTGACTGTGTTGTGCTTTTAAAGCATTACTCTATTTGTATGTGTGGTCCCACATCTAAGCTTCTGTTTTGATTTGTGAAAGTTCTAGACTGAACCGCCTGTTCAATAAACAAATCAAGAAAATGTTTTGATTATTTTAGCAATTTTCTCATATGACACTATTGCTGCAGAAATTATACACCACATGTCTACAAAAAAGGTAATGTGTATGATTTTTCAAACACTGTGATTGTAAATACAGTACACAGTAAAGTGTGAGGCATTGAATTGTGTCAAACTAAGACTTGCAGAAGCACACATGTGGTACGTTTTTTGACTAAATGAGGGATATTGTTTCCTCCGACCCACCTCACGG
This sequence comes from Barbatula barbatula, assembly GCF_947034865.1. Classification (NCBI taxonomy): domain Eukaryota; kingdom Metazoa; phylum Chordata; class Actinopteri; order Cypriniformes; family Nemacheilidae; genus Barbatula; species Barbatula barbatula. Next base: position 24,593,864 of record NC_136764.1, read on the forward strand.
ATCAAAGAAAAGACCAAGTCGCTGTGTTTTACTCACAGACATATTTCGTAAAAGTATTCAAAAAAGTGAAGGATGGTATTGTGCAGTAGGTAAGAGAGTTGATTCCTGTCAATCCATGACTTCAAGTACATCCCTGGTGTATGTGATTAAGCGTAACGACAGTACTAAGACTGCAATCTGTATGTGTACTTCTGATGACATGACCCTTAAGTCTGTGGTCAGCTGTGGCCTAATGGTTAGAGCATTGGGCTTTTGATCAGAAGGTTGCCGGTTCTAATCTCAGTGCCAGCAGGTCATGACTGAAGGGCCCTTGAGCAAGGCACCTTACCCCTGATTGCTCTGCAGTAATGTGTGCCACTGTATAAAACAACTTGTAAGTCGCTTTGGATAAAAGCGTCTGCCAAATGAATAAATGTAAGACATCCATAGTTTCATAATTAAATGAGCCCTCAGCTAAATTTAGACAGTGGATGAAGCAGAAGTCATGCAAATCTTGGTTAATGAGGTGGCTGATGTCATCTAACTTTGCTCTTCAGCACTTGTTTCATCATCACTTGTTTAACTTTTCCAAAAGAGTTTATTGTTTTTGGTAAAAAGGGAAAGCTGGGCTAATACATCCATGAATATTTACAGTAATGAGTAAAAGCTCTGCTGCGCTCGGCATTGTGGAAAGTCTTTATTTTACACACTGTCCTGCTGAGTTACAATGGATTAGGATACGGCTTGACCACCCGGTGCCCCAGACATATTCATATGAAGGCCACATCATGTACTATGGCTTGCCCTTAACTGAAATATCACTTTGCTTGTGTTTCTTGGTCTGCTGGTGTTCTTTGGCATCATATACACAGCCTGAGCACCTGTGGAGTGTTTCATTAGCACAAGGACACATTTCTGTTCACTAATTTACCTTTTGTTCGGCTGGTTGCTTTCCCTTCCCAGGTACTTTATGTGCTTGGTTAAAGTCTGCAAGGTAGGCCTACTTTGGTTTCTAGTTGTGATTAATCAAGTTCTTCCAATCGGGGAAATTGGGTTGCGTTTTAGAAGTAGGAAAATTACCCGGGGAACTAATGCAGGTAATGTGATTATTTGTCACGTACGGTACAACCTAATGGTTTTCATACCATTGGAAATTGATTTACCTGAAACTCTGGCATTTGTTTAAATTGTCACCATCTTTAATGCCTAAAACTGCTTACAGGAAAAGTTTACATCTACTCAGATAAAACTGCTGGGAATTGAGTTTGTACTCAGGCCCGGTACTAGGCTGACTCAACTGGAGGGAGCAATCACGCATTGGGTAGATATACAATCATACATCATTGCATGCACGATCTTTATATTTTCCTGAGATTAAATTGACGGATCGTTATTTAAATATTTAATGCTTGTACAATATAGGAGACATTTATCCCTGTAAAGCTTTATGCATTGAGAAGATTAGTCCATAGAAAACATAGGATGGTCACGTAGGTGCAAGAGCAGATAAATCAGCATTGGTTCTCTCGTGTTTGATGAATTGCTCATGCAAACACAGACACATATCTGCGGATAAATATCTATTCACATTATGGTCTGTTTGTCTCTCTGTATATAGGAGAGTCATGGGCATGTTTCTATCTGTTTGTCACAAGGGCATTGCTTTGTAAATGTCAAGTTATTATTTCCCAGTCCTTGTGTAAATCTTTAATCCAGCTGCTGTCAGATACACCAATCGCATGTCAAACATATTCTTACGTACATTAGTTTTAAGTTAAGGAATTCGATTTTAAAAACGAATCTGTTATGATAATTTAAGCAAGTGTTTTCCAAACTGGAAACAGTCCTAGATACGCCTTAGCCCTTTATTGACGCCAAACATGTGTTCCTTTTACCTCCTTTAAGATTACACATATTAGCCTATCATATTAGCATAAAGGCAGAGTAGGCTTTCTGAAAAATGCTAATGTTTGCCTGCTAGCAGTAAAACCAACCATCCCACCCTGTGAATCGCTATCCAAAGCCATGCCTCTTCCAAAAAACGTGAACATGCAGAGATTAGAAGCTTTTGGGTCAGATCAGTTCGAATACAATCATGTCTCATTCACTAGTGCATTGGAGTACAAAGTGAATAACACTAACACTTACGTTCGCTAACAATAGCGAATGTAAACAACAGCTTTGAAACGTGATTAGATGCTGAGAATTTTTACTTGTGTAGGATAACTTATCAGTGTGTATAGTTTGCTCGTACTTTGAAAACATACAGTATAAATAGCAAACCCACTAGATGGAAAGCCGGCAACATTTAGCTAAAAAAGCGTAACGGCTAATGCTAATGCCTTGCCTTCAGCGGAACGCACCCTGATAGCACACATACATCTGGCTTACATCTGCAAGACATCTAAAATACATAGATTGCACATCTGCCTCTAGAAGATGTCTGTAAGATGTTTATGATTTAGAATGAAGGAACAATAGCTCTTTCTAAGATGTTTAGCAGATTTTTTACGCAGCAGATCTCCAGATCTTTAGCAGACGTATTACAGGTGTTCAGACGTCTCCGTAACATATTGCAGATGAGCAAATTATGTATTTCAGATGTCATCCAGATGTAAATGGAGACGTCAAATAGAAGTAAACCAGATGGTGTCAGGGTTCTGCCACTAAGTGTCAGGTTTTTCTAGTCTTGGGGCAGGATCTTGAATGTACCATGTCTTTTGTGTGGAGAGAAACACATTATTGTCGGTCGCGACATAATGTGCGTCTCTTCGGTCTCGTCTTTGGCCCCGCCCCTCTCGTTCTCTCATTAGCTTCCCTTTAGTGTTTCAATCCCCACACCTGCCTTGTATTAATTATCCTTGTTAGTCTCGATATATATTGCCCTTGTGTTTGCTGTCCTGTGCTGAATTGTTTTGTATTACATTCATGTCTTGTGGTCCTGTTGCCTTGTCTTAATACCTTGCAAACTATTATTTGGTCTCACCATTGTGTATCCTGTGTTCTCGTTTTTGCCCTATTGTGGGAAGTCTTTTGTTCTTGTTTATATTTAGTTTTGTTACCTCATTTACCCCATCGTGGGCTTTATTTTATTATTAAAGATTCCATTTATGAACTGCTGCCTGCGCTTGGGTTCTTCACCTAAGAATCCCTGACAGATGGATTGTGCTATCTGGACAGTGAATGAGTCTACGTGCTAGTTTTTTTTAATGGTTGTAAATGGGTTTTGTTAGCCGTTACGGTTTCTCCAATTGCAGGTATTACAGACCCTTCCATCTCCCTAAAATAAAAGTATCTCTGTAAATAGGTACCGTTTAGATGCCGTGTAATGCTAAACTAGTTACTAAACTACATAACCATAATGCGTTATTATCAAAACCAAATCACATTTTTTAGATTGTCCTTCTTTTTGTTGGTCCTTTGCAAGTGCCACTTGTTGACGGTCCAGGCAAGGGGAAGGTTCCCACGTTCCTGCCGTCTATCCTCCTGCTGACTGCATAGCACATGTGAGCGTGCAAAGAATGTTGTACAATTCATTGTTTTAACCCCTCTGGGTTTTATGTGGTTGGGAATCATTGTCTTATGTTATCTGAATACAGTGAAAGAAGCATTACATTGGGTACATCAGCCTTCTTGTGTGTGTTCCAGATAACTGGAGTACATTTTGTCTTGTGAGTGTCTCTGGTGTATACAATACAGCTGTTGTCTTTTTTAACAAAATGATGCCCCTTTGGAAGAACTGGTGCACGTCATAATGAGACATATCATAGATCTGATGAGGATGGAATAATTCCAAAATGACAAGGTATAGTCGAAAATGAAAACCGTATTAAAGAAGAAAAGGCATTGTGAAAAACCTGAAAGGCAAGAAGGGAAAGGAAGTAATATAAATTCTTCAAAGTGACGATCGAGGCGTGCGGTGCTCTTCAGTCTGGCGTGTCATGTCAGTTGCTCGTTCGATTCCAATTATCTGTTAATTCACAGGCAGAACAAGGAGTATTTTGGGGTTTTCTAAGAGTTTTTCTGTTCAGCCAGAGATCAGAAAGTCTCAGGTGTAAATTAATTTGCTGTAGCAAAGTCTCACATGTTATACACCATTACAGGCCAAACATCCTTTGAAACGTGTCACTTGTATTGCAACTTCCAGATAATTATTGCTTACAAATTGTTTATTTGACTTTGAAGTCTTTCATGCTTCCATATTCTTACTGGAATGAGTTCACTGAACAGCTTTGCATAGTTTTTTCACTAACAACCACAAATTAGTTTATTTAGGCAGTAAATGGGTTTAAATAGCATTGCACCACGAGTGTTTGAAGAGTTAGTTCACCCATATATACAAAGAGATCTATCATCATTCATTCACCCTCGTGGCATTCAAGACCTCTCTACTAGAGATGCGCAGATTCCATTTTTATCATAAGAGAAACCAGACGATTCTGATTTTCTAATTTCCTATCCACAAACTTTAATTGACTATAAATAAGACCATATTTACTTTTCTTTTACAAATTAGATGTTCATACGACAAATTCTTGAACATTACAATTGCCCCAAATTTCCCTAAATGCAGTTCTCAAAGCGTCGTTCAGTTAAACGATCTTCTCTAACCTAAACAACTCTTAAATTGAATAACTAATAAATATAACTAAACAAATTAATTGAACCTTTTCTCTTTCGTACTCATCTCACAAAAGTCTAAAATTACAAGCCTATGAATAAAATAGTCCTTTAACTTTATTCTTGTCTGTTCCTGTTCATGAAACTAACATTGCTTTATTTTGTGAAATGATATATAAATTGTCTTTATCTTGGGTGTCTAGTATTAAAAGAAGTGGGTCGGTTCATTTTAGCTGCAACTTCAATAAAAAGAATAAAAACCTTATAAATGAATTCTACTCTATGTTAAGATTGAAATGCATCATCCCATTGCTTGTGTTTGATAATCACATATATAGGATTATTGAAGACACGTTTGCATGCTTACTTGCGGCTTTGAGTGTACTGACGGCTGTGACATTATTGCCTGCGATGTTGGCAACAGGAGATTGGCTCGGAATCGGCAAGGTTACGAAAGTCAACGGAGCCCGATGTAGTTTGGTTACCAACATTCTTCAAAATATCTTCTTTTGCAAGAAAGAAAGTCATACAGGTTTAAAATTACATGAGGGTGAATAAACAACAGGATCCTGATAAATAATGCATAATTGCTTAACGCAAACTTGATCTGTCGCAGTGAATGTTTGCTTCAGGAAAACAGAATTTGTCACAAGCATGTTCAGATAAACAATGCTATCAATGAGTGCAATTCATGCTTACTCAATACCCCTTCTCAATGTGTTTTATGCTTAAATGATCAAAAACGTAAGAAGGAGGAATGATAACAAGCCAACCCTGATATTCTTTTTTTTTCTTTTCTTTCCACAGCTGGCAGATGAGCATACTATGATACTCTTCATTCTGCTTGAGCAATTTGAGAAAATTAAAGCAGCTTCATATTTGTCTTTAAGCTATGAAAAGATACGATGACACTGGTCTTACTCTTTGATGAAGTTTCTTCATTGAAATTGAGCTGTTGTTTGTGGGAGTGCTTGATACTGCTTTCACATTGAGGAAATTGCAGATGCTCAAAAAACGCTTGACATGGCTTTCGTGGAAATGCCATGAAACGATGCAGTTTGTTTACAGATTTTGCTGTAGGTTATAAATGATCATTTACAGGTGCATTTTTTTACTGTTTTTACATGTAAAGTTTTACTAAATAAATGTCACTTTTGAGATATAAAGAATCCGTTACAGATGAGATACAAAGCCGACCATTTAATGTGTGTACAGTGGCGTACTGGCCATCTGGAGCACCGGAGGTTTTCCCGGCGGGCCGCTGGCAAATGTGCCCACTCAGTACAAAAAGTCAGAAGCCATAATATTCCAACTCCAAGTGCGTTGGTTATGCGGGCGGCACCGACACAAGAGCGTGTGTTTGTGCTTGCAAATGTACTGCCCTGTCCTAGCGATTTTTGCATGTTTTTCATGCAGCGGTAATGTCAAAAGATTGACGGATGAAACAAAGACCGGGTTCACACAATTACAGACAATCAAATTACAGACACCACGCAGAATACAGCCAATCAAACTAAAGACTGAACATTCAGCCAATCAAATTGAAGGAGGCAGAACTTACTGTGGGTAGGCGGGCACTTAACATAAACAAACTCCAATGCAGGGATTCTTTTTTTTTAAATGACCGTGTATTGAAATTTAAGAAGGCAAACATAACAAAGCCAACGGTTATACAACAAACATTTTAATACAGACATGCAAACTACTTAACTTTTGTGAGTTTTGCTGTTAAAAAATGGAAAATGGTTTGTCACATAATTTAGGACGTGTTTTTGTGTAAACACACTGAAACAGATACGATTATAGCGTATGAGGCATAAGGCATAAGTCAATTTTATTAGCATGGAAGAATTCAATAGACTACAGAACTATCATCACAGGTAATGAAATGTCTTATGTCATATTTCTTTCAAATTTCTATTCAATATATAGTTTTAAAAAGCTAATTAAGCTCTTTTTATTAAGCCCAAAAAGTGATTGTTCTCTTCTCGATTTATAAATCCTAAACACTCACTTCTTGAGACTTGTATGACGTTGATTTTGGACTTTATAGCTGATCTAAAACAATATTTGTTAGCCAAGTCATGGTCAGTTTATATTACAATAAATACTTAAATCCATACATGTACATGTTTAGGCAGGTTGTTTATGTCATTTTGATATCTGTTTGTTGCTTAGACTGTACTGACCTTTACTGTTTAATGTTGTATTTACTTTGCAAAGTGGCATGAAAGGTCTTAAAAAACATTTTAATTCATCAATTAAAGTGCTATAGAATGGTTTGTGCATCAGTGAGTTGTTGTGTTGTGTTGTGTTGTGTTGTGTTGTGTTGTGTTGTGTTATGTTGAGAGCTGGGTTTTGTGGCCCGCTCCATCCTAAGACGTCCAGGGCCACTTTTTACTCTCAGTCCGCCCCTGTGTGTGTAGGCACCAGTTAGTAAACAAACTTCTTCCATCCACAACCAATGGTGTAGGTATGACCAAAACAACCTTGCCTCACTGTAATACGTAACTATTGTACGGGGTGGCTTGTGTAGTTCTTAATATTAATCATACAAAAATGCATTATTATTAGAAAAATGCAGATCTGAACGCTCCCAAAATCTACCATCACTGGCTCAAAAGCAAATCTTAGTTAAACATAGGAAACGTACGATTCATATGAACTTGCAACCTGGTAAAATAGTTGTGAATTCCCTTGAGATTGTGTTGGCCTAAACCAACAGTCCTACTGGGGCAAGAAGAGCCAGCTAAACACGAGCTTCGCTGAGTGCATTTTGAAAAGAAATAAAAGCCTTCAACCTGTGTCTATGTTGCTTTACCACCATAGCTTTTCGTTTGTCTCAAATGATCCTCAAAACAAGTCCTGTGACCTTTGGGCAAAACTGCTGTCATGCTACATGTCACCTTCTATCTGTAGCATGATGTGAGATGAAGTGGGAAACAGTAACGTATTCTCTTTTGTGTTTTGGTTCTCCCGCTTCTATTAGCTGGATCTTTCTCACCCCATCCTGCCAGTCCCTATAGTCCTGTTGACTTGATCCAACACTATAAATAGATGCAGCAAAGACCTGCCGGCACTTTAAAAAAAAGCACATGCCTTTTCAGAACCCTCTGTTCTCCTCTTTTTACAACATCAGCACCTGCTTTACCATCATACTGACCTCGGGCCTAGCCCTTAAAGGGATCTGCCTCCTAGTGAGAGAGAGCCATGGGTTCACACAACAAAAGACCTCCACTTCATCGGCCATAATCGACATGCTTTTGTGTTAAATCCATAATGCACTGTGTACGTGGGAAAAATGGGTAACAAGGGGTTAATTTCTGATGTCTTCCACACTCATTAATTCTACAATGGCAAAATGAAAATACACATACTGTATAAAGGATCTGGAAGCTAAAATAATAAACAAAAACAATGTACATTATTAGTATTCTTCTTGTTATCATAAATAACAACAGTAAAAAAATGAGACACATCAATAAAAAAATTCATATATAATAATATATTTCTCCACAACCAAGAATTCTATAATGGCAAAAAATAAATACACATACCATATCTGGTAACTATCTAGAAGCAAGAATCAATAAGTTAATGAATAAATAAAAACAAAGTACACTATTATTATTAATAAAATATACAGTACATGCATACTACTACTACTACTACTACTACTAATAATAATAATAAATAATAATATAACTTTTATTAAGTAAATAAATAAAAATAATAATAACAATAATAGTAATACAAAAATAAATAATAAGAAATAATAAAAATTTTAAATGAATAATAAAAAATCTGCCTACTGGTTTCTGGAATAATTCAAGTGTATTTTAAATGTAATTATATCTATTTTATTTCTCACAGACATCGGTGAGGTTAACTGGAGACCAGAAATATTCACTCCTTTTTAACAGTAATCTCGTGGTTTCTGTGTTTATTTCTCCAGAGCAATGTAAGGAGAATTAAGTTACATTTACATTTAGTTGATCAATAAACAAAAAAATCCCCATGAGCTATAAAAGAGCAACCACTGAGCAATAGCATCTCTTCTAGGTAACTGTATGCCATAAAATGATAATATCAATAATAAATGTAGTTTTGTCAGACAATGCGTATTGAGTATCTGAAAAACATAACGGCAGCCAACAAAACGTTGAATTGGACTACTTAAATTGTCTTAATATTTCTTTCACCAGATATGGTAAACAACAAAACCGTCTGCGAGCGTATCCTCATTGTGAGCACACATCAGTGGATCGAGAGAGCATGACTGAATGCATGCAGGCGGGAAATCAAATGAGCATATCCACAAACACAGAGCCTGTTCATTTAGCGTGCTCTTATTGATAGCATTAATGCGTATGCTTTCCACTTAAGTGTTTATGACAAACAACAGCATGCCTGCATTTCAACCAAACTGTCCTGAAAATGTCTTCTGCAACCCCCTCTGTCGTACCGCAAAAGTTGTCTCGCATCCGAGGGGCTCTGTTTGCCCCCCGTTGGTCCGGGTTTGTGCATCTCAGTCGTGCGAGTGGTTATATATATAAATGTATTTCGGTTATTATCCTGACAAACTGCTGCTTCTGTAAAGCCAAGGTTTAAAGCGAGGTCCCCAGATTAGTCTCCTGGTGTACGTGATCAATGGAAGGGAGCTACACGCACTCGACTGAATATGCAGACGCTTCCCACTGAGTCTGAGACTGGCGATAAGTCTATTGTGGGTCTCTCTGAATGTTTGCGATAAGACTGTGTAACAACACCCTTTGCTGTAGTGCAATAGCGGGGTTTCGCCTCGCCGATGAGCCTCATTGAGCTGCAATTGTCACGTTACGATCGTTTCTCCACATTTTCTCAGAGCGTGCAAGTTTGGTGTTTAAAAAGTGTCATGGAGTCTGATACAGTAGTGTGTGGCATACATGTGCGAAGAATGCACTGCCGTGATGTGTTACCATATGGGAACAATTTATAAAGTGTTTTACCTGATTTTAGCAGTGAGCATATGTCTGTTTTGTTTTAGTGTAATGTATTATGCAAATTAGGTAAAAGCGCAAACACTTGAAAAGCTAAAGATTAGGGAATTTGCACGGATCTGCAAACTGTCAGTTTTTCAAGCCATTTGTGAGGATGAAGACCACTGTGTTCTGTCTCACTTTTCTGGGATGGTATCAAAGACGTATTAAGTCAGTCCCAGGCATGTACCCTTACGAAAATGAACCATGTTTTTTGTGGTTAAATTGTAATAACCATGATGCATTGATTACCATTGGCAAAACCATGCTTTTATTAGAGTAACCATGTTTTCAATTCAATTGGATTTTTCAAAGAAGCTTTACATACATAAAATTATAAAAATAATACCAGGGGAATTATTAATAGGGGAATATACGGTATTAAGATACATTGTATTATTTTTCTCTATGCAATGTAGACTGATGTCAGTGGATTGTCAGAAACTATAAATTATTAAATTGAAGTATATATATTTTATTTATTATTATCTTAAATATAGTTTTAACCATGGTTTTTGAAACACCGCGGTTATTACGGTACTACAGTAACCATGTTTTTTTTGTTAACTGGTTTATTTTCGTAAGGGTTTGCATAAGCTTTTAACGTTAAGTGTTGTCATCATCCGTACGTTCGCGATCGCAACCTAGAGATTCAGGTGAATTCACTCTTAAGCGTATTGAAATTTTGCTTGACATCTTTTGTATCTTCTGAAGTTGTTCTCCACCCTTTTTTTTAGCAATGAATGCATTACTGCTGCCATGATCAATAGAATGTCTCCCCATTTATCCATCTGCATCATTCATGTGTAAGATTGTTATTCATCAAGCCATTTAGATTTTTTGTTTGAAACGGAGCACTATTTTTAATAAAATTTGTATTATATAGCACTTTTTACTGTTTTTAATTGATTTAAAGGAGCTTTATAAGAAAGCTTACGTTACATTCTTGCACATTTTTGAAAGATAATCTACAAAAACAGTATATGCTTTTCATGCAAATGTATATAAATTAGGACTGTCAAGCAATTAATCACGATTAATCAAATCCAGAATAACAGTTTGTGTTTATATAATTATTCCTGTGTACTGTGCATACTAATTTTGTATTTATAAACACTTATACGTGTATATATATTTATATAAAATATTTAGATGCATTTTTTATATATGAACAAATCATTTAAATTATAAATAAACATTATTTTTTTTGTGTGTATTTGTTTATTAAAAGAAAATAAACATGCACAGTACACAGACATATTATTTTACTGTTATTTCTTCACAGATTTTTCACGTATACTGTCAAGAACATACATTTTACAGGAACAACTGTTATTTTTCGTTATATCTCCAGCTTTTCCAGAAATCTCTTTTATCTTTTACAGAATAATTCTGGCGCCCCAGCTGCCAGAAAATGTCTGTTTTTATAGGATTTTTTTTCAGTGAATAAAAACATGAACATATTTTTAAAAAATATTTGTCCGTTTTTTGCATCATCAACATTTTCATAAAATCTAATCAAATTGTGCAATTTTTACATTAAGTAAACACAGGCTTTGATTAAAACATCGTGATCTGTTTTGTTAACAGGGCAAACAACGTTCTGGAGTTGCCTTGTGTTATCACAAAGTGATAAGAGAGAATGATGTGGACAACACAGCATAAATCAAGGCTGATACTTCATTATATAAATGATGATAATGATGATAAGGATGGCTTCTGCCCCAGGGGTTGTTGGACACATGCCATAATATGTGACCTAACCACACTATGTGCTGCATGTGCTGCGTATAGTCAATGAAATCGTCTCTTCTTCTGCTGTAATGCATTTAAAGGCTCAAGGTTTCGTGATCCAGCATTCATTCCTAGACTCAGCAAATTCTGAAGCGTGCACATGTTCTGCTATCTGTGCCGTGTACATTATTTAGCGCTTTTGAGTGACTCAAAAATTGCAGGTGACATTGAAGGCTGGTGGTGCTTATTTGTTGAGAGTTTCTACAAGTGAAGTGGATGAGACTGAATCCAGCTGTCGTCTCCGTGATTTTACACTTTAAAACCAATGGCGTTTTAGTTTGTTTTATGCATACTAACAATTTTACTTTATAACATTTAATGAGGCTCAACACAGGATAAAAAAAACAAAGTTACAGTGCAAGATGCAGCTTTAATAAAAAGTGCAGTTTTGCGTCTTGAGGAACTCTAACTTCAAAATGTTTATTTATCCTTCTTATTGATTGGTTTGTGAACTCTGCACTATATATAAACATAGTTTAGCTTATATAAAGTGTGGCTACCATGTTTTGTCGGATTTATTACCAATTGAATTACTATAGATTAACTACAAATATCATTGTTAAACAAAAGTTACTATAACGAAACTATGGTCAATTTGTGGTTACTGTACTTTACTGCAAATACCATAGTTAACTATAGTAAACATGTGCGTAATTTTAATGAGATGTCAAGGGGTTTGGATGAAATAATATCAGATCACAAGTTAACATGCACATTTCTGTCTGAAAATGCACACAGGAATCGATAAGAGGAAATACAATTTTTATAAAAAAGTTTCTGATTCCTACCCAAAAATGCTCCCCATTGACCTGACCATAACTATTAAAATATTACTTAAAGGATCCAATTCCAGAATTGCAATTAATTTGTGATCCCCAATCTTATGTGTTGAGGTCTAAGTGTTTCTCATATTGTGAAAGTGCATTCAACACAAACTTAAGCAGTTCCTCGTATCTGAGGATGGGACAAGCGACATACACAGTCGTACTTTTTACTGTTTTTAATTTATTCAAAGCAGCTTTATAAGAAAGCTTACGTTACATTCTTGCACATTTTAGAAAGATAATCTACAAAAACAGTATATGCTTTTCATGCAAGCGACATACACAGTCGTATGGGAAATGATCTCCTTTAGGGTCACTATCCAACAGTTACAATGAGACATTAAACATGGCTTTAAATCTTTAGCAAATGACCATTTGCTAGGCATTGCTCTAAATGTTCCGCATGTTAGATAGGTTGACAAAATAATACCGACTTTGACTGATGGCTCAGTCCTGAATTCTTATTCAGGGAGAAAATTGGCGCCATCAGAGGAAATATAGCTTAGAACAGGCTGCTGAAGCAAACTTTGATCCGACGCGAACAAGACGTCTCGTTATTCTTTTTCACGTTTATTGTTTCTTCTTTACATTTATTCCTGATAGTTTCACACTCTAAGAATAAATTATCTTTCCTGATTTCCTATATTACATAGAAAATGTGATCGAGTTATAAAAATCCATATGCACCAGTAACAAACTTTCTAAATGAAAAAAATATGAATAAGATGCAAAACAGATTTTATCTTTTCACACTGGCATGGCGCGTCTAATCTCCGACAATGGTAATTACAACATAATAGCTTGTAATAATTGCATACGGTGACGCACATGGGCACACAAATAATGCTGATCTCCAGAGAACAGAAGCCTGCCACGCAAAAAATCTGAAAATGTGATTCTTACACAATGGAAGGCAGCGGCTCTCTGATGGCCTTTGTTGTAACTACATTGTAAACATTCAGGCGATGTCAAACACTCTGATCACCTCTAGGAAGTGTGTTAAAGGCGATAAATATGTAAATGAATCCAGCCAAAGGCCAGATTGTTTATTCGAGTCTGTGGTTCTCTGTAAACTCACACACAGTGAAAGAAAGGGGAGGGCAGGCTCTAACACTGCATCAGGATGTGAGATGAATAGTACCGGCTATCCCCGAGCTCGCTCTCTTTTTTGGCTTGAGGTTTTCTGCAGTTAAACATGCATTTCAGGAAGACTGTTGCCTGATACGCATTTTAAAGAGAATTGAGTTTCTAATCCAAGCATGGTATCCGTTCACAGAAGTTAGAATCTACAGCAGATTGAACAGCTTTTTGTGCTTGTTCGACAATCAGACATTCAACAGACATCACTGAGATGCAATATTCGAGTCTTCTTGAGATGACTTGTGAGATTGAACGAATATCATACGGAATGCGTTTAGTCCTGACTATACATGATTTGTTAATGTGTTCATGTAATGTAGATCAGTTGGTAGAGTTCAATCCCCGAAAGGAACACATACTTAAAGGAATAAAAAAAGTATAGCCTGAATGCACTTTCAGTAGCTTCGGGTTGCAGACGTAATAAAGCCTCCACAGAAATATCAATGCATTTATAGGATGTTTATTCTGGTTGTTGGTCTTTCGAATGTATCGTGACGGTAAACGTGTTGAGTTTATTACACTAACAGGATCGTGAGGAGAAATAAAAGGTGTGATTTTATTCAGAGTTCGGGGTGTGAAAAGTCTTCAGGTTATTTTACTGAAAGTGTGATCTATTGAGATAAAGCAATTAAAAGTTGGAATACCAAACAAAGTTAAGAAAATCTACTTGTTGAGTTTTCACATTTGTTTTTATTTTCTCTACATAAATGAGAAAATTTGTGGAGTAAATGGAGTAATATTATAAAAAAATCAACAGAAGGGCGTGGTCAACGGGATGGTTCAACAAAAAATTTAAATTTTTTCATCATTTATTTACCCTCTTATCACCATCTTATCATTTTCAACCTGTCTGATTCTCATTCTTCTGCAGAACACAAAAGAAGATATTTTGAAGAATGTTGGTAACCGAACAATATCGATTTTTAAGTTTTGTCAGGCGGAATTCCATGTTTTCCATGTTTTCTTTTAAATATGCAGTATTTTTCTATAATTTGAATAATCTATAATTTTTACCATATTTAAAAAATACACTGTAAAATACACTGTAACAAAATCTAATTTTTCAGGCAGCTGTGGTGTAAGTAAAATATCAGTTTTCTTCCCCAATTTGTGTTCTGCAAGCACATTTTAAATAAGAGTTGTCTGCCTTTCCTTTGTGTACAATTTTAATAATACATGAGATTCCGCACGGGTCAAAAGTTTTGTGTTGTGTTATTTTGGTTTGCCTGTTTTAAGGAGTATGTCGCCACTTTTATTACCAAATGTTTATCCATACATACAAAGGGAATTCTATAACATTCATTAAAAATGTATACAAATCTGCCTGAAAAATCTGTTGATACTTTTCGTGTCCAAGTGTATTTACATTTATTTATTTAGCAGAGGATTTTATCCAAAGTGTAGTAATATCGAAAAAAATATATGTTTTGCTTTGACAAACTCTGGTCATCTGCTTCTACAACCAGCCTGCCCTAAATACACTGATCACGTATATTTATAACGTTTGAATGCTGGAGGGATTGCTTTGATATTTCTTATCACATGTGGAGTGATATGAATAATGTAGAGAAAAGTGTACCGCATATATTTGCATGATATAAACATTTTCGGTATTACCTGGAAACCATCACAGTGAATAACAGTATTCATTTATGCAAGTGATGTAAAGGGATAGTTCACTCAAAAAAATGAAATTTATGTCATCATTTACTTACCCACATGCCATTCAAAACCTGAATGACTTTCATTCTTCTACAGAACGAAAAAGAAAATATTTTGAAGAATGTTAGCAACCGAACGTGGCGGTACCCATTCACTTCCATTGCATGGACACTTAACCAATGCAAGTCAATTTGGCAACTGTGTGTACAGTACACAGACTGCACAGATTCTTGAGAACTCTTTCATTGATATGATTAGCCATCCGTATAATCGTTCTGTAATCGTTTCTCGTCTGTTTGTGTTGGCAGAGATCTCTGGGAACTCTGATGACATCCCCCTGGTGCGCTGGAGGCAACAGTGGTTAGAAAATGGCACCCTGCTCTTCCACATCCACCATCAGGACGGCAGTCAGAACCTGCCCGGCCCGGCGGCCACAGCTTACCCCGCTAGTGACTCTGCGGAGGAGGAACTACGTTTCCTACACATCTCTGTCATGGTACGCAAACACAGAACGGATCGTCATTTTGATTATAAATGTTACTAAACATTATCATTGCTGTTGGTAGTCGAAAACGTGATCAACTTAGCCAAACAAAAAAATGAACTATTCTGTATTTGTATACAGTTTATTTAAAGCTCTTTTAACATGCAGATGAAGTTGTCTTACAAATGTGCATACGCTCGGAAAGATGTGTGGAGTTTTGTGAATGACGTGTGTTATCTGTAGATCAGTCGCCGCGGTTCTGAGTGTGCAGACGCCATGCTGGTCGCGCCGTGAGGGAATTACAAAGAGAAAACGTTGCGTAGATGGAAAGAACGGGTTGTGAGATGGAAGAAAAGATGAAAGTTTTTCCCGATTCAGTCAATTAGTGGTTACGCCCGCTGGCTTCACAGTTGTCTACTCTTGGATCAGTACATACTGTCATCCTCAGAAATAGTTACCTTCACAACAACTGGAGCATGGAGTCTTATGGGCATGAGGATTATTTAAAGCTTTTAAGAGCGCTCGGTTTGATTAGTGGAAAATCCATATTTGTACATTGCCATGCAGGAAAGAGGCTTGCGTGGAGGAGGAGGTTGTTTGTGGTGACTAGCATTGTAACTAAAATGAATGGAAGAATATAAACACAAGTTGTGATATTCGGGCACTTGGTATGCAAATACTTCAATGGAAAGCACAAATTGTTCATTAGTTCTATATAAAGCCAACAGGACATATGGAGGCTCCAGGCTGTGCTGGATCTCCCTTTAACTGCTTGAATTTTAAGTCCGTTAATTGCACATTAGCGCAGTATAGCAGTTGTTTTGGGAGGTTAGTCGATTCCCTGTGCTAAACCGCTGATAACCGAACGATCTGGAATATGATTCCACACGACTCCGGGAAGTCTCCTCTATTGAGCTCACCCTGCATGATCTCTATGAAGCTGAAGAAGATTGCATTGCCTCCTATCTCTCACACAGCTCCTGCCATTGATATCGCCATAAAGACGATAGTTACAGTGTTAGTATTCTAAGCGTCACATGCAGGAAATCAGAAGATGATTCGACCTTATTGAAAAAGGCAACAGGACAATTTTCTCTTGGAAGAAGAATTATCTTTGTCACTACAGGACAGAACAGTGTTTAGGCATGACCGGGAATAGATTGGGTTTTGATGTCCGTGAACTGTGTACACAATCATCATTAATCACAAAAGATGATCGATTGTTTGTTTTCCTGTGATTGTGAGATACGGACACATTCAGGGTAAAATAATGCTACTGAACACGTTTTTGTGATGAATGTGTATTCACTACACTGTTAAAAACAAGATGCTTCAAAAGTTTCTTCGATGCCACAGAAGAACCTTTTGGTTCCATAAAAAACCTTTAACATCTGAAAAAGGTTCTTCAGATTATAAAAAATGATGGTTCTTTAAAGAACCTTTGACGGAATGGTTCTTTGTGGGACCAAAAATGACTCTTCTAAGACATCGCTGTCAAGAACCTTTTAAGCATCTTATTTGTGAGAGTGTAACTGTGCAAAAGTTAAAGGCCACCATTAGATTGGAATAGGGACCATATCATTATTTCTCACTGTCTACTAGAATACAACCAAAAAATATAAGAAATTTGTATGTAATATAAAAAATATATACTTCAGCAATAGTAAGAAAATGGCCTAAATATAACAAAACCCTAATTTCCAATACAAAGTTCATGACTTGCAAAATGAAAGAGATAACAAAGTAACGTGAACAAATTGTGAATATGTTAAGTTATGGTTTAGCGCATACTAAACACGTTTCTAACCAAATGTTAGTCCAAAACTTGTCAAAAAGTTTGCCCAACTTGCAAATCTGAACAAACAATATTGCACAAGTTCCCAAGATGCATTGCCGTATGTTTAATTGGGTGGTTATTTATTTTTCTATTGTAGTGTTTTGCATCTCTTGCTGGTGTCATTTCAACGCGTTCTCATCAATCTGCATATAAATAGCACAACTTTCCTCTTTCCGATTGCGTTCATATTGATAAGACCGCGTTGGTAACTTATTCTGAATTGTTGTTGTCAGTGTTAGCGTTCTGTTGTGTTTAGAGTTTTTTTTATGAATGATCTGGTCCGCGTTCCCCGAAACCGTTTTATCGCTACGTCATTCTAATGTTAAAACTTAAGCTGTACCTTATCGTTAATGTGTGTTTCCCGTTTTTAGTTCAGTATACCTTCTGTGAGTTATACGTGCGGAAAGGTTGGTCTGGAGCGCTCTTAGCTATACCTTATCACTTTACAAGTCTAATTGTTAGTTGCTGAAATAAATTTCTTTAATACACCGCAACAGCATGTAGCTTTGCCTGATATAAATGACCATACTGCCAGTTAGTGTAGCGTGTTGTGACATTTGGGCATTAGATTGCATCATAATGAAATAAAATCCATGGTTAGATTTAGTTTGTAATTTTGCAATTTTTTATCCTTTAAGTCCTCATAAATGCAACGTCAAATATTTCTAAAGTGCTTATTTTATAATGAACGCCGCTATCTCACATAAAGCAGTCTGTATAGATTGAATAATTGATTGCCGAGCGATCGATATCCATTCATTCAGCACCACGGCTATGGAGACCACCTGTTAACGTGGCATGTAGGAAAGTAACCTTCTGAGGTATAGTTCGGGAAACACACGTCGAAAAGGTATACCTGTACTTAAGATGTACCTTTAGAGTCTTCGTAGCACGCTGATGGCTGGACTACACTGGTGCAAACCTTTTGAACGTTTCAGATAGAAATCTGATCAAATCTGAAGACTGGCACAAACTTTAAGTTTGTTGAGTTACCTCAGTAAAATGTTTTCGATAGGTTGCCTTATTATATTAAATTGACTCCACCATTTTTACAGGTCAGGACAGTTTAAAAGTTCAAGATGTTGTCATTGCCAAGAGAGGTCACGCTAAATACTGACTTTTAAGTCACAAAAACATTTGTTTTGTTTTGGGGTGCATATTTTCTGTTTGCATCTTAATAAAGAGACTGAACAAAAAAACTGGTGGTTTTGACATTTCATTTGATCTAATTTAAATGTTCATTATGGCTTGCACCTGAACTATGGGAGAACTTCATGGTCCATTGTTATCTCACAGATGTAAGCTTATAATAAAGCATTACCTTTGTAGAGGTGATTGCGTGTGTCCGCATTCTGCAAGTTTCAGGACTTCTCTCAAAGGCAGAAAAGTTCAAATTGCAGAGTGATTGATCATTTCTATTTTAAAATATGACCAAACAGGTCATAGCTGCATATGCCGCGATGCTTACTGAATGTGAAATGATCGGATGACCTTGAGTTCTCGACTCCAATCCAATATGAACACATTCAAATTTGCAAATGAAAGCAAATTTGCCAAGAAAACCCTCTTCCACATTTAGAAACTGATTTATTACCCCAAAACCTTATGTAAACATCCCTTCCGTAAAATTTGACATTTCGTCTTTTTTTCTGCTTATTTTTGATGCTGTTATTTTGTGGGAAGTTGAAGCATCATTGGTCTTGCAGCGGTTGGCTTCTGCGACAGATGGTCCCTATGCCACGTTCCCCTCTGGCTCCAGCTTGCGTCTCGGCCGGAGGGCAGGCCCCGAACCTGGTGCCCTGTGAAATCTTGTCGCATCCATGAGTGCTTGCGATGATGCTGGTCCCAAAGAGTGCAGGCTGCCAGCGTAGACACCTGTCACCGGTCCGTGTCTGTCGCCAGTCGTACGTGGTGGTCATCGGGCCAGCTGTGGCTCTGCTCAGCTCAGTAGCGCAACGGTGGGCTTTCAGCAGTA
This sequence comes from Barbatula barbatula, assembly GCF_947034865.1. NCBI lineage: Eukaryota > Metazoa > Chordata > Actinopteri > Cypriniformes > Nemacheilidae > Barbatula > Barbatula barbatula. The sequence continues at coordinate 24,613,197 of NC_136764.1, forward strand.
GGCCCACAATGCACTTCAAGGCTTGTAGATAGATGAGCACTCGTCAAATGTGCTTTGATGAAAGGCCAGCTGTGCTATCAAAATGACTCTCATGTGTTTTTTTCTCTATTTTAACCATCTATTCTTCAGGCTAGCATCTCCAGCTGCTTTCACAGAGGCCACATTGTAAATTGAAAAAAAATTTCATCAAAGCTTACTTTTGTGCTCTTTGGGGGGTAATGTGTAACCTATTGAAAACCGCAGTGGCTTGCGTACACACGCTGTTGAAAAGTGTCCACCCTCCTTTGTGCCGCTGTCGTTGAGCATCTGTGAAAGATCAGCAATTAGTTAACTACTGGAGGGCCTTTATCTGAAAAAGTCACCATAGCTCACCTATAATCAAATGTATCATTTCACAACCTTTTGTGGGACATTTGATATTTGGCAAACCTTATTACAGTATCATTCTCGGAGGCTGTATTCTTAGCGGGGAGGTTTTTGCGACACACCTTCCCTTCATTCAGCTCACCGTTCACTCAAGCTGCAATTCAACTACTCAGCAAGCCTGAACATCCAGGCTGCTCCTGACCCCCATTTCTCCCATTTGCCAGCCTGAAGCTTGTTCCCCGGTGGTTTATCTCTCTACGGATGGCTGGCTCAGCTGCTCCGTGCCCTTGCAGTGATTTGCACATGCTGGGCGGAAAGATGGGCGGCGCGTGCAACATAGAGCTCATGCATCTATATCAAAACACCTGACAACCATCCTCAAATGGCAATAGAAACAGATGGTGTTGTGTCCTGGTTTAGGAACAATACTAGATATGATGTTATAATTAATAATGGACAAATCTGTTATGTGACAGAAACTAGGTCTAGCTGTCACCAAGACTTTCTCACGACAGCTTTGATCAAAAGGTTCATTATACAAATCGTTGCTGTTCTTTCAAGACCTCCGGTGTCCAAATTCACTGTTTTTGAGAAAAAGGAACAACTTTTGATTAAATAATGTGTTGTCAAAGCACTTTTTATTACTTTTTATTGGTTAGATATTTGGAAAACCCAGTGACAAACATATAGGGTGACTAATAATAATGATTTATGGCAAAAAATAAAAATCACAAAATATGGAGATATAAGTTTTCAGAAGGACAACAGCGATATGCTTGTTCCCTTTCTTCGATGTTGTGTGTGTAACCAAGCCCAGTCAACTAAGCTGGAACGTTGCCGAAACGCTGCCACGTCAGGATATGACAAAGTCTCGTGCGTTGTTCTCAACAACCAAGATGTTTTTTGTACATTTTTTAATTGTTTCTTTTTGACATAACATTTGCATAACATAGAATATAGCAAAGAAGCTGTGGAAAGAGATGAATTGTTGCTTATTCTATAAAGATATTCTAAAATGGCCTGGACACATTTCTTGGTACCCTTTAGAAAAGATTATACATTATTGGATTAAAGTGATATCTCAAACAAATCTGTTTCTTTAATAAGTATCGGGGTCCCATCATTTTTGTCCACGACATTTTCACTTGTTTTATTATTTACAATATTATGTTGAATAAAAAATCTAAGTCTGATTTCAATTAAATATGGAATAAACAATGGTTCAAGTTATTTCATGGAAAATTGTGCATTATTAGTTTTTTGCAAGAGGGGTACCAACAAATCTGAGCACGTCTGTATGCAAAGTGTCGCAGTGTGCAGTGATGATAAGCTGAAGATGTCCTTCATTGAAAAATGGAGAGATATATGAGTCTAATGCAATTTCACTATTGATTGAACTAATGCATCCTCGAAGAGTCTCAGCTTCCTGTATTATTTCATTACGCAATTGTACCGTACGATTTCATCACTATAAATATTACGGGATTGCTTTCTCAGTCTTTACTGACTCCATATTAATCTTCCAGATATAGTTTCCAACGAAAATACACTTGTGACCTCTTTGAGTTTGGACCGATTCTTTGAGTTTTTCTTCGCTTACTGCAGAGTCTTAATCTGGCTCTGGATTAGTGTCTCGGACAGGGTTTATGACTAGTCCCAGACTAACTCAAATGTAAGAGGTGTCTAGATCGAAAACAACTCGCACTGACATATCTTAAAATATTTAAGTGTTTGTCTGGTCTCAAGATGAACAATGGTCTTACATAGTTTGTTCTTTTAAAACTCCTTAAATATCCTAATTTAAAGGAGGCGTTGTCCTGGTGCCAGAAACCGCCCCTGGCGTCTCTCTGAACTAATAAATCTAGACTTTACGATGTGATTAAAGTCTTTCTCTGATCCGTCGTGCAACATGATGCCAGTATTATGGCACATAAACGCTACACTACACTACAATTCTGCTTTTTTGGTGGGGCACGTATGCATAATTTCCAGCTCTTCTGGGAATTGTGGAAGATAGTTTTTCAGAGAAAACTGGCAGGGTGGCATCAGGGAATCTGATACGAGCGGTAGCAATACGCCAAAAATCGATTCTTTTCACATCGGCATTGCAATAAAATACCTACTCGACAATTTTTTTTTTATATACAGTGCAAAGCAGATTTTGTTTCTAGACAAAATAGTGATAAGTGAGTCTTTTGAAGGGGTTCTGAGCGCCACAGCTCCCAAAACTCTGACCTTTCCAAATCAGTTTAACCCGTGCTTTGCTCTTGTTTTCCGGTCCCTCCTGAACTTTTCTTCCATAGAAGCACCTGGAAGGCAAGGCCAGGCTGTGGAGGTGTAAACATTCTGAAAGCTCGGATCCATTTATAAAACAGACCTGCTGGAGATGAGTTTCTGCCCTGTTAGCAAGCATAAGAGGAAGGCGATATATCTTTACGGTGAGCACCTTCCCAAGGGCCCCACGCTCCGTGAATGTAACCAATGGCTGAGGATGTTGGAAAGAGGGGCAAGCAATGTTAAAAGCGGTGAAAGATGAATCTTTGAGTTTGCCACAGGGATGAGATTCCTGGAATAGTTATTTTAGGTTACGTTGCAGTCTAAAGGTACATTCTGAGAGATGTGTATTTATTATGGAGTTTATTCTGTGAATATTTTAAGTAATTTATATACATCATGTTAAATGAACTGCCTCTTATAAGTGCACTTCTAAGCATCACTGGTAGCACACGGTGGTCTTCAGCAAGCACTGTAGCATAGATACAATTTGTTGGTGATGCCAGGTTGTACTTTTTCATATAGTATGTATACTTGGCGAGTTTTTTCCGATAAGAGATAACATGTTTTCTTATTGTGCATTCCAATAAATATCGCTAATAAAAACTAACACAATTTAATAAAACAACGATAACATCATACAAAACATGATTTTTGAAATATTTTTCTCATTTTGGAAGCATACTCTTCATATGTAGTGTTTGTTTTTTAAGCGGTCCCCGATCTTCAATATAATGGTATGATATTGATGGCGTATGTTTGTTCAACATGATTTTATTGTTCTCCTTTCCTTTCACCTGGATGATATGCCAAAGCCAGAAAATATTGACCAAAAAGGATTTTCACAACAGAGGTTTAATAAATATGACAATAAAAATATGGAAGTCATAGCCAGTTCTGTAAATCCCTTTTATCCCCACCGGCTTTCCTTTGCTACAAGCACTTAGAGTTTAAGTGCTCGATAATACCTTATTTTATGCCCGCATGCACCCTTGAACGGAAAGGGCATTTCCTCTTTCCTCTCTCATTTATTCTGCAAACGCCACCTAGATCAGATAAAGGCCCATCTGGGAAATTGTCCTACAAAGACCCGTTCATTAATATCGGCCGGACCCTCGGTCTCACATCATGCATACTCGCACGTAAACAAATAAACGAGAAAACTTTTGTCTTAAGAAATCACAATTGTTTATCATCCTTGTACTTGTTTAGAGTCGGACGTCAATGAGATTCTGCGGCAGAAGAATGTGAGGCACGTTTTGCATTGATTTTAGAGCTTGAGCGGAGGGCGATTTATCATGAAGCAATGCTCAACCATCATCCTCTTCTCTCGTACAGTTTTCCCCCATCCAATAATCTTTTCAGAGATCTTCCCTGCTCTTCCGATTGTTTTCCAGAGTGCTAAACACGTTCAATTAAAGAAAATACAGAATGGGCACAAAATCGTGTTGAGCAACTAACAAAACAAAAATCACTGAAGAGCGCCCATTTACACTACAAGGGTTAAGTCTTGAAAAGAAATATTTAATCTAACAGTGAACAATCTGTCATTATTTACCATTTACTGTTAAATACAAAATCTGTTAAACAGTGTTGGGCAGTAACGCGTTACTTAGTTACTGTAGTTTCATTACTATTAATATAAAATAGTAAAATAGTAAATGTAAAATAGTAATTAAATTATAGTTCCAAGCCCATCTAGCTACACGTTACAGCTGTGTTACATCGTTGCCGTTTAATTATTTTATCAATTATATTGTAATAGCTTTTTCAAAGTCTGGACGCCTGCCTGTCGCACCCGTGACATCATCGAACTGAAACCTGAAAGCGCCTGTGCGGAAAGTACTACCTAAGCTGTTCCGTGGAAAAGCTAAAAACTCGTAACGGCCATTGCTATCGCCGTGGCTTCAGCGGATTGGACGGAACGCAGACAAGGATTGGCTGAGGTGCCTCTTGTGATCCACATTAGCATTTATGCTCCAATTGTAAGTATAACAGACCCATACATCGTCCTATCATAAAACAATCATTGCAAAAACAACCTCAGCATGGAGCGAGAAACGTATGCGTTCTGTAGCTGGAAATACAATGGTTATTTTGAGTTTATTTCTGTCAAGGGCGAGAACATTGTTGTGCGTTGTGGGTCATGTTGTATTTATAATTTACTGTTAAATACAAGTTTGTCATTATTATAGCTGTCATTATTTATTATTTACTGTTAAATACAAGTTTGTCATTATTATAGCTGTCATTATTTATTATTTACTGTTAAATACAAGTCCAAAATCTGATGTGTTTAAGAATCAGTTTGACCCGTTATCTCGTAGGACTCTGCTGCTTTTTTTACAATGCTCTGATACATTTTATTCTCAGGTTTGTTTATAAAAAAACTTGGCTTGCAGAGCCTAAGAAATGTAAAGACATTAAAATCTGTTAGCATCATTTCAAGTCTCATATCCTCATATCAAGTCTCACATCCTTGGACTATGTATTGCAGACTCTGTAATAAAAAGCCCTTCAACAGATGGTTACGTAGCTGTTATTATAGTTAACAACTGTAATAGTTATTATAGTTCATATTATATATTAATATTTTGAATAAGCTTAAATTTTTATTTTTTTCGTATTTATTTTTATTTTATTAAGTTTTAGCAATTTTGGTATATGCTTTTGTTATTTTATAATGTATTTGTTTATTTGTTAATTAATATCTTGATTTGTTTCAAAGAGGTTGACAAAGGTTGACAAAGTTCTTCTTCTATGGCATTCCTTTTTTAAGAGTGGAGAGTATTAGTAGTCTGTTGGATTAAGGTAAAGTTTGGGGTTGAATATCAAGTAAATTCACATGTGGTTGCGAATGTCTTATAAAGGATTATCGTAGCAAAGCGTTAGCTATAGAGAGACGGTCTACTTATAGTGACTGGAAGTTGACAAGAAACTGCAATGTTACTTGTTATTTGTAAAATATCAGATTTTATCAAAATATAGTCTTACCTGCAAGATGCCTTAACAGGAGAAACATTTGAGAAACTGTCTGCCATCTGTGCTTTTTTCTTTCTTATCTGTAATTGTCTCCTACAGTAGCTGTTAACTGCACGATACGTTGTATTCTATGATTTATTTCTCACTTGAATGACTTTGAGTTGATTAGAAGTAAGAATCAATGTTTCCCTCTCTAGAATAAGTCTCCTTACAGGACAGCTGTTGAAGAACGTGACAAACCCATCATAGCATCACTTCCATCTTTACTGTAGCTAATTCGATTGCAGCTCCTCATGTATTTAGAACGCTTTTTCGTTCTGTCTTAATAGTTTCCCTTCATAAAGTGATATCCCATCTGGTCTAATTTGAAATCGTCTGTAACATGCAGCTCTCCCAATTTGCGGTAAAGTTATGTTTTGCTTGTTTGGCTAATTCAAAGAGATGCACCCAAAGGAAATCGAATTACGTAAAATACATTATCTTACTTGGTGCTATGTGGCCACAGATCTTGGTATGGTTTTCATCCATCTTTCTTTGGCGACACACATAGATTATAATCTCACCGGCTGTGGGGAAGACGAAAGGAAACCTTTTAAAAATTTGATCGCTGTGATCAGACGACTAATGTCAAAACGTTTGAAATGTTGTAGTGATGATATTATCTGTGCAATATACTTTTGGTGGAATCAGTAAATTTGTATGCGTTTGTGTTACCTGTGACTCTAAAACTGATGACCCCGAGGTTGTTGTTGCCATTCTTTACCAACCCAGAGCCATTGAGAGAGAGAGAGAGAGAGAGAGAGAGAGAGAGAGAGAGAGAGAGAGAGAGTTGCGCCAATGGAAATTCAACATTTTTGCGCGTCATCTGAATCATGGGGCCTTCTGACGTTTTTTCTTTAAATGTTTTATTTCTTTAAATGTTGTATTCATGAAATGACTAACGTCTTTAAATGAGTTAAAATGTTACATCAGTGGGTCTGTTCAGCCCCAGCTCCAAGCGTTACTTGTAACTTCCAGTAACTATTGAGAGCCTCCATGAACCACCATTGCCGTGAAAAAACGGTTCCATCGGAGTCAAAGGAGTTGACGCAACTCTCTCTCTTTCGATGGCTCTGTCCTAACCGAGCCACCAGAACACACGAAAGCTTTTATAGATAAACAAATACACTTCACCGTTGTGCAGAATTCGTGAAGAATCTTTTTCTTTGGAATCAATATAATTAGGTAAGCTTTCCTACGCTACCCTGTGTTCAATGATGGACTTCAAACCGTTCTTTAGAATGAATTCTCTTTTATCTAGACCACTTCCCTCCCACTGTGTTATCACTTCACCGATTCACCATTTACACATTATGTACGACAACTGATGTAATTCCTTTAAAAGTGGTGAGAACATTGAATAAATACACAACAAATATATATCAGTGTTTTCTAAAGGTTCACAAAGCTATATGGAAAGAAAGATCATTTGTTTCGTATTCTTTATGGTACAGGCTTTGAAGCAGTCTCTTGTTTTAGAACTGACATACTCATTAAACAAAATTCTGACATCTACGTATATGAGAATTCGTATTTTTGCATTTGAAATGGGTATTTCATCTTTCTTTTTAATAGGCCACAGCTAGTTTCTAATGACAAAATCCATTCGTGACATGAACCCATAAACTATTACTTAGATCTCAGGTTTGAATGTACATTGCTATGGATAATGTAAGGCAAACAGTATGTATCGTTTTGTAATCGTATCTCTCCATTTTCTCGCCTCACGCTCTGCTCTTTTCTCTTTCCCTGCAGGGAGGCATGATCGCTCTGCTGCTGTCCATCCTGTGTTTGGTATTGATCCTTTACACTCGCAGACGCTGGTGTAAACGCCGCCGGGTCCCTCAGCCGCAGAAGAGCGCCAGCGCCGAAGCAGCCAATGAGATCCATTACATTCCCTCTGTCCTGATGGGTGGCCAGGCGAGGGAGAGTTTGAGGAATTCGCGCGGGCAGGGCCACAACTCAAGTGGCACCCTCAGCATCCGCGAGACGCCCATACTGGACGGGTACGAGTATGACATCACGGACCTGCGACACCATCTGCAGCGCGAGTGTATGAATGGCGGCGAGGACTTCACCAGTCAGATGACTCGTACCCTTGACTCGCTTCAAGGGTGCAATGACAAAGGCATGGACCTCACCTCAGGTGTGTGAGCTCACCGCACGCTGCACACGATGATAATGAATGTATGCAGATGGAGAATAGATGTTAAATTGTGAGCCAATCAAACATCAGACACTGGATCTCATTCACTAATCTAACGCATATTTAAGTGTTCTTGCGAGAGCAGGAAAGGTTTTCACACTACATTTATGCAGGATTCACAATGAAATAATTGGACTTTCGGCAAAAACTCACTTGTGTTTAGCCCAAAAATGGCAACGTGCGTGAGCCAAAATCAGATGAAACACAATAAACCACTTTTATTGAACTTAGCGACACATGTTCGGCACCATCCTTTCAATGCAGAACCTTTTAAATGGAATCTATTAAAAAATAAGATAAAATCATTTTTGTTACCAATTTAGTAAGTATAGAAAGAGTTGTAACTATTGTAATAAATGTCACATATTATAATAATATTATCAAGGTTATTATAGTTTTTTAGAACCAAACATTTCTGTTTATTGCAACAAATAAAAAGAATTGCCTATATGTGAATAATTTGAAATGTTGCCTCGGGTATCAAATTTAATGCATTTAACGCGAAAATAAAACAAATAAGGTTTACATGAAGGTTGTATTTGTAAATGCATTAGCTAACAATGGACACATTTTTTTTTTATCATCGGTAATATTAAAGTAATTAGTTTATACAATTATGCACTGTGAATTGACTAATGTTAACAGTTAAGTTAGATAAAACATGTATTAAATGATGAAATAAGCATGAACTAAGGTAAAACAAGTATTGTTCATTTTAGGGAATACATGAACTAATGCTGACAAATACGAACGTATTGTAAGGGGCTACCACAAATGAATTGCTACAAATGAAACTAAAAGCTAAAATCCAAAATTGTTCATAAAGCTCAAATAAAATTGAAACATCAAACCTATGAATATTACTACTGCACGAATATATGCAAATAAATATTTTAACTTTATATATTTAAGAATACATTTAGGTCATTTTGAATTCTTTCTGAAAACTTTTATACTATATGGACACATTTGTGTTAATAAGTGAGATCCAATCACCGTAAACCTTTTTAATAACATGCTTTAATCGCACACCCCTAATTCAGTATTAAGATTCACTTTAATATCTGAGGTGCGTAAATAACTCGGCAACCAGGCTGTGAAGTCATATTCGACTGCACTTGATCAAAGAGTGCGTACGTAAAATTGCTATGAAAACGCTGGACCCTGTAAAGTTTTTCATGTGTCCTTTGAATATCGTTTTAGCTTATGCATATATATGATGCAATACCGAATCTGTCTTTTAGATTCAGAAAGGATGTTTGTCTTGAACAGTTGCCCACTATAAATACCCCTAAAAGGCTGTGCAGGAGGGGAGCGATTTCATGCTGTCACGCTAATTTGGCTAATACAATAAAACCCTGCAGTGTCAGTTGTCTTTGCCGTGCAATTTACTCATTATAACGGGGCAGACTAAATACAGGGGATGGCAGTGTTGCGTAATGGCGAATGACGAAATGTCATATTCTCAGACACTGGCCCGTGGAGGCTCTCATTTGCTTTATTGTAACATAAACCTAAAAACGCTTCGCAAAGATGGGTTGACTTGTCGTTCTGAATGACAAGCGCTCTTTCCCTGCGCCTTCAGTGGGCGAGTTGCCGTCCATCTCTTTGTTCCTAATTGTAACCTTTCACCTTCAGGAAACGACAGTACAAAACTGTCCCTAATGAGCAAGTACAAGGATAACATCATAGCCACGAGTCCCATTGACAGCAATCACCAGCAAAACACGCTCCTCCCTCACAACACCTCCACCAATCAGCGCAAGCGCCTGTCCAGCAAGACACACGGTGAGTCTGGATATGTTCTTTCATGCACGCAGATCTTCAACCACAGTGTGTGTGTGTGTGTGTGTGTGTGTGTGTGCCATTCAACATACCTGTCTGTCCAACCTGAGCTCCCAGGAAAACATGACTATTCTTAAAAATAAAAAAGTGGTTCGCAATCATAGAGAAACATAGAACCACGTTTTGTTGCTTCAGTGGTTCTTCAGAGGTTCTTCTGCACAACCAAATGCGAAATCTCTGTCTGTCTTTCGATACGCTTCGGGAACAAATAACCCACGTCCAGCGAAGTATGTCCCTTGAATGAGAGCTGGACAAATACTTGATTCTCTGCTCACGTGTTTTATGCTTCATTACCTCAGTCCAGGACACACACGGCCTCTCCCTGACCTTCCAACCAGCCTTTTTCATACCCATTTGAATGTAAACATTTATGAAATAAACAAAGGCTTGAGAGATCAAATCTTTGAGAGCAAGTAAAGGAGTTCCACCATTTCACTGTGGATCCCTCTTAACAAACCTAGAGTGCACAAATCATTGTCAAGAAATGAAAAGTGCAGGAACCCAGACATTGAATCTTTATTTTTCAAGGCAGCGTAATGTATATATCGCCAGTGCACTAATTACACCACGGCTGAGTTTGTCTCTCTGGATTTGAGTCTGTCTTATGCTGCTGGCCTTTGAAAGCTCTTTCTGACAATACTTTCCAAATTTCCTCACATTTCCATAGTTTTTGGCATTCATCTTGCTTCGTTTGTTTGTCGCTGAACACAAGGGGAGATAAATAAATTTGTCAAAGTGTGTTTTTTATTTGCCGGATGAATTGCGACAAAGTGACTTTGTTCCCTTTGAAAATATTTCTCTCTTCTCTAACAAATCCGACGTGACTCCCGAGCTCTCGGATCGCTCCGCCGAACGCGAGGGCTGCTGACGGCTATGTTTAGACTCCCGTTCACGTCGCCCTAGGAGATCGCACACGTTCTCTCGACTCGGCAGTCGCACCTGCCTCTCACCTCCTCTATTTATACCCCTCATTTTCATTAGTCAAATTAGAACTGTTGCACGCGGCGTTCTTGGTTTTTCAGCTAACTCCAGGTCAGCGGTATTTGTGTAGGTGTTCGTTTTTCACCTTTCCTTTGCGTGACATCGTTCCGCTGCCGCAGTTTGATTCCAGGACCTTTCTGATCATTGAGTTCCCGGAACCTGAATGGCAGAACAAACTAAGTTTTGTTGTAGGAGGCATGTGCACCTGCGCTGCATGCCAAGAGGCCGCCGGCTCTCCGCGTTGAATATTTAAGAGAGCTCATCTTTTATTCCCCTCCAGGAGCTTTACACCTTTTGCCCCTGCCTAATTGTGGAGGCTAGCGCAGAGATGTCACCTGCTCGGTGAGGTTTCAAACTAATTCCTTTGAAGGTGGTTCTTTTGTACCCGTTTGTTGCAAAGGCACGGCTGTTCTGGCACGTCATTTCAGAAAGTCTTTGGATGTGAATATCAGATGCTTGATTGTTTTCATGGTAAACTTCAGACATTTTCTAACCTGGTGCTCTTGGATTTTTTAAACCAAATGTTTATGGTGAAGTCATGTTGACATTAGCAGATAGTTGTATTCTTACCAGGGATATGATGAGATGTATTGTGGCTAACTTGTGTTTCCATTTCCTAATCTCTGTTCTGCTTAGCGCATCTCCACAGTCTTTATGTCATACTATTTTTAAACATTTTATGGATGTGACAAATAAGGATGCACATTTTTGAGAGACGACACACTTTGTAGAATTTCTGTGTATTAAAATTTACAAACCAGAAGCAATAATACCCAACAAATAGAGAAGGGATAACTCTTCCTTGAACATTAAATAGTTCATTTATTTTATTGTATTTATTTTCATGTGCCCTTTAATGAGGAATATGAGACTTTTTGGACATGACAATTCACAGATCTGACTTTTGACAAAAAATGCTTAAAATGTATTTTTAATTAAACCACCTCTTGCCGTCTCCTTCGTGTTGCTTTGACCATGTCTGTACATCATTTCTTATTTCATGACAGTACGGACTTACATTTGTAAAATACACGTCATTCAGCTATTTACATCCAGACCACTAAACATTCGTACCTAATAATTGCTTGATTATCCTCCGTGCCAGCAAAGACATTTTTAACAGATGGTCGAACTGTACGGTGAAGTAACTCCAACATTATTCCTCATCATTGTAAGCCGGTGTAATCCACGGGTCAGCGCGCTCATGCGTTTCCACCTTGCACACTTCGTAATGAAAGCGTTTGTCTGGCCATTTGACGGGTAAATTGTGTCTTTTTGTGCACAATAAGAAAGAGCCCGTGGAGGCGTGTGCATCTGTTATCTGAGTCGCACTCCTCAGGTTCTGTTCATTACTTATATTTAGACTTGCTGAGGAGAAGCACGTATTATTAAACAATATTTACTGTTGCTGCTGTGATTCTGCTGGTCTGTACTGCATATGTGTGACTGGTGTTCATAATGATACTGTTTATAATGTGTGGTTTAAATTCTGTATATAATTTGTATGGGTGTTTCGAAGATGTTTGTTCTATTGCTAGATGTTGTCAGGCACTATATCATCACTGTGATTTTTGTCCCTTGTCATTTTAACAATACAGTATGTGTCATTCATGACTCCATTTCATTTCACGAATGTTCTGTATGTACTGTACGGATAGGTCAACTTTGATTGATACCGCTCATCATTTATTTTATCCAAAACCTGTATATGACTCTTTCTTCTGGAACACAAAAGAAGGATGTTTTATTAACAAAGTTCAGGAAGGGCACATGCAGATAACTTACCCGGCTGGCTTCCTACAAACAATCCTCCTACTAGCTCAGGAGAAAGCCCCTACAAATAGACAAGACATTTTCGCAGCATCCCTCCTCCACCCCAACTCCTCACCATCAGCCTATTTTTACCACAGTATAACATGGGGGAACGACCTGAGTCCAGGAACATGCCATCTCTCCCCGGGACAGCATGCCAAATACGCATTAAATCCGTCCCCTATCTGTAGTTATTATATGTGAAACGTCTCTGGTGTTATGTCCATACAATGACAATCAATGGAGGTCAATGCTGTTTGTTTATAAAAATATCTTCTTTTATGTTCTGCAGAAGAAAGAAACTCACACAGGTTTGCAATGACAGGAGAGTGAAGAACTGATGAAATATTTTCATTTTTTTGGGTGAGCTGTCACTTTAAGGTACATGTTATCAGTATGTGTGTTCCATAGAAATCAATGCAGTGCTCAACCAATGGAGTGTCCGGAAAACGTATTTATTAAACTTGTAACTTTTTGTACATTTCGTTTTGCTTAAATGGAATGATTTCAAGTATGTATTTCATTTAAAAAGAAGGTTTTGCAATGAATCTGCTGTTTAGAGGTTTGCAGCTCATCACAATTATGTGATGTATCAATCAATTATGCTGATAAAGGAAATAATTGGCAATTAAACAAAAAACATCTCATTGTCATGCTGTCCCTATTGTTTCGTTTCAGACCCAGATAATACCAGCGTGTTTGGAAATGTTGCTGTATGTCTTGATGCAAATCTTTCTTTTGTTTCTAAACTAAAAGTTTATTTTAGGACATTCATTCAGAGATGAAGAAATTCATGTTTAATAGATTATTTATGGCATACGGGTGTCCTACTTACACATCAATATTCACCATAATGCGATAAAAAATTATACGCTTTTCTCCCCACAAAATGGTTTTCTGGAAGCCCCACAGTCGGCCTGTTTAATACTTGAACCTGATGAATGAGTTGATGGATGGTTTCTTTGTGAATCCTGCAGCGGGTTCAACCTTCCTGAACCCGGATGGAGATTCTGGGACGGAGGCGGACAGCGAGCCGCAGCTAAACTTCTACACAGACCCAAACCGCAGTCGCCGTCGCAGTCGAGGTATGAGAAACGGTAACGTCAACACGGCGTGGGTCTCCGGGGGTAAGGAGGACTTCCACACCATCGCATGATTTCAGCCTGAACCGCCTCACCGTGACCATTTGGTGTTCGTGGCATTTGATGTTCGAAACTTTGTTCGGATGCTGAACAAAGTGGTAGTTGCGATGTGGCGTGCCTCAGAACTACCTTACAAACCGGAGCATGTGTAACGGTGGATGTAAAGGTGGACTTTTTATTGTGAGATTTATCATCGCCGCTGGATGTTCTATTTAAACGATTAACAACGAGGCATAAAGCAGCCTTTATTGTTGTTTTTTTATTCGCCTCGAAATTGGACTGAGGGCCCCTGAGCAATTTTTAAGTTTGCTTAGAGAATTCTTCGTGGGCCTCCTCTGAAGTGAATGATGACTAAATACAAGCTTACAAGTAGTTAAGCACTTTAAGCTCAGCAGCTCGAGCGCTAGACCACCGTTGGACTGAAAGCGTGGTATATTAAGAGCTAAGGGTGTCACAAAGCGTTTGGACCGTCAAGCGCTAATGGCTCGAATCTGACTGGAACTGTCCCCAGAGATTTGCGTTCTGAGGCGACCGACTGAATGGAAAACTCTTTAAACTCTTGAATAGCTGCCACTTTCAAGGCCACTTATAGACAGTCATTTCACTTTAATACTTCCCCAGTTTAATTACCAAATGTTGAAACCATGTACTTGTCAAAAACAGTGCTAGTCAGCTGTGGCAACAACACCTTTAATTGGACGTGGTTAATAATAGACGTGGCTTGTTTCGTATTTTTTTGCTAGATCGCTCTGCGTGAGCTCGCGATTGGGTGAGAGTGGCGTGTTGAGTTTGATAGGCATGTTTGCGTACGTTTACATTGAAAATAGCAGGTATTTGAGCGACATGAAGACATGGCAGTCTGTAATTGCTGTGACTGAACGGCGCTATACTTGATTCTGATTGGTTGACAGATGTTATTTAATTTTCTCAGGTAGTTCCAGGTCCTGAAGTGCTAATGAATATTACGTTGAGATAGCGATTTTATCATATCACTTTGATATGCAAATAACCTTTGTTTGTATCCATGCTACTCCCCAACAGTTGAAAAGAGAACGGAGGCTATGACATCAAACGGATGATTTCACCTCAACATTTTTGTATTCGTAATTTAATGGTCCATCAGTCATTCCGTGCTTATACTTTCAACAAAAAATTATATATATTTATAAAACTTAGACCTATCAATACAAAACGACAATGTTTACTTCCCATTTTAAGATAGGCCAGGGGACAAAAGGCCAAATTATATTCTTATCTAAAATGAATTCTTTTCAAACGGCTTTGCTTTAATGAGTCCGTCTGATGTGATTCGCTCAGCAGAGCACCGGGTCCGGTAGCTTTACCTGGCCAATGCGACAATTCCCAAAGCGTAACAAAATCAATACATGACTGATGAGTACTCAATAACGGGAGCAGAATGAAACGGTTTTTAGATTTGAAGACCAACCCACATAGTTTAGTGTTTTGTGTATTTTCTTCTGGCAGGTGTGTGCACTATACTTTTCGTTTCCGTTTGATATGGTCTTATTTCATTTCTTCAAAGTCAAAGATCTGGTTTTTGAGCCAACATCCATGCTTAAGATGATGTGGTTTCATGTATCTGTCCTTTATATTGTAAAACAGGGCTTCCTCGTCTTTGCATGCAATGTATCTGCATTAATGCAATAAGTGTCTGATAAAGTGATTTGTCTGCTTGATCCCACATTTGTACTTTGTGTACAGTGTAAACACTCTACCTATATTACAACTAAGATATCGATGTCAGCTGTGTTGTGAACTTGTATCCGATGTTCATGTGTTTCATTTCATTTTATTATTAGACCTCTGCAACTTGTCCACGTGTCTCAGGTGTTATTAACTTAGATATACATGCAACATGCAATGACAGTGTGTGGGGAGGTCTTGTGTATCTCATCATCGCTATTGTCTCCACATTCATTTGTGATTTAAAGCTATGTGTATGTATATGTCTGCTTGTGTGTTTTTTTGGGACAAGGAAAATGTGTTAAGGCATGTAAGTTAATGTTTAACAGCATTAATTGTATTAACCTTGTATTAGGAGCCGTAAATATGTCTAGCTATCTGTTTTCCTCATTAGGACATACACATGTCCCCACAAGGTCATGTTTACTTATCTATCGAAATGAGGACATCCCATAGACTTCTATTGATTGTATACCCAGCTAGTTACAAATACTATAACCTCACCTTAACCCATGCTCTTACCTACAAGGACATGCTCTAGATGTACAAAAAATGACATTACATGTTGTACGTATTGTGTGAACATGTTGATTGTAATGAAATATAATGTTAATAAATGAAGAAGAGTCAAATGAACGGGGCAGCGCTGCACCAAACCAGTTCGGCTGTATAATAAAACAGTGTTTAACAACTTTTTCCCTTTTGCATAAACTAAGCATACAAAGAAGCAGCCTTCAAGCAGTAAACCGCTATCTCTCCAGCGCTCTGTTTGTGTCAGAGTCTGGCCGGCTGGTTTGATCCAGCGCCCCTTTCATGGACCACCAACCCTGATGTGGGCTGTTTTTGTAACTGCTTCCCTTGAGCCCCATAGAGGTGCGCATAAAACTGTGAACTTTACTGCCACACAGCATTGCTCTTATTGTTTTCTCTCTTCCTCTCTTCTCCTGCAGGTTCCCCACGTAGCCCCATCAACAAGACCACTCTGACTCTGATCAGCGTGGTCAGCTGTGTGATTGGACTCGTCTGCACGTCTCACCTCTCCTGTAGCCTCAACGTCCGTGTCATACTACACGTCCCAGAGCACCTTATTGCAGACGGTGAGAATGGCACATTAAAGGTCTAAATCGGACATTAACGTTCCATTGTGTAATTCTTTGGAGGATCTGTTGTCAGCCGTAGTGCTTCGAAAGGAGGCGTGGAGTGAGCCGTTGGTTGCAATTCACAACCTCACCGCTAAATGTTGCTACATTTTATGCAATGGGCCTTTAAGTCTAAACCTAACATACAGCAGTAAAAACGACAGAACATTTCCATCGCTTCCCAACTACAGATACACATCAAGAACGCAACTGTTAGAGACAACAAGTCCTTTTCCCCAAGGGTTCTTTGTTTGTGTTGTTGGGCCTACGTTTGTGTTGGATGAGCTTGTTATTGAATTTTAATGTTGCACCTGCAGTCCGAGACTGCAAGCCAAGCTGTCTGGCTCTCTCTGTCTGTCTCTGCCTTCCTCTCTTTGAGCTCAATGGTACTTTCTGACATCATTTCTAGAGTCGGGGCGATATGATAGATTGTGACTTCTCATCGAATTCTCAACTTTCACACACACGTCTAAGTGGTCAGAATCTGAAAAGACGCTGATGATTCACAATTTGTCTTTTGATCAATTTAAGATGGGTCAATACCTTAACTGTCTACCTGTATCTCAGGGTTGAATTTGCAAAATGATTTTTGCGGAACGAATTCTTTGTATTAAGCCCCTTTACGGTGATGAAAACTCACATGGATTGTGCCGTATAAAGCATTTGGTATTCAAATCCTGGACGGTTTCAAACCAACAGTATATTCAGTCCATCAAAGGTATATTCTTAAATCCAGTTAGGTTTTAGGTTTCTATTCATTTATTATGACTATAAGAATTGCACATCGTAATGTTTATTTTCTGTTTAAGATAGAATGGTTGCATTTAAGGACATTATTTAGCAAATTGACTGGCCTTTGCATCAGAGGTAGTTTGTGATGTATCTTGTCTCTCAATGGGGCTACTACATGCATGTTCTGCAAGAAGAAAATAACAGCTCTCAAAGAACACAATCTCAAGTGTTATTTAACATGCAGAACGGTATGCTAAATTATGTCTGAAGGAGAGAAGAGTCACTCCACTACAATGCATCAAAATCTGTGAAGTTGAAGTTCACATTAACTGGCCACCTATGAAGAACACCCCCTAGCTACCTTTTAGTGGACCCCAGGGCCCTTGGAGACATACATGGGTCCTCAAGAATAAGAGAAAAAAATCAATGTGAACCACTAATGGATTTAATGGCCATTGAATTGTTTTACTGGTTACTATAATGGTCTCTGTGCATCTCCAGTAATGTGTTAGCTTCTTTAGGTGGGGTGTTATCTGGCAGATAGGAACAACTAGAGATAACATACGCCGCACTCCGCACACAGTACTCCACACAACATTTTTGTATTGGTTGTGATGGGAAAAAGTTGACGGTTCACAACAATGCTGTAATTGAAATCATTAGTTGTTTTTTGTTTTTCTTTTCAGCAGGATGGTCTGAGACATATATGTGTGGTTCGATGTACAGTGCTGTGATATTACAAAAATGACATCATTCTTGACAGATGTTTCCTCTGATTCATCCTGATTCTTCCACCCACAGGCTCCAAATTCGTTCTGCTGCAGGGCAGCCAGCTGGATGCGTCTGATTGGCTGAATCCAGCTCAGGTGCTGCTGTATTACCAGCAGAATGCCAGCGGACCCTGGGTCAATGATCTGTGTGGCCGCCGTCTTCTGGACCCCTGTGAGCATCAGTGTGACCCAGATACAGGTACATTCTGAGACAAGAGCAGTATCACATATCCATTATGCATCGATTTATTATGAAACTAGGAATGTTTTGATCATGTCGAAGCTGTGGCTCAGTGGTCATCGCTCCAGACACATATATAGTGTGACATGTTTGCCACCAAGGACCCGTGTTTGAGTCCGATCCGTGAATTTTGTTTTTCACGTTGTCAATTTGCTTTTTATTTCTGTAATATTTTTTTTACTGTTTATCAAAAATAAGTAAAAATTCTGTAAAATAAAACAGCAATACTTTTACAGTGAAAATAATATACATTGAGTCCGGATAGGACATTTGGCTGTGTCAGGAAATACGTTTTTTTCGAAAATTTCGATTTTCTGCACCAGCAATGCAATAATTCAAAAATACCACAAACATTTCTGCGATACGATCCGATTATATTAATTTATTGATATTTTGATCTTACTGGCCTAGTTTACACAAGCAGTTACATTTTTAATAACTCAATAAAAGCAACCGGATCATATAAGATGAACTCCTAAAAAACTCTGTCCAAGCATGCTTACTGTTTTTTATTCTTTCTTGATTTCTGCAGAGAAACTCAAAAATAACTTAAAGATGTGATATGAAAGGTAGAAAATAATAATCCGTGGCCTCTGCTGGCTTTAGTATTTGTGAAAGCAGTTATTATGTTTTCTTTTTGGTGACGGTGTGAACTGAAATCTCAAAATGGGGTTTTGGACATAATCAGTGCTGTGTTTTCCACGCCCAGGTTTCCTCACAGCTTGAGTTCAATAGATGTGCATATGGACTCAAATAAACAGTAAAAATGTTGTCTATTTATGTCCTTCTATAGCTGTTTTCCACACATTTTACCTTCTTTTTGGATTGCTTTTCTGTCTATGCAGAAACAAAAAGAAGCCGTGAGATTTTGAGTGGCGAAGCTTATAATTTTATTAATTGACAAATTGTAAAATATAAATTGAGAGAGCCTCTGCAATTCTGATTTGACGAATGCTATCCGGTCCTTTATTGCAGTGATACTCACATTTTTGATAAAGTTTTATCAAAACTCAGACCTGAACAAGCTAATCGCGATCGCTCTCCCGGTTCTTTAATGTCATACGTTTTTTTTCTTCGGACTTTATACATCTGTGCCTTTTAAGCGGATTACAAATGGCAAAACACCCCTTACAATCAGAATGATATTTCAATCGGTTTGGTAATTTTTTTATCCGATTAACATGTTTATGTGGAGCGTTTTCATGCGGATGTTTCATCAGATTACATTGGTCCATGTAAACGTGGCTACTGACAAAAAGGTAAATTGTAACTTAACTTGAGATTTATACTGGAGCACGGCGGAGTGCCGCTCCATAACACCAGAAGAGCCGCACACTGCCGAAGAGCGGAGGGCCAATTCAACCCCTGCCAGAGGGTGTATTTCTGCATTGTGAGAAGAGAAAATATTTAGTCTATTTTACGCCGTAACATCTTGGATACTCTAAAAATGGATGAAGAAACTGGAGAGTTGTGACATTTCAATACACTAGTTGTGTGTCATTGTCACACCTGCATTATTTAACAGCAGTTCTGGTTTTAAAAAAATGCTTTAAGTGTACAAAATGTGACCTGCTTTGATTTACATCTTTAGCGTAATTCATCATGAAATAACCCGTCATTCCATCCGTCCGCTCATGTGCATTAGTGCCCATCCTGTCTGCCGAGAGAAAGCAATGTGTTTGACGAGATGCACACTAGTAATGTAGCTTCCTTAAAAGAGCAGAAGTGAGAAGAGAGCAGCTTAGCTTTGATTCATCTGTGCAAATTTCTCTGAAGGTGTCTCTCTAGAGTCAGTGTTAAGTAATGAATGCTAAATTGAGCGAGAACAGTGAGGACAGTCACGCTCAGCTATAAATCTTTGTATTGGAGCGCTTTAGCTGATACAGCCGAAGTGACCTGGATTTGAGTTATTCTCGCTTGCCTTTTAATTGTAAACTGGGCCGTAATTAGACAGCACTGGGATCCAATGGAATGCCTTAAAGGAATAGTTCACCCAAAAATAAAACGTCTGCAATTATTTACTCGCTTTTGCGTCAGTCCAGTCCCACATCCATAGAACACAAATGTAGACCGGTTTCAGAAGACTTGCGTTAGCCCATGAGTCGTATGGGTTATTTTTACGGGTCTTTCTGGATGCACTTTGATTCACTTTTGAGGAGTTTGGTCACTATGAGCTCTTCTGGAACAATTTAGCGTTCCTTTTGATTTTAGTAAAACTATTCTTTCGTTGAAGAAAAAGGCATATGATTTTATGAGCCACGGAAGCAATACAATGTTTTCTTATTTTATGGGCTATGCAGTTTTATCACTGCAGGGTTCAGTGAAGACGAAGACCTACATTCCACGTCAGATGGTATCCTGGCACAAAGCAGATTGTTTAAAGTGTGCATATGACTGAGGACAAAATCCTTTACACAGTGACAGTATATCGATGTATGTGTGCTGTGGGTCTCTGAGAGACCGTGAGGATTGGAATCCTTCCTTTATCTAAGAAAAAACGCCTGTCTGAAGGTGCGGATGTACTTTTATTGCTGTCATAGAGTAGGGCTGGGTGACATACAAAAATGTGATTTAAAGGCTAATAGTGTTTTAATGGGAAATGCTATTAAAACAAATGTCAAAGTCATAAGACGGAGGCATTGTGAAGTCTAAAAGCATGTTTTTTAAGAAACTCAATTGTCAAATAAAACATGCATTGCATTTGTTGCAATATCCAAGTAGTGGATATCCTCATTTTATATTTCACATAAAATAGTTAAAATATATAATTTTTGATATAAGCAGCTGCTATATTTGATTTTCTCATCATCGTTTTATTGTCATATGTGTGTTCAATCTTATTCAGTTTGTTTCCATTTTACAACAGATGCTTAGAAATATGACAAACTCAAAATAGACATCCAGATGCCCTGGCAACCGTTTATAAAATGTGTCAATTGAACGTGGTTTTAGGAATAAGAATATATATCTCTACTGATCATTTGAATTGTTGTAATAGTCAGTTTGTAAACAGATAAAATGTAAACACTTCATGCATTGTAGTGCACATATGTAAAAGTAAACTTTTTTTACAACTTTCAGGAGTTGGTCATGCCCGACCGTTGATGGCGTGCAATCTTGGCTCAGCATTATGGTTTTACGGAATCAAATGAGCAAATCTTGACATCATTATTCCAACTGCTTTTTGTACTGACATATGTATTAAAAATTGCAGTACAAGACTGCATTACAATAAAACACTAAAACCGAATGACTATGGACGTCCCAGCCACGTTGATGAATAATCTTGAGACAGTGGGTTGAAGTTTTTATCCGTTTGCATCATACATTTTAATCATCTTTTACTACATTGTCTCTCAAAAGATTGCGAGAGTTCGTAATCCAAGATTGATCTGTTCAGTTGTATAGTTTGTTCCCAGAAAAAACGTCAGGTACATCAGAAGAAGTATTAATGGATTTGCTTTATGGCTGTTTCTTAATTGTCTTCTGCAGGAATCAATCAAACGTTGTTATCATTTGTTGAAAAGTTCCTCGCGTTTGCATCCATAATTCAAATGGGAAGCATCTCCACCGGGCTTCGAAAAGCGAATCTTCCAGCACTTAAATG
Organism: Barbatula barbatula; assembly: GCF_947034865.1. Lineage (NCBI taxonomy): Eukaryota > Metazoa > Chordata > Actinopteri > Cypriniformes > Nemacheilidae > Barbatula > Barbatula barbatula. The sequence goes on from NC_136764.1 coordinate 24,635,037, forward strand.
AATTACAAGTTGGACCGTTGGGAACCCTGCCCTGCTTTGCTCACAAATGAAATCGTGAAAAGATGAGACTTTGGTACAGCCACGGTTCGATAATTGCATTTTGCTATTCGCATGATGCATCCTTAATGAAAGCCACGGTTAGTGTGGGGGCAGAGGATATTGACAGGAAAATTGAAGAGTGTCTAAATCAAACAGGAATTGGAGAGACTTATGGAATCAAGGAAGGGCTGTGGCGATAACACTTTCAAAGAGGCTATTTGGGGCTGAGATGAGAATCAGACTGATGACAGGACTCTCCAAGCCTCTCTTTAACTCTCCATCTCCCTTCTGAGTTCAGAGGACATTTATTAAACAAATGTTGTGTAGCAGGCTACCTGATCCTCGCACTTTCCTTTCATTCATTTGACTGAATAATAGATCCCCTACAGGCTTTCTCTGGGGCCATGGCGAGAGAAGAATTACTCAGGACTTAAAAACTTCATTAATAAGTAATTCGACACAGTCACTCTTTCTGTCTCAATCCAATAGTAGTGATTTTTTACAACACACAATGCAAATATCTTGGGGAAGTCAGCAGTATGTTGCATTGTGTAATTGCCACTCAAATCCCAACATACCTCTTCTGCGTTTTAACATAATACACTATACATTTTTTAAGCTGGCTTCAGTTTTTAAGTACAGCCGAATTAGTCAAAGTAATTTAAACTTACAATGTAAAAAAGTGACATTTATTTACATTCCTTCAACAATGCAATTTCAACTTAATGGGATAGTTCACCCAAAAAGGAAAATTCTGTCATCATTCTTATAATTTCAAACCTGTATGACTTTCTTTCTTCTACAAAACACATTAAATAGGTATTTGACGAATCTTGGTAATCGAACAACGGTGGGACCGAAAACGGTATCCATTTACTTCCGTTGGTTTTGTGTTCCATCATTTACATTTACATTTATTCATTTGGCAGACGCTTTTATCCAAAGGGACTTACAAGAAATTTTTTACAGTGGCACATTACTGCCGAGCAATCAGGGGTAAGGTGTCTTGCTCAAGGCACTTCAGTCATGACCTGCTGGCACTGAGATTACAACCGGCAACCTTCTGATCATAAGCCCAACGCTCATTGGTCACCAACATTCTTTAAAATATATATATTTTTATCTATACATATTCTTGTGTTAAAGTCAGCAACAAGTAGGTCAATATTTAACTTGCTGGACAGAAATAATTCATATTCCTTTATCGAGTTATAACAATTGCATGGTGAGATGTAACTTTTGAGAGGAAAACAATGTCTGGGTGCTGATCAGAAAGAAGGCAAAACCATTCTGCCTAGCTCATTGATTTGTGCCTAGAATAGTTTGACACAAAATGCAAATGACGAAATGCTGCACTCCAGGCTGTTCCCTTTTGCTTTACCAAGTCTTGCTTCTGCATTGGCCCTACTGTATTCTGAGATGATGTAAATTCACAGGCATTTATTTCATATGCATACAGCATTGCCTGGGTGCCTGCTGGAAATCTTCAGTGATCAGTCAATCACAGAGCCACTGGGTACATGTTTTGTTTCCTGACAAATGTGTCATTTACCACCCAGAGTCACGAAGGCTCCCTGCACCTCATTTGAATATATAAAAATGCTTACCTACGTTACAACTTTATTTTAGTTTTACAAATTACTTTGGCTAAAATGAAACAGATGAGTATGCGTATTATAGCGTTGTTGTGAAATTAGTTTGGGTTTGACCAAAAATGCTAATAGTAAAAATAAATATATACATAGCATGTGTCAGACAAGGTGAATGAAACAAACAACGTTTTGAGAATAACTAACTAATTTAATGGTGGACAAACAGACATTCAATACAGTGGTTGTATTAGGAAATATAAAAAAGATATATACAATTTACCCTGACCCCTTTTGGGCATCTATCTTCTCCCTTTACTCACAGCATCACGGTTGCAAATCCAACATAGGTCTGCATAATGCAGACTTTAAGGTCATTAAATTACATCCAGGGAGCTCTGGGCATATGACGTGAGAAGTTGGCATAATTGCTGACAGTGTCCGAGCATATTGATGACTGCTGCTTTACACGAAGGGACTATGCCAACAGATCACAGTCGTCTGTTTCACTTGGCCTTTCCCTTTAGACTCCACAACAAGTTTCCTCACATTTCTAACTCTTCTCTCCTGACACGCTTCTAACCGAGTAGGCTCCTCCTCCTCTGAGTGTGACCTCAGCAATCCAATGAACCCAAATCATGAGCGACATGCCTCCAGTATACACTGACAATACAGATCAGCCGAACCCAGAGTGAGTGGACCTATCTGAACCACAATAACTACTGAGGATGGCTGACACATCTGATGTGCGTTCTTATATGCTTAAAGGGATACTCCACCCAAAATGTTTAATTCTGTCATGAATTACTCACCCTCTAGTTTTTCCAAACATGTAGACGTTTCTTTGTTGGGTTGAACACAAAGAGAGATATTTTGGAATAATGTTTGCAACCAACAATTTAAATGGCAGTCAATGGTGCTTCTGATCTGTTGGTTGCAAACATTATTCCAAAATATCTCTCTTGTTTTTGGGTGGAGTATCACTTTAAATATGCAGGGCAGCCCCATTAACAACACAACACTCTGTAGAACCACCATATTAGTGTCAACATAGGAATGAGTTCAATCTCTCATGAGCCTGAAGAAGGTGAATTGATATCAGCCTTCAAATTATATTGTAGAAGCTCCATCGAAGTCTCTTACACTGGCCTTGATGACAGTCACTGAAACTACACCCTCTTATCTTAACTCAGCCTTGGAGGTTTACATTCCCTCCTGCCATCTACTATCAGTACATGAGTGTCAGTTAAAGGACCAAATCTTTACCCAAAAATCTTTATCCAATGTATTTACCCATTCGGTTCCTGAGCTTCCAGCATCCAGACCTTCAAGCACCCCAAGACACATCTACTCTATGTTAAACCCTCAAATCAAAATGTTTCATATTTCTGTTTTGTTTAAAGGTTTCTAAAATGTATTTAAAATAAAAACAAGTACAAGTGACTTGTCTAGATTGACTTGTTGAAACAGGTGTTTGTGAAATGCATAGCCGCGGGAACGTGTTTTGAGCAGGGATTACGGGGATTTCGTATAATATAAATCATGCTTTAATAATGCTGGAAATTCCCGCAACGGTTGTTTTGCATGATTCCTGATCAAATAATGAAATAAACCCACTGATGTGAACAAATTGAAATCAGAACGCAAAACAGTATGTCTTTAGATACCTGTGACCCGAGTTGTAGACGCGACAAGGTGCGATTATAAGATAGAGTCTACTGAACGAAACTACAAGCTGCGTGGTGGCAACTTAACATCAGCCTGTAATAAACCATGGGTAAACGAACCATAAACAAAACTGAAGGACATAGAAATCAATCCGTAGGCATACTGACTTAAGACCTATCAGCCACAATCTCAAATGAAGAAATTGTCTTACATTTCTGATGGCCTGCATGCAAAACACCAAATGTGGCCTTTCATCCTTCCTTCATTCATATCAGATGTTAAATCGAGGTCCTGACTCCTGTGGTCATTAAAAATCCCATGGCACCTCTCGTAAAAGAGTAGGTGTGTAACCCCGGTGTCCTGACCAGATTCCCTCCACTGGTCCTTGTCAATCATGGACTCCAAATTATCCCCACCCTCTAAATTGGCTCGATCTCTCTCTCTCCACTCCACCTATAGCTAGTGTGTGGTGAGCGCAATGGCGCCGTTGTACTGTGGCTTCCGTCGCATCATCCAGGTGGATGCTTCACACTGTTCATGGTTGAGGAGAGACCCCCCTCATATGATTGTAAAGCGCTTTGGGTATACAGCAATACACAAGAAAGCGCTATATACATTCCTCATTCCTCATTCAGTCATTCATTCATTCAGGTTTGACGCTGATGAAGTCCCGCTGGGGGGCATTAATGTCCGAACTGTCCAGTGAAATAAGTCTAAAATTAGTTTCGGCGCTCGTGACACTCGACCTTCATTAACGCCTTAACGTCATGACACAATTGTGTTGTCAATTTGGCTTACATTTGTGACGCCATTAATGTTGTCAATACATATGCATGTATATTTTTGGATAAAACATGCTTATTTATTTATTGTTGACATTTTCGTTTGCTCGGCCCCTACTTCCCGCGGTGAAATGAACAAAAGTTTAACTGAGGCAGTTAAAAAGTAGATGCAACAATTCAAAATGTTCAGTTTTGAGTCAAAGAGGACGGATTTCCACAAAACAATGTGTGACTTTAGTTTTACCAAAATGCCATAATTATTGTAAAATATATAATATTATCATAGGGAATTAATACAAGTCTTAGAATATGAAGTGTTTATTCATACTCTTCTTTTTGAACTTGTTATTTTTAGCTGAAAACATGTCGCAATACTTCATGTTTGTCTAGCTCATGTTTACCAAAAAAACTATTATAAAGCTGTATATACAGTAGACTCAAACCTGTGGAAACAAACTATTGTGATTCATCTCTATTTTTATTTTAACATTTCAGTTTCATATTCTTTACAGGAACTGTGATGTTTTGCCAGATATCATAGTTTCCATGGTGCTATTTCATGAGGGCAACACACCATCAAAGCATTACAATTACTGCTCAGCATGATTCTAATATACTCAAATTATTTTCTTTATTCCCTTGTTGTTGAAGCGGGCTTAAATGTACTTGATATTTGCTTTTAGGAGAATGTCTCTGTTTCGATGGCTACATGAAGGACCCCGTTCACAAGCATCTGTGTATTCGCAATGAATGGGGCCCAAATCAAGGGTAAGTACACCGTAAGCATCTTATAAACAAACACACAAGTGTACCACAGCACTACTGCAGTCAGGGATCTATCACCTAGAGATTGGTCATGTTGTAGTAAAAATCTCTCCAGTTCTGATATGCTGCCACGTGTTATAAGCTGTAGGGAAATGATATTGGCTTGTTGGAATTTATGAGATGTTTTGCCATGATGTTCTTACTCTGGAATTGTTTCAGTATACCGATGAGACCTAACATAAGCAGTACACAGGAAATGATGCAATTCACAACTAGTCATTTCTCATTATAATTGTCAAAGTTATCAATTAACAGCGTCGCTTTAACATATCTTCCTTTCGTTCTAGAAATTTCGTTGGTGTCTTCAGATATTTTAGCGATGTACTGCTCTCAAAGCGTCTTGATATCTGCTCCTTGATTTGCAGTTCTGCATTGATGTCATTTCCTTTGAAACAGGAAATAGAACGGAACACATTAAGTGGCTCCTGCCATTTAAAAAATAGGAATAGTAATAACAGACACTAGATTCTGGAGATTCAAGAGAGCTTTTGAATCGAACGAGAAGCAGAAGTGCAGAATGATGTCATCAAAATGATGGATTCGTTTTGGATCACACCAGTTTATAGATTGTCTTATAAGGATGACACATTCATACTGAAAGCAAAAGATCTTTCATTTTTGTTCCATTAAAAAATAATATGAGATTGCATAACCAAATGTCTGCTTCTTATGTCTAACAAATGAAACGCAAATATTAGCATGTGGCACAATCGTAAAGGATGTTGCGCTCTGTGACCGCTTCAACGATCCCGCACATTTTCAATCCCAGAAAGACTTGTATTTAAGATGTTTGAAGTTAATCAGACCTTCCCCGAGGAGACTTTCACATGCTCATCTGGGTTGAGGCTGTCACTCTGGAGCGGTTTGATTAAAACTCGGAGGTGAGGAAATCCTTGCCATTTTAATTGAGAGTGATGACGGTTGGTGAGATGGATCCGATAATTAGAAATCAAATTGGAACCATCAGTAAGATTGCCTTAGGGGAGCGGAATAGCTCTGGATGAGCTTGTTCCCTTTGTGCCGTGCCATGAGGGTGCGAACAGTTTTTAATTGAGTCTAACACTTAGCGGAGAACATAGAAAGTCCGACGTCAAATTCTCTGTGAAGTTTCAAAGTGATGAAATATTTCACTGTCTGCATCTGTGCATTGCTTCAGAAGGAAACTTTTGCAGAAATAGTTTAAATGGCAGTGGCCTGTGTGTCTGTGGCATTAAATGGTCTAAGCAGACAGTGACTGCTCTTTTACTGTGAGTAACAGCTTACTAAGAAAAGAACGTCGCCTCCTTGTCTCTTGTCTTTTAGCACAGCGACAGGCACTGTCCCCGCCGCTGCCTCTCCGCATTAATCTCGATCAGCTCACGTTACTTCTAGAGCTTTAGGTAAATAGACACTTTGAGTCACGCTCGCGTATGTACGACTCTAACCGAGATGCCGCTCTCAGGTCAGAGATTTTACTATCAGCATCCGTCGGGAGAAAATCTGTGTTCATGTTTGCAACGTAATTGGTTTGATGTGACAGCTGACTTTGTGAAAGAGCTCGCATAAATATTACAATGTTTTCTATATTTTCATGTGATTTTAAAGGTCAGGTGGCTTAGAAAGGACTGGACAGGCTTAACAATAAATAAAGCATGTGGTGTGACATACAGATTGTTATTTTAGACGCGAGTTATTTATTTTAGTTATTTGGGATTCGTTGTCTTTGTTTTGCAGTCCATGGCCCTACACAATTTTCCAACGTGGTTTCGATTTGGTGATGGGAGAGCAGCCATCAGATCGCATTTTCAGGTAAGAAAGCCAGACACTACATTTGTGTTGTAACACCATGTGACATGTACACACTGAAGGTGATTTTGTCACATTAGAATATATTCAATGTTTAATATACAGTTGCAGTGTGTGGACCCATATGAACACATGTGTGTATTTATATAGCAACATAAGCACATTTTAGTACACAGCCACAGAAAGAAATTAAGAGACCAATCTCACAATTATTTACAGTCTCTGAATTTACTATTTATTGGTACGTGTTTGATAAAATAATCATTTTTGCTTTATTCTGTGGACTACTTACTGTGGACTACTTACAACATTTCTATACCAAATAACTATTGTTATGACTATTTGCATTTTTGTATTAAATACTTAAAACAAGTTAATATTAAGTTTTAGGCAATACAACAGTTATGTTTGTATACATGTATTTAGGAAAAGTTAAAATAAATGTTTGTTTGATAACACTGATATTTATTTCAGTTTTCATGTGTGTCTTTCACATTGCTGTTATTGATATCTAGAAATGCTTATTAAATGAAAATTTGGAACGATCTCTTCTTTTTCCGCGGCTGTACAAGTATATTGTTCATAAGTGTAAGCATTCAAAAAGGTGTTGACAAGTGTGGTGGACTGTCTTTTGAAAATTGGTGCGTTTATTCTTTTTCCGGCTAAGCAGACATTTCTTTATTTTGCTTATTAGAGTTTATTTCACAGTTCAAATTAAAGCCTGAAAATGTAAAAATGCTGTAATTGCTTTTAAAACACAGTTTCTCACACATTTGCATTTCAAAGGCAGGGATATAAAAGATGTTTACCTCTGGCGAAAACCCAACACCAAGTAGGCTACATTGCGTTATGCACTCCAGATGTCTCAGTCTGTGAGGTGTATGTTTTGGAATATTTAACTATAATCCAATCGTAACAACATATGGTAACCTTCCATTGCCATGCGTATTCTCATTTTCGTTCTGAATTATTCATATCATATTCGTCTGTAATTCATTTGTTGAAATCTTTTTGAATGAATGCTTTTTTTTCGACCGCTGGATTGGAGTTTGTATCATTAGGTTTATTCATTTTGCAATTGGAAGCCGTGTTACAGGTGTAAAATCTTATATATCCCTTTGCTTTGGGCCACCACGCACAATTTCATTGGCACAAATACATGTTTTCTTTCAAAGCTATCATGAACACTGTTTGGGATGACTTTGAAATATTTATTTTCGATTTCACATAGCTTTTCTTATACATCATTTATTTGTGCGAGAAATAGCCATAATACATTTTGATTGTTTTGATTATTTATAGATTTTTCTTTTAATATCACATTCAGAAGCTATGTGACTGATGTGACTGGTACTTTTTAAAACAGCATTTTTTTAAGTACAATTATGCAGGAAATGTGTGTTGCTATGGAGGCGGTGCCTTTTAAACGCTTCAAATCACTCCGCAATCTGATTTATTTTCCAATCTGCACACTATTGGAAGATGGTAAATGAGAACTTTTCACACTTAAACGATACGTGCGGTATCTGTAAATTTGTAATCCAAACTGCTGTAACCACAAACGGCTATGCATGGTGGATATTGCCACAAAACCACATTATATCTTTGTTAGTCGTTGAATCTGTGTTTGTGAGAGCTTAAAAGGTATCCCGGTGCTTTATCATAGAAGTGCTTCTTTGTTCAACGTCCACCCACAACGCCCACCTAATGTCTCCAGTCTCAGTGTGTTGTTTAGTATAACCAGAGAAATTTCCATGATAAACTATGTCTTTTGGAACTATAGCAGACAACAAAACACAATTGTGTAAGGCCGGAATCATTCTCAAAAGATCGGTTGTGTGTTATTAAAACAAAGCTAATAGAAACATTAGTATTTCTACTAGAACACCAAACTTTTATCAAAAACTTCACCATAACCCATCTTTTACCGTTAACAGTAACTTTGACAGGTCTAATGTCAAATTATGCAGGTTTAATTGGATGTAATGTTAAAGGCGGAAGATGATGGATGATGTATTGACAGAAATGAGTTTGCAGTGATGAGGCACACAGACCTTCTTGGTGTCAAGACTTTCATACAGAGAACGTCTAACTGCAAAGCAAATTGAGCCTAGCGAAGCATATCGATATAAACACAAATGCATTTGATTGAAATACTATATTCGATCAAAATGATGATTCAACGAAGACTGTTTTTGATTAGGTACATACTTTTTAGTCTTTTTAGAGTATTTATCACTTTCACATCGCATATAGTATAGAGAATATGAAGCTGCCCTTTGTTGCAGTGGCGCCGCCATCTTGGGAGGATAATACTCCACTGCTTTTATTGTTTTGATATGTACCATTATTTGTTTTGTTTGAGAAATCGACAGTGAAAGAACCATGGGCTTTTCCTGAACGACTCCGCGTAATGCAGTTTTTAACACAGCAAGACCGACCTGCCATAGTTATATTTCCCAATCAAACAAGAAAAGAAAAACACAGCATTGAACGCACTAGCAGCCATCCTCCCAAGATGGCGCAACATTCAGCGTGACGTCGATTGACAAGATCTATATGACGAGGACACTGTTTTTTTGTGTGGTTATTGTTTATGTTATATGTTAAATTTGTTTTCACACACTTCTATTCCACTATTGTTGTTATAAGTTTAGATCCAAGAAGAAGAGCTATAAGAAAATAATAAATCTGGTAGTTTGTGGTGGCTTTCTCATTTACACCTTTAGGAAAAGATGCGGGTTTAATAGACATATCTGTAATGAAGAAAGGCAATCTATTGCACCGTATTACCCAGCAGCAGATGGAGAAATCGATATATATAGTCCACCAGAGAAGGGTAATCTGAGGAACACAGTTATTCTCTTTTTTATTCCAGTTTAATCCGTTTTTTTCTTTTAACACCAAATGCAATGCTTTTCTCCCTTTTTGTATTGAGCTAGCATTTGATTACATTTTAATTGAATAATTTATCAAAAATATGTAAAGTCCACTGAAAGAGGTAATTTCATCCAATGTGGTATATCACATCTACGCATGCATAATAAAGCACCAGCAGACAGAAGGGGCATCTGATAATGTAATCCGCAAGCATCTTATGCAAATGGAATCACTGAGGTGTTTAGTTCATAGATGACTTCAGTTCTTCTATACTGCATGGGTGCAGATGACCCTGTAACATCCATTCTGTTTCTGCCATTTTATGAACACATTGTAAAAAGGAGCACAGAAATGTCCAATTCATTGGAAATGTAAAGCATTTCTGTGTTCCAGTATTCAAGGCGGTGGAGTTTAGCAAAGAAGTAGCAAAAATGTAAAGGTAGTTATAGTTGCATGTATGCATTTGACAGGCCCGGTAATCCAAATCGGTTCATATGGCATTCAAGGTGTACATTTATCTGCATCGGTTAAGCCACAACCTTACATTGTGATCAGGGCTGGCCCCAGGGAAGGCTGAGCCCACCTTAACTTCTGTCTTGCCCACCCAATGAGACAAAAAAAAGAACACTTGCAGTAGCCTATTTTCTATTGGCTCTGTTTGTAACAGAGAAGCATGCTACAGGTGGAAGCTAAATACTGTACAAAGGAATTTTTGGCGCCTCACACGCTTGCTTTGAGTTTATTTTTTCCTGTAGCTCAGTGGTAAGAGCATTGTGTTAACAACGCAAGGTTGTGGGTTTGATCCCAGAGGATTGCAGATACCTATGTATAAATGTATAGGTTAATGCAATGTAAGTCTTTGGATAAAATCGTCTGCCAAATGCCTAAATGCCATAATAAACAGCAGGTCAAATTGACTGTGCAGTAAAATCAGATTTATTTATTATGAAGGGAGTTTTAGTGGCCTTATTTTGTGCTGTTAACAAACAGCTTTTATTTGCTTGCATTATATAGGCTAGATCTTTACCTGTTGACCATCTCCCGCTTCAGAAATAAATCTCCCTCCATCTCAAACACCCCAATTCATGCTGCAGGTGGTGGCGAAACACTGTGCTAGATTAGTTTAGGGGCACTGCACAATCACGGACCTCATAAGCAACAGCATATGATGTACAGCTCATTGTGCAGTGAAATCAGAATCATTCATTAAAATTTGAGTTTTTTAAGCGAAATTAAACAGAAGTCAGTGATTGTTCAGTGATGGGGAATGTTCTTAGCCTGCTTTCTTTAGGCTTCTATTTATGTCCAGTTTACATAACCGCTTTAATAACGACAGTTTTGGAGTATTGTCCTTCCAAGATGGGGGCGCCACTGCAACATAGGGCGTGACGTCAGCTTCATATTGAATTTTAACAAGAGAAAAACTAAGTCTTTGTTTTTGTACCTGACCTTCATTCAGGTTTTTTCCCCCATTGTGGGTGTATTATTTGTCATTTATTAAAGTCTGTTTTTGTTACCTGTATCGCTACCTGCAATGGGTTCTTCCTACACCTATCGTGACAGAACGAGCAAGCAATTACAGAACCCAGCAGGCAGCCATGGACAGTGAGCAGTCCGTTTCTTCGACCAGCCAGGACCAACCAGCATTGGTGGAGCCTTCATACAGGGGGGCGATGGTCCTTTCCCTCCTCAGGGAGATAGGACCCTGGGTGAGTATGCCCGATCGTCTGCGGCAAGGTGGGGTCTTCTGTCAGAGACTATGAGTATTGCCTTTTTCCTGGCGGGCCTCGTTAAGCCTCTACCGCTGGAGAAATGGGAGAGGTTGATCCGGGGGTCCTTTCAGGAGCTGGTCCGTGGCCTCTCCTCCAGCTGCCCTTCGGCCTCACGCTCCCACCTGCTTTCGATCCCAGAGGACCGTAGCCTGAGGATCAGGGTTTTGGGCATTGCCACTCCATCCACTTCACCACCTTCAGCCTCCCCACCAGCAGTCAGTCTTGGTAGCAAACGGGGAAGGCCTGAATCATAGGTTGTCCTCTTCAGAGGCCTACAATCCGGAGCCAGACTTGCCCTTCGTCTCCTGTCTTCTGCCGACCACCGGGCGGGTGGCAAGACGGAGGAGGAAGAGGCAACAGAGGATGGCACGGAATGAAGCCCAGCTGGTCCAGCAGCCAGGACCCAGTCCAGTGTCCAGTCCTGCCAAGGTGTCCAGTCTGGTCTCCAGTCCTGCCAAGGCGGCCAGTCCTGCCCAGGCGGCCAGTCCTGCCCAGGGCTCCCAGCAGGTGTCTCAGCCGGTCTTCCGGCCAGGGACTCAACCGGCCTCTCGGCCGGGGACTCAGTCGGTCCCTACTGACTTCCCCAGGACCCCACGCTCTCAAGCGTCTCCGGGACTAAGACTTTTCTCCCCTTGAACTTTGTTCCACCACCCCCCTCCCTCGCTTCCGGTTTTTGGTTCGGTCCTATACCTTTGGTCAGTGTTGCGTTCATATTTCAATCGAACCATCCAATTTTTGAAAGTGAGCCAAGATCCATCTTTTCAGGGGTCTCTGTCCGCTTTTTTGGTGCGCACCAGGATTTGGGTTGGCAGCGTTCACACTTAAAGTTAAACAAATAAACCACACTAACAGAGCAATCTCAAAAGAGTTTGTTTTAATCGAACCAAATATGGCATATATGCAGGGACGGATTAAGGTGGTCAGGGAGCCCTGGGCTGCTCTTCGGGTGAGGTCCTCCTTTGAGTGGCTTTCAGGTGCCTTTCACTCTTGCCGTTTAGTTCAGAACGGGGCACGATCTGTAGGAAAAATTGCTAATGTAAATGCTGTCACTCGAACTCATGTGCACACCTGGACACCGAATTAAAATGTATTTACTTTAATAAAACACATGTAAGAGATCATAGCGGTGGTAATTTTCCTTGGATTTGAGTCCTTCTGCTATTATCTTGGTCACGTGATTCTTTTTGTATTTTTCTGTTTTTGTGCTCCACTGTTCTGACATTTTGCCGCTATGCCGTCTAGCAATAGCAGTGACGCAAAATTATTGACATGATTTCACCAGCAGCTGACTGGAAAGAAGTGACCCAAATGTCACATCTATAAAATCACCTGCTTATTTTTGGTTTTATTTCTTATGGGCCTATTAGGGTCTATTTTTGTAGTGTCCTGACGTCAATTTTAAATACACAATATGGCCAATCAGAGGCCCCTAAACAGGTCGGGCCCCAAGGCTGCAGCCTAGACAAGCCTGTGCGTTGTGCCGCATATATGAAGACACCCAAGAGACTGCTTTAAGAGGTTTTCGCATCACCATATAGAATGGTTTCGCTTTAAAAACGAATCCCAAAAAGTAAGAATAACATCTGTTCTTGTTGCCTGACCAATCTTATCATTTGTGTTACTTAAGAGATGACTCAGCTTGTTGATGCTCTTAAGCTGGCTTGTCTTGGTTTCTCTGCATACCTTGGACAAGTCCATCATTCCTGTCACATTTCAGTGGTTGATTGTGAAAGTGCACCCTATCTATCGCATACGAGAATTCCCCCAATGCATGGAAAGTTTAAATCTATTTGTCTGTTTTTGGATGGACGATTGATTTAATCAATTAACGAATCATCCAAATGAATCCTGGTTATTTTATAACAACAAGCACTATTGACACAACGTTAACTCTTTTTATTCTATACATTCAGCACCAGACATTTATTGATCAAAATATGAGCCTCGAAATCTAAACCTTGAAATGGTATGAAACGGAGCTGGTCTGTCATGCCCCTTTTAAATAAACAAACCTGGCATTATTTCACAATGCTCAGTTGCATTGTTTTGTACTTTTCCTCTGTGGATATCCACCCACGAGTTGATCTTATCCACCTTTAGCACTTAAACCAGAGGGAGTTTTCAAGGCCAGTTAAGCGATCCGTAATAATGGCTCAAGTTTTAAAATGCGCTACTGTTTTACATTGAGGGGCACTGTGAAAATAATGTTTCATTTGATTCAGCAGGGGAGGAAAAGAAAATATCTCACCATTAGAATACAATCTTTTCGATCTTTTGGATGGATCAGTATGTAAACACATTACTTATGAAACTGTGCAGAGGCACAAAAAACAGATAAATAAAATAGTTTGTGGGCATCTACCAGGAGGATGCACTGAAGATTTTTTCACGTCAGACATTTTTTGGTGAATATGCAGAATAATTTGACTTTTTTTAAAATGTGAATATGTTAGTTACCCTGGATAGTGACACCTCTCAAATCCTCTTCAGGAGAAAAAAACCTCTCTTTTAATAAGTAGAAGAGCTGTCAGCCAAATGCCAATTTTCTTGTCTCGCAATGTATCCATACAGACTGAATGAGCTAAAAGATATTTTTTTTTCAAATGGGAATGTTTTTGACATATTCGGCCCTTTGTGTTTCAGATTCACATATACACTCGGTGAAGGCATGTGGCTGCCACTTAGCAAAAGCTTTGTCATTCCTCCTGCTGAGCTGGCCATCAACCCATCTGCCAAATGCAAGACAGATATGACAGTCATGGAGGACGCAGTGGATGTCAGGTAGGAAATTACATTTTGACTCTAAGCGACTCATTTCAAAATATTGAATTCAGAAAATATTGAAACCAGCCCAAATGCGTCGGTAAATCACCTGAGAAATTGTAGAGGATTTAGAAATAAATATTTAGGCATTTTTAAATTCATTATCATTTAAAGAAACCAAAACAGGTTAAGGCTGTGTTGTTTTTACGTGACCATTGAGAAAGTTTAACCAAAGTATTTGACAGACATTTCATGTTGACCCTAAAGGATCACACCAACTTGTGGTAAACCGGCATTTTCGGTAACAATACAAATATAATAAATGGTGGACATTAAGTGTTAATTTACAGTAATGTCATAGTTTGCTGTCAAAAGCGCCTTCTGTTTTGTCAGTTAACTGTGAATTTGCATTTGCAAAATGTAAAATTCATACCCTGTGCCGTTTTCAATTAGTCACATCATTGCTTTTTTTCATTTTAATGGCAAATAAGAATGCACTGCAACGTGGAACAATGTGTCCCAACACCAAAAATATATATAATTTCTGTTCAGTTTTGTTCAGTAATGTTACATTTTAATGTGTTGTCGGTCTTCTATTGATATAAATCAGCTTCAGACTTGACACTTTTATTTGAATGGCATTTCTCATACCTTGTCGGGTATGGTGACAGTTTACTGATGAAGGATTCCATCGTCTCTTTTTATTGAACCACAACTGATTAAAGTTGCCGACCAAATGAGGAAACTTATTTTGTGAACCTTTAACAGTTATGTGACTTGACCTTATCCAGACGTCACAGAGGCTTAAATACGTTGCCAAAGGGCACATGTTGATGCGATTCATTCAGTTTTTAACCCGAAATGGATTAATCTTGTGAATTGAATGATCAGGGTAGTTAGTGCTTATAGGAAGACTTCAATATTTAACATAGTATAAGAAATTTACTCAAATCGAAAAATTGTGTGACTGTCTATTCATTTTGAGACAGAGGTGCATTCATGCGAAGTTAAAACGCACACAGTAAACAGTCTTTACATGTATTCAACTCATATCAGTTTTTAGAAGTATGTTGATGAATGCGTTATCAAGTTTAAAAGCACATAGTTTATAAAAAGTTCAACTATGGGAAGTTTTTTATCATTTAAATCTATAATTCACATACTTTGGAAGGACCTCTGAGTTCTTCTTCCTGATGTCCTGCAGTGTGGCTCTCTTCACAGAGTTCACTGCTGAGAAATCTGGCAGATGCAGTCTCAAGGCCCTGGACTTACTGACTATTGCCTTAGGCCCTGTCCACACGAACACAGGTGTTTTCATAACCGCAGCTTTTTCTATGATGCAAACGCACTACCCGGTAACTGAAACCGAACTTTTTTGAAAGCTCCGGCCAGGGTGAAGATTTTTAGAAACTCCGGTTTCAGTGTTGTGGTGTAGACCAGGGGTTCCCAAAGTAGGGGTCGGGATCCCTCGGGGGGGGTCGCAAGATAATTTCGGGAACTATTTACTTTATCATTAGGAATAGCGTATTCAATCAATAACTGTAACAAAACATTAAAATATTAGTTAAGTTAAAAATAAAAGCCATCAATCTTTGGAATTTCCACCCC
Source organism: Barbatula barbatula (assembly GCF_947034865.1). Classification (NCBI taxonomy): domain Eukaryota; kingdom Metazoa; phylum Chordata; class Actinopteri; order Cypriniformes; family Nemacheilidae; genus Barbatula; species Barbatula barbatula. The sequence continues at coordinate 24,650,748 of NC_136764.1, forward strand.
CTCGATCATGACCCCTGAGGTGATAACCTCATAAAGAGGACATCCATCAGCACGCGAATCAGTTTAATGAAATTCGACCATCTGTAGTAAAATAATGAGTAAATAACTATAAAGTCATTTTATGTTAGATTGTGTTCTTTTGTGCTGTCAATATGCGCGTGTTTGGATAGAACTCATAAGTGCAGGTGCACAGTTGTGCGCAATGTTTGTATACTTTAACCACCTCCAAGGATAGGGGGGGTCTCGAGTCCCTGGCACTGTTATTTTGGGGGTCGAGAGCAGAAAAGTTTGGGAACCCCTGGTGTAGACGGGGAAGCCAGAGATTTGGCATATGACGTTAGAATGCGTGCCTCTATCCCCTTAGTTTGGTGTCAGATTCCAGGGTTCTGATTGGCCAACACGGCTTTATGGTTAGGACTTTATCGCCACCTGTTGGTTTGGCATTCTTTTGACAGCTCTTTATAGCGTGTTTTTGGATTTTCGTGTGGACGCGTTTTTTTTAACTACATGTGAACTAGGCCTTAGTTCCAAAATCGGCATACTTTATTATGATATTACTTGTCATAGAAGTTATGCGCCTTTAGGTTATCTTTAGTTGTATTTTATATTATGCATTTCGCATTGAAAATTGCACACTTCAGTTTTATTACATTAGTCTTTATTACGTAATAAGGGCCTGCAAGGAACACGATTTAACAAACTTCTTTCATGACCTCCAAATCTGTTGACTTGGCATTGCCTACTTGTTTAAGACAGATATAAGACAACCATTCTTTATCACATGTACCGATCTTCTTTAACTACAGAAAGCAGGTACCTTATTTAAGTATTGAAACACCTACATATATATTTTCTTTGACTGCGATTTCTCTACACTGGTCAGTGTTGAAGTTAGAAAAATGACCACAGTTGCCTACCGTGTACTCCGTGTATTTGTTCATTTCAAGCACGGCGAACACATTTCTCTGCTTTTGTTCAAGTAAACCAGTACACTGCTTCTACTCCCAGCAGGATAATCTTATCCAAGAAAGCAATCTTGGAAGCGCACAGAACAATCAGTTTAGAGAGAATACATTGTGGAGTCCGTATTGATGTGTGCGAAGATGTTTGGTACATCATCGCCTTTGTGTTAGTATATATAAGTCAGCACATGTAGGCGCGATCGAATATAAATCTTACATGTAGGCTGGTGATATTATTGTGTCTTAATTATGATGATTATTCGTATTAATTATTATGGAAAGGGATGTGCAGTGTCTGCAGTTACAATGGTGGCGTTTGGAGAATAAATTACATATTGACTGATTAGTGGTATTAATGTTTCAAAGTCTATTCACTTTTGTTTGAATAGTATTATGTATGAAATGTGTCACTTCTATTACTCGGATAGCCTTCTATATTATAGTCTTAAGTGACGGTTAGGTTTAATTACTTCTGTGCTTTTGAACAGATCTGCACTTTTCCAGTGTCTGGTCTGAAACCGCATGCATGCTTTGTATTTGGAGTTAAGCAACTAATTAAAGCTTCCTCACACTTTCTCTTCTAAGCCCTGCCAATTCGGATGCTTTGTTCACAGAGGTAGATTTATCTCAATTTGTTCAAAGTGCCCTCATTACCGTGGGACGTCATAATATATTCTTCTCTATTAACGATAACATTTTCCCCCAAAGACCAAAACGTCATGACTTTAAAAGGTCTGCATTCTCCGGTACTCCCCTGTATTTAGCTACCATTAGTGGGAGCCGGAGGTAAGAACTGCAGTCTCCACAAGTAGGGGAGATACGCTTTAACCGAGATGTGGGCCATATACACACTGCAAAGTTTCGGGAGAGACAACCGCTTTTAAACGCCATGTTTATACATTTTTAGCCCCTTTTATGCTTATTGTTTGGTCTTAGAAGCTCAGGCCTATATTTAAGGTTTTTTTGCTCTCATGAACTATGAACACTTTGTTTTTTTTTACGTTTTCTTTTGGCTTGTCTTCATTTGCTGTTTTTTATTAAGATATGGCAACACTCTCACTGAAAGGAAAAGTTCACCTCAGAATCAAAATTGTGTTCTTTTTTTTCTCACACACATGACGTTCAACATGTTTTAAGACCTCCCTGCGTCTTCGGAACACAAATTAAGATATTTTTGGTGACATCCGAGAGATTTTCAGGCCTCCTCATAGACATCCTGGTTATAGTTGTTGTCAAGGTCCAGAAATGTACTGAAGACATCATTAAATTGGTCCATCCGCTCATAGGGGCTCAATTGATTTTGTTTGAAGCAATGAGAATACTTTGTATACAAAACAACGACTTTAATCGACATATTTTCCGAGAACGTGCTCTCATGAACGCGCAAGCATAGACTGACAAGACAGAGGACAATATATCGATTAATGACGTTATTTTGGTTTGTCTGGCACATAATGTGTTTTTGTCGCTTCCAAAAAATTCAATTGAGCTACAATGAGCGGATGGACCAATTTAATGATGTCTTTAGTACTGTAGCGGCACAAGAAAGCTCCGCTAAGGAGCTGAGTGCAGGAATAACTTCTGTGACACGTCTTGAGGCTTGTATGTTGGTTTATTTTGCTCAGGTTTGTACGGTCAACAAAATATGTGCTCCAGCACTCATCCCCATTCTTTCATGTGAACACACACACACAACAGGTGTTTTAACCTCACTTAATTAATGACACTCCCATTATCATTAGGTCACATGACTTTCCCATTACATGGCTCCTACAAGTACTTTTCTGGACCTTGACAACAGCAGTAACCATGATGTCTATGAGGAGGCCTGGAAATCTCAACGTCACAGCGTGACCTCTCTGTAAAAATGGGAGGAATCGCTCCCGCCCATTTTCGTACCACCGTCCGTCCCAAGAGTCAAGTGTTACCGCGACATTAAACATGAAGTGATAACCAAGTTTGCCATAATGTCTATTTAATATTGTTACTGGAGCTATAATGTTTCTTTTGACGTTTCAGGTTTAAATCTTTACATATTTAATATGGAAATTATAAAATGTTATTTCTCGTCCTTGATTCTGATTGGTCAATAGGTGTGCTTTATACGAAATTAAACACAGCTATGGCCGCCTCTCCTGACGATTACGTGTATCACTTCATACCTGTTCACTGCCGATCAGGGACTATTTTTCCAGCGGAAGGAAGGCTTTTAGTGACTTTACTTTTATATTTGTATCATGTGGTAACCATTTTATAATGCTTCGCATCATGCCTAATAGCGCCCTTCAGCCAGGATCTGTTCACAATAAAGCACAGCCTCTCGTGCCTTATTGCTTACTTATATTAATCTTTGTCAATTCCTCACAGTCGAAGAAGATTGTTCTGAAATTCTTGGGTTTCTGATCTCTAAAGAAGAAGGAATATTTGAATAAGAGATTACAGTTTAATTTTAATCAATCTTATTCCAATAAGTCATGATACTTGAATTATCCACATAAAACCCATCTTAATTTCTTGCAAAATGCTGAATAATATAACCAAGGAAGTATGGCTGCAAGTCTTAAACTTTAATTCTGTAGACCGAACCCTGATCTCCCTTGAAAGGTGACAAATGATGCTTTAATGTTCAATAGTCAGAATTAATAAAATAAAAAATAAGCCTAAATGTACTTTAATGTGACCGGCATATTTCAGCATGAACTATTTTTAAAGAATAATAAGTGGGGCACATTGACACATACTGTAAATAATGTATGTATTTTTTAAACGGATGACAATTTCTTTCCCCAGGCAAACAAATCTATACCTGTATAAAATAAATAGTACTACCGTAGCAAACCTTTGTTAGTTTTATAAATGTTTTTCTCATATAATCTCACAGATTGCTTTGTTTCTGTACATACAGTATTATAATATTTAAATGTTAACACTTAATGTCCACTGTGTTCTGAGATGAATACTTTTTGTCCACTTGATAATAATAAAACAGGAAAACAAATGACAAAGGCTATGTGTTACTGGCCTGCATTTGCGCTACTGAGAATCCATTTATCATGGCATTCCACATCTCCGGCAGCATGGTGATTTCACATTCTTAAAATATATTAGACAATGAAAGGTCGGTGCTTTTGCTCCTTCATCACGGCCACAGCACATTCATATTTCACAGTAATGATAAATATTTGGATGTTTCAAAAAGCTCTGGAAAGAAAGAATATCACCCCATACAATTTTCCGGCTACACAGCTGAAGGTCAGAGCAATAAAGTTCACGTGTTCAAGGTTTAGCCATCAGTGCTTTTGTTTACGTTAGCTGCTCTGTAAAGCATTTCCTCTTAACTGGATTTATGGAAGCGTCGAGACAGGTCATTTCCGTTATGGGGTACCTTCTGAACTCTCTTTTCACTTTTAAAAAGTGAATATGCTTTTAAATATTTGTTTTGCTCAAGTTCAAGCACTTGAATTTTATTTGCAATAACTTAACAAAAATTCGCACAATGCCAAATGAAGTGAGGAAATAAAGACCTATACTTGAAAGTAAGTTTATTTAGGAGGGCCAGCTTCCGTTTTAAAATGTTGACTTCCTTTCAATCTGTTATGTTCAGCAGGAATGAATGTTAATACCAGTTAATGCCACTAAAAGAATTATTCATAATCATTTGCTAATACAGATGTTAATTATGTTTTTTGGTTACGTATTAGAGGATAATGTCATTGGATACATTTTTAAGGAATATCACTAAAGTAATATGATTTCCATTTTTTATTCATAAAATATATATACAGTAAAATTGGTCACAAAGCATATTGCGACTGCCTATAACATCACTTTAAAGTGGAGTTTTTGATATAAGTTATAATTTGATATTCTGTGTGATTTACTTCTGTATAACTGCAGTATGTGCATATGATAACATGCAAAAGCATTTGAGGTATCAACATATTTCAAATCCCGGTTATCCTTCCAAGTGTTTTATGGCATTTGATTCAATCACTTACATTTTTTTCTGTGTCGATGTTCATCAGGGAGGAGCTGATGATTTCCTCATCCTTCGACAGTCTGGAGGTCCTGCTGGACTCTTTTGGGCCCGTGCGAGACTGTTCCAAGGACAACGGAGGCTGCAGCCGAAACTTCCGCTGCATTTCTGACCGCAAGTTGGATTCCACCGGCTGCGTGGTGAGTCGTCTTTGTCTGACCCAGCGGGAGGAATTCACACAGAATGAATTGCACCCGCTGATAGCGTTGTCTGTGTTGTTTTAGCACCTGATGCATTACCTAAACTATGCAAATCGGGTCAGAGCACAAACACTGCCAATAAAACCTAAAACACAATTTGCACAGAGCGGTGCCCCGTCTCGCTGGCCAGCTGGGAATGTGCTCCGTTGTGGAGGATGTGACAGACTGTCGTGATCTGGCATATTTTACAGGGGTCTTGGATTGTACATCATCGCCTCACCACTGTGGTCCAGACACCTGAATCAATGCTTTTATATTTGGGGGAATTTGTGCTTTTATAATGTACGGCAGTGGAGACAGGTTGGAGGCGAGGTGTGGGATCTGAAATGTGCTACACCTTATTTTTAACAATTTATCCGTAATGCCATTATCAGTAGATTAAATATGCATTTTAATATAAAGTTGATGAATTTAATTATTGCACTGAGTTTGATTTATATACTAACATTAAATAAAGAGAAGAGCAGATAGCATGTTCGAGTATTCAATTGAAAAAGAAATTGTAAATATTGTATTAATTGTAAATATTGTATAAGGTTAATTGCGTCATACATATAGCACTAGCTCAAAGAGAGTTTTGTAAAAATAGTATAGTCTACATTGAACTCATATATTTAACATAAAACTGTAATACAGAAAAGAGCTATTTCAAGCTCAATTGTCTCCCGCACTGTTGACTTTGCCTCTATGTTATTTGAAGTGTCGTCCTCTTGCCCATCTGTCACTCTCCGAATTGTATGCTATCTGTCCTCTGCCTGCATTTCCATCCCTATCTTTCTAGTTCGAAGATTTATATATTGGCCTGTTTACAAACTGCTCAAAATTGATACAAACAAACCATCCCCTCCCGTACCATGAAACACTTAACAACATATCATTAAATATTTTTTTGACTTACAAATAACACTTATTTCTTCTTCTTTGACGTCACACTTCCTCGTGCTCGCTTCCTAAGCACCATCTGGCCGAGGTACATTGAAAGTGTTTGATTTCTCACTTTGGCAGGCACCCTGATTAGTGTGTTTGGCCGGACCTGCTGATTTGAGAATTGTTTCAGCCGGGTTTATGGAAAGTTCTGCGTCTCATCCATCTTTCTGACACCCGCTTTATTCACGAACCCCGACGTGTTTCTGAACGTGTGAATCAGGTTCTTTCTAATGTCTGAACTTCACGAGCCTTGTATAATTATTCCCGTTTGTCTCGCTGTTTCATTTGAGACATTTGCACTGTTCATATTTTCAATGCATTTGAATGACTTCTGTTTAATCTGTCATTGTCTTTTCTCGCCAGATGAGATGCGAGTGAAGAGGGATTTTGCAGGAATGTTGTCCATTGTCATAACCACAAAATGGGTTTTTACAGTTGGGTGCATTCCCTTGTAATTTTGCCCTACTAGACTAAGTTTTTTTTCTGTTACTGATATTCTTTGCGAAGCCTGAAGTGATTGTCTTTTCAGGATATTAATACAAAATAAAACACACACATTACGGCCTCCTCAGTATACACGTTTAACACGTTTTGCCGGAATATCCTGATAATGACCCCAGAGTTTGATGTTTAGTAATTAACAGATGACTGAAGCTATAAAAATGATGCTTCAATCTGTCCAATCATAAGAGCTCACCACGGACCCCCAGAGTGCCTCATTCCCCCCTAATCAATTAACACCTTGTCTAAGGACAGCAGTGGCGCTGCTGCCTCTGTGTTTTAATACGGTAGTCTGCATGAGCGAGCTGGTTCCGATCTGTTCTGTCTTAGTGATGTATGGCACTCCCGTGGAGAGGAACACTGCAGCGGTTTGGAAATACTATGATAATCGCTAAATGATGATGTGATTAATTAGTTCCTTTCCCTCCAGCACGCTAGGTGTTGAGTGCTTTTGTGGGACACAGAGGGGTGTCCGCTGTACGTCCAGAGCTTCATGTGATGAACAAATTGCTTCCTTTTCAGAAATGGGCAAGGCGGCTTGAGCTATTAGAGAGAGACCTTGTGATTATGTGTTAAAATATTTCTCCAATTTTTAAGATTTAAAAGCAGTTTTGTATGGTAGAATACTGTTTATATATGTTTACCCACTCACTCACGCACACACACACACACACACACACACACACACACACGCAGACACTCATATTCTTCAAAATACAAATCTTAAATTTCCATCTGCAACTTGAATTGCTAACCATTTATTAGTATTAATATTATAAGTGCAGTTCGCTTATAGCTTCAATATATCAATATACAGATAAAAAACTAGTTAAAACTTTAGCTTGTTGGCCGAATGTTACATTTATACATCAATTTGCAATTTACATCAATGAATAAATGTAAATGTGTGTATTTAAGCAATCAGGAAAATATTAACTTCACAAAGAGTGCATACGGGGATGGGGGCGTGGTCTTCTGAAACTGCAATTGTGCAACACCCAATGCGCTCTATCTTTATGTAAATGAAAATGCAATCCCAAATGTCCATTTTAATTTTAATAGAGTAAGGGCAAATAACATTTGGGTTATCATTTTGTTACAGTTTTGCTTGACTATCTTAAACATATATAATCAATCCGGGGGAATGCATTTTCAGTTTTATTTTGCAACTGAAAAAGCATTAAAATATCTGTTTAAATTACATATTAAAACTAGTGTAGGAACTGGTAAATGTAAATTATTTTATTGAATTATCATTTTTATTGGGACTGGGGCTAGCTTCCTTGGGCAGGGAGGTGTGGGGCAGAGCAGGAAGAGCTAGACATGGCTTGGGAAAAATGAGGGGAATGTCCAAGGAAAGAAAGCGGGCTGAACATGTGCTTGGGTGAAAGCCGGCGGGACCGGTGCTGTGGCGTGGGGACTGATGCTGGCGGGACCAGAGCTTGGGGAGATGCCAGCGGGGCTGTGACGTGACCGGCTGGACCGGTGCTGGGGTTGATGCCGGCGGGACCTGAGCTGGTGCTGATGCTGGGGGTGACCTCCTCCTTCCCTTCTTCCTCTTTGACCGGACCACTGGGCTCGTGGCAGACTGAGGAGATGCGGTGGGGCTCTGTGCAGAAGGCGTCCGACGTGGAATCCCACAACACCTTTCTCCCTCTCCAAGGTCTCTTTGATTGCCCTGGGGGGAAAAGGACCCTTGCCCATCTGAACCATGTCGGAAGCCGACTGCAACCAATGCTGGTGAACAGCCGACTCCGGGCTAGCAGGGGATGAAGGGCTGTCTGCTGGGTTCATCTGTAGCCGGTTCATTCTGTCAAGAATCTGACAGGGAAGAACCCAGATGCAGACAGCAGGTAGCACCAACATACTTTTAATAAACAAAAACCCACGGTGGGAGCAAACAGTAAATAATACAGGACTCAAAACAAATACTTCCCACGAGGGGGCAAGACATAGGAAGTCCAAATGACAAGAATAAAAAGTTCACTTCACAAAACTGGACCAGGGTAACAAGACGCTGGGGAATACTCCACACAAACTTAACACAAGGAACTGGCACAGGACAGTGAACACGAGGGCCTTAAATGGGGAAAACTAACAAGGGAAAATTAAAAAGAATCAAACACTAAGGGGAAGAAATGGGAAAATTACATTCGCCTGGAGGGAGGAATGAAAGAATGAGGGGAAGATTACAGGAAAATTACACTGGGCAGGTGAGGGGAATAAAACACTCAGGATTACAAGGGAAACAACAGGGGGCGGGGCAAAGAAACGCGACTGGAAAAGTGACAACAAGTCACAAATCTGAAAAGCATTGAAAGCATAATGTGGCTCAGACATATTTTTAGAAGTATATGTACCCTGAGTCTACAAATGCTAAAGTACTGTATAACACATTTCTACCATTTACAGGACTATTTAAGAGTTTATTTGCAATATTTATTTGCCGTGTTTTTATTGCTTTATTTTGTTAGTTTCTATTTTTTGTTATTATAATATGTAATTAAAACAGCCCGACTGCAGTTTGATTTATATTGATTGATATTACAGAATACACAATCATTTTTAATCTGTTTTTGGAAATTAACTTTGGAAATTTGAAAAATTAGAGTCGGTCAGTGACCACATTCTGCAAATTCACTCACTCAATTTCCGTTTGCTGGTGCAGTACTGTTGCCTGCAAGTAGCTAAACATATTGGCTGTGTCTCAATCAGCTCTCTATCTCCAGAGGTCGTAAATCAGAAGTATATAGTGAACACAGGTTCAGGCAGTGGCAAGGACCCTAGCTCACTTCACACTGGAACACTGATGATTTATTTTCTGGCGACGTGACTGCTTAAAGTGATAGTTCACCCTAAAATTCTAATTCTGTCATCATTTACTCACCTTCTTGTCATTTCAAACCTTTATGACTTTCTTTCTTACGCGGAACACAAAACATATTTTGAAGAAAATTGATGCGCTGGACCATTTACTTTTATTGTATGGATTTACATGGATGTGATTTACAGTAATTCAACCTAGGGAGCAACAACGATGCACGCTGGATTTTGCGTTGCATTGTGGGAATTTTTAGGGAGCGAACGTTTCAGTGCACTGGAAGGATTTTGCGAATTCCGTTGTTCAGAGCCCTGACTATTCTAAACTTGGAAGCTGATTGAGACGCGCCCATAATAACCTGACTCCTACAAGCAACATCAGGTCATCTGTATCTTATGTATTCCATCAGTCAGTCGACAAGCAGCTCACGGTCTCCCCAAAGCTGTTCTGTCTGCTATCGTATTCTGGTTGCTATGCGCTTCTGAGTTCTCAGTCAATACTTGGCAAAGGTCTCTTAAGTGCAAACTCTATGGGAGTGATCCAGGTGCTCAGCAGGAAAGGAACACCACTGTTTTTGCCTCCCAGGATCAAAAGGTGGTTTTAAAGGATTGTATCCATATCTGTGACTATCTGCTATAGGGGGACAGTCTGGAACAGCAGGAATACCTGCACATGTTAATGGAGCTATGATGCCTAAAGCTTAAAATATGACTGTGACTGTCAAGTTCAACATAAGCACAGCATTTGTATTTCTTTTTTCTATTTGCAACATTGCGTTTTCCGTTTCACCCAATTTCATTGTCTATTCACTTTGTCAGAAATTAAATGTAGGACTTCTAGCTGTTATAAATGTGTCTCTCTATAGACGTCAAGTGTAGTGTTTAGTTTAGTGTTTAATTTCGATTTCTTAATTTCAATTTGAAGCTTCATTCATTGTAATTACACAGCTTTGCTGATTGTTTTGTAGCAGTTTACAGTCAAACAGTCCATTTCTTAGTACGACGCACTTGTTTTTGCACTTTGGATGTTCTGCCAAATATGTCCGTAAATCTCATCTCTTGTGGTTATCAGCATTGATTTACTTGGCCAGAAATACAACGCCTGCCAATCTTCCACTGGCACCACCAACCCAATGTTAATTTCTCTGAATGTGTGATGTGCTCATTTGTTTCCATGGCAACTGTTGTGTAGCTTTACTGATGCAATTCGGAGATGCAGTCCTTTCATGTTTAGGTCATGGTTACAACAATATTACAGCTGTTGCCATAGCAGTAACATTTCATACCCATATGCTCTCGAAACTCTTATTGAACAAGCACTCTATCTTCTGCATGTTTCTCCGTTCTTTAAATTTTTTACGATTTGCATAGCTTATCCGAAAGTCTCAAGCAGATTTGTTCTTATATGACAAAATCAAGCTGTGGGACTAGATCCCCATTTGGAAACGAGATTAAAAGGCTCAGCAGTTCAGGGCTTTCTTGGTTTATCTGTGAATTTAAACCTTCATGAGTCCTCGGGCATTATTAACTGTCTCACCGTGTCCTGTGTAACACAAAGTGCTTTTCAATCAAGAATGCTCTGAGCTCAGATTGAAGGCGGCAGTAATATTGGACTGTGACTCAGAAATCGTGTTTCTCACTGTGAGATGAACGCAGGGGCATTACAGAGCAAGTTGAGACACAAAGTGATTTTTCTTTTTTTTGAATCGGACCAGCAGTGTTCAAGCAATCTTCATTTACAGTACACTTCCCCAGATAACTTATTCTCCTCAAAACTGAGCAATGTGTTTTAAATAATTGTTATAAATTGCCCGTTTCCTCACTCGAATGCTTTTTAACATCCATTCTTTTTAAATCTGTGGGAGAATTCAGTCGAGAGAAAAATCAATCACCGTAAATATGTATTTGACCTTAGTTGGCTCTGAGGCACTTCACATTTTAGCTCACTAAAAGAAGGCTCTTACAGACAATTTAGCATCTAAGAAAATGTTGCCAGGTTTAAATTCTGTTCACTGCCGAGTCAAAAGACGGTTTGTTTCGATATTAAACACAGTGTTTGATAGTTAGAAATCTTAAAGATTTTACAGTTAAATAGTTCATTTGCAAAAACAGATGACTTGTTTTGTGCATTCCAAGTATTACCAATCAAACTGCAGGTGGGTTGTTTTGATCCATTGATGATAACTCAAAATATATATATAAAATACATTACTAACTCAATAAAACACAATAAAAACATGATAGCATAATAAACACTTGAATTCATTTTTAAATAAACGTTTCACTTCTATCAGTATCAACATTAAATTAAATTACTAAAATTCAAAGTACAATGTGTGTAAAGAAGGTGAAAAACTGGTCACAGTCATTCCAAAGCTGTCAATTGGGCGATACCTTTTTAAAGAGTGTATATTTGTACCAAATGTATACATCTGTACCTAAAGGGTACCCTTTCAAAGGGTACCATTCCAGGAACAGTATTTTTGATAAATTTTTCTGACAATATTTATATAATTTAATAATGTAAATGACGTATTGTTCACTCATTGTCTTCGCCATTTTTGACCTAATAATAGTATCTAAACATCCCCTAAACGATAAAATAAATATTGTCGCCTTTGTTCCGAAATCTCGGATGCCCAAATTAGCTGTTTTTCAGGAAATGGAAAAAACTGTGTAGCTACGTTTTAAATCATTAAAAATGACAAGTACTGTATTCGTTTTTATAGCTTAGATATTTTCAAAACCCGTTGACAAAGATAAAGGGTGACTAATAATAATGATTTATTTACACAAAAAGAAAGATCACGAAATATGGAGATGGTTTCAGAAGGACACCAGTGATTTTTGTATTTACTGTATATAAACAGAGAAAATATAGTGAATTAAGTTTATTTATCTTAAACATAAAACAAGAACAATTATTTGCCAAAAGGTTACGAAAAGAAACTTAGGGTCTTAATATAATGGTGTATGGAATTATATACGTAAATGCATTTATTATAAGCTATATTTAGATTTTTTTAAAGGTAATAAATACAAATATAAAGATTTTATATTTGTTATTTCATTTTTTATATATTATAGATATTATTATTTATATATTATATATTATAAATGCAATATGTTGGCTTTAATGTGGCTCAGTGGTTACAGCATGGCGTTAGCAATGTTAAGGTCATGGGGTCGATCTCAGGGGATTGCACAAAGTCAGAAACAAAATGTATAGTACAATCCAATGTAAGTCACTTTGGATAAAGGAGTCTAGCAAAATCACGTAAATGATAAAGAAAACTCTTATCCCTCTGTGGTTTGAAAAGCCATTTTGTTCAGTCCACCAGGTGCATGGTAAAACATTGTCATGGCGCCAAATGAGGATGACCGAGCAGATCATGCAAAATATGTGCTTTGTGTCGACTACCCTCCGCTTCGTCAATGATGTCTTCTGTTCAGCTGATCAAACTGGGACTTTGTGATTTAAGGAATGTGCCAGAAAGAGACTCGGTGCCCTGTGCTCTCCGTGTTGCTGGTAATAAATCAGGGGTCTTGTCAGCTGTAGCTAACTGACAAAATCAATACGGATGCATCCAGGGACAAGATGTGCTACTAAGATGCATTACCAACATCTGGGCTTTGATCCCTTATACGAAGGAGGTCAAGTGAAAAGACGGTGGTCAGAAAATGTATGTTTTGCGCTCAACCTGCAGCCGCAGACGTTGGGGAAGTGAGCTGGTGAAGTGTAATGCGATGCTGTGATGGACTTATTCATCATTTCTCCCCAAAGGGCCATGTATCAATAGCACAAAGGCATTAGCAATTTAATTATAAGACAGACGAAAGAGCATTTAGTGTCTTTAGGAAAAGAGCTATGTGGTTTTACCCTCTCTTAATGCATTTTTATTAGAACAGTTGCTTCAACACCCCCTGTAATAGAAAATGATGCCCTTTCAACCGCTCATTTCTAATGATTTTTGAATGATGAATGACTAATTGTAGAGAAGCGTATTCTTTTGTTGAAACCTCCCACCAATCAAAATAAAAAGCAGCGTTCTACTGCAAGACAGCAGGTCTTTTCTAAACCTTTTCCTGCAGTATGCCATCCTGTTAAAAATCTATAGGAACATGCCACAGAAAAGGAAGCTCAAGGTATGGGGCGTATAAATTTGATCCTGTTCTACAAGTTGATATGCCCTGTCAGAATCAACCCGTCAAATCCTTTGTTTTAAGTCAAAACCTGACAGAAAACATTGTGTGAAATTGGCTTCACCAGCTTTGGGAGGATGGCAATGTGCGATGCAAGTAACCGTGTGAGACTTGGAGATTAGATGTGGAGTTGGAAACAAAGTGTAACCATCGTTTTAACCATACTTTTAAATGTGTGTCAGGGGGATGCTCTTTAGCAGTGGTTCTCAAAATGGGGGCCCCAATATGGATCCAGGGGGGGCACCGATTTTGTGGCATTTTATAAAATATATAAATTTATAGAATCATACATTTTTTTGCAATCAGAAAAAAATATTTATGTTTCAGCGTGAATTGATAAACTCAAGATTTTAATTAAACCAGAAACATATTCAGTTGAAGATTATAAGTCTTTGTTTTGGGGGGGCCGCAAAGTTTAAGAACCACTGCTATGTTAGTAAGTAAATGAAATAAGCAGCTTACTTGTTTTAAATCTATCCTTATTTATCTTTTACCCTCAGTGTCCTCCGGGTTTGAGCCCGATGAAGGATGGCACTGGCTGCTATGACCATCACATTGGCATTGACTGTTCTGATGGGTTTAATGGAGGCTGTGAGCAGCTGTGCTTACAGCAGCTGGCACCACTGGAGGAGGACCCCACTCTCTACAACATCCAGATGTTCTGCGGGTGAGAATGCTCACGAACACATACCAAGCGTTGATTTCTGTTGACAGAGGGTTTTGTTTGATAGCTGGATCGGCACGCGTTAACAGGACTTGCTTGATGAGTCAGAAATTCACAACAACATCTCTCTCCATCACTGTTTGAGTGATTAAGTAACGCTGAATTTCTGCTCTTTTCATCATCATCTTTTGAATAATTCCCTGACATTCACAGCAGGCATATTATAGTTATTCGAGCTGATTATTCGTGTCGTTTTTCATTTTTGACTTGCTTAGTCTACAGTGGTTAGTCTTGCAGTCTAAAGTGTGAATGTCTCAATTTCTTGTTTACCTGAGAGACATGACTGTTCTTGTATTTCCATCTATTGTTTATTTATATTGAGCATGTACACATCTTAACTGTAAAAAAAACGTTTGGAACGTGTTGAAAAATGCTAATATCATCACACAATCACCTGCAAAAATAAATGCACTGCGCAAGTATAATTTGCAGATACTAAGATGAATATAATATCAGTGGCTAGAGCATGGCACTAGCAATGCAAAGGTCGTGGGTTCGGTCCCAGTGGATTGCAAATACTTAGACATCCAAGTCCCTTTGGATAAAAGCGACTGCCAAATACAATAAATAAAAAAACATTACAAATATGTATTTAAAAATATTAAAATACAGCCGCAGAAAAAATAAGACAGTTCCCCATTTTCATTTATTCATCATCTCTAGATGTATTGCTGTCTCTTAAATTTCAACAAAATAAAAGCTCAGTACTGACATTAATGCTCTCTCCAGATTACACGCTTTTTTCATCGGTTACGATGTCACTGTGTCGGATTTTGCGATTTTGACTTTGCAAATCTCGTCGTTCACATGAGAAACAATGGCATTCTTTGCAGTATTTGAAAAATTTAGTTTCTGTTATCTTCTGCAAATAATTTTAATTTGAAAATTGGGAGGAAAATTTTAAGTAATTCACAGAATGAAACAAAGATGTTTATTTAACCTAAACACATACCTATAATTTGTACATTCAGACAAACTTTATAAAATTCCCCAGTCAACCACATCGATTGGCCTTGGTGATCATTTATAGTAGCTCGGCCTTACTCTTACTCTTACTCTTACTCTTACTCTTACTCTTACTCTTACTCTTACTCTTACTCTTACTCTTACTCTTACTCTTACTCTTACTCTTACTCTTACTCTTACTCGTGCATCGTCTGTCGGTCCTCTCATGCACTTTTGGAAGTTATTTTACCCTGACTTTAAATCAAATGCATCAAACAACACTTAACGTGTCACTGGCAGCGGGACTGAAAATGGGGAGAACACAGGGGGGACAGAGACCTGGGAGTAAATTTCAAGGGGGACGGAGTTCCACCTCAAAATGTAGAGGACTTCCATCTTTTATCCATGAAATGGCTTCAAAACGCTGTGCACATTTAATACATAAAGTGACATTTTTGTTATTTTGTCCCCATCTAAAGTAAATCTGCCAAACAGCCTACCATACAAATATGACCCAACCAGAACGAATAGCCTTATTCTCACATGTCTCTCTCGCTAAAGCAACCATTCGACCCATTGGGTGAGTCTTCCACAGGCACGTGTCTTTGACCAAAGGTTGCAAATGCGCATAATTCTCTTTCCCTCAGGAGATTCTGATAATATGACAGACAATCTTAAACCACTTAATGCGCAATGGCGCAAAAAGTGGGTATGCGCTATATGCGGCGCATAGGGGCGCCGCACCATGGGGGGCGCCAACTTAATGGTTTAAAAAATTTGAAATAATAAAATGTTATATACATTTTTATAACATTTATTGTATAAGTTATTGTATATATAAAAAGTTATATACATTTAAGAGGACTAACAGGCTAGGCGGCAACGGTACCCTCATAAGATTCCATCATATAATTTATTTAGACGTGTAATATCGTGAGTGGGCGGGGCGCCGTGAGTTATGTTAAGTACGCAGTAACGTTGGTGAGTTGTTGTTGAAATTTGAATTTGAAAAAGATGGATAAACCAAAAAAGCTGTCGGGGGCTAAAAATAGAAAAAGAAAGATGGAAAAAGGAGATGGCCTGTCAAGGGATGCGACAGCAGCTAAATACGTGGATGGTGAAAGGTAACAGGTAGGATTTAAAATGTGACGTCTATTCTTGCAAATACAATATTCATGTTAACAGACTAACGTTTGCTAGCGACCGTGGAATCATGAATAGATTTGCTACCAAACTTGGAGGCTTGCAAATATAAATGTTGACTGGCAAGTGTTTGCTAACTTAATGCAAAATAATGTTGCTGCTGATATCTACATTTATATTTTGGTTAAACCCTATTGTACCAATGCCATGCATGACATATATCAATTTTATGAAAGTAAAATAATACTGGTAAATATAAGGTAACATGCACAATAAATGACTAGAAGCTGAAAAACATTACTTATGCAATAAGGCTGGTTTATCATGGATTTGTTTTACCATTAGCTTCATGTTAGCTCAGCTGTGCTGTCAGACATACAGGCTGCTTTACATCTGCTGGGTGACATGGAAGCTGCAAGAGCCACATTTCTCTCTTTAAAGATCTGTGCTATATGTGTATGCATGTATGTATGTATGTATATATATCAGCACAGACCTTTAAAGAGAGAGAGAGATGTGACCTTGTAATGACTTTTCTATATGTATGTGTGTGTGTGTGTCATATTTGTACTTTTTAAAATCCCAAATGTTAATGTAATTTCAACAGCAGCACAACCTTACTGCATAATAGTTGTCTTATCTGATGCCATCCCTAGGCTGATTTAAACATTGAATTTATGCTGCTATAGTTAACAGCGAGTTCATTTAATTCAGGTGTGAGGATGGTGGATCAGGAAAGACAGGGGAAAACAACAGGTAGGTCTAACATGTAGAGGGAGCTTGATACCAACTTGATAATTGATACCAACAGATTAATTGATTAATATTATTAATATGGAAAAGGTGGGGGTGTAACGGTTACAACGATACACTTGTGTCACGTTTCGGTACGGTTCGGTACGTTTTAGATACGACAGAAATTTCCATGAATACATTTTTATATATTTGTGTTCATATACCATATAATTATGGTAGGCTTACAGTAGCTGTCTGATATACTTTTAAAATAAACCTTTATTATTTCAAGCCCATACATGATGATGTCCGGCACGCTTTTTTATTTAGCAGGGGGGGCGCCAAAACCGTTTCTGCATACCCCCCTAACACTGGGTAGTTGCGCCCCTGTTAATGCGTTTTCTGTGTTACGGCTGCGATACTGAGAAAATGTGTCTCACCTACTCTGATGACAGTTTGCTGTCAAATTGTAGTGTTGCAGAGAAAAGTGAGACTGAGCATTTAAGCTCTGACACCTCTTTCTTTCTGCCGCTGGTGTGGTGCAGATCTGAGATGACAGGTGCATTTCAACGTTCCATAAATATAAGCGACTCTTGTGATGTGTCACACTATTAGGATGATACTGTTTTGCTGATGCTAAATGGTGGTAGCGTGTTGAACAAACAAAGAGAATTGTCGAATCTGAATGTTTGTGATGGATCATTACCTTTAGCAGTTTTAAATGCTGAACCTGTCGTTCAATGTGACGTCTTAATGGTTTACGACTCAAAGTTAAGTAGGGCAAACAAAGTTAATACGTTGAATTCATGACATTTTACTGTTCGTATTGTGTTTTTGCTTTAGGCTTGCGTAAATGTACTATTTCTCTAAAACACAGTACAAACAAAATAAGAAGCTAAACTTTTGACTAATAGTGTAGTGAAAAGTATTATCTTGCTCTCTGTCTTCTGTGGTCTTCTGTCCTATCTTCATTACTTTGGCTTTCTGTGTGTAGGTGTATTGAAGATTATAAGCGAGGAGCAGATGGCCGCTCCTGTCAGCCGCTTTCAGAGGCGTGCACTGAGGGAGTGGACTGCGGGGATACAGCTGACATCCCCGCCAACCAGACTGTGTTTGGGGACCTTTTCTACGGCTACAATAACCACACCAAAGAGATCACATCAGGACAGATACTTAAAGCCACTTTCAGGTAAAGCAATGATGAGCTTTAATATTTGCCAGGGGTGACAGCTGACCTCTAGTCGCCCATCTTAATGGCAAGATTGTGCTGAAATTGGGAAATGTGGATTTTTTTTGCAACCTTTTTGAAATAAAATGTTATTTATTGACGCTCAAATTATACCAAACACAAAAGAAGATATTTTGAGAAATGTCTTTTTGGATTTGAGTCCATAATGGAAGTAAATCGGGGTCAATGTTGTTCGGTTAGCAACAGTCTTCAAAATATCTTTTTTTGTGTGTTCTGCAGAAGAAAAAAAGACGTAAGGATGAAAAAATGATAAAATAATTTTCTTTTTTTAATATCCATCATTTAAACTATTCATTCATCTTGGCTATTTAGCAAAATCACACATGATGTGAAATACATCACCACCGTACATCTAACAGCGCAGGAAGACTTTCTTTGAAGGCTACTATGACTACTGGTGTACTATGATGCCCGATGTGTTCAACTAAGCAAAAGGTCACCATTAAAAGTCATGGACGGGCCCTTAAATGAAGCACAGGCACGCTTCCTGATCCACTTTCTTGATGCAGTTTATCCATGTACCCCACGTGGTTGATTTGGTGTGGCAGGGGAAGGAGATGAGCGACAGAGGAATTGACAGAACAGGGGGAGAGGTAATATTATCGAGGAGCCAGATCTCAAATGCTCTGATCTCATTTGGAGTAACCCGGAGAGACGGAACGTTTAGACAGCCTTTGAAAAGCTCCACCGGTCCCCATGCCCCATGTGCTGCATTTCGTACCTTTTTGAGCGGCCGTGTCTAATATAAGCCCTTATTATGTGGAATGGTAAGAAGTAAATTAAAAGTGACCATAAGCAAGTTTGGTTTAATGGGGATTAATTGGGCCAGATGAAACTGACGGATCTTCGGCCAAACAAAAGCAGGCTAAGCCAAGTTCATTAATCCTTCATAGAATATCGTTGCCCTGCGACAATTAATTTCAGAGCTGAGGAAGAGGGGCAGGAAATGACATGTTGTTTGATCTTCTAGTGTGTGGAATGGATCGTACGGATAAACAAGACGCTTTCATGACTGATTGCCTTCTGAGATAAATGCAGGCCTTTCAAGTTGATCTAGTCTAGAACAGGATTTGACAAAAACGATGACTGTTGTTGTTAGATGTTATTTTTGTAATTTAATTAAAGCTGCAATCAATAACCGTAACAAAGATGGACGACGCGTTCCCCGACCAAAACTTCCCAGATATGGCCGCTGACATGTTGCACTGATGACATCATTTGGAGCCTATGTCTGCACAGTTATAAACGTGAGGTGGAGTTGTCCCGCCCATTTTCCCTGATGTCTCACAAATGAACAAATCACGTTGAAACGCCTCCAGATAACTCTTATGACCAAACATAACTCAGAAACTATGAGAATGTCTATATGTCGACAATGTATTTGAAATGTAATTGGATTTTTTTTGTTTGCCATACGTCTTATTTGTTTACATGGAGAGGGCTTTATGACCTATAGAGGCTATGCACGTGACATCACCGCACATGAAAATCAAGCGAAGTCACACCCACTGAGTGGCAGAAAGGCTTAATGCAGCAGCGTTTACCATTTTCTGGACTCAATTTAAAACGGGATAAAGTTGTTCTGCGATTGATTGTACAAACAGATTAAGCACGAAATATGGGATTTCGTTTTAAATACTGTCGAAGGATAAAAAAAAAGTGAATGAATTGATGCAATTTGCTGAAACAAATAGAATACTGAGCCATGGAATTTTGACAGCCATTTCATATCCGAGTCAGCTCAGGTAAGTTGTTTTTGTTGAACCTCACCATAATAGTGTTACCTTTCTATTTTCTACACCTTTATAAAGGTGCGTAAATGTGTTAACGTATTGTCAACAACGTAAACATTTAGAAAAGGAATGTAAATCTTGTCAAATTCAGTTTATTAAACCACTAAATGTGTTTTGCTCGAGTAGAAAATGTTTACTTAAAGGTATACTTCACCCAAAGATGAAATTTCTGTCATCACCTACTCGCCTTCGTGCGAGTGATACATTTCTTTGTTCAGATGAACAACTTGAGGCTCTCTTTCGTCATCCTTGTTTGTAACATGAAATTGCAGGTTACATCACATCAAACTAAAATTTTGTACATAGTTGTGGATCTTTATTTGAAGACATATTGAGCCTATGATGTCATTTGGAGCCACAGTGTGCACAGCTGTAGGTATGAGGTGGAGCAGTGGTTTCCATATTCACTGATGACTCCGGGCACTAAAACAGCACCACATCATATTATTGTCATTCTTTTTTGTGTGTAAACACATCTCTATGTTATGTAAATTATGTATGGATAATACATAATGTGGCTTATTCACACAAGTCAGTGTGGCTTCTCCACTTACCGCTCTGTCATTATTCCATAATAAAAGAGATGTTTATGTTCATTTCTATTGATCATAGCAAAAGTAATTTACCAAAGGATGGAGAAGAGTGTTGTGTTTGGGCTTTGGCTACATTCAGAAGTGTACTTTAAGCATTTCAAAAATGGCAATTCAGTCGCTATTCAGCCTCATTGCAGACGGCGAAACTCAACTTGCAAAATGGAAATTTGCGACATGCGGGATGAGGTAATTTTTTCAGCTATGTCCGTGCCATTACCTGATTTGCATTATTCCTTTAGCGATTTGGGCACTGAAATAAGGCAGCCCGTGTCGCTATCAGTGGGTGCAATTTATTCCCGGTGAATTGAGTCATCTCTCAAAGAGAATAAAGTGAGGTAAAGCGAGATTCATGTCTATCCAAAATGATGCAAGGGGGGAAAGAGCGAGCGACTGGCAGGTAAAACCTATCCAGAGTAGCTGATGCTCTTTATTATTCCGTTTTAAACGCGCACCGCCGTGTGTTCCCTTTGGCTCTTCACCAAAAGTCACAACCCACAAGTCTGGCCTGTCACACAGCAGCTGCTTTTACGTTCTGAGGCATATCTAAAAGGCTGTGGTACAGTTTCATGCCGTTTGATAACGAACATGAAGTTGCAACACATTTTCTCTGACATCTTCAACGGTTCGGGAAGGACGCTTTTTAGGTTTGCAGAGTTCTCTGAAAGTCCATGTAAGAATATCTGTGCCATTTCTGCGGCGTTGTGAGGGACCGATGGTGGATCTTTGTTTTCTCTAATTTAAATGAGGAAAAGCAATAATAGACAGAAGTGAGGACACCAGGGAACTAGGAGGGACATGTTATTGCTTAGAGGCTTTCATCCTGGAAATATTTTTGACAACTGGTATGGGATCATATTAAAATGCAGTTTTTGGATCGCAGAATTTCTTACCGTGGCAAATCAAAGCACATTTTGTCTCTCGTCTTGTATTGCCTTCACAAAATGGTACTAAATCGCTTTCCCACTCTTTCTCCTTCCAAACTCAGTCCGGTCAACCACATCTCTTACAACATTGAAAAAACAACTTAAAACATAATCTCTTGTGTGAATCCTTGACCGGTAAATGTTAAAAAAAGGATTTTGTAAACGATTTAGCTTTTGTGAAAACTAGTAACTGTATTAGCACTTATTGTATGATTTGCACCTGTGAAATAACGCTTTATTATTTCCTAAATTCTCTGTGATTCGCTTTGGATAAAAGCGTCTGCTAAATGTAAATGTATTAACAATTTGTAAGCCTTTCATGTGAATTATGTGCACTTCCACCTTTATTATAGTAAACTGTAGTAAAATTTCTACAGCAGTGTTTTGTTAACATTACTTAAGTCTAGTAGTGACCTATACTACAGTTTTTCAGTCTACTATAGTTAATATTATAGATGGTTTCATCTGACGCATGTGCCTGGCCCCCCTCTATATAGTATATCAATGCATATTAGATTTAATTTATATCAATATTTTAGTTTAAATAAATGGTAATAAAATAATAGGGACCATAGGGAGTATAGAGAATTCCTTGCCAAGGTCTAACTGATGTTACGTTTGGGCCACATATAATTGCTGTTGAAACCGTCTATAGTATATTACAGTATACTATAATAAATATAATAGTATGCAGTATTTTTTCACTGTGGGCTCCCACACAATTTGATCAGTTAAATTCTCTTGAAGGTTATAATAAATCTATTGTTTTTGTAATTCATAACACTGTTTAAATTAGATCAAAATGCACAACAGGTAAAATTCTTAATAATATGTTTTATTTAGTATTTTAAAATGTTGGTCACGTCTCGGGTTAATTATTATATGTTTTACCCTTTAAACCATCATGTCATTATGCAGTTTTTCTATGAAATCTTATAATCTTTTTATGTTGCCGGTGTGGATGTCTATGTAAGAACACATCTGAGCCGATCATGAGCCATTAACACCTTGAATTTTAAAATCTTATCTAGGAGAAGTTTCTATCCCCCGCAAAGACCATATAAGATGTGAAAACTCTGAAGACACAGAAGTGTGAGAAGTGCTGAGCTTTGCCTCAGTTAGATTCTGACACGACTGGAGCAACTTCTCTGTGCCAGTTAATGAGCCACCATACGGTTTAAATAAAGTTTTCTTCAACTCCTTTTCACAGGGGCTTAGAAAGACCACTTCTCCATTTTACAGATGACCAGAGTGAGCGAGAGATGGCTGAACATTATCTTGCATTTAAACCCAAATATTTTATCATTTTCTTTACCAACCTCTTATACCTTCATCAGTGAGCTCGGTTATGCCGTACATATCTTTTATTCAGCCATGTTTCATTATTTATATTAGTAAGGCCTATCTGCATATAAAGTATATCCATACTAGTCAACCGTATGGATATTCGTTCCCTCTTTTCCATACTCTTCCTAAAGGGCCGTTCACATTATAACGATAACCATAACGATAACTATATTTCCGTCCACACCAGCGGATGATAACATTAACGTTATGTTTATTTCAAGGCTTTATTTCAATTTCTCCAAAATATGACAGCGAAGGCTGCATGCTCTCTCTGAAGGCTAAAGGTGCGCTCGGATGTAAGCATTTATTTTGCTAGCTTGCTTAGACTCATAAGCGTTACATATATAATGTCCTGTAAACGCATAGCTTTCCGACCACTAAAGTCTTTCATTCAGACATAAAACCCGCATTGCGATCACCTATAGGCAAACGTTTCCGCAAGAAACTCAGACAGTATGTGTTATCGATCATCAGCTGTAACGTTAACGTTATCTTATCATTCTCTGTAACTTTAGCATTATAGTCCCCGCTATTCTCCTGAATAAAACCTTTTTTTTTACAGTTACTGAAAAATGTAAACAGCGCTTAAAGCAAAAGTTGCACTGTCTTGTATCGAATCTCCAGACTGTTGTGCTTGTTAGGTGCCAGCTTCTGTAGATAAAGTGGTTGAGAATGACGCTTTCAAACACCAAGGTCACGGGTTCAGTCCCCAGCGAATGTGTGTACTGCTAAAAATTCAGGATTCGATTTTTGATTAAAAGTGTCTGCCAAATGCATAAATGTAGATGTTGCTTTATTTAGCTCATAGTTCGTGCTTGTGTTCTCAAGCCAGCTGCATGTCTGTGCTCATCGTTTGAATCATTTGTGCTCTTTTGAGATGTAGCATCTGGCATGATTCAAGTAGAATTCACCTCCTCCAACAAATAATTGGCATCTTTTCTGGTCATTTCCACGGAAACCGTTAGTGTGCCAATGTTGTGATTTTCTTTTTACCAATATCTCTCTTGCTCAGAATTTCAATGGAAGCTTCAAACCATAAGCATCTAGGCACTTGCAACAAATGAGAGACAAAAGTAAAACATACTGTTAATGTTTTAACTTTCTGGTTTGTTGAACGGCAGTCTTTTTTTTTTGCAAGCAGTGAAACTTGTTGTTGTAGAGCAGAACTCTGTGCTGACTTTTTTTCTGGATGTCAATGCAGATTTTTTGAAGAGCCTTCCAAATACTGGTATGCTGAACCGGCTACAGCTCTTTTTTTTAGAGTTGGCGGCCAGGGTTTCACTTCAGCTTCTTATATGTGTGAGACTATCCGGCTAAAACATGTAGCCTTTCCTAATTACTTTGCCTCTCCTCTGGGTTCCAGCCTTAACCAGTTTTACTCCCATTCCCTCCCAGCATGCTTTGAGGCGGTTTTAATGAATTTTTTAGTGCCCTTTGTTCTCATCATTAGGAGTTTGCAGAATCATGATGAGGAGTACCTCTCCTAAAACCTCCCAGTTGGGTGTTTCCATCCAAGCTAAGAGATTTAAAGTGCTACCTTATTCCCTGCACTAAATTAAAATATCAGACGAGCCATGCACAGACTGATAATTTTAAAAGCCCGAAGCCTGGACGGTTTTCATATGACTCATCTGTGCCAACACTTTACTGACTTTCACTTATAATTTTTGCCACGTTGGAACATTCATCCGGGGTGTGCACTATACTGTGATATTAATGCTGTCAATAAAAACTTGGTAAAGAAAAAGCCCAAAATTCTATAAAAAAATTCGGGCATTGTGGAGTAATTAATTCAGCCTCGTATATTATGATTAATTATCCATGAAATTATCTCTTAATTATATTCATTGACAATTGGAAAACTCATTATGTTTCCAAAAATAGAATATCGAGCAAAATAAAGTTAACTTTTTTTTTAACCTTTTGTTTGAAATGGCTTATTATTATTAAAGGGGAAAAGTTATTCCATATCTGTAGAAATGTATTTGTTCTTATTAACACGAAGAAAGATATTTGGAAGAATGTAAGGAACTTTCAGTTCTGGGACACCATTGACCACCATAGTAGGAAGAATATAGCATCATTATTTTGTTTTGGACACACCAAAAAAATATATTTTGAATAATGTGGAAAAGCAAAAAGTTCTAGGGTGCCTTTGACTAAAATTGTTATTTTTTTCTACTGTGGTTGTCAATGTTGCCCTAGACGGCGTTATGGTTACATCAAATATGCATCATTATATATACTTTATATTACACACGTTTTTTATCAGCTATATCATTGGACAGTTTTTAGCATTTAATTACATATTGTTCAATTGCTAGTGTAATTTGACAAGTAATCCCACCTATGATGCCACCAGCATCCCATATAATTCTAATTTAGCTAGATAGTATGGCAGACATTTACATACATCATAACTGTGATTCACGTTTTAATGCTTAACTTATAAAAAAGATCAAATTAACGTTTCTCTGAGAGATTTTCCAGTTGTTTATTTTTAACCAATGACACGTGAGGCTAACAGACATTTAAGAGAACATGTAATTTTGGCTCCTAAATTAGTTAAACGTTTGTAATTTATTGTATTGATTAGTTTTTCTCTGTGGTTACTTTGTGTAAATTCAGTATATCAAAAAAAAATTTTATGTTAAGTTAGAACTTTAAAAAGTAAAATGTTGAGCTGTAAAGAAAGTTTTGTAGTGGAAGCTTGGATTTAAAATGTATACAGATTTGATTAACACACCAATATTCAGAGATATTTCCGGGTTTAAGTCATAATTGTTGGAATCAGAAACGTAAGAAGCATATACATAATTGTCATGAAACTACTGGCCCTATGTTCTTGCACTTTTCTATTTAGCTGCCCTGCTTCAAAGGGACAGGAAACCCCTAACAGATTTGCCTGTGACAAGCAATATGCAGAGCTATTAATATTGCAATAAAAGTATCTATTGAAGCGTGTATTTCAAGTTTGACAAGTGAAACTACTTTTTACATTTTTATTAGATGTGGGAAGGAATTCCCTAGGTGTCAAAAGAAATTTCTGCAGTTTGTGCTCTTCAGGTTTAATTGACTATTTTGATTTTGCCTCTTTAAATGTTAAATCTCCCTCATATTTTTAATGGCTTTGAAAAAGCATCTGCTACATGAATACATCTAAATGTAAATTGCTAATATTACGCTAAGAAAATAACTGTTTTCCTTAAGAAAACTTGTTAGCGCCATTAAGTCATTCAGGATCGATGGTATTTAACAGTGAAGATCTCCACAAACGTGAACGTAAATGACAGCGCTCTCCACTGCCAGACACTTTTCATTCCCGCACATAAATCGCATCTCGCAAACCTCTGTCTTTTCTGTTCAGACGCAATTATTTATACACAGCTCTATATATTCAGAGATAATATAATTCTCCCATCTAAGTCTACTGTGAAATCAGATATGACAGTTATGCTCGGGGAGAGATTTAGATTGCATAATGTTGTGTGGTACAATTTCCTCAATGCTTGCTCATTTATGAACCACTCCTGTGTACCACGTTTCACATTCTCGGTGCGTTCGGCATATTTCCCTCGAGGGCTTTCTAGGTGCTTATTTCGCTGACTTGAAAAAAGTCTTCTCCATACTCTGCTTTCTTCCATCTATACATTGGTTTCCATATCTTACATATTATATATGCAAAGAATATTTTCAACTTGATCTGAGTTAAGATATGTGGAGGAAAAAGTTAATGCTGTGTTTATGAGTCTTGGCTGTTGTACAGAATCGGTTCATTTCTGCACATCAGTTTTATTGTTCATTGCATATATATGATTTGCTTATACTGCATTAAAGCTTAACTTGTTTTTATATCTGTTCCTTTGTTTAACTTCTCTTCTACAAACTGTTTTTTCTTTCTCTGTCCACAGGTCTAGAGTGTTGGTGCAGATTTTAATTATAAAGATAGACCCTCATATAAATATATACTTTTTGCCTTTCGTCATGGTATTATGTTAAACTTGCTCTATATCACCAAACATATTCTACACAGTATTTGAACTACATCTTCCATTTTTATTGTGCCGCGTATATCAACTCTTATCGCTATTGGAAATGTTTTCATTTATCTTACAACTTTAATGGAATCTAATGGCATTTTTTACAACTCTATATCCATCCATCTAGTCTGGATATAGAAGCCATGGGCACCAAAAGAAGATAACATGCCATTTAAATGTCTATATGTATCTACGGTATGTACTCATATAAGGGTTACTTTATCTTCTATTAAGTTTGATTCCCTTCCTTTAACTTCTCTTATCCAGGCAGAAAAACTTTGCCCGTGGCATCGAGCAGCAGCTCCCGGATGGTATGGTGGTGGCATCCGTACCGACTGAATCCCAGTGCCACGAGGAGCTGTCCGACCCAGTGCCTGATCCAGAATATTTAACTGGTAAGAACCCTTTTTTTCATGTTTAAGCATGTTACACTGTATAGTCATAATATATTAGTCAAGACCTCAGTGAATAAATCAGTTCAAAAAGTAATAACCAGGACAGAAGCTTAATTCATTTGGTTCATTATTCATTTGATGAAATTACTAAATTATACCAAGAGCTTTTTTGTATTCAGTTAGTTGGTTAAAAATATTTGAGTGCTCTAGTAATCATTTAGATATTGTAGCTAATGCATACTGCTACTTCACCTGCCACATCAATAACTGGGTCAAAGACTTCAAATTGTTAGTCAAGGAATCATATGAGCTTGAAGTCCATATTTTGAAAACTGAATTATGCTAAAGATGCTAAATAATGAAGGATATTTGAACTTATATCCAACTAAAATAAATGAACAAACCATGTCACATTACAAGCGACTTTGTCTTTGCAAGTCGCCAGGGGTTGGCGGTGAGGTCTGCCATTAACTTCCGTGGATTATTTCTGTTAATTATTTCTGATAAAAAAAGAATCTAAGAAGAAACATTATGCCCCGTTCACATCACAAGTGACTTATTTTGTGTAATTTGGGCTTTAGAGCTTAAGTAGTTACTTTGCGTATGGTTTGCACTTAAAAGTCATTAAAATAATTGAAATAATGGATAAACAACAATGAACAAAGGCCTACCTATCAACACTAGCAATGCATGATTAAACTTTTATTTGTCTAGTATGCCAATCACCCACCAAAACTTCCTTCTGCTAAATAAGTTTTATTTTAACATTTAAACATAAATCATCCAAGTCACCTGAGTCAACTTATAAAGTACATTGGTTAAGATGATAATGTTATTTAGTCTTGCAAGTCCAGATAAATCATTATTTCATGTCGATAAATTGTTTATCAAAAACTTGTGGTGTGATGAAAGGAACCTACACGCTTCTGTGTCGACCATTCTGGCTACCGAGGGAATTTACAGCGATCACAATCACAGCTGTTTACGTTCCCCCTCAAGCCAACACAGACCAGGCACTTAAGTAACTGTATGGTAATATAAGTTAGCTGGAAACTGCGTACCCAGATGCAGCGTTTATTGTTACGGGGTACTTTAACAAAGCCAACTTCAGAACAATAGCTCCGAAATACTTCCAACATGATCACCATCAACATGCGTGGTGACTGTGTTTTGGACAACTGTAATTCTGCCTTTCGGGACGCCTACAAATTTGCTCCCCCGCCCACCCTTTGGCAAATCGGATCACTCCTCCGTTCTGCTCCTGCCTGCTTATAGGCGGAAACTGAAACAAGAAGCACCCACCCTCAGGACATTTCCATGCGGGTCAGACCAATCGGACGCTTTACTACATGACTGTTTTAATCAAGTGGACGGGCAGTGTCTGATGATGACATTGAGGCGTACTCAGATACTGTAAAGTGTTTCATCAGGAAGTGTGTAGAGCATAGACCGCGGAACTGGGGGGGCCAGGGGGGCCACGGCCCAGGCAACTTTTGTACTCTGACAAACTATCTTATATGAACAAAAGCCTAAGTTGTATCCATGTTTTTACGAGCCAAACAATACTAGTCACCACGCAGCTTCACTCACTCTCACCAACTGCTGCCCATAAAAAAACTCACACTGACTGCTTGAAACTAGTGTGCATTGTTTATCAACTACGACGTTACGTCGACGTAGTTACTAGGTCTGTCATGTGTGAGCGTCGTCGCAAGCTAACGGCGGGCACCTGTTTATCCGCTGGCGGCATTACCAGGCTGCGACAATGAAGGGACAGAAGTCAATGTCAGATTTTTTACAAATAAACTGGCAAATTAAAATTAGCACTTGCTCTCCTCCGGCTTCAAGCCAAGCTACCGACAGCCACAAGTGAGTGCTGCGGGGGGATCTCACAAAACCCAATCAACCTCAAGACCCTGCTGTGCTTATGAAGAACAAAAAGGTACAGGGGACTGGGTCTTCACAACGAGCAAGATCAGTTCAATATAAGTGGTTCAATGATTTTAACCGGCTGACATTGTGTGACACGAGCGGAAAACTTTACTTGTTTTGAGGGTGTGTGTGTGTGTGTGTGTGTGTCTGTGCGGCTCTGCACATCAATCTGATAATAATGTCTTGACTTGTGATGATAATGACTATGATGTTGATTTAGATTCAAGGCAGCAAGATGAGTTGTGGTTGTGGACTGGATGTACTTTATGTGTTTGCTATAGTTTCATCTGTGAGTTTATGTGTAAATTGGCTTGGCCTGTTGTGTGTGAATGTTATTGTCTGTTTCAATGCGTTTGCGCCCCCACCCCCTCCGCGTGACTTGAAATTATGCCCCCCCCTTGTTCAGATGCGTTCCGCGGCCTATGGTGTAGAGGATGTTGTACAGACAAAAACAATCCCCATCTTCCCCAACCAAAAACGGCGAATTAACAGCAATGTTCGAAGAGCCTTGTCAGCCTGAACATCTCCCTTTAAATCCGGAAACATTGACGATCGAAAACAAGCCAGTTACAATCTCAGGAAATCCATCAAAGCAGCCAAATGACAATATAAAAACAAAGTTGATGAACAATTCAACACCAACAACGCAAGAAGCATGTGGCAGGGTATCAATAACATAACAGACTTCAAAGGGAATAAACCAGCTACTGTAAACATTGTGGCCTCTCTACCGAACAAGCTTAATCATTTTTATGTTCGTTTCGAGGCACACAGTACCGCCCACACAGATAGTGCTCCCGTGGCGGCTGCAGAAGAGGTGAGTGCACTCTCCCTTTCTGTCGCGGCTGTAACCAGATCCTTTCGACGGATGAATATCCGCAAGGCTGTGGGTCCCTATGGCATCCCAGGTTGTGTTCTCTGAGCATGCGCATTCCAACTAGCCGGGGGTTTTCACAGACATTTTCAACCTCTCCCTTTCTCTGTCTGTGGTTTTCCTCATGGTTAAAAAATTCCACCATTGTAAAATAAAATCGCATGCTTGAATGACTGGAGGCCCGTTGCTCTGACACCCATCTTCAGCAAGTGTTTTGAGAAACTCATCAGAGACTACATATGCTCTGTCCTGCTTGCCTCACTGGATCCGCTACAATTTGCATATCGCAGCAACCGTTCCACAGTCGATGCTATTGCCTTAACCCTGCACACTGCTCCCTCCCACCTGGAAAACAAGAACACTCATGTGAGAATGCTGTTTGTGGACTACAGCTCCGCATTTAATACCATTGTGCCTGCCACACTGGTTGCGAAGCTCCAGATTCTGGGACTAAACAGATCTCTGTGCAACTGCATCTTGGAATTCCTGACAGGCTGAAGTCAGGTGGTCAGAATGGGCAACAAAACTTC
This sequence comes from Barbatula barbatula, assembly GCF_947034865.1. Taxonomy (NCBI): domain Eukaryota; kingdom Metazoa; phylum Chordata; class Actinopteri; order Cypriniformes; family Nemacheilidae; genus Barbatula; species Barbatula barbatula. The sequence continues at coordinate 24,681,620 of NC_136764.1, forward strand.
ATCCCCGCTGACCCTCAACACCGGTGCTCCGCAGGGTTGCGTCCTCAGCCCACTCCTGTACTCCCTGTACACACATGACTGTGCAGCCACACACAGATCCAACGTCATTGTCAAATTCGCTGATGACACAATGGTGATAGGCCTGATCACTGACAAATATTGAGACGGCCTACAGAGAGAAGGTGAGTACCCTGACTAAATTGTGTCAGGAGAACCATTTCATGAGACAGAGCAGAGAACACACACCCATCACCATCGAGAAGACACCTGTGGAGCAGGTAAACAGCTTTAAGTTCCTCTGCATTCACATCACTGAGGATCTCAAATGGTCCGCTCACACAGATGCATTGGTGAAGAAAAAACACCAACGCCTCTTCTTCCTGAGACAGCTGAGGCAGTTTGCTATGAGCCCCAGAATCCTCAGAACATTCTACACCTGCACTGTAAAGATCATCCTGATCCTGGCATAAAAGCCTGGTTTGGAAACAGCACCACTGGCAACCGCAAAGCTCTGCAAAGGGTTGTGCGAACTGCGCGCCACATTGTGGAAGGTGAGCTTCCCTCCCTCCAAGACATATACACCAGGCGGTCTATAAGGAAAGCCCGGAGGATCATCAGTGACTCAGGCCACCCGTCCCACAGACTTCTATCTCGGCTGCACTCAGGAAGACGTTTCCACAGAATCCGATCCCGCATTAGCCAACTGAGGGATAGCTTTTTCCCTCAGGCTATCAGGCTAATGAACAGTCAGAACTAATACCCCTAAAGCATACTCTACTTTACGGTATGACACACACTGCACTTTAACTCTTACACGGTTCAAACTAGACTATACGGACACACTGCACAAATACAACAATCTTATCTGCTACCACTGGATACCATCCGGTGCACATCCATGCCCCTAGCGTATCCTGTACGTATGTATGTAAATAGTACCGTTATATGTAAATTGTTTCTGCACTTTCTGGAGCACGCTCTCAAGAATTTCACTCACCAAGACACTTGGTGACTATAAAAGTAATTTTGTGTCAATTCGCTATTTGCGTCTGTCCATTCCACCTAATTGCATAGTCATGCTCTCCACGTTTTGCTTTGTTTGCTAAGTGCAAAAGACTAGCTATACAAATAAATATCAAAACTAATCTGCCACATCTGGGAAAAGTCAACAGGCCTGTTGGATGCCATTTTATCACTATGGATACCACTACTACAGGCACAATTGAGGCAGCTAAAAGTAACAGGCTAGCAGCAGCACAAAGAGAGCACAGAGAACATAAGTTCTAGTGCCTGCCATAATAGAAACACTTACAGTAAGAAAGTCCCTTCTACCATAACAATGTCAGGCCATTCAATGCAAAAACTGACATGTTATAAAAGATACGAAAAATAAAGAGCGCATTAACAAAATCGTATTTCAACCCGCGGGGGGATGGGGTCTTCTGGATGTGCTTCCTCTGTCAGGACTCATTAGAAGGCCAAACTGACAAGTTTCTGGAGCATACCACTGTACACGCTTTTTGCTCGCCAGCCACTTGCCCTGAATACAGAGGGGTCAACTTTTATGTTGTTGCTAATGAGAAAAAAATAGGGTGGAGGGGGAATTCTTGTCCTGTCAAATGACTGAGACTTCAAAATGCTTCATCTTTCATCAGACGCTTCTCCTCTGGCACCAACCCATATGAGGCTGCTTGGAATGAAGGATTATAGTCCTATAGTTACATTGAAAAAGGAACAGAATAAAACATATTCTGTTTCTGCCAAACAGAATAAAAACTTTATGTACTTGTTGTTTTTCCCTTTTCCAACTCCCACAGTTTGTTCATTGATCTTGTCGTTTAAGTACTTTATTTAAGCATCCCATACCTTAAAATTTGTTTGTGGTTTTGTGCTCGTTATGCTCCTGGAATACTGAAGTTTTTACACAATGAATTCTACTCCTGCATTCAACTCCAATTTGTAATCCAGACTAAAGGTCACGTGTGCGGGATGGTAATGCGCGGGTTCTGTAATATCGCCTGAGCTTCCAGAGGGGGCAGGTGCACCTTCTCTCAGTGAAACTATGTCTGACAAAGCTGGACTTCTAATATAATGGCCGTAGCATCAGGTGAGACTTAGGTGAGGTCATATTGGACACTTGAGGGAAGATTAAACTGGTAATCACGCTTGAGCCATCGGCTGTGAAGACGTGGGTTATTTTTCCAGTGCCGTGTAAACCACTCCAGGCCTGGTGTATGGACTCTATGAGGCAGGTGGTTCAAGATTTCCAGGCGCTCAGATTCATCACCCCTGCACCTGATGCTCAGCAAGCTTCACCATCCCAAGAACCTCAAATTATCCCTAATGCACGACTCATTAGTCATATTAGACATGTCTATGCCATCTAGATGTTTAATTACATCTATAGTTAAGCTCTCCGGAGAGCATGTCTCCAGTCCGGCCCTCACAGCGTTGGCTACAAACATGATTGGTTTCATTATTTTGTGTGTCTGAGATACGACATCTGATTGCAAATGTGTCTCTCTATCTTACTTTTTCGGTTGGTCCAAGCCTGCATGCTGTTATATTTTTCTGTAAAACACAAAACGAATCCTTCACACAGCTTTTTAACAGGTCCAAAAGGATTTAAAAGCACTTCAGAAGTTGAATTAAAGTGTGTTGTTGTAGTTGCATTTTGTGTGTTTTTTTATTGTTTGTCCTTTTGTGTTCCGCGGGCAAAAGAAATAACAGAATGACAGAAAAAGAATGACATATAACAATTAAAGAAACACTTCCAATGTCCTTCTCCCGAGGTTCATACAGTAGGTGTCCCCTGTAATGAAGAAATGTGTTTTTGTTGCTTACTCTGGCACATTCTTTGCACCGGCATTAAAGAATTGGGGTAAGAAATGTCTGCGCTCTTTAAGAAAAGCTTTTGTTCCCCGCTCATGCCCTTAATACATCATACCGGCTTTCTCCCCCGACTGTCTCGACGCATCAGTTGTGAAACACACCTGAGGTTAAATTAGTCACTAGCTTTGGTAATTCGGTACGGAACGGCCATGTGGCACGTACGCGAGCGAGTCGTTGAAGTTGTTAGGCCTCCGCCAAGCTCCCCTGCTGATTTGGGCGAGTTGTTGCGACGGTCAGTGTATTTGTCACTGTATCAGCACTCCTGAAGCCTATCTTCCCAACCCTCTCAGGGCAAGACATTCATCTTTCTATTCATCTTTGCCTTGGAAGTCATTCATCATCCGACCAGAAGACTCCATCAATTATTCCAATGGGGAAGAATGCAGGCACAGAAGCTCTGAAAAGCAAATACATCTTGATTTAATTGGAATGCAGGTAGAAAGCACACAGGTGCTAAGCAGATTTCGTGCTAAATAAAGCGAAGGGGGAAATGGTGACTCGCATCCGTGCCCACAGACGGAGCTGTGTTGCGAGTTGGGTTATCGGGGTTAAGCAACACTTGTCTTTGTGGTACAAAATGCGCCTGGGTCTTCTTTCAAAGGCGTCCGCTCTCCGGCGCAGTTTCGTGGCAATGTGAAGGAAAATTCTGAAAGGAATCACTTCAAAACACACATTACATGATGGATAAACACCACAGGTGCTACGGCTTGCTGGCCAGATGCCGGATGGTGAGCGATGGATGAATAGATGCCATTGATCATCAAACACAAAGAGGCTGACTGTAGAGAGTCGAGTAAAATGGCTGACACAAGGATTTTGTTCCACTTCTTAAGAATTAGCTGTGGCCGGCCAATCTACTGAATGCAGCTCAAGCAGAGAGCCCAAAAGTGACATGGTCCAGATTTAATCGGATGGATCCAATCAAGTTAGGCTTTTGTGAGCGTTCTGCGGCGCTAGTAAAGGCCACAAACATAGAAAAAATGACATGAGATTTTTCTGTTTCAGATTCTGTTCTTTCATCGCTTCTCATGCCGGGGCAGTCAGCAAAGATTCCTAATGTGTGCTAGTGGAACCGATGGATATCTTAAGTGCTTTTGGCTGTTGGTATTTGCACTTGGTGTCTGTTTTATTTATGCAAATCATGTTGCGATGCAAACACGCATACATCTGCACTGAATGCTTGTTGGATCATGAGATACAGTATATTGAATAGCGTATATGATTGGCATATTAAGGATGCCATACTCGGCTGCAATTCCGGTTTGGTGCAATCCAGAAAAGGCTCTTTAAAATGCCAAAGTGCACACAGCGCGTCTAGATGAATGCCTGTTTAGAACTGATCTATCATTAGATTATCATTTGATGAAGTACCGCCGCCATGTTTGATAAAAATCCTGCACACACATACTGTATATCTTTTAAATACATTTAATTTACCACTTGCTTTCTGCAGTTGGAAAAAATATTTTTTTTTTGGGGACACTCGTTTACGCTAGTATATTTTTTATATGTGACCTTGCTACGAGTTTTTCTAAACACCATGTCTCCTGTGATGTAGCACTTGTTGTGCCTGGTATATTGAATCTATTATCCCTCAGTATTTGAGAGCCTTCAAGATATTAACTTTTTGGAGTAATAGGTTCATGTGTTTTTTGACCTGGCAAAGTCTGTATTTTGGTAAATAGAGCCTGAAGAAAAATTGTTCATAAATAATGATTCATATTTAAAAAATAGACACAAGCTTACATTAAAAACATTAGCATGTTGATCCAGGACTTGACTTCTTTGCTTGTTTGCGAGAATTATTTTTTAATGAATCAATTCAGTTCAATAAACCACAAAACAAACTCTGGTGGCTTTCAGGGTTGGTTGCGTGTTTGTTTATTGTGGCCTCAGAATACAGTTTATTCTTGCTATGACAGGAGCATCCTCGAGGATATTTTCTTCACATCGGGAAACCTCTATCCATACTTTATTAGTCCTGTCAGTAATTTGAATTGTAAGAGGAGGTCACACCTTCAGGGGTTCATTTTCAGTCGGTTCCCAAGCGGGTGGGATCAACTCAACATTTTTATCATGCATTACCTAAGCAGCTCAATACTTATTCTTCCAACATAATGCTTTCGAATAAATTCAGATTTCATATCTTTTGTCACATCACACCGTCTGTGTCATTATTTTTCCCGTGTTCAGCTTTGTGCATTCAAGTAAGGGTGCGTTTCCCAAAACCATATTCAGCCAACTATGGCTGCAAGTTCTGTCTATATTTCTACTATATAACTCCCAGATTTCCCATTATTGCCAGGATTAAAACATATAATATATACAGTTTATGAGTAAATAAAAAAAAGAATGCAAACAAAACATGTTAGAGACTAGAGACATACATATAGTTGACAGACTAATAGGCAACTGTTTCCTATGGTGAGATTGCTAAAAAATAACAATGAAGACAAATCTATAATAATAGTATAAAAAAATGAAATATTCAGATGATGTTTTTATTTTGCTATCACACCAAAGGAGACATATACGATTTATTCGTCAACTACCCATACACATAAATATATATAACAGACACGAGTCATATACATATAAATACATATATTATGTACTGCATTCTTTTTAATCTTTGTTACTTCTTCGTGCTTCTCAGAGACAACACATGTGCGAGTTTTATTTATTCTGTGTCATTTGTCACTTATTCATTCACAAGATGTTCAATTCGTTCAGTCTGCCATTACACTGCAGTCACCGAATGCCAAGAATCTTCTCTAAATGTTCATTCCATTCCGAGTTAATTGGAGAAAATAAGCAGTTTTGCTCTTTCCACACATCTCTGCTGTAATTAAGAGAGCGTTTCTCACCTCCCGACATTTGACTTGTTTCTTACCTTTCAGGCCCCCATTTGTTACAACAGTTTGTAGTTGCTAAGGCAATGCAACATTTCTCATCCCTCATAACCCACCCGCTTGTATAACAAACCAAGTTGAGCAGTTTCCCATCATCGGTGATAATTACCCCGGAATTATGCAGCTGGAATCCAGTTGTAGTGATTGTAGAAGACGAAACAAACCTTTCTGCGGCTAATTGGCTTTCCTAATTAATAAATAATCTTTCTGTCATTTTCGTGAGTGTAACTAAGCATCCGTGGACTAACAAATTAGGCTTATTTTAACCAGCATCGTATCTGCTCGTAAACGTCCAGACAAATCCGTTATTTCGGAGCCCAGTGTGGCATGTACACACAGCAAAGAAAATGACGCCCCATTAAAATTCAATTTTTGGGTGTAGCCTTCAATGGTAATCACATCCAGGGTTTCATTTATTCTTTGACACTGATTAATTGCATTGAATTACCGGAGCCGTTTCCCGCTGTAAACGTCAATTAATTAGCCCACAACATTAGATGTGATAATTAATTCGGTGGGTGCCACAGCATGGGTCCTGAAGCCTCGAAGGGCAGCCCTTCAGATGCCCGCGGCCGGCCCGACCACCCGCAGCTCCGGTGTCTACACAAGTCTGGAGATACGGAGGTAATGAGTTGAGTGCAACTTGCAATACCGGCAACATGTGTCTCTGCATTGGTTTCTGTCTAGTTAAACACACGGACCCCAGCGTTGGTGTCAAACGTGCGCTCTCCCTGTAAATCTCGCTGGATTGGAGAGCCCTTGTCGATCGCTGTCAGACGTCTGAGTGGCGCTGGTTCATTCCTCAGCCCACAGTTTATCTCCCAAAGTCCCTCTCAATTAAAATGGCAGCATATGGCCCAGTGACCAAAGCTCAGAGGCTATCGGCTCACATGTCCTGAGCTTCTGATGGAGAGCCCCCACAGTATAGCTGGAAAAGTGTGTCACCTTGATCTTTAAAGAAGTGTCCCTTTCTCCTGTGACTATTTTTGGAACAGAAAGATCATCTCGGTGGAAAGTTTCCTGTTGGCCGAATTGTTAACTGTGCTAATTTGTTTGCATGACTTTTTGACTATTTTACTAGTGCGCTCGGTATGTGTCTTTCTTCATATCTGTGAACAAACATTTATATGAAAGTTGAGAGAAATGTTATATCTAAAGCACCTGGCTGGGGACATCATTGATGATTTAAAGAAGAATTTATAGAATTTCTACAATTTTCTGCTTTAACTCAGTTGCTTAATATTATTTTTCTAAAGAGGTGTTTTTTTCAAGGTAGATATTTGCTTTTATTCCAGGTTTGGTCCAGAGGCAATATGAACCATTCGTAAGTTATCTTGAATTCTGCAAACATTTACTCTGTTTGAGCTTTTTAACAAAGCAACATCCCATGGGACAGCACGGTTTCCATCTCTTTAATATCTCAACTATTAAGTATACTGTAAAGAGTAGGATAGACATTAGACCAACAGCTAATTTCTAATGTCTAATGTTTAGTATATAGACGTTTTATTGGACACGCTCGCCTGGCCTGAAGATAATTTCCGGTCTGTGTTTGGATAATGACAATTTGATGTAATTTATATTAATATTTAATTGTAGCCTATATTACCTAAAAATAAATAAAAACTTCTCAAGAGTTATTGAATTTTGAAATAAAGTTTGGGCCACGTAAAGTTTATTTATGTTGTTGCAGCTGAAACCGTCTATATAAATAAGTGCCATAAAATCTTTTAATTGCCAAATGTACATCCATACACAGTTCAAATGAAACATCATTTTGCAGAGTTGTTTTTTATCTGATCTAACCTGTAAATATGACTTTTGCTGGTGTATCGATATTAGTTGAATCATTAACATTAAACACAGATTTTTTTTTACTTTTTTTAAAGCCAGAGGTGAACAGGGGTCATTTATTTTTACTCTACTTATGAATATTTTTCAAGTATCTGTACTTTAAAAAGTGTTTTTACTTCGCTACATCATAAAGCATACTGCATATCATACATTTAATCCAATGCATCTTATAAATACATTTACACTCTATTACACATATGTGGTTGGTATATTAACACTTTTTTGATTTTTTTCTTAGGTACCCTCAAAAAATGTATACGTCCTAGATTAGAGTACTAGATTTTAAATGTACATTAGTTAAGTATGAAAGGCACATATATTGGAGTGAAAATTACGATGTATTTAAAAAAAAAATTCACAGATACTTGAAAATGTACTTCTGAGTAGTAATACTTGACTACTGTCTACTGAGAACTTGTTTTCGGTCAGCTAGTGAAACAGTTTGACTTAAGTCCTCATGTTCTGTCATTTCCCCTGTAGTCATCCATTCCTCGGCTCATCTGAGAGTGAAATGAAGCACGAGGTACAGCTGTTAATGGGGTTTCATGAGCCATACGATGACTGCTACCAGTGGTTGTCGCCATGAGTCCCCCAGCGAGAGGATTGTTAATAGCAGGATTTGGCCAGACCATATTGAGTTATGGGCTGTCGCCTCACGCTTCTGAGCCCTGGGAACGCTCAATATCATATTAAGATGTTTCTCTCATCTCGCCTTTTTAATGTACGTCTGTGTGTGCTTTTCCAGCTCTTGGAAGAGGATGCAAACTGGTGTCTGTTCGTTTAAGTCTTGTTATTCTCCCCGCTTTGATATTCAGATCATTCATGGATCTTGATTGTTTGTCTGCATGCTTGATCATTCCCTGCTAATGATGCCACCACCCAAAGGCACGCGGCAGAATGGCACCGACGACTCTTGCCTCTGACCTTGTGTTTGTGATGTAAACTTCAGTTATATTAATCATTCTGTCAGACAACGAGAGCAAGGCACCCACAGGGTAAAAGGAGACATGGCCCTTGGAAGCGCAGTGTTTTCGCGGCGCGAAAAGAAAGTACGACTCTGCTTGTTATTATTTATCTGAGCTAAGATGTGCGCCACACGGACGGGGGCGCAGTTTCCCCTGTAGATGCTTTTAAATGGGAAACCGTGGGAGGTGAGGAGTGCACGAGCAGCACATTTAGAAGCTTATTCATCACATTTGCACCGCGTGTCAGAAAGCTGTCTGCCCTAGAGAACACAGACGCACGTGAATTTCAATGTGTCGTTTTCCACACAAGTCGAGTGAAATCAAGTGGGGAATTCACTTTTTATTTGTGTTATATACATTTTTATGAGTCATTTTGTGTTGAATAAATACAAGGGACAACACAAGATTAAGTTAAAAGTGACACAAAATATGTTTTCCTAAACTAGGCACAGAGATCGTGCTGTTTTTAACACAACACTTTTTGGAGTGCAAAACACTTTTTTTGGTTTTAAAGAGATATCAGAACCGGGTTGGAAAGCAGTATGATTTGATACCGCACCAGCGCGGTGCGGACAGGATGTGATTTGCTTTCGTGCGATCATCCAGATGTGCTATATATGGAATAAGGTGGGGTTAAATTGATACATGGCTGTGTACTCCCTAGATGGCGCGGCGTGGCTGACAGTTGCTATAGGAGATGAGATGATTGATTACACTACCCGCCCAGCATATGGTGATATGCTAGATTGTAGCTCACAGGGTAACCACGGGTAGAAAAGCAATGTTTCGTATGTTAAGGAGTTTCAGATGATAAATGAAGAACGTCTCGATGGATTTCATTTACACAATTCTGAAGGGTTTCTATTAACACGTCTATGCTTGATTTTTGTCTAGGAATCACGGTTGTCTTCTTAACAAAAGTCATGTCGGTTAATGTATGGTAAAAAACTGCATATGGATTCATTAAAATTAATTTTTTTAAATACTTTTTACTGTGGAACACAACACAAGATGCAAGGCTAAATGTTCCCCACGAGTATGGATCCAATGGAAATGTTTGAGTTCATATTGAAATATTTAATAGCAATTGACTTTTGATTTCAGAGTTGTCAAATCTGAGGTCCGCTAGTTATATTGTTGATGTTTCTTCTTCAAGACTAATACAGACATTGAAGAAACATCAGAGACACTCAAAATGTCTATATGCTCTTCTTTTAATCTCATTCATGTCTAGGAAAAGTGATTGAGAATTATTCAATATTTATTCAGTATTATAGAAACATCAGATTTTACTTAAATTGCACAAGTTCTTTTCGTGCTTTATCAGTACGTACCCTGATCCGATGTCGCTTTTAAATCACAGTATTTGAATTAAAAATAATGAAATGAGTTACAAACAAAAACAAACACAGATTGTTTTCATATATCGTCTATCAATTCTAAAAAAACATGTGCAGAATAATGAAGGATCTTGCTTGAAAAAAGAAAAAGAAAAATATAATGGCATTTTTGAAACAGTTTTACAAATTCAGTGTGATTCAAATGGGATAAACAAACACAACTCTGAAGAGCACTTCGAAGTGAGAACACTCATTTTCGACATCATTCCAAACCGGAGAGCTTGAAACACATTGTGTTTTGCAATTCAAGAACTTCCATCCGATCTCTAGGGCTACCATTGAGCGATACATTTTTCTTTGGGAAGTTGCACTTGTCAAAAATGATATTTTTAATGTAACGTCTTTCTCGTTCTCTGTATTTATAGGTATGGTAAACTACAGTGAGGTCACTGGCTATCCCCTGGTTCAGCACTGGAAACTGAGGTCCATCATGTACCATGTGAAGCTTAATCAGTGGACTCTCTCTCAAGGTAAAACAGTCTCACTCTTTACTCATTTTATTGGCCAAACATTTATGACGGTGGGATGAAAGGCTAGCAGGCTGCACATTTATGGGTCTGGTGGATCGGAACAACCTCAAGTCAAAAACTCTTCTGCCTGATGTGAAGGTGGGGCTTCTCAGAGCTTTTTTGATTTTAGATAGTAAGTGTTTTTAAGAAACATGTCTCCAGCTGGCGGATTAAGGCCAAAGTGTGTTGTGTTGTTAGTAAAAAAGAAGTCATTGTTTTAGCCATGCTGGTGGTGCTTTATAAAAGGCAGCAGTGTTAAAAGCAGCCAGAGTTCAAGTCCTGAGTGCCAATTCCATTTACTGCCCTCCTCCACTGTCACTTCCTGTTTGTACTCCATTATCTTGTCCAATAAGGGCTATTACATTTCAAAACAATTTTAGGAAAAAAGCCCCCCAAATACAAAAAAGAGACGGTGCATTCTGGCCATGCATTTGCACTATGAGCTCAGTCGCTTAATTTGTTTAATGAATGTTGTATATTTGATCAGTGGATGTCGGATCCCAAATCAGTTCTAAAAGTAATATGCCTACTCCTTATTAATAAGTGGCTTGAATGGCCTTTAAATTTTTATTTCCTTGCTCTCCTTCCTTGCACCATTTCCTAACATCCCATTACCATTAAAAGTCTTCATTTTTCATCTGACTGGGAAGTGAAGTTTTTACATTTTCAATTCAAATGTTCATGTTTTACCACTTTTTCCTGTATTTTCTGCATCTTGGCATTTGAGGTGAAGTGCAGACCGGGAGAGCAAGTGAAGTCATGCCTTAAAACCTATAAAAAGCTGCTGTCGCTTAAATTCCATCGCCTACATCTGTATACAGAATAATATCTTTTTATTTGAAATTTGGAAGAAATATTTTCAGTGAAACAATAATGATAATTTTACCTCAACACATACCTATAAACAGTGCATTCGGAAAAAATGAAAATAATTTTGAAATGGTCCCTTCATGTTTTCTGTATAATTCTCATTGCTGGTTCTTGTTTGCTAATGCATTTTATAATGCTTACAAACACTACATTAGTGATACGTGCTACCACTGTTTCATAAGAAATGTTTATTGGCGTCGATATTGTGTAATTTTGGACATTGGTTGTATCATTCCTTTAAGCATTCTCTGAATACTCAGAATATTCCGTTTTTTTATTAGATGGGTGACATTCTTTGCCACCATGCAAACCCCTGAAACGTGTTGCCTCGCAAATATTTCAGAAGTCTTGTGTGCAAAGTGCTTTCAAACACTTACTTCATATTTATTAGAAGTGTTGGTAAATTTAAATTCTGTGACTAAAAGCCTGCACTTCATTTTATGAGGGAGAAGAAAAACAACTAAACCAGTTTTTAGAAGGTCAAACATCAGCCTACACAAAAGAGCACAAGATTTCTGCAAGGCCTTTTTTTGTTGATCTTTTTTTCGTCTTTTCCAAGATAACTGCGTTTTACACAGAGCACTGACAGAAAATATTTTCTCTTGCCACGTTCTTGCAACATGCTTTGTTATTCTAACTGTGCAGTGAGGTATAGTGTAACCGAAAATGAAAGTTTGATAATAAAGCTTGAAATATACACGTCTCGACATATTTTGAATCTTTTCCCTCCCGTTTGGTCTATTATGCCGTCTTCCATCTTCTTTACTGAGTCGTGAAATGGGATGTAAAATTTTATGTGATACTCTGAAACCTCCCCCCTTTGCGAAACTAAATGACATCTCCTTCCTTCGCCATCTTTTCAGCTTTCAGTTCAGCGGTTCACTCGCTGGATGGGGCCACGCTGCGAAGTGACTTTGTGTCCATTTTAAAAGAGTTTGGCAACCATTTCATCCAGGAGGCAGTGTATGGATTTGAGGAGTCCTGTACCATATGGTACCCCAACAAGCAAGTCCAACGCCAGCTGTGGTTGGAATACCAGGATATCAGCAAAGGTAAGCTTAAACATATGCATTGTTGAATAATATTGAATATGCAGGTTTCAATTTTTTTAGGTTATTATTGTAAAGATAACAGCCGGCCTTGTGATGTACATAAATAATGTAATTAAAAGCTATGTAAGCAAATTATACACAATCACATTAATAATTTAAGATGATAATGAATTTAAGTAGCAATCCATCGTCTGGACAGGGGCACAGAACGTTTGCCAAGTGCACCCAAAGTTTGTTTGTGAGAACATTTTAGAAAGTATTTGGAAAGGAGCAGAGAAACTAAATCTCGATACAGCCCCCGGAGGCTAGTCACATCTGTTCAGCCAATAAAAAAGGGCAAGGGCAGATGTGAGCAGGCTTGCTGGCTGGCTAAAGCTGAACACAGGCCAACGCTGCTCCATCCTCAGGAGGCTCCTGGGCAGCCTCACCTAGTTTTTAAAGACTTCAGCTCCACTCGGCACTCAGCTGAGCCCATGTTTATGTCAGTTTGGCGGAAATTTAAAAGGTAAGAAAACAAAAAGTGAAATGCGCTGTTCGCAGCGTTCGTATAGGTTTCGTAAAGTTGTTATTTTCAAACATGAAATTACTTTATGTAACAACTTTTCTCAGTCCCTTATTGGACAATTCTCCAGTGTGTGTTACATCCGCTTGTTTTAAAGTCTGCTGTTACTTGGCAAATATCGCCTTTTGTTCTACATTTATTATGTTTCCTTATACAGTATTTAAATAAAAATAGCATAACCTTATTAGTTAAGTGGCTGTAATTTCACTAATAATATAAAGTTTTTCTATTCTTGTACAGAAATTTTCAAATGCTATATTGTGCCAACATTCCTTTCATAATATTTTTTACAGTGTTCATCTGGTCTAGACAGTTTATAGAGAGCCAGGCATTGTTCAGGTGCCTATGCTTACGGCTGTCTCATCAACCACATGCCCTTGTGCATTTACGAAATAGCAGAGCTTTAAATATGGACAAATGCATGGTTATCCACACAGGCATTTCTTCAGGAACTGTGAAATAAGCCCCAAGGTTGTCCAACAAGACGTGCAAAAGGTCTGTGCGTTTCTACTCTCAATGAAATGAGGTGATGAGAACAAGGGGAAAAACAACAAAAAGAAAGCTGTGGGTGGGCCGTGGTGTAATAATGTGACTTCTGGTCATAGCAAAGATGTCTTTGTTTGGAGCTAGACAATCTGTATCTGAGGAGTCAGGGATCAATATATTTTTCTAATCACATTCAGTGAGATGGAAAGCATACAGTGAGGGAAATAATTATTTGATACCCTGAGGATTTTGTAAGTTTGTCTACTTACAAAGAAATGAAGGGTCTATAATTTTTATGGTGATTATTTTAACTGATAGAAACCAAATATCAACCAACAAATCAGGGGAAAAAGATTGTTATAAAGGTTATAAATTGATTTGCATTTCTGTTGGTGAAATAAGTATTTGATCCCCTACCAACCGGCAAGAATTCTGGCTCCACAGATTGGTTATGTGCCGATATGGACCACAGATAAGTCCTCTCACTTTAAGAAATTACTCCTACATCCGTTTGTTATGTATATAAAAGATGCCTGCCAACAGAATTTGTATCTTTCAATTCAACCTCTCCACTGCTATGGTCAAGACCAAATACATTTCAAAGGATGTTAGAGACAAGATCCTAGTCCTGCACAAACCTTGAATAGGCTACAGACAGAAGCTTGGTGAGTAGACAACTGTTGGTGCGATTATTTGGAAAAAGAAGAAATACAAAATAACTATCAATTGCCCTTGGTCTGGAGCTCCCTGCAAGGTTACCCCAATGGGGTAAAGATGATAGTGAGAAAGGTTAAAGACTTTTTACTACACGGAAGAAGATTGCTAATGCATTCAAGACCATTGGTAACTCCCTATGTCACAATATATTGAAATCCTGAAGCACCCACAAGGTCCTCCTGCCCAAGCAATTTTATCAATTTGATGAATCATACAAAAAACAAAGCAAAAGAATTATGAGTTTTATTAAAACTCTAAACTCGTTTAAGTTCAAATTAAAGTATACCGATTTTAGTTTTTCTCATCAAATTTCTTCCAAGACCAGATAATGCAAGCTCTGCACATTAAATATTACACTGTTTTAGCTCTGTTGGTGGAACATTGCATTGGCAGTGCAAAGGTTTGCGTCAGCCCATAAAATGCTTGCAGAATGCATAAATATAAATCCACAAATGTCAATATTGTCTTACTGTGTTAATGAATCTCATTTTTGTCCTCCACCTGAGACTAATTTACTTCATAAAACATAAAGTAACTCCTTACTAAAAGAGCAACCGTATTCATCTGGTCTTTGGTCTTTTACTCATCTTAATCACAAGAACAAAACCAGTTCCACCAGAAAGACCATCAGCTAGACCACCAATAACGAGCAAACCCCAACAGCTCGTCTACAAAACAGCCCAACGTTGAAATGTTACCACAGATTTGTTGAGGCATTTAAAGCCATTTGTCTTTTATATGGTAGGTTTAGTGTCTCAGACAAAGTCAGATAAATAATGGCCTTCTCACTACTCTTTCAGCCCAGTAACTCCAACACCATTGTTATCCTTGGTTGAATCGACTATGTTGCCTTCTTCTGAAGGACATCACCTTGCTATTCAAAAAAACGTTAGTCCTGCTGATAGATAGCCTTAAATGACTGAGTTTTCTTTTTTTACCTGAAAACGCCATTATTCTTCATTCTGCCTCTGACTCTGACGTACCACCATTATGGCATTAAATGAAGAGCTAAAACCAGAACAGGCTGTTTTTCACACTTTCTTATTTATTAATAAGATTTATATCCCTCAGTGACATTTTGAATTTACATTCCACAAATTAGTGCCAATCTACGCCTGTGACCTACGAGACCAACAGATGACTGTAGGAAATAATGCAGATGCTGGATGTTAGGCAGGTGCTTGTGGACCGCCTTGAGGAAAAGATGCGACATGGGGCAGGGTCTTAATATCTCCTGTGTCTCAGTTAAAGGTCCTGCTCTTCGGGTATGGGTAATGAGCTCTCTGGAGACTTGAGTGCTAAGCCATTCTTGTACTCCTGCCCTACATAGCACAACCCTCAGACACTGAAGTGTGCCACCTAATCATTTTTGAGGGTTTACTGGAGAAATGTCGACCACACAGCTTGTGAATATTCATAGATCAGCCGAAGGAAGTGAAAATATTGGACTGACGCCTCAGCAGAAATTTATGCGAAATGTGCTAATTGTTATTTTAGTGGAAAGTCGCTATTTTTGGGTATTTTGGATTTCGTGAAAGCTTTTTTCTCAGAAGATGTCTGAATAATAGAAGTTGGATTTCTCATTCATGAGTTTTGGCATTGAGTATTTGTGGTAAAGCTTTAATCGGTTCCCAAATCTTTTTGTGATCATATAAGGGTTCCCTCAAAATCAAGCATATAGTGCAGGCAGATCTAACTGGCATCAGCAAATATATTAATATTAACAAGATGCACCACTGCCATTACCGTAAATGGAGAGGAATTGCACTGCTCAATATGGCCGCTCTAGCGAAAGAAAGTCCTGCCTTCCAATAAAACGAACCATTCATCAATCAGTAAAGACTGACTATTTTCTGGAGCGGGACTCTCGTGAGGTGCTTGCCAGCCTGTGCGCAGGCAGAGTAGATTATGTGACCTCGATAAATTTGATTTTAAGCTTAGCAAACCAAAGTTATGATTCATGTCATGTCTAATTATTCAGCGGAAAAATACTGTTTAATTGTGACTTTTGCCAGCGATATTAGAAATATCTGCCTTCCCCCATTCAAGAAGATAGGACTGTGGGCTTGCTACGACTTTAATAGGTGCCTAGAGGCGTTGCAAACATAGCCGCCAAGTGGCACGTCTTCAGAAAACAAACTTTGGCATCAGCTGATCCACATCTACCAAAAGTTTGACGCTATCACAGCTTCCGTTTTAAATTCATTCAGGTATCAGCAGTTTATCGTGTTGCTCACTAGCACATTACCCTCCTCCATCCCCAACTCCACTTCACGTTTACAATCAGACTTTCTGATATTCCTCTTCATACATCTCAATTACAATTGAAGGTGTAACACTTAAATGTCCTTAAGAACTTATGACATCTGTTGACATCTAAGGGGGTTTTCGCTGCGCTCCGTGCTCTTATTCATGCTGGCTGCTTTTGCCCAGAACAAAACCATACCGCTAACCTAAACCTTTTGCTAATTCTCAATCATTTTTGATGACATGTGATCCGGACAGAACTATCCTGTATGCATATAAGGTTAGCAGTTTTGTGTTAGAAAAAGAAATCAAAATGTGTGAATTGTACCAACAAGTAGAAGTTTCATCCAGTTTTCAGTATCACTTTAATAAATAGAACATATTTGAGACCTCCTCCATTTTCAACGAGATTTCTCTCTGCTCTCAAAATGTGTGAAATGTAGCAACAAGTTTTCATCCAGTTTTCAATATCACTTAAATAAACAGAACGTATTTGAGACTTCCTCCATTTTCAACGAGATTTCTCTCTGCTGTCAAAATGTGCAGTCAACCGAAAAGAACAGTGTATAGTTTTCGCATAACTTTCTTATAAAAATCAGCTGCAAGATGCGTGTAGTCTGAGGCTGTATGTTTAGTTACGTATATGACTCAACTTGCACATTTGACTGAATCGCTCAAAAGCAAATTCATAGACTGATTTAGAAACTAATTTGCCAGCTGGGTTTTCAAATAACTTGAAAGCCAAGCAAAAACAGAGCTAGATAGATTTAAAGATTGATTCACTCCATACTTTGTGAGTTTTATTGATGGAGTCTCCTCATATGTTTTACTGAGATACCACCAAAATGGCTGTTTGAAGACAGGCGAAACTAAACATATAATACTTGACTTGATGATCAATATATAATTGATAGTAGGGCCAACTCGACATCATAAAATTCTGAAACGAAGAGATGAAATATAGATTGCGCAGACAAACTGTACTGAATTACAGGGCACCAAAAAGACACAAGAATAGTTTTTATGACAGCTATTGTACACCCACTTCACCATCCATGACCCTGCATTTTTATTCCCTGCTTTTCTCTCGCCCCCGTAGCCTCTCTTTTCTATTACACGCCCTGTGTGACAGCAAGGTTAGAGGGTAACAGCCCACCACTGCAATGCCCATTGCTGCCTGAGGCTGAACGATTGTGAGTGAGGAAAGAAAGATCAGGAAACCTGGGAAAGAAATGATTCTTCCCAGCGCCCGAAGATGTGTTTCTGAGATTACAGAAATAGAGAGATGATTAAAAGATCGAAAGTGTGTGGAGATGCTCTCTCGGCCTGAGATGCCATAGAGGAGCTCCCTGGGGTTCCACCTCGGCAGGTCAGGTGCTCAGCGCTATCTGTGGTGCAGGTGTTTGATGAATGAGCTTTGGATGCTTTGCTGTAAAACAATTAAAATCTTTAATGAATGAATTTCTTTATTTGGGGTTATAAATTGGGATGGTGAATATTAAAATCCTACAATATAAATATCAGTGAGATCCAACAATGAGGTCACCAAATTACATGAGCTGGACATATTTGAAACAAAACGGAAAATGCATTGGCCTACTTGCACATGTTGAACCTGTGTGTATTGAACGAGTTGTAAGTGAATAAGGCCGGAAGTTCTCATAGTTGAGGAAACACCTTTAAAGGAATCATTTCCTTTAAAGACCATAATTTGCTCACCCTCATGCCATCCTAGATGTATGTGTCTTTGTGTTATTTTCACGTACAAATAATTAGATTCTAAAATGCTGTCATCTTATCTTCTTATATAAGCAACGTATCAAAGCTCCGAAAAGCACAAACAAATACATCCATCATCCAGTAGTAAAAATGACTCCTTGTCAATACCTTGTGTATCAACATATAGCTCCAAAAATAAATGAATAAAATAATAAAAAATATTTATGGTTAACGTTTTGTTTATTTGGTCGGCAAATTGAATGGTTGCGATGTCAAATCGCCCTCTTTGCTGCCTGTATGTTATGTTTCATGACTAGTTTTTCCTTTCTCATCATGAGACTCTAAATATGAAATGTTTCATTCACGCACTTGCTTCAGAAAACACATTAACGTACTGGAGTTATTTTTTTACTGGAGTTTTATGAATTTAGAAAATGTGTTTTCGGAGCTTCATCATGTTGGCTTTCATATAAAGTAAAATTATTTGTATAAATAGTTATTCGTGTGCTCAGCTCAAGTAACAAAGTCATTTGGGATGGCATGAAAGTGAAAATGAATTTTCTTATTTAACTATTTCTTTAAATGTATTTATATAAGTCCGTTAGCACTAAAAATCTAATTCCCATTGCATCACATTATAAGGAGAGCAATAAAGAATATTTTTTAATTTATATATTTTTATTTTAGTCCAATTCCAATATGTTATTTCAGTCTGGATATTGTCCTCTGAATGAGTGCTCTGTGAGCTAAACTAAAGCTTAATGCAGGTCTGTCATGCTCACAATATCTAAATCAACCTAAGGGTCCAGAGGTTCATGAGATCATCACCAAATCTCCACTCACTTCTGTTCCCCGTGATATTCAATCATTCATTCGGGGTCCCCTTCATAAAGTTTCATGAGAAACTAAGCTGATGACATGACACTATTTTGCTCTAAAGACCAGTGGACCAGTGCAATATTACAATCGCTTAAAAGAAAAGAAAAGCTCAGGGCCGTTCTGAATAAGACTAGGTCACTCCCATAAGAAAACTTTAGTAAATTTATTCCGGGCCATGGATTCTTTGACTTCTCCCTTTTCCCAGTTGATCTTGTTAGTGCTTCTAAAGTGCAGAGAGAAGTGGACAGAGGGTTTGTTAGAGGAGCATTAGTTGGAGGTCCTAACCTTTAACCAGAGAGCATTGTCTTTCATAAGATGCGAAAAACCACCGAGAGCCCTTTGGATCTCCTACTAGACAGAGACAAGTAGAGCACAGATTTTTGGATCTCACCTAGTTTATTGCTCTTCTCCACTCTCTTACTCTCTCTCTCTCTCTCTCTCTCTCTCTCTCTCGTTCTCTCTGACTTTGATTAAAAGGAGAAAGAAGTAAGCTCAAAACTTCCAGTCTAGTTTTGCTCGCGGAGTTTTGACTGTGTGGTCACAGATGGTATACAGTATAACACTTATGCTTCAAAGCACACTTTTATCAAATATGAGGTTTTAAAAGGAGTCCCTGAACTTTAGGATTACTCCCCATTGTGAATTAATGAGACCCTGGGACACAAATACACACATCTTGTCCACAGAGACTTCAGGGTTTGTTTTTATAGCATCCACTACAAAGTAAATGTGTAAGCCTTTGCTGCACAGATCTTACCTTAGGGCTTGGCAAACTTAAACTCAGTTTTTACACCTTTTCAAACAGCATTAAAGATTCCTTTTGGTTCATGTGTTAGCTCTGAGGCTGGCTACTGTATACAGTATACACCTACATGTCAACTACGTATAAACAGATATGCATTTCTGTCTCGCCCTACAGATATTTGTTCAATTGGTTGCCCTCCAAGCATGAGAGTAATATAATCGTCAACAGACCATTGATGGCTTTCAAATAACTAAAGCCCATAGACCATTCAAAGTAAAGACCCCTTCAATATGTCCTGCCCATGCCAAACCTTCTGTTTAAACAAAAATATAGTATAGGCTTAAACAGTAGTCGCTAGACACTCTGCAAGTCCATATACAAGATGTGTGTGTGTGTGCAGGTTGTGATGCTTGGTTTAGTGCTCCAAATGAAGAGTGATGAGTAAGGTGTGCAGGGCTTTTTATCAAGGACGCTTGTACTTTGAAGTGTGTCTAATCAACACAATCCAGCTCTTTGATTGGCTAACACTGATCCATAGATCACTGGTTTAACTGCCGGTCTGTGGAAATGGATTTCCATTGCCAGTCTGCTGCCTCTGTAGGCAAAAAAGATTCCTTAAAACATGTGATGTAAGACAGTATTGAAAGTTAAGATTAAAGAGCTAGAGGCTCCACGCAACTAATTTATTTTAACCAGCGCTTCTTGGCCTAGTTGATGGAAGACATGCCTTTGAAAAGTAGGCACTTTTTTTTGGTTTGGCTGCTTTAAAAAAAGATTTTCCTTTCATTCAAGGAATAATATTTCAGGGGGAATTTGTGTACATGGAGACAATGATCAGAAAGTTTGATTCAGTCTGAAAATGTGGTGTTGTTTCAGCCCACGGTTTGGTAAAATATAAACACAGTGTACCCAGCTGTGGGTCAAAAGATGCCAGAATAGGTTGATTTAAACCCAACGGGTGATTATCCGTGTATGACCCAACCATGGGTTGAAACAACACAGCATTCGTTTATGCACAGTTTTTGTTTCTTTGCAAACTTCTGGTAAGTTACAGGACTCAAATTACCCACAATGCTTTTCGAAATTAACATACTTAACATTGTTTTCATGTTAGGCAACCTAAAAACATAATTTAGCAAATGGGGCAGACAAAACACCTACAGTATTTAACTTAAAAGTAACTAACTTCGAATTTTGAATACGTTGCGTGAAAGGTGAGTCACATTGGGTTGATTGCCAATCAGCTGTATGTAAATTACCAAAACTGCAAACAAGAGTTCTGCAATCCCAAAAAACTAAACAGTAAACTAACAACTCCTGTAGCCCAGAACAGCATTAACAGCATTCAATTCCAAGCGAACACACATACTGATTTAAAAATGATATCTTGAATGTGCTTCAAAATGCTCTGGATACAAGAATCTGGTTTAGTGCTGATCCTTTATCATTCCCTTATGAAACACAAATATGGGAATATAATGGAGAATATAACGCATAATAAATATCACATTTCCATCTATTGGAACCAGGTGCTTCTGTAAATTGTCAATATATGGAACATGGCAATATCGTATGTGTTATTCAATGTATTGTAATTTTAGCAATATTAATGAATTATTCTATATATTTTCAAATATATTATACGTAATTTAATTTATGAACACGTAATAGGAATAGCTACAGAGACAATTTTAAAAATATTTTCAGTAATTCACTATTTTACGGTGTTTGTATAATGTAAGTAAAATTATATTTGTATTCTGTGAACTACTAACAAAATTTCTCTCAAATTTAAAAAGAAAGTATTGTTTCAATTTGCATTTGTTTGCAGAAAACTAAACCTGGAGAAGCTCAAGGTCAAAATAAAAATATCAGAAAGGATGCTTTGTATTTTTTGCTGTCAGTTACCGAAGTGAAATGGCCACAATAAATCTAGTGATGTTTATTAAACGAAAATTTGTAATGTTCTCCATATTTTTTCTGCGGCTGTATTTACATCAGCGTTCAAGCATCACATTTTAGAAACTACAGTATAGTACCCAAACAAGAAAAGTAACAGTGGTTCCAATTTTAAGCTCACCAAGGTGGACAGAGACACACCACATAAATGTCACCGAAACATTCGCTCAGAATTCAATCATCAACTTTGTGACCCTATCTTAACAAACATTGTGAGCTTGGCGGTGCTAGAACTCATGGCAAGGCTGCCATTCAGAAACCTCTTGACTCCAAGGCCAGCCGCAAAAAGTCATAACCTGGTAAAGAAGCACAAACTATGGACCCAAGTGGAAAATGGAAAAGTAATATGGTCTGATAGGTCATCTTGTACACAGTGTTCAACATCTGGACCTCAGGGTTGTGGAAGGTGCCAATTGTTACTTGTGATGGGGGATCTATAATGGTCTTGCCAGAACTTTGGTCCAGTAATTGGTTCCATATGCAGTTGTAGGCTATAACAAGCAATGGCCATATGAGGCCATTTAACAAGGCATTATGTAAGCTGTGCTTCAAACACTGCTACCATATTCCAGGAAATACGCCTTAATATACACAGGTTGACATGTTCAAGAGTTAAACCCATGAGACTGCACATTAAGTCAGTTTATTTGCAATATGCAAACTTGTATCATTAGGCTGCGATATTTCATTGCTATCTGCATTTCAATGTAATGTCTACAAAAACCCATCGTATAAATTACATAGCTTAATTATCACGATTAAATGGCTGATTATTAGAAGGGAGACTTGTTAAGCTTGTGATAAATAAAAGATTACCAGAATGCCAAATAGAGGTTAAATAGAAACGTCAGTCCGATGTTTGGAGATGATGATCACAATTGTGTCAGAAAGGTCCAACCATCCGGCAGATCTCTGCAAATTTAATCATAATGAGCGGCGCTGATTCTTCTTTCCAAATTAACATGGGGATTTATATCTTTGTGTCGGACGTAAGCCACCTAATGGATGTCCTAATTGATACAGAGCAATAAAAACAGGATTGCAACTGGCAGAGAGCAGCAGTCACTGAGGAGAGCGAATAAAAAAGTTTAAGAAATTAAAGATCATGAAAATTTTGCCTACGCTTTCTAACCTCCATTTTGTGCTTGGATGCAGCTAAATTGCCCTCTGCTGGTTAGTGTTGGTACTGCCGTCTTATTTAGTGCTGAGATGAGAGAAGGTTTGCTAAGCGAGGACGTTGTCTGCTCTCATTGCCCTAAAATTAAATGTATTTTTTGGTCTGAGCACTGCATGGACTAAATGAAGTCTTTCGAGTCGATGTAGTTGAATCATTTTATATTGTGTCAGTCAGGTGTCCAAAACACAAAGTCTCTCTTAAACGAATAATGCAATTTTATATCAGCATGTGTACAAATAAGCTTGTGTGTATGCTATACTAGTGAAAGCTTGTGTGTATGCTACAAGTGAGGGAACATGTCAAATGTCCTCATACATTTACAAAATCAGACTTAAATCTGCTGATCTCCACAGGATTGTGTATGGTTGAGGTTTGGGAGCTAGACATATGTAGTTCTAAGTCTGATATGAAACAATGGAAAGCTATATTCAACATTCACAATGATTGGGATGACCCTTTAACTTGTGCATCGTTGCTGCCGCACGCACCATGAACAAATCGCTTTAAATGCTATATGAGCATTTGGGCGCGCCGGACGGCATCCTGCGTCATGTCTACAACTCACAAAAAGTGCGCGGTTGGGTCATAGAGATGTAGGTCATAGAGATGATAACTTCGGAACGGAGCGCAGTGAATGTCTTCTGCGCACACGGTTAATGTACGACTGCGAGTTGGGTTACTACGTTCCATATAGATCAGTGTTTCTGTGATTATCAATGTAAGCGAATACACTGACAAAAAAAGGTAAATTGTTACTTAAACTTGAGATTTATACTGGGGCACGACGGAGTATGTACTGTCATGATTCTGCCGCATCATGTCATGTTTCTCTTGGTCTAGTGGCAGGAGCATGACAGAACCTCATGTTTAATGTGGAGAGAGGCAATTATTGTTTATTTGGCTTGCCATATGCTCTCTCCGGTCTCGTCTCTGTTCCCATCCTTTCGTTTCCTCTATTGCTTGTTAATTAGTTCATACCCTACACCTGTTCCCCTCTTGACTTGGTCCCTTAATGCCCTTGTGTCTTGTGCTGGTTCATTGTGGTTGTTGGGTGAGTTCCTGCGTCGAGTCGAGTTGAGGTTTAAAGTTAATTTTAGACTTTAGTCGTTCTGTTTTGTCATGTTATTATTTTCCTGTGTTTTGTTATGTTACCCCCTTGTGGGTTTTGTTTAGTATTTATTACTGAAGTATTGTGTTAACCCCTCACCCGTTGTCTGCACCTGGGTACTCTGTCCTTATCACACCCACCGCGATCATGACAATATGCAACATATGCTCGGAGCAAAGCGAGACCGTCAGCTTATGGCCCAGCCCAATTTATCCCCTGGAAAAAGCCTCTTTTGATGCTCCCTACATCAGACTTTATTTGTCAAATGTGTCTCTCATAATTTGCATTCTTATTTAATGCAAAAACCACCTTAAGCGTGCGTAGTTTAACTTTTGTTGTGAATTAACCCTCTGTGGTCTGATGTGTTTTGAGGCCCCTCAGACGTTTTAACATGCCCAGACATTTGTTCCTTTTTCAGTAGTTTATAAACGCATTAATGTCTAAAGTCATTTGACTCTAATCTTGACAATCATATGCAAGAAACATGTATGCACATTCTTCCAAAATTCGCCGTTTCCATCACTCGTTTCTGACGCTGTAGTTCAAAATTTGCATTAAAGCAGACGAATGAAACAAAGCTTATTAGATGGTCTGACTAATATTATGAAACATTGTTATTGCTCTGTATGCTTGTGTATGATTTAACACTGCTGTTAATGTGTGTGTGGGTGATGCATATTCCAGCATTGATGAGATTCCAGTACCAGCCAACGCTCATCTGGTTTTAAAGGCCATTCAAGAGTGGGCGTCGTATTTCAGCGCCCACAGTAATGCCAGCTGACTTCATTACATCTAGTCAAAGGACATGTCTATCACTTTCACTGCCAATCTCTCTGCTCTGACAGATGGCCGTCAACTGTGAAAAACAGTGTTAGGTCCTTCATGACACTGTGATTCAGTTGATTACCTTCATGTGGGTTATGCAAGAATGTAAATGGCCCTCATGCAGATTTAATATTTGAAGGATGTGATGTATCATGTAAACCCAAAGCAATGAAGATCTTGGCGATGGTCATTACTTTGTGTTCGTTCTGTCTGATTTATGTATTTCTTTTTGATATTCAAAAGGCACAATGATTCACTGATGGGAGCGTTAGACATCTACTCTTCGGTTTTGCATCACAAAGAGTTTCGTCCTGTAGCATTACAGTGACACTAATTCTTGTAATGGTTCCTGTCTCTTTGAAAGTACGTCTTGTTGAGACGTGTTATTGTTTCTGACGTGATGATATGTCAGCTTTTGTCTATTTAAAGCTCTGCTGCGTGAACGATGTTTGGAGAGGCGTCTTGTTGAAAGTCAATCTTACCCTGCTGGGCTTATCTTTACAAGACAAGAAATAAACACTATAGAGACTTTCAAACCATTTGCTGTGGTTTGTTGTACAATATAGTGTTTTATTTGGTTCGTGAGCAAAGTAAAAAACACAGACAACCACTAAGCGCTTGTTTGTGTTGCTATACCGTACACATGTTCCTTATTTTTCTAACAGTTGGAGACTTTAAAGGGAATTTTACAGATAATAATTTGAAATAAAATAAATCTTCTACCTTCGTATGCAATACAACGCTGTTACAATGAGGATCAATTGAACACAATTAAACAGAAGTTTTTATAGATCCGTTCATAATTGACCTTTGTAAGAGAA
This sequence comes from Barbatula barbatula, assembly GCF_947034865.1. NCBI lineage: Eukaryota > Metazoa > Chordata > Actinopteri > Cypriniformes > Nemacheilidae > Barbatula > Barbatula barbatula. The sequence goes on from NC_136764.1 coordinate 24,707,319, forward strand.
GTAGATGCATAAAAGCGACATTCAGCCCGATTTGTTTGAATTACAATTGATAACATGAGACATTTGGCGCTTTTGATTTAATTCATATTTATACGGTTTTGATTATATTTCAATTCAGAATAGATTCAACAGATTATTTATCAACATTTCATAAAAAATATTAGTTTTGCAGACATGGAATCCATCTTTAAATAAACATGCTGGAAACTGAAGCCCTCCAACTTAAAACATTGTAAATGTTCAGAAGTGAAATTCATTTCAGAAGTTGAAATTCAATTCAGTTCAGAAGTTGAAATTCATCAACATGTTAAAGATATGAAGTGGTCATAACAGTTCGAAACAGCCTTATAAAAAACATACACAAAAAGCGTTTGTCCGGACAGTGCTTAGCATATACAGTACATCATTTTTGTCGACGTACGGCGTGTTGTTTCAATGGAAACGCCAGTGCTCAAGCGTTTTTTTCACGCACAGTGTATCACGGTAACCATTGTGTATCAGGGGGTGTGGGGTAGGAGAAGAACCCAAGCGCAGGCAGCAGTGCAATAACGAATAACTTTAATAATATAAAACAAAAGACCCACGATGGGGAGTGAACAGGAAGGTAACTAAAATATAAACATGAAACAAAAGACTTCCCACGATGGGGCAAAACAAGAAAATCGAATTAATGGACTTACTTAACGAAATGATAATGACGAGTCTAAACAATAACACGACAACCAAAACACGGCAAGAATCCAACAAGGTAAATACTCCAACAAGACATGGTAGCATGTAACAAAGCTGTGTGCTTGAATGCGCGGGACGCAAACAGAGGCAAAACATTTTGGCACAGGACAGAACACACAAGGGCAATATACGGGGAACTTACAAAGGATAATTTACACAAGGCAGGTGTGGGGAATTAAACACTAATGGAAAGCTAATGAGGATACGAGAGGGGCGGGGCCAAAGACGAGACCGGAGAGAAAGCACATCATGTCATGACCAACAATAATGTGTTTCTCGACACACAAAACATGAGGCCATGACTCTGCCACAAGACCAAGAAAGACATGACACGATGAGGCAGAAACATGACATTGTGCCTCCGCTTGAAAGAAAAACTCTACAACTGGCGTTTTCAGCCTGCGCCTGGCATTTTCAGAAGCGTCTGTGAATCTGGAGCCTAAAGCAGATGATGGTCTGATCTAAGGGAGGGTGTTTTTTTTTAACGCGAAGCAACTCCAAAGATGGTGACTTCTTCAAGACGAGAAGTGAAGTATGGATCTTCTGAAGTAAAGCTTGGACATTAAGAATCGATCCTGAATCGATATCCCTTTGTTAAACTGAAGATCGATTAAAATCTGAGAATCTATATTTGTTACCCAGCCCTACATTGATATTTAGTCAAATGGCAATTTTTTCCCATACGACAACACACTATGTAACAATCGTGTCTATCCCCAGCCTGTTTTAGGACCTAATTTAGTCACTTTCCCTCCCCTGTCCCTCTTCATCATCCCTGCACCTGGATTAAAAGTATTGCCAAAAATGAGCTTGCTGGGAGTTACAACACTGTTTCTCATAATGTCACCTCGTCGCCTTTTTCGTGTGTGCAGTGAGGTTTATATTGCATCTTTATACCATGTTACATTTTGTCATCTTATCCACGCTTTGCATGGTTTATCGTCCTCCAAATATAAAACAATCAAGCCGTATCTGGGTTGTAGAATCAGTATCCTTAATTTTGGTCCTGACCCTGCAGTGCATTTTCTCCTAAAGGGATTGCTTGGGTGTCTTCACGACATTCATCATAAATGCCGTCTCTTTCCCCTGTGCACCAGTGGGTGTGGGATCAGCCCGGGGTCTGCTATCCGCTGTGGCAAGGGCTCTCGTGGAGATAATTTGGCAGTATTATAGCAGAGAGACTATTGGAAAAGGACTGTTAAATAATGTATACATGCCTGCTCGATCTCCGCAGTCGCTGTGTGTTCAATAGTGCACGGCCTGTGGGTGGGATCGTGAACACATACATTCAACGTCCGTGACAGGCGTGATATGATGTATAATGCATTTGGTATTATTACACCTGGCAGAGGATAGTGATTAAGTAAAGCAGGCGGTGGTTTTGCCGTTCTGTAACTTACCGCAAGCGATGGAGAGATGTTTTTTCTCTGTGTAAGCAGAGAGAACAGCAGGTGTTGCTGTAAGAGTCGGACCGCCTGTAATGGAGTCTTGAGCAGCCTGGGGATTTGGCTCTGAATTCCGTTAGCGTGTCTTAGATGTGTCAAAATGTGAAAATCATGCCGTTCTCTCTCTAGGGTAAACTGAGAGTATCACTGATTTAGCAACCCATGGATTTATGATTTTCACCCACCAAATACATTCAAGAACAGTTGATCATCAATAGTGTGAACGTGGGAGTATGTGAGAAATATTGGCACTGGTTCCAAACACAGCTGTCGACTAAACATGTTTGACGGGGTGTAATCTTAGACCGACTGATCGGCTTTAGCGTTTACACTTCCAGAGCTTTGCATAAGAGCATTTTCTCTCCTTTGTACCGACATAAAAATGTACAGTGAAACCAAATGTACAAAACACCAGTTAGAAAGAAGAGAACCACACAGTGGGGAGTGTTAAAAGACAGAGCTGATTTTAAATATCTGCTTAGTCACCAAAGCAATTATTTTACTCAAGTTAAAGGAGGGGTGTGTGGGACAGGTATGGGAATGTACCAAATGTAAAAAAATTGTATTACAGTAAAATGTATGACACTCTTAAAATGAAGTTGCTACAAATGGTTGTTTACAGCGATGCCACAGAAGAACCATTTCTGGACCCCTGAATAACCATTTACTCAAAGTTTTTATAAGAACTAGTTATTACTTATTGTAATCTAAAGAAACCTTGGTAACACTTTACTTAAAGCCTTTATGCATAATGCATTATAAAGAGTTATTAACGGGTATGGTCCGTTATAATTGTAATACAATAAATGTTGTTGTAAAAGATTATAATCAAATTAAAAATGCAAAATGTAACACTGAATTTATAAGTGTTATAATGGAACTGTAGCTACAGTTATTCTTTAGACATCACAATGCATTATAAGGTGCGTTACACATCCAATTAATACATTAAAACTACGTTTATAATGCATTTTAGCTTTAAGTTAACCGTTATCGAAAACTTTTTACACTACAAAGAACCTTTTAAACAGAAAGATTTTACAGATGTTGAGGGTTGTTATGTTCCAAATCTTGTTACTATTTTGCTTGGATGGATTTTTATGATGAATGATGAATACTAATGTACAAAACATCTCATTACGCTGTTAATGTGTCTATCCATTACAGCCTTGTTTTCATTGATTTGAAATTGAATAAATGTATTTCTTTATTGTAAGTAAAACTATTATTTTATTATTTCTTTGTAAACAGTATATTATATTAATATGTATTATATTAAGATATAAATTAATTAGTGTATTAGTTACAATTTAGGAAAATTTAGGCTGAATGGCAAAACAAAACACGCACACAAATCTTTACAAACCAAATCAAACCATCTTGATATGTGGTTTGAAATGCAAGTAAAATCGTTTTCTGGGAAATCACAATTTAAGTTGTATTTCAGATGTAAATTGTATTTCAGGGGATGTTAGGTTTGATGTGCTGAATATTGTCAATTCAGAGATTTATCATAATTCTTTCCGATTTTTATAAACTATGTGACATTCAGTATGTAGTGAAGAGGCTGCGCTCTGTCTTCTCTCGTGCACCTAAGTTCAGGGACATTCATAGACATGAGCACTTTCCCACCCTCTTTTTCCAGACTGACAGCTAGTCTCATTGCTAGGGCAGCTGATGTACAGTAGACATTTCATATGTCTTGGAAATTGTTGTCTGAATAAAAGGATCCGATTTGAGGGTCAGTCTGAAGAAATGCATTTGAAAGCACCTTTCTGCATGTCTTGACCTCGTGCTGTAGCTTGCAAGCATATTCTTTAAAACTTATATAAGTGTTTAAGTTTTATTTCTCTGTAATGCTCAGCTTGGTGTCCCATTGAGTTTGTATTCTTCTTTTCCTCAGTAAAACTCTAAACCTTAAAAATCCAAGTCACATTTATAAGCACATATGTATGTGGCTTAAAATCCAGATGCCATGGATTTCTGTTCCCACATCTAAAAGATTCCTTTGTCGTTCAGAATGTGACACTTTTTCTGTATGCAACGTCACACACATCAGATGTCATACTGGGTGGAAATAGCATCCTATAAAAACGTATCTACTGTCACCAAATGCTCAGAAAACTACATGTGACTCGGATCTTTTCCACCGATTCCATACCACACCGTGCACAACACACTATGCAGAATGAAATAAAACAAGGAATACATCACCGTCCGTTGCACAGCATGAGTTTCTTTCCCATAAACCTTAGGACAAACATCCAGCATTCTGTCACCTCTTCATACATCAAGGGTGCTGCTCATTGTAGAATGTACTTTGTGCTGACACCAAGCACATCATTACAATAACAACCACTGTAGATGTGGCAGAAAATCACTGTATATTGATATTACATACAAATCTGGCAGTGTGAAATCGGGGTTGATCTTGGTCGAATTCCCAGAATAGCAACCATACTATAGAGAATAGAGTATAGAGAAAGAATAGTCAGATTATATGTCCCTACAGATGTCACACATCGTATGTCACACTTTTCTTATTGACTTTAATTGTGAAAATTAGTACACAATGCTATTTTCGTGTGTCATATGACAGATTATATCAATGTATTAGTATGTACACGTTTCATCACATATTTGTTTGAAGTTTAAATGAAACCTTTTAGATCCTTTTTCACATGACTGTACTAACAGGAAGTTTTCAGACATCCATCTCTTACCTGCAAATTTGTCAGGTAAGGCTTCAGGCTCCCACTTCTGAAGATCTCCTTCGCATATAATCTCTCTAAAAGATAGATAAATATATTGAAAGCTTGTCAGTGAAGGCTATTGCTGCAAGTCTGTTATTACCAGAAAACGAAACTGCGTCTGAGGCAAGCCCCTTCTTGTTTTGGTCAAAGAAAATATTTGCTGCTATTTACTTAAAAAATATGATAAAAGTAATAAATGTAACAAAATTAAATGAACAAACTCGTCATTTGAGTGCTTTTGACTGAATGACGCTGCAGCGGTTGGGAGCCCTGACGCTTCCCCTGGGTCCTAAAACCCGAGTTTAATATCTAAAAGGTTTATGACTTCATAAAAGTTTTGGATATAGAAAAACAACAAGCGATTGTCCCAAACAATCATTTTATATATGTTTGAAATATGTTGAAATTGAAATTTTGATGTTTTTAATAAATTATTATTTTTATTAAATAAATTAAATATATTATTCATGTGCCCTCATAATCTTTGAAGGGATAGTTAACCCAAAAATGAAAATTCGGTCATCGATTACTCACAGTCTAGTTGTTTTTAATCTGTATATGTTTCTTTGTTCTGATCTACACAGAGAAAGTCATTTGGAAGAATAGAAGTCAAAAGTGCCCCAGAACGGTTTGCTTTCCTACATTCTTCAAGATGTCTTCTTTTGTGTTCAACAGAACAAAAAATTATTAAGTCATTTTCCCTTCTACGATAGTCAATGAGGTCCAAGAACTGTCTGGTTATAAGCATTCTTACAAATATCTATCTGTATTCATAAAGGCATCGAAGAGATTAAATAGCTGGAAAAGGTTAAAAGTAAATAATTTGCCAAGGATTGTTATCAGAACTTTATTGATCGATTGATCCAAATTTGCAACATCGTGAATACCACCACAAAGCACGTGTCCCCCGCCCCTTTAAAGGAACACAAAAAGTCCACAGCTGAGAACAGCTTTTTTTATAATGCATGTAACCTTAAGCACCTTCTGCTATATTGTTTTTATGTTAATACCTGAGGGGTTGCTGGGTCTTTGTGATTTGTCTACTATTGCTGCACTTTGTTCTCTGTAATTGGTGATTTTCCTCAGGGGAGTTTGAGAGAAATAAGGCAGTGCAGCGCTCCTCATTTAATTTCTTTACAGTGTCCAAAGACATTGTCCTGCAATTTGTGTAAATAGTCTATGGGTTTGTTGTTGTGCGAGTCTCGGCTTCGTTTGTCCGCGGTATGATTAATCATCTCTATTGAACACTACAAACATATAACACTGTTGGCGCTTTAAACTTCATTAACGGAGGTGAACGTGTAGACGCTGAATCGTAACAACATACAGCGCTATGCTTGTTTTGCTAAAATATGATCTCCCGTCCTTCTAAACATGTGGGGAGAAGCTGAGAAGTGGTTTGCCTTCAATATAGGAAAACTCACTATCCCAGAGTATTGATCTTCCTCCGGACGTCTCTGGCTTCAGTGCCTCCTGCTTTTGTTAAATAACCATTTGGGATCATTCCGTGGATAGCAGTCCGAGCAGTAAGAGCAGTGTTATCTGCACTAAAGGAGAACGAGATAGTGGGTATATGTTGTGTGTATGAGTGCACAAGACCGTGGGGCAAATAAATACCTTGCGCAACTTCTAAAATTGATTGGTATCTGAAGAGACAGGCAGTGAGATACATGAATATTTAGTGGTGGCTGGTCCGTGCTGTGCTTTGGACGGGAGAGCCAGTCCCTCAGGGAGCAGTAGTGAAGGGTCAGCGCAAACATATCCAGCAGTTTCTCCAGAGGCAGCAGCCATGGTGCTTTACCAACTCAGCGCACCAGGCTTTCCACCGGGCAAGAACACGCCGACCTTGCCCTGAGATGTTTTTCTTTCACCCTCTCATCGCCAGAGCCTGTCCTTGCATTGATTAGATGAGCCGCGTGCAGTTCAGTTGAGGAACTCACCCCAGCGGTCTCATCAGGAGGTCTTATTAATATCTACCGCTGAATTCTTAATGCTCCACATCTGTAGTCAGCGGGTGGGTTGGAGTAAAGGTAGAAGAACTGGGTTATAGGAACCAGGTTGGAGGTTTAAATTAGCGCTACTGTACTAAAGTCAGATGCTGCATAGTGTTGTGACTATTAAATAAAGGCTAAAATAACAGGGTGTACGATTGCATTGGAACAGCAGCTGTTATGTTGAGCAGAAAAAACAAGTCCATACACATTTATTCGTGAAGTACTTTTCATAACGCGTATCGTTTCAAAGCAGCTTTACAGAAAATGCATTTGTGACCCTGGACCACAAAACATCAGTCATGAGTAGCAGGGGTGTATTTGTAGAAACGGCCAACAAAACATTGTATGGGTCAAAATTATCGATTTGTATTTCATGGCAAAAATCATTAGGATATTAAGATCATTTTACATGAAAATATTTTATAAATTTCCTACTGGATATATATTAAAACATTATTTTTGAGTGGATGACACCTCCAAACTTCACCTGCTGCTGCCCGCTCTTTGGAAATTACCCACTCAAGTTCGGTATCTATGTAAAGCTTAGAGAATTTCAGCTTTTGAGTTCATCTACTCTCCACAACTTCATTACAGCGGTAAGTCAGTAGAGAGTGTTAAAACAAACCTGTTTCTTCTTAGCAACAGCCTGCTACAGCGCATCTGATGGACAACTTCAAATTTTAAAGTAGGCCAAATATTGTCCTATCCTAATAAACCACACACAGGGACGGACTATGACTTTAAAGGGCCCCGGGCCAGTTATCTCCAACGGCCCCCTCTTCTTCCCCTTAGCTGCAAAGTTACAGAAAGTGAAAGTTAAGATGATAATGAATATTTAAACCGTTCTCGCTCTGCGTCAAATGCTTGGAAAAAATAATCAGTACAAGGTTTATCGAATAATATTAACAACACAGCGAAAAATCAACAATGGACCAAATGAATGCGTATGAAACCCACGTCTTTAATTAACTATCAAATATTTAACGCACCACATAAATACTAAATTATTTCTCAGCATGAAATGCACAGTGACACATGTCTGTAAACATCAAATCATCAAGAAAAAGATTCAGAAAATGCCATTTAAATGTGCTGTAATTTAATTAATACATTTAATTTAATTTAATATGTTACATTAACATAAAAAACATGATTTGTTGATCATTTCATTTTTAACAGGGTATCATCAGAGGTCTTGTATAGGCTTAGTACCCATATATTAAACATAGATCAAAAATATTTGTCGTCATTGTTGTTGGGTTTTCTGTACCAAACTGGTTGGCGCAACCTTGAAGCCCCCTCATGCTCATGTTGGTCAAGGGCCCCTGGGCACTGGCCCCATTGTCCCGGTCAGTAATCAATCCCTGACCACACATCAATGGAAAGCTTATTTATGGATGATGTTTAAATCTCAATTTTCCTTCATCTTTTGACACACAAGAAGTCATTGTAGTTCAAAAATAAAACATCCTCTAAATTTCTGAATATAAAATCTAGCTTCCACCACCAGAGATGCACCGATACAAAATTTCTCCACACACCAACATCTGACTATTCAGAGTGATATCTGCCGATTCTAATACTGATGGTTTGGTGGTTCTATTAAACACACTGAAGAAAAATTAAAAACGCAACACTTTTATTTCCGCCCCCATTTTTCATGAGCGGAACTCAAAGATCTTAGACTTTTTCTATGTACACAAAACGTTCAAATATTGTTCACAAATCTGTCTTAATCTGTGTGAGTGAGCACTTCTCCTTTGCCGAGATAATCCATCCACCTCACAGGTGTGGCATATCAAGATGCTGATTATACAGCATGATTATTGGACAGGTGTGCTTAGGCTGGCCACAGTAAAAGGCCTCTCTAGAATGTGCAGTTTTATGACACATGCAGCACAACGCCACAGATGTCGCATGTTTTGAGGGAAGGTGTTATCGGCATGCTGACTGCAGGAATGTCCACCAGAGCTGTTGCCTGTGAATTGAATGTTCACTTCTATACCATAAGCCGTCTCCAAAGGCGTTTCAGAGAATTTGACAGTACATCTAACCAGCTTCACAACCGCAGACCATGTGAAACCACACCAGCCCAGGACCTCCACGTCCAGCATCTTCACCTCCAAGATCGTCTGAGACCAGCCACCCGGACAGCTGCTGCAACAATCGGTTACAAATCGTCTCAGGGAAGCTCATCTGCATGCTCTTCATCCTCATTGGGGTCTCGACCTGATGCTTGTATTTGATGGTGTCTGGCACTTTGGAGAGGTGTTCTCATCACATGTGAATCCCGCTTTTCACTGTACAGTGTGGGTGAGCGGTTTGCTGATGTCAACGTTGTGCATTGAGTAGCCCATGGAGGTAGTGGGGTTATGGTATTAGCAGGCGTATGTTATGGACAACGAACACAGGTGCGTTTTATTGGTGGCAATTTGAATGCACAGAGATCCGTGATGAGATCCTGAGGCCCATTCTTGTGCCATTCATCCGTGACCATCAACTCATGTTGCAGCATAATAATGCACGGCCCCATGTTGCAAGGATCTGTACACAATTCCTGGAAGCTGAAAACATCCCAGTTCTTGCATGGCCAGCATACTCACCGGACATGTCACCCATTGAGCATGTTTGGGATGCTCTGGATCCTGCCAATATCCACCAACATTCCACAGGCAACAATCAACAACCTGATCGACTCTATGCGAAGGAGATGTGTTGAACTGAGTGATGCAAATGGTGGTCACACCAGATACTGACTGGTTTTCGGACCCCCAATACAGTAAATCTGCACATTATAGAGAGGCCTTTTACTGTGGCCAGCCTAAGGCACACCTGTGCAATAATCATGCTGTCTGATATGTATCTTGATATGCCACACCTGTGAGGTGGATGGATTATCTCGGCAAAGGAGAAGTGCTCACCAACCCAGATTTGAAATAGACCTTTTATGTATATAGAAAAAATCTTTGAGCTCAGCTCATTAAAAATGGGGACAAAAGCGTTGTGTTTATAATTTTGTTCAGTGTAGATTCTGAAGAAAAAATAACTTTTGTAACTTTTTTTATGTTATTAATGAATGTAATGACACTTAATATTGATCTCTGAAATAAGTTTTTTACAATCTGAAAGAAGTTCAAAAGAATATTTGATTTGTTATTTTCTTATGGTAAGATTAAGTCACAACACCCAACTTGCAGAGCGCCGAGTTGATCACTCCTACTTATTTACATTACACGGCATATCATAACACCCAGAATTATATCCTAAATGCGGGGTAAGCGATACGTGATGCACGTTTGAATGGAACGGCTGTGAGGTCACTGAAAATCCCTGTATCACGAGCCTCTTCTCTCAGAAACACACAGCGTGATTTAATTCAACCGCAGCCCTTTGTGGTTTCATAATAAAGGCCATATCATGATTTCCATTTTCTTTTGATTAATTGCGCAGCCCCAGTTCAAACCCCACAAGGGCTCATCTGTAAACTATTACCATTGTGCCCTTCAGCGTGGCACCTGACCTCAGGTGGGCCCAGAGAGACTGTTAGTGTAAAAAAGTTGGGATTAAACCATCATCTAAAATGACATTCCCCATGCGCCTTGTGTGTGTGTGTGTGCGTGCATGTGTTTTTTGTCCGTGTTTTCTAACCATCACGCAGAAAGTTGATGTTGCATCGCAATGGTACATTCAGGGAATGCTCTTGATTCATGTGAGGACCTAATGGTGCTCCATTGAAGCCTTAATTGAAGTTATAATCGTGTCTTTTAAAGGATTTGTGGGTCATTAGGACTTTGGAAAGACACTGTCATGATGAAAAACAGACCTGCATTCAGAGGCAATGAAAAAACGGATAGATTTATATGTCTAAAGCTACAGGCTAATGAATGGAGGCTGGAAGATGAACGCATGACTTCCTAATGGTATAACGACAGTAATTAGATTCGTATTGTCGGTTCTAACACTTATTGCATCATATACAGAAGCACATTAGAGCCGAAGTGCCTGTAAGGTCACATTACATGCAGCAGCGTAGAGACAAACAGATTCACAAACAAGCATCCTCACCACGAGATATTCAGTTTACAACCAGCACTTCTCCTCTTTCCTTTTGACCTGGGACTTCCATCAGTCTGGGTTAAATTACCTCAAAGAATCTGTCGATCTGCCCTCATTATGGCGTTGTTCTCTCATTCCATCACACAAAAGGCATCAAATCAACTCTGTGCGATCTTGTATCTGCATTACTATGTAGACTGGGTATTAGAGTTACCACCATAGTCATCATTTTGTTTTAGAAAGCGTTTGTTTGCAGACGTACTGATTTTGGTGTCACTCAATAGAGAAAGTTTTACTGATTAAAGTTTATGCGAAAAAATATATATATTTTAATGTTTTAATGTGAAAATTTCATCTGGAGATCTTCGGGGTCCATAGCAAAACATTTGTCGATTTCAAATTTAAAAGTTACAAAACATTACAGTACGAAAATGTTAGAAAATTATTCAGATATTAATTTTCAAATACCATGTAACAGTGGTTTGAGTGAATGATATTTTTTTCTGACCAGTTTAAGTCGTTTAACCATTTATGGCGTTTAAGATGTTCCCACATCTTCTGCTTTTGTGGTTTGGTGGTAAAAGCATGGGCGTGCAATTTTAATTTCAACACATTGGTCCTTATTTATAATCTGTTTACCAAAGTTTTGAAAAAACGTCAACTAAACTTAAACTGAGAAATCACGTTTTTGACATATCAGACATAATTGTAAAACAAAACATACTGTAACTTTTAAGAATATAAAACAACCCTTTAGGTCCAAAAACAAACTTTTTTGAAAATAGGATTTTATTTTGCAATTTTTTATATAATTGAACTTAAGTTTAAATCAATGGGAAACCAATTTACAGTCAAACCATTATGTATTCAGGCACCAGAAATAATTTTGATTAAAAGTTCAGGACAGAATAGTTAATTTATATAGGATAGCAAAATAAAGTAAGCTGTGACGTTATAACCCGAAATTCTTCATACAGTGGACTACCAGTAAAATATATAAACATTCCACTTTGATGTGACCATGATCTGTTTAAGATTAGTTTAAAGGTTAAACAAGCCGGTTCTGCCAATCTTATGTTAATCTTGAGTACCTGTAGAGTAGTATTTAGTTTTCTCACATTTACAGAAGACAGATACGCCGCCCTCCTGGGGGCGTCCCAATGGGAGGAGCTAGAGACGAGTATTCAAGTAGGGCTGCACGGTGTACAGGTGCTACGGTAGCATCGCGATGCTAAAGCGTCAAAAAAGCCTCTCTATTTTTGAAACGGTAGTATCGTAGTACTGTAGTTAATATTGCATATGCGCATTAATATTAATTTTGCGATGTTTATCTCCTAAATTAATGTGTGTTTTGAATGACTCGGGCGGAGTGGCTAAATTGATTCACTAACTCAATTATTGAAAATGTACGCCTCCTAGTGGCCGTCTTAGTTCTGCATTTAAAGTAAGCCTTATATTTGTCCCACATTTGAATAAGCTCCCACTTGAAAAATAATCAAGTGTACTTTAGTATTTACTACAGTTAACTACTAAATCTCATAGACATTATTGTTTTTGAGTCTTACCATAGTAAATATTTTTTTAAGTAGACTACAGTATTTGCTTCAATTTATCAAATTACTACAGTTAATACAACAACACATTCTAGTGCAAAGTATAATACAGTTTACTATAATAAATACAAAATGTTTCATCAGAACCTGTGTTTTTTGTATTTGAACTATATGGCACAGCATCGTGATACTACTTAGCTGGTATCGTAAGACATGTTTATGGTACCGTGACAACCCAAGTTTTAAGCAACAAAATTGGCTTTTGCAAAAAGCTACATACATTAAATTTTATGTCATTTAGCAGACGCTTTTATCCAAAGCGACTTACAAAGAGTTCGGGGAGCAATAAGTACAATAGGTGCTAAAACAAAGTTACTAGTTTCAACAAAAGCTAGACCACCACCTGTTGAGAGAAGAGGGATAGTGTACGTTTCTTTTTCATTTGTCTGTCAAGTATTCGATAGCACAAACATTTTTTTTGTGGTTATTTTGTAATGAATATCACACAGAGCACACACAGTATTAAGGAGGATGGGCAGCAGGTGAGGGAATGAAGGGTGAGTAATGGGAAGGAAAGAGGAAGTGTGCTGTGTAACACCGCGCCTCACCGCTCAGCCGGGCTTTTCTAGCTGTCGAACGGACTCGAACTGTGTCGGGCCACAGCAATTGCATACACCACCCAGCTGCTTCTGTCAAGGGCATCAGATTAACTTAACCACGGTGAAAAGCTAATGCTGGGGAATGAGAGAAGGTTATGAAAGACCTGGTTTGGTGTTATAATGAGACGCAATGTGCTATCATCCATTCCTTAGTTGCCTGGTTTTCCCAAATAATTTGCAGTGTACTCAGTTTTTCGGGGTTGTAGCATCGTTTGTATGTAATAATGAAATTTTTTTAGATTGTGCTATCGAAACTCAGTAACAAGCTGAATGCGAGAGTAGTAAGGAATAACTCAAATATAAATACGTATATTGTATATATTTCAGATGAACAGAATTGAATAATTCACACTCATAATTGAGTCAGGAGCGTTCTCCAAAGAACTCTGAAAAAGAAGATGTGTGTTTAAAAATTAAAGGATGTTTCATTCTTCTCAAGAACATCAGAGGTGAAAGGCAGAAAGGTAAATTACATTGGGTGTAAAAGGACAAGGGAGAGAGAGAGAAAGGGCGATCCGGAGAGAAAGCAGGCCAGTGAAATTCAAGCCTGGAAATGAAGACGACATCCTGAGAGCTTGGCAGTGTTGCTACATGCAGAGCAGCCATCGGAGGATAATATCCTGCTGAGTATACACATAATTTATTACCGCAATCTAATCACATCTTCAAATGAGCTCCGATGGAACTCATTAGCTGCTTTGATGAAGATCGGCCAAGACAATAAAGAAACCCAGAGTGGAGTGAAAATAAAAAAACTCTGACTTTAGAAGAAGTGGAACAGTTTGGGATCTTATGCTTTTTACTAGCATTGATGCACGCTGAATACTACCGATAGAATATGTGGTTAAGTGATGCGGGAGACATAATGCATTCCTGTTTTGCCTGTGAAGCAACTTAAATGTACGGATACATTGAAATAAGTGTCAAACATGTACCCAAGCTGTCACTGGGAAAGCTTTAGGTACAAATATGTATAGATTTTGTACCAGAATGTACCACAGAAGTACTAATATGCACTTTTTAGGTTCAAAAGGGTACTTTTTGAAAGGGTACCACCCCAATTATTGCTTGGGTACATGTTAACCATGTTTTCTGACAGTCTGCATACAGTAGGCTACACATGGTATGACTGTGCGAATGGTGGGAATATTTGTTTGACATGTTTACTTTGAATAAACCATGCAGAGGAAATTTTATTTTTTATAAATGAAATAAAAAATATTATTATCTCTGCAAGAAAAGGATTGCACACAAAACGAAGTACACCTAAATAATAGATTTAGTAAAAAGTAACAATAATGGCATAATAAACAACAGTTATTTGTATATAAACTAATACATTTAAAACAAACTCATTCATTTTATTTACAATTGAAATACGTTTGTAAAATAATAATAACCTAGTAAATAATGTTAAATAATAATAATAACAACAACAACAATAATAGGCGTCCTAACTAAATTTGGTTTTCTTCTTATATTTCCTCGAAGCCTCACGAAACACAGCAATTCCATCGAATAGTGGAATGCATTGTCGATATAAAAAAGTGGATGAGTAGCAATTTTTTATTACTGAACTCGGACAAAACTGAAGTGTTACTTATCGGACCGAAAACCGCCCTACGTAACAACCAAGAATGCTGCTTAACTATTGATGGATGTTCCATAAAACCCTCATCTTCAGCTAAGAATCTTGGCTTTATATTCGCTAGTACTCTGTCATTTGAGAACCAGGTCGCCAAAACCTGTAAGATTGTGTTTTTCCATCTTAAAAATATATCTAAATTACGTCATATGCTGTCATCATCAGATGCGGAGAAGCTTATACATGCCTTTATGACATCAAGACTAGATTACTGTAATGCACTATTAGGTGGTTGCCCTGCAGGCCTATTACAAAAACTCCAACTGGTCCAAAATGCGGCAGCTCGAGTTCTTACACGTACAAAAAAGTATGAGCATATTAGCCCGGTTCTGTCAACCTTGCACTGGTTACCTATAAAGCATCGCATAAATTTTAAAATCTTGCTTATTACCTATAAAGCCCTTCATGGTTTAGCTCCTCACTACTTGAGAGAACTTCTCACGTATTATAGTCCATCACGTGCACTACGCTCTCAGGCGTCAGGTCAGTTGGTAATACCTAGAATTTCAAAATCAAGTGCAGGCGGCAGATCCTTTTCCTATCTAGTGCCTAAACTTTGGAACAGTCTTCCCTGCAATGTCCGGGAGGCGGACACACTCTGTCAGTTTAAATCTAGACTAAAGACGCATCTTTTTAATCTTGCATACACTAGATTATCATAATATATGTATTTCAAAGATCTAGGCTGCACTAGTTAGATCAACCGGAACCAGGGACACTTCCAATAACAACTGATGCATTTGTTGCATCAAAGAGTGCAGAACAGTACTCTACTCTCAGCCAGTCTTGTCTCATTGTTCCAAGGTTACAAGAGCGGAGCGGGCAGGGCGCAATCCATTCCTAGACCTGACAAATGCTGGACGAAGGAAGTGACGTCCCTACAAAACTTCAGCCACTATTAGATTATTAATGATAATTTTAAATCTAATTTTTTTATTTATTTTCGCCTTGTTGTGCAAGCACTGTTGAGCTTGTGCAGAGGCTGCAGTTTTTGCCAGAGGGGAACTGGAATCCCCTGGTTAGGCCTGGTTTCCCTCCGAGGTTTTTTTTCTCCTCCAATGCAGTTTTGGGTTCCTCGCCACCGTTTGCATACTGTTTTGCACTGTTTTGCCTGGCCGGGGGGGCTGCTAGAATTTGGTAGTCTTATTTAATTAACACTGCATATAGGAATTTATTGTGTGTCTGATATTTGACCTGTGTTTTGAATTCCATAACCTTTTATGTTTTACTTATAGTCATTTTTTCTTGTACAGCTGCTTTGTAACAATGAAAATTGTAAAAAGCCCTATATAAATAAAGCTGACTTGACTTGACTTGACTTCTTGAAGAATAATGCAGTCGGATATATAATATCCAAGTCCTTTTACTTCCAAAGGGTAGAAAGGGAGTGAAAGGGGGTGATTTTTCGAAGCTCCAAAAAGTGCGTCCATCGATCAGAGAACTGATGCGTTTGTTTAAGAGAAATATCCCAAAAATTGACAGCGCTGTTAACTTTTATGTCTAGTTTCCTGCTGCATGTAAACCTGAGGCATGTTTTTCTGGCAAATGACAGTGGCGAAAGCTCCCGCGCAGAGATGACGGTATCCAATTGGATTAAAACAAAAAAACGTACAACATATGCTGGAAAAACAAGCATCAGGTTCTCGTGTAGTGGACTGATAGCATAAGCTTACGCTGTACCCAGAATTCATCTTTGCGATCTCTGTTTTTCTGTTCATCTAGAATTGATGCAGGCTTGGAAGCAGTCCATAAAACTTTGACCAGGACCTGTCTCATCCTAATTCCCATATTTAACGTTCCCGTTACCCTCACCAATTTCCCCCTTGATGCAGTACACAATTTATCTGGAATAAATTGCGGGGAAGTTTTACCAGCATCACAATTTTGCACTTAAACTTATTTTTAATCACCATGCTATACCAATGGAATGGCATGTCATAGCTTATCTCTCAGGAAAGCTGGATATCAGCTGCTTAGCAGAAGCGTTAGAAGATGTTCCTCCTGGCTGCCTTCACTGTTTGTCGCTTGACATTTTTCCACTTTACATTTGTTAGGAGAATCACATTCATTAAATATTTCACCCTGACCATAATCGATGTCACTGATTCTTTGTACCTGAGAGTCATTCCATATTAGAAGCTCCAAACGTGGAGATGAAGTGATGTTGAATCTACAGCGAAGGATTGGAAGCTAAGAGGCATAATTAGGGGAATAAGGAAATAGAGGAAAGCAAAGCTACTTAGTAAACATCACTCCGTTCTCTCAGGCACGGCTTAGAATTCTTTGTTCTGGATGCTCAGTTTGGACACGGTCAAGGACAGGCTCTTACTAGAGGGCAGGGTTAGCTCATCCTGGTCTCAATCCTCATTGTGTGCAGGGTAAGATTTCTAACCTGCCTTTAGTCCCTCGGGAGATCAGTCGTCTTCTGATGTTTCAGCGTACATTCTTTCACATAGACATGGCACTCATGGACCAATTTTGGGACTCTTACTTTTTAACATCTATATTTTTCCACTTGGTCAGCTTAGAATGTCTTTTGGTATTAAATTTCACTTTTACACAGATGATACTCCGATTTATATACATTCAAACCCCAACGATTGTGTGCCTGTGGATTTTCTTTCTAAATGTATTTCTACGATAAAATAATTGATGTCGCAAAGATTTTTCTGTTTTGACAGTAGTAAGACTAAGATTAGGCTCATTGATTCTTTCCATCAATTACGTAAGGCATAACTGTCGACCTTAGTTTAAACTAAACTCAGAAATGTTTAACCACCTGTTCACAACACTGTTAAAACATAGTTCTTTCATCTTAGAAGCGTAACCATCGCTCATCTGAGACTTGTCATTATTCCATCAACCCGGTTGAGATCCATGGGTGATGGGGCTTTCTTTTCTTTAGCTCCAAAATGATGGAATACTTTACCGAATGAGATAAGGCCATCTAAATCGCTTAGCACTTTTAAATCTCGTCTTAACTCATTTGTTTATGGTAGCTTTTTCTTGATATTTGTTTTTTATTCGTATGGTTTATTATCTTTTTTATAGTTTAATTTTAGAATTGTGATTTGTTTTTTAATTGAATTTTACATGTAAAGCGCTGTGAGATGCACTTTAAAGGCGCTATAGAAAAATGAAGTTCATTATTACTATTATTTTTACAGCGCTCAAGCATCCATCTGCCTGTAGCATGACTTTATGCAGGAGACATGTCGATTTGTACTGTGCTTTGTTAATGCGAAAGCTAGGACAGGTCATCCATTTCCACCACACAAGCTCATAAACAGTAGCCTAACATCTGAACAATTTTAAAAAAGAAGTTACCTGGTTACTTTAAAATTTTGAGTTAATTGAACTTAATACAGTTTTCATTGAGCTGACTTAACTCGTTTAGTAACCTAATATGTTTGAGTTAACTAATATTTTTAAGTTGAATTAACTCGTTTTTTTGTGTGAAGCATTGTCCATTCCAACATACATCCTTGAATTTTATTTTGACATTTCTATCTTCCAGGTTTTTCATCAAATTAATTCACTATGCATAATTTCTAATACAAATGTTCATGTTTCAGTTTTTTGTATACGGTTTATATGTCTGTATGCATACAATGTATACGTGTATACAGTATGTCTTACAAGTCCTAAGTATTTTTGTGTAGTGTTAAAACACTGAAACAGAAAGTGCTTCCCCACCAGTGTTGCAGAATGGTCTATATTTGGATATTGATGTGAAGTCAGATCTGTTGTTTATAAAAAATAAGTTGGGTGTGTTTCTTTGTTCAGAACTGCTTAGAATGGAGCAAACTACAGGGGTCTCGACTCAAGACATGCTGCGAAAAGAAACATCTCTAAAAATTGTAGCCAAGGAGTTGTTAAATAGTAAGCCAGAACTGGCACTAGTGCACCTTAATAACAAATTATAAACAAATAAATAGGTGCGTGACGTCCCTTTATAACACACAGCTTGATTTTCCTTTGACTTCCCTTACATGCCAAACAGAAAAGCCTGTGCCAGTATCCCGTGCATCCCTTTATCTTTCCAAATCTTCCTCGTCATTGAAATGCATTAGTGGAATGGGTTTTGCTCATTTAGAAATGCTTTTTAATAAAGTCTAATGAGGACTTCAGAGAGTTCATGTTGAAGAGGGAGCGAGGTGCCACCTGAGCATGCAGCACACTTCAGTTTACAATACAGTTAATGCGCATCTAATTGTCGCTTCGTTTTGGGGGACAAATGTCGCACACCTAGGCACTGTCCCTGGGTTTCTCTCCTTCTCTTAATGGAAAAAAAGTGATTAAGTGTTTTAGCGGCGCTGGAGATGGAGATAGACCCGTTGGCAATGTGTTTCACTGCAATTTCTTTGTTAATTACATCTCAGGGGAGAAACGGATGGCGGGGAGAAAGATACGCATACGCTGAGGGGCAGTGTGTGTGCCAGTGCATGTGTGTTTAAAGGGCTGTTGGAATTGCCGCACTGCCACCCTTGCACACTGGGCAGGGTGCAGACGGTTCGAGTCACCACGGTAACAAGCCCCACCTCCTGCTCTACTCATATATCCTCCAGACATCTTTCTTGCTGTGATTCCTGATTCCTTTGCTCCACTTTTCAACACACAGGCACCAATTTATCAGTCTCATCACGGCAAACACTCTCCTCCCCGATTTATTAGAACACTTGAATGGACTGGTAATCTGTAAACACACTCAACCTCTTTATGAAAGTGTCAGTGGGAGGACTGGGAGTTTATTGTTTAGCATTTTAAGGAAGCAAGAGTGATGTGTAGGTTTTATCTTGGATCATCAGCAAAGCGGACTTCATTTTGAGGTTAAAGGAGAATATAAGTTGAAGATGATACGATTCAGTTTGAAATTTTTCAATGCAATTTTTGTCATATTGTAGATGCCTTTTATTTATCCTAAATCTAAACTTGTTCTTTTTTGCATTTTAGTTTCTTTTAGTGTTAGTCCTAAATTAACAGATCGGAAGAATATCATATATATTCACAAAGTCCAAAAGTCTGAGACCACTAGTAAAGATGTTCACATTTTGTATTCATCTGACATAATAAAGTTTTTATACCAATTATTTAATCAGTTTAACCATTTGAAGGAATATATTCAGAATATACAAACTCTATCGCATCCAAATTATAAAAACTGTAATTGTACAGAATTTTCCCCAATTTTTATAAATGCGGTAAAAACAAAGTTTGGTTAAGAATAACATGAAAAACGTATTACTTTACAACTTTACATGAGTTTTAAAACTTATGACCATTGTATGGTCTTCAAGGTTGGCAAAGCAATATGATCAAAATAATACATTCAATGTTTCCAAAATCCATATTTCAATGTGCCTTTAGATTTTTGGACCCCGCTGTATTACCCAATGTGCCTTTACAGACACCCATGCATAATATGGAAGCGATTTACATTTGAAGATGGGGTCACTGCCACTGTTGCAGGAAATATGGAAATGGTGAAAAAGCCAATGTGTTTTATTCGACACTGAGACCTGGCTGGTTTCGGACAGGACCAGATACCTGGCCATCTCATGAATGCACCGACCCACGACTGAACCCTCTGGGCTGCTTTTCTGCATGAGCACATTCCTCTCACATCAACCCGGGCATGTCAACTGCAACAACAT